>NC_086257.1:7683192-8433192 GCF_021018805.1 Prinia subflava | reverse complement strand
TGCTGGGGTCTAATAGTAAAAAAAAAAAAAAAAAAAAATAGAGCTTATGTAAAGTGCCTGTGCTTTGGATAGTAAGTGGAGAAGAGCTTTTCAGGTGGGTTTCTCCTGCCTCTCCTTTAGCTCTTCAAGTGAGGGTAATTCAAATGATGGTTTTGTTTGGACACAGGGACAAAGGAAGTATTCTCTGGATTCACACACGGTAGTTTGATTCGGGCCATCTCAGCACTGCTGTCCATGTCTGGGAGCTGCTCCTGGAGAATCCTCCTCCTGCTGAAGTCAATGTGAGCCTCTTGTTCTTCAGTGGGAGTAGGATTTGTCCCTCTGGGCTGAGCACAGGACAGATTATATCAGAGCATGTGCTTTGGGCCCATACCAGTGGACTTTTAGGATTAAAGAATTAACATATGGTCACATTTTGATTCTCTTGTACAGCTTTTAATTTTCCTTTAAGAAAATTAGGTTGTGTTGTATGTGTGAAAACTAGACACCTCTGTTCTGTAACTGTCTGAAGTGTTTGTTTTCTGAAAAGTTTGTCACTGAACATTTCCAGACCAAAAACCTCCAAACTCTTTTGTTAATTTAGTCTTAAGGTTAAACAGATGTAGTATAAAACTTGTAGGGGGAAAATTTTTTAAACACACATAAAGCCCTTTCTTCAGAACTTTAGAATGTCTTGAAATTAAATAGGAAGACTGAAATTTATCAAATAAATATTCAGTGCAGAAAACTTCATAAAATGTGTCCAAAGCCTCCTGGTGCTTCCTGGGACTCTGTGCAGTTAGAACAAGCAGCTCTGGGAGAGCAGCTGTCCTGCAGAGGAGCTGCAATGCTGACAGCACTGGTGCTTTCCCATAGATTGGAGTTTTGCTGGAAATTCAAACTTTGAGTTTATATATTTTCTAAGATTTGATTTAATTTTCAGTTTCAGTGATCTTTTAAGTTTTTTTTTCTTAAAAAACAAAAAAAGACCAGACTTGGTTTCATTGATCTTCTGTCCAGAAACATCGTGAGCTCTTAAAGACTACCTAAAAATTTTGATAAAATGTCTGGCAGGAGGTTGGGTTTGGGCAGGACATGAAGGAGGATGTGCCCATCTGCCTCAGGCTCTGCATAAACCCCAGGAATGGTGGCACTCTTGGTAGCAAAGAGCAGATTGTTTGACTTTTGGGACTGTATTTCCACCCACAGGACATAGATGGTAGGGGAATGCTGTTCTTCAGAGTTTGAGTTGGCTACTTTCAGTCAATTCCCTGAAGATAAGATTAGATGGTCATTCTTAAGCTCTAAAGTTTTTTTTTTTCAGTTTATATATTTAATTTTTCCTGCCACCCCCCTTTATTTTTTTTTTTTTTTTTTGTTTAGTAAAAGTAATAAACCCACAGTCAGTATTAAATTACTTTGTATAGGATTTACTACTGAAGTTGCAGATAATACAAAAAGCTGGGTAATCAAACTTTCAAGCATGGTGGTGAAGCTATTTAAATGAAATCCAAACCCAGGAATAATATTAAAAATGACAAAAAGCAGAGAATAGCTGAATCCAGTTATCACAAAAGGGTCTTGTGGTGTTTGTCACAAAATTTTCAGGAAAATATTGTCCAGGAACATGCATGCCCCAGGCAGTGCTGGAAGGACAGCTAATTGTAGGGGAGTAGGGCTGGTTGTGTGCATGCCCCTGTCCAGCGTGGTTTGTCTCTGTGAATGGCTCTGTTCTGCTTTGTATCAGCAAAGAACTGCTGTAATACAAAACACTAAGAAATCCATTTGCTTATGTTTCAAATTTCATGGTGGTTCTTGATAATTCAATAATGATAATGACAATAATAAATGGTCCCTTTGGTTCACAAAGCAGAGCGATTTATCTGTTTTTATGGTAGTGAATATGTAAGATGGCTTGAATAATATTTTTCTGGTTTGCCCAGCATTAGGCTATTCTAGAACTGTTATTGTTGTACACTATGTATGTTTTATGTACTGATAGAGGCTGAGTGACAGATCAGACAAAATACAGAATAAATTTAATAGGAAAATCCATTTTCCCCATTTTAGTGTTGGGGAGGGGGTGTGTTAATATATAAGGGTAAATCAGTTTACCAACATTTGAAGGCTGGAAAGCATGTAAGCTATTTGTTTTGTTTTATTGGGTTGATTCTTAACATGTTCCAAATGCAAAGTTTAGGTATTCTTGCTGGAGATTTGTGCTATAGCTTTACATGTGTAATTTATACATTCGAGTCAGGAATTATTGTGACACTTTGTTGTATTCCTAAACTGTGTGTTAGGAATAAGAGCAGTTTGTATCAAAGAAGATCTCTACAGGCTGCAAACCTCACTGCACTGCTGGTCAAGAGAGGACAGTCTGTGTGTTTGGTGCTTGTTGTAATGCAATAATTGTGGCAATTGGTGTATGAGTAGATTTGACTTACTGGTTGTGACTGATGGGGGTCCAAATGCAGGTCTGAGCTCCTGCAATGACACTGCAGTGTCTGTCATGGGGCAGAGCCCTCGTCCCTGCTGGTGAGGCTGGGGCTGTGCCAGCCTTGGGACTGTCTGTACCTGAGCCTCACCTTTGCCTTGTGAAGCAAACAACCCTGGTGGCACCTGGCCTGCCTCTGTGGCCTTCTGAGAGGCTGTGGCATGGAGGAGGCTGCTGGGTGTGGTTCAGAGCTGGGAGCTGCCTGAGCAGCCCCTCAGCCCGGAGCAAGCCCTTGGGAACAGCTTTTCCATCTGCAGCCCCCAGCTCGAGCCATGTGTCAGGCTTAGCTCGCTGTCCCCACTGTCCCCACAGCCCTGCTCTGAAGTGCACTGCATCTGGGAAACATTCCTGTCCTACAGTGGAGGTGGCATATAAATGACTGAATGTACTAAATGCATTTCTAAAAGTACTGTTCAAATGACGCAGTTTTACTTCCAGTGCGCTTCCGAGGCTGGGATTTCTAGAAGAGGAATTCAAGTGGGGCAGAATGTTTTATGTCTTATGCTAAAGTGTAATCTAGCCTAATGTACAGAGCTGCCTGGGAATATATGAAGAAGAGTGAAATTAATAATGTGAAGTATTTTCCCTATTTTTATAGGGAAAATAAGTTTGCTAATATTTTTTGAAAAATGTGTTGGAAAATGTAACACTTCTGAAACAGAAGAGCATCAGGTGTTAGAGGAGCACTGCAGCCATGGTGTTTGACATGAAATGAAATCAATCTCAGAGTTTTGAGGGTCTTGACTAGTGTTAAAGCAAAATTGCAAACCAGGGTAGCTCAAAAATCCCCATCCAAATTTCAGTAATACTGTTAATTTAATGCACTACAGTTGAGCAGTTTTCTAGCAGGCTGCTCAACATATGGCTTTGTATCCTGAAAAAAAAGCAATTTAACCATGCTGGCACTGAAACCTCCAAGTCTCTTCTGCCCCTTTTCTGCAGCTGAGACCTTTTCTTCTGTTGCATGTTTTTCATCACTGTGCTGCTTCTCTCCACAAATGCAAGATGCTTTTCCAGAGTTTGTCAGTAGTGAGTTTCCAGCTGGATGTTTAAGGTCAAAGTTCTTCATGTTCTGGTGAGGAATAAAGATTCTGATCCAGGACTGGGATGATGAACACTTTTGCTAAGCAAGGCAGGGGTAGAGTAGCAGTGGAGGAGAAAAAAAAAAAAAAAAAAAAAAAAAAAAAAAAAAAAAAAAAAAAAAAAAAAAAAGAAAAAAATCCCAGGAAGTGTTGGTGAGGGAAAGTCTTGTGACAGATTGCACACAGAATTAGGCTTGAGTGGATGCAATAGTAATGAGGAACCCTTTTTGCAGAAGTGAGGCTAAAAATATGGTCTGTGTTTTTCCAGGTTGTTTGTACTCCTACAGCCTTCTTACTTATGGGAGATAGCAGCACAATTCCTGGTGTGAATGCACTCATAAGTCACTTTTGCACTGTTATGAGTATAGCTAATCCTCTTTCATGGGGGAGTAATTCTTCTGCAAGGAAACAACCTTGTATTTGTTAAGTAAATTATTTCTGTGTAAAGAGAACTCTGAGTCTATAAATAATAAGGCAGAATTTATACAGAGGACACCTGGGAACTTCTTGTTTCTATGTACTTGTATTGTGGCAGGAATTATATTACATTATATTTTATGTTGAAGCTTCTAATTTTTTTTCAATTTTATTTTCTTGCTATTTTAAAGAGAAAATAGAAGACTTCATAGGCAAAATTAAAAAGTTCAGTAAGTTTTCTTAGTGCAGCTTCATAAGCCTCCAATAATCAAAACTGGCAAGTCAACCTAACAAAATCCCCAAGTACTGTAATTTAAAACAAAATATTAGAGATCTTTAAGCAATTAAGAAAGTTGAACACCCACACATTTTAACACAGTACTGAATTCATTAGGAAAATGTAAATCAATAATAATTTGAGTAAAGGTTTGTTTTTTTTTTCCCTAGGCACTAAAATGCAAACTAATCAACGTGCTTTGTCTCAGAAAAAAATAAGCAAAGTTAACTTGCTCATTCCTTTTCTTTATAACCCTGGAAAGAACGTATTAAAACTATTTGTTTCTTTGGTCTGAGTCTAAGGGTGAAAGTTTAAACCCCAAAGTGTTTTTTGTGGAGAGGAGCAAGCAGAGGCTGAGCTGGACCCTAGCATTTTGCCAAGGGTTAAGGCCTTATGAACACAATGGGATGTTGATGCTTTTTTAACACATTTAGCCATATTAACTTATTTTCTGTTGTGGGGATGTTTGCGTTGTTTTTTTATTTGTTTACTCTTGTTTGTTTGAACTAATCACCACTTAAGTAAAAGCCTCTCTGCCTGCCCTGCCTCCTCTTCACCCAGCATTTAGCCATGGTGACCAGTCAGGCATAAAAACGTGCTTATCTGCAAATGAATGGCAGCTCTTTGCTTCATTAAAGCCTCTTTCTCTTCTGGCACTCGCATTGTGACCCTTTGATATTAATTCAAAGGGCAATTAAAGAATGCGGCCCATCTTTGAAGTAGAGCATTCAGGGCAAGGAATGGGATGAACCTGGGACTCTGATGGACTGTGCACATTCAACAGGCCTTTTCAAGGCAGTTTGAAGTGACTCAAAGAAAATGGGCAGGAGAAGGTCAAAGAGAAAAAAGGGGCTAAAGAAACAGTCTGTATTTGTTCGAAGTATTAGCCAAGCAAACTGCAAATAGCAACAAAATGAAACAGTTAATAGAGCAGCCAGACAGAGGCATGTCAATCACTTAACTTGAACAGCATTGGGCTAACCAAGGCTTCAGTCCACTGTGTTATCTAATTATCTTGGGAAAGCCAGTAGCTGGAAGTAATAGTATTGTATTTCTTTCTGCTTACTGCTCAGAAAAGGTGATAAATACTCACAGCTTCATAATTATTCAACATATATACATAAAGAGTGGTGGGTTGGTGGATTGTAGGCAAGCTGCTAGTAGAAAACCAACAAAAAACCCTTCTCAATTAACCTGAGATGCAGAATGTGAGCATTAGCATGTTTAAAAATCGTGTAAGGCTTTGCTTATGGAGCGAGCTAAGACACACATGGTTTCCTCTGGAACAAACCTTAAAGACAAACACATTTACAAACCTTGGAGCGTTGTTTTCGATCTTTTCTCCAAATATAGTTTTAAGCCACATATAATGTTAAGGGTCAGACTTTAAACCACAATAAACAATGAGATTAAGAGCCAAGACTGCAACCCTCCTTACTTAGCATATGCTGTTGTACCTAAGCTATGTAGCACACATGGTATGAGGTTCCTGCCTTATTTTGCCCTAACAGGGTAAATTAAGGACAAAGTTTCACATTTGCCTCACAACTTTTTTTTTTTGTATTGTTGGTTAAATTATCCCCATGGGGCTTGATTTTCCACTGGCCCAAATTTGCACATGAAAAACAAATACATGATTTTTTTGCCCAAATGGATGTGCCCATAAACAGGCATACTTTAAAGTCCTGGCGTAAGAAAAGATTCCTGAACTTATCTTCATAGTTGCATTAAATTGTCAAATTATTGAAACAAGGAAATAATAATGAATTTGCAATGTGAGAAAAGTGCTGTGGCCTTGATCCAGATGATGCAGAAGATTGTATAATAAGACATGAGCAGAAGTGTGTGGCAAGAACCATATTGAAATATGTGAAGTTTTGCAACATTACTGAGCTACTTGCATCTTGGAGGTGCTTTTTTGGTCTTGATATTTTTTTTCTTTCCTTTTTTGGGGGGGTCTTTTTTTAATGTAAATGTATTTTAGTTGGAAAGAGTGGCTTTTGCTTTCCACTGGTTAAATCTGCTGCACAGGTTAGTTTGCAGGTGCTGCTGTGACCACCTTTGTGCAAATGTAACTTCAGTTTCCAGCATGATCCTGTTTGGTGGGATCTCACTTGGGTTAACAAGCCCTAGGCTGTGTGGCAAGATTGGGTGGTACACTTGGTTTAATATGGTAAAGAATTTGTAGCAAAAAATGCTCTACACACATGAAATGGACAATATACAATATGACTTAATGCATGTTAAAAAAATACTCCATCAACAGCTGGTAATGGTTTACTGTGGAGGAGAAGGAAGAAATAATTTTTTGTTGCTGTTGTTGAGAAAACAAAAGCATTGGCACAGTCAAAAAAAAATCACTTTTGTTGAGATCTTGCATGCTAAATTTTAACCAGAGGGACTATTTTTTTTTTCCTGGCTACACTGCACCCTCCTTTGAACTTCAGTCTAACAAATAATCTAAAAGGCTATTCAGTGTGGTTGTGCTTGTATGAAGGATTCGACCATCATACAAGAAGAAATATCATCTTTTCTTTTATAGTGGCCACTGTATTTTCTTTTTTAGGAGCAGAAAAAAGGAATTCTTGTATATGTTAGGAATAGCACAGTTTTGAAGTTACATAGTAATAGAAAAAATGGCATTGTGTGAACACTTCACTGTCTGAGAATTCCAGCTGGAATAACTGTACAGAACCAACGACCTTTGTTTTGTATGACTCCCTCCTGATGTCCATAGGGTTTTATCTGTAGTCTATTGGAGCCAAAGCCATAAATTAAATTAGTTTGGTTTTAAAAGATTCTCCTCTTATAGGAGGGATAAGGCTTTATGAGGATCCCTCTGAATAAATCAAGACTGACAAAGTATCATTTCATCAGCTGAAAATAGAGAGGATTTCTACGAGTAGCATAGAGCCTTAGCTGGTGCAAGCTGCCTTGCCTGTATGTCCAGCTGGACTTGGACCAGGATCTGTGGCAGTGGCAGTCCTGTTTGGTGTAGTTGACTTGCTGGGCTGTTTCCATCATCTCTCCTTTGATTTTAAGCTGTTTCCAATATTATCTAAACTTCTTTTTTTCCACTGCAAATGGAAAGTGCACTGTTCTCTTTCCCTGGGGTAGCTGTAATTGCCCTGAGCAGGGAAGGTCAGTGCCTGTCCCAGAGGGGTGGTTCTCTCTCCTGCTGGTTAGCATACCAGTTTAATAGCCTCTGCCAAGGTAAAACTGGGAGAGCAGGACTGCAAAAGGAAGCAACAGTCTTCAAATGTTATGACCAGAGCAAAAGAAGGATGACTGGATGGAGTCAGCTGAGCTGACAAAAGGAAACAGAAAGCACGGAAGTCCCATGATGTGTGTTATTTATTATTTGAACGTACAGCAAACCACTTGGGGTTTGAACACCCTGTTCTGTGGAAACTTGGAGAGTTGGGATATCTGCCCAAATCCCATTTGCACGAGTTTTGGGGAGCTTTGCTTTCTCCTTAGATTTTGGTTTCAAACCCAGCAAGACCTGGATGCAACATGCATTGGTGGGACAGGTGTTGCAGCCAGGGCCTTGCTTGGAACAGGTTTTTTTTTTTTTTTTCCTTTGTTGCAGCTGTCTCTACTCATGGTTTTATCCTACAGAAATCTGTCTAATTGTCTGATCCAAGGGAGTCTTCAAGCCCCAAACCCTGAAAAGAACCCCATATTGTTTGGGGTATGTTCTCTTTTAGAAAGAGGAAAGAGCATTTTAGATCTTCTCAGACATGCATAAAGATTTAATAAAACCCCTAATCCTTGATTATTTCTACTTGCCTGGTAGAGTTCCCTAGATGCTGTGTGTGTGACTGAGACTCCTCTATCCATGAGATGAGTGTGCTTTGAGGCTGGACACTGCCCTGGGCCACTCCTGATAGCCAGGGGGACATGAGATGTGGGGTGGTGCTTGGGATGCACCCTTCAGGGGGGAGTGGGATGCTTGAAAACACAAAATTTCTTGTCTGGCTATTCTCCCACTCAATTAAACGGAAGTCTAATTTAGCTGCATGGCAAGAGGTAAAACTTTAGCATCTTTTCCATGAAATTGGCACCTGGTTTTCCTTGTTGGTGCAAGTGCCTGATGTGTCTGTCATCTTTGATTTCTTCAGTGAGTGTTGGTTTGTGCTATGTGGATTTAGATTTATAAATGCAAAACTTATTTTTAAGCTGCTTTTTTCTCAGAACTTTTGGGAAATATTTTTGCCAAGCAAGAAAGCAGAGCCAGCTCTTAGGCTATAACATTGTAATTGCTGAGGCTATACTGCATTTTCTGAACAAAAATAGTGGGTAGTCTCTTTGCTTTGCTAAAACCCCTCATTTGCTGTGTCCCAGTGCTTCTACTTGAGGCTGGAGGCCTTTTATTTCCTGGTGTTCCTTCCCAGACTCTGACTGCTGTAGTGCTGCTTGTGCAATGTACACTCGATACATCATCTAAGCACTGGAAAGCGTTCATTCCCTTTGTGCAGTCTCTCAGGCCTGATGTAAAACAGGCAGAAGTGCAGCAATTCCTGCCATAATGTAACATGATTCCAGGAATTAGAAATTTCCAGCTCTGAATGTACCAGGAAGTGGCAGCACGCCCCGTGCTTGCACGGATGGGCTGCTGGTGGGCTTCTCACCCTCTCCTTTTAGTGCATAGTGTGTGTATGGCTGCAAGAACACAGGACACAGAGGGGAGGAATAGATGTCACTATAAATGTATCTGTCTGGGTTTTTTTTACTCTAGACTCTGAAACTTCTTCCAAGAATTAAGTCTAAAAACACCAAGTGTTAGCTAGAAAGTGGTTCTGAGCGTCTCAGCCTAAAGGCTGGATCCTGCTGACATGGGAATCAGTGGAAGTTTTGCCTTTGGCTTTTATGGCTGTGGGACTGCATCTGAAAAATGCAGTAAAGTAATCTGAAAAAAGTTGTGAAGCTGCAGAAATACGCAGGCAAATCTGAGAAAGCACGAAAGGAGGCTTTTTAGACTATATTATCATTCATGGGGAGGTTTTTTGTGATGTCAAAGCGCTTGAGTGTTACTGGGAGTTTTACAAAGCTTGGAAACAAAAGACTAAATTCTAAAGGAGTATCTTTAGGTCGGTTTTTTGGTTTTTTTTAAATCTAAAAACCCACTAAACGAAAAGAAATCACTTGTACTCAAATTCAAATAACAAGAAGTTAAAAAGAGGTGAGAAATGCTTAATAAAACACGTCTCAAATTAATTATTACTAGAAAATAAGTTTTTTCCACTTGCAAACAATTGACAGGGTTTAGGAATCAAGTCTGGGGTCAAAGGGTCTTGATGGCCAAGTCAAAGGGCACCCAGAGATGTATATTAATGCATGTCAGCTTCTAGATCCTAGAGTCAAGCAGTAGTTCATAAAAGAAACAAGGCATCTTAAGAAGAAGTGTTATTAGCAAACATCAGGTCAAAGTTTATCTTTGGGTCAGTGTGTATGGGAGGGTCATCCATTCATGCTCCTAACACAGGCGTTATCCGTAAAGCTGCCTTGGCGCAAGATGTAAAGGGAAAACAGAAAACTGAAGTTTTAACTGTGAAAACTTGGCGATTTATCAGAACACTTTGCAAGACTAAGACTTAAATTGAGCATCCTTAGTGGAGCAAAGGAAAATACAAATTTTATTTCAATCACTCTTGGTACTGTTTTCTGTTCAATCCCTTTTTAAATCCAAAAATAAAACTTATTTTTGTATGGACATGCAGGATTCTCAGCAATGTCTTTGCACTCTTGCCTGAGTCAGAGTTGATGCTATAGGGGACAGACATGTCTTTCTTTTGAAAGGACCAGTATAGCCAATGTCAAACCCTTTGATGTGGAGGTATTGTAAATCTTTCCACGTGATCCTTCCTGGAAGCCATGGATTTCCTAAGAAGCGCGTTGACCAGTTCATCCCATTTACAACGCTGCTTCTGCAGCTCTGCTTTCTCCTCTTCCCACCGCCTTGGGTGTGGGAACCCTGGCGCCCAGGGCAGCCGTGGCCGGGGGCACTCCGCCACTCAGACCTGGAGGAATGCTCCTGCTGTGCCGGAGCACACAAAGGCTGCCTACTTGCTTTGACAAGCCCATGCTGCAGAAAATCCTTGCAATCTTTTGTGCTTCGTGGTGTTGACTTATTTTAGTTCCACGCTAAGATGCTCCCCATTGAAACAAGCCCCAAAAAAAAAAAAAAAAAGAAAAAATGGAATACGGTTCTTTTAAAAACTGTTATTCTGGTGCCTTTAGGAAGCACTTTGCCTGACTTTCTAAAGAGATGTGTTTGAACGGTGCAACTTTGCTTATGCTTTGGAAGGGAAGACAAGGGCATAGTTGTAGGAATAATAAATATGACTGTTCACTAAAGCCCATTATGTTTGCACTGAATGGTGATTAAAATATAATGTGCAGTGATAACTGAGTATTTCTGGGAACCAGTGTGACAAGAGGTGACAGAAAAGAGATTATCTGCTGGACTTTTACTTAGTGTATAGTGTGAATATTGTGGACCTGAACTGTGCATTTAGTATATATGTTGTGCATTGGAAAGTCCTGAGCTCCAGAGACATCAGCATAATGGAAAGCTTTGGCATGCTCAAGAAAACAGTCATGTGTTTGCTGCTCTTCAGTGCAGTTATAATAGAAGGGTTCCAGCCTCTTAATTAAGTCTTTCAGTAAATCTTTCTGAATTTTGTGTTGGTAAAATATATGAGGAAGGTCTTATATATAAAGAAAACCCTTGAGCTGTAACAGTCAAACTTTGATTTTTTTTTTTTTTGAAAAAATGCTTTCCCTGTTGGACCCTGGCAGTCGGACAAAACTGACTTTTTTTTGGGAGCACATCATATTTGCTAGGAGAAGTTTCCTGACTTCAGATGGAATTCCTGGTGGGAGTAGGGGATAAAGTGCCTGTCCTGTCTGCTGTGAGCAGGGCATGTCACTGCATTAGGAAGGGAATGTGTGTCCCTGGCATTAAGGTAAAAACTGTAACCAGTCCTCCGAGTTCCTCCACTTCATCTGTATAGCTACCCCCTGCTGGGTATCTGGAGTGTGGAGGAGTCAAACTCAAATGCTTGGGGCTTATTTTGTCTTTGTGTGTTGGGTTTTTGTTTGGTTGGGTTTTGATCTGCCTTTTTGCAAGCACTCATTGGACCTTCTGAAGAGTGGAAATAGAGAAGGAGCTGGTCTTATAGACTGTTCAGCTGGTCTCCACTCTAAAGCATCCTGAGTGAGTTCCATGACCACATGCCTCTCCCTCTAGAAGACAAATGATTCCTTCTCTCTTTTCGTTTTTCACAAAAGACTTTAACTAGATTTTGGGGTTTTTTCCACTAGCACAGAATCGGAAAGGCGGGGGAGAAAGCTTGGAAGGAGAAAAGTGAAATGGAGAGAAGGGCAAATATTCCCTTTCTCACCAAGTTGCAACCATGATCTGAAAGCATGAAATGACATCAATTGGAAACATACCTAAACGGCAGAGCAGCTGAACCTTTGCTACTATAATCTGTCATGGCTCCACCGAAGTTAATTTGAAAGTCTGCCTGTTCCTAAATGGGTGCAAAGGCTTTCCAGTGAATTGTGTGTTACCACAGGAAATCGTGTTAAAGAGAACAGCATTTTGGGAGTCTGTAAGCTGTCACTTTTGTAGCTGCATTGAGTTTGATATAAGCTCTCAGGAAATCCATGGGGTTGGCTTTAACTTTGTGAGAATATCTGTGCTGCTAAATTGAGAATTGAAACTCTGTAAAGTACTTTGTGCTAGAGCCTGGTCCTGACAGAGTTCTGCTAAAAAACGTGAGCTGCATCATGGGAACAGACTCTTGAAACCATGTTGTACGTGCGGTGCAGAATTCAGAAAGCCAAAAGTTTGTTCAGTGTCTTCATGAACTCCAAGGCTAAGGAGGACTGTGGGAATCTTGGTTCCTTCAGTGGCTCAGCAGGATCAAATTTACTTCTAATTATTTCTCCCTAATTCTGGTTGCAAAAATTAACAAAATAACTTGAGTTTATCAGACAAAATTAGGAGTTTATCATATTCCCAGTGAAGCTTATGGCAGCTTTAGATGGTGGCCACTAAAATAATAAACAATTACTTTAAAAGAGAAAAACAACTGATTGCCAATTAAGACAAGCATCAGAATGACAACGTTCCATTTTTCCACTGTACTGAGAATGATTTTCGTCCAAGGGATTACTTTTGAAATTGTTTTGAATTCTGCCCTTTAATTTATTAAATGAATCCTTCTTAGGAACTTGATTGCTAATTCACTTTAATTTAGAAAAGCCCCACTGTCTTTGGATGTAAGCAGAGCCCTCAGGGGTCTATAAAACTGTCAATAGGACTGTTAATTTGGCTTTTCTTTTTTACTTATGGCTTAAAGCTTAATTGTGAGAGCTGGGAAGATGCCACGGTTTTGGTTTGCAGGGACTCAGTGTCTTACGGGTTTCAGATCCCATCAGAAGTCATAGGAACCCTCCTGCTGCTGCTGACATGCCAAGCTGGAAAAGCTGCAAAAATCTGGGGAGGACCAGGGGTTTGCTGGAAGTGGGTCCCACCTGGTTTTCATGCTGGAATCAGAGATGGACGAGAACCAAGTCACTCAGTCTAAATGTCCCTCAGCTTTGGGCGGGCCTGGATCCTGATCAGGATCTGAACTTTTTGTGCCTTAGGCTTGTCTCTAATTGAATCCATGCAAAACCAGACATTTCACATGACTTTGATGCAAAACCATAAATAGGCCCATTTTTTATTCAAAACGAAGTCCAGGTTTGCTTAGAAAGATCACAAACCTCCTACTGAACATTGATGGTCCCAGATTATAATGAAAATTGAAGTCTCCAATGCAATAACATTCCTGGAGGCAAAGGTGCTTGATTTTTGTCTTTCTAGTTAAATGTGTTACTGTTCAGAGGCAGGCAATGATGTCCCACTTGCTGCAAGTTGGACAGAAGATGGTCTAGACTTTTCCTTACACATACCCTGGTTGTAATTAAGTTTCTTGGGTTAGATCTGGAGCAAAAAAAAAAAAAAATCTTAGTGGCACTTCTAGTAGTTTTGTGTCTTATATAGAAGAATATAGAAATAATTCCAAGAGATATGGGATTGAAAATGCAAAACAAAGCATGGAAGCTTGGATGAGATTTTGTTTGGATTGAAGCACTTTTTGCAAACTCTTTTCCTGAGCAGTCAGATTGGAAAAAACCCCCAAACACTAGATCTTTGAATGCTGCAAAACAATTTTCGAGTTGAAGGAAACTTTCAAAAAGTGCAAGGATTTTGGCAATACAAATTCTGGTGCCTGAGCAGAACAGCATGACTGTAATTTAATTGTAATGACAGATGCAGGCTCTCTTTGAAGATCCCAATCTGAGCATTTACTGTGAAGTTACCCACTGCACATATTGGTTAATCCATTTATATGTGATCATATATGTTAGAATTAAGTGAGTGTTCATTAGAACACAGCCTGGGTCAAAGTTTGTTTGTAAAATATTGTTTGGCAACTGCCCTTAGACTGTGATTCGGAAAGTCTGACTGGAGTATCTGAATAGGTAATTGTCACTGAAAACATCAGAAATGTTTCCAGGCCATCTGTCACTCAACCACTTGTTGTTATTTGTATTTCTATGGTAAACAGGAGCCCTGCTCTTGGACTGCCACTGTGCTGGGAGCTGTAGCAACACAGATCTTGGGATTTCTCTGTGAAAAGGACCTAATAATGTAAGCCCATGAAGGTGCACAGACATGTTTAGACTTTTAAGTAGAGAAGGAGGCTATTGAGCTCTATGATGAGCAGTGGTTTCAGCTCACTGGTACCCAAAGTGCAGCAGATGTTGGCAAGCTGTCACAGTAGCAAAGCCCCTCTAGAATTCCTGTCTCATTTGATGTCTATTGAGACAACTAAGGTTCTGGGTTTCTGCTCTGAGCCCAAAGGCACAACATATATGTGCTACCAGGCACAGAATAACACTGATTACTTGGCCAACAGCAGATGAAGGCAAAAAGTCCACTACTCTCACAGGGTAGCCCTCTTGCATTTGTTTTGTGGTTTGTGATCCCCTTGGTCAGGATTAAACCTGGGCCCCTGGATCTCCCTGTCCTGCTTGTCTAACAATAAAAAGAAGCCACTTAGAAAAGATGCCAAGAGCTGGTTTCTCCGTTGATCTCAGTTTTCCTTTGCAGACACAGGAGGCTGGCTGGCAGAGTGCAGCTTTTATTCTTTTCTGTCTCTCTGCTGATGTGCAGAGTTCACTCTGGCAGACTCCCCCTGGATGCATCTGGGGCATCTGTCAGGCCCCTCTATCGGGCTCTGTCCGGCTGGGTTGCAGGCCAAGATTTCCTAATCTGTATTAACTACTTTGATGTGGCTCTCACCAGAGTTTGACCTAAAGCAGGCAGAGAATCACATCTCATGATCCATAGGGTATGAATTGAAGAAAAAAATCAGCTTTTTAAAAATTTGCTGTCAAATAAAAAGAAAGAACATGATTTTTGCTGAAATTCAGTTGGATTTGAGTGCTTGCCTTTTCTAAGTTTCCTAGAAAAGCCCAGCAATATATGTGCTGCTTGTTTGCATAGGCATGGAGGGCAGGCTCTGTGTTAGTGATTGCAGTTCTTCCAGGACTTATCATGGAGGTATTTCTCTTTCAGTCTGGATTTACAAGATGAGCTACTCAAGCTTCCATTTTAGGACCTGTTATGTTTTCATATGGTGGCAGGAAAATGCCAAA
This sequence comes from Prinia subflava, assembly GCF_021018805.1. NCBI lineage: Eukaryota > Metazoa > Chordata > Aves > Passeriformes > Cisticolidae > Prinia > Prinia subflava. The sequence continues at coordinate 8,418,215 of NC_086257.1, read as the reverse complement.
CACTCTGGAGAGTCTGCTTTCGAGAAGCCCTCTTGGTTTTGAATGTGCTATAATATGATGTTTGCAGGAGAAATTAGAAACAAGGACAACTACTTTTGTTCTCACCTAAGAAAGCTCTCTTGTTGCATGTTTAGTGATGGAGCTATTAGGACTCTCACTTGTGATGTTCCTGGGTACCCAGCAGTGCACATATGAGTCTTTGCAGGCTGTGGTGCTCCTAGTTGAGTAAAAGTGGAAGCAAAAAAGGACTCTGAGTGGTGCCAGAGCACTGGAAGGCAAGATGAAGCAGGAGTCAGGATTTTTATAGCTGATATAAAGCTTCTCCCAGATCTTCTCCTACTTCCCGCTGAAATGTTGAGGACCTCTGGGGAAACAGAGAGAACCTTTAAATAGATGCTATCAATTAACCCTACAGCCTAACAATTTAAGATAGCTGATTTTACAGAGATGAAAGACTGTAGCTAAGAAACTAGGCATTTTAACTTTTCTGGATTCATCTATTTGCATTTTGGCAATTTCTTCCTCCCCCCCCCCCCCCCCCCCCCCCCCCCAAATTTTAAACATTGCAAATCTGATTTGGGGCCACTTTCACTATTATCTTTGAGAATTTGCCCTATTTCTGGAGGGTAAACCCTTCAGTTTTAATGAAATGCTTGATTTTCAGTGTGTGGGAGATCATCTAAAAGTGAGCTCCTCTTTGTGCTCCAAAAAACCCAGAGGAACTTTCACTGGGTTCCCCATTTGAGTAAAAGGAACTAAAGTAAAAACCTTGTGTCTTCTGAGTGTGGACCTTCCTGATGCCTGAGGGTGGGTGAGGACTACATCTGAGTCTAGAGTTTGGATCCAAAGACCACTGACACAATGTGACTTGCATTTAATACTGGGAATGTAGAACTATTCTTTGGGAATGGCAAGGAGCAAATGAGTTGTATGTGTGGTTTTGTACCTTATATATCACTTAAATACTCTCAGTTTAGACAATCATGTCACTTTAAGACATAGAAATTCTGGATGCTTATGTTATAGGGAGACTGTGGGAGGGAAAAAAAAAGGAAATTAGTGAAAATATGTTTTGTAATGTTAGTGTCCAAACAAAGCCTACAGGAGCCATCAACAGGGATCCTGCCACTTCTGCTGTATGTGGTGAATAGTTAAGAGAAGCCAGTGTGTTTATTGCAGTAGATTTGGTGCAGAGTTACTTTTTCAGGTTTTGGGACTGCTAATAATTCAGAGAGACAGTTATGAATTGGTTAATATATGTAGAGGTTTCAAAGCTGGTGAAATTAAGTATGTGTATATTTAGTCAAATAATTTTTGACATCTCTACCATTAGGCATTCACCAGCAACCATTGTTCCAGTAGATTTTCAAGAACATTTATCAGCATCTGTCAACAAGTAGTAAATGAGAGCAAATGTATGGGAATTACAGATGTCTGTGGAGTGGAGACTGGATCCAGAGTGGCTCCCAGCTGGCACATTTTCCATGCTATAAAGGTGCTGCGGGGCTGGCTGCAACCAAGCACAGCCCATCACTCCCTTTCATTGACTGCTCTGAGGTCAGCTGGTGTGGGCCTTTGTTCTGTTTTTTTTTTAATTGGACTGAAAAATTGTGAGTTTTCTTTGGAATAGATAGCAAACTACATACCTTGCTTCGTTATTAGCAAGCCAGGGTCCATGTCCTCAGAGCACTGTGTGTGTGCTTTATTTTCTCATGTTTGTTTAGTGCCTGTATTATGGCAGTGCTGTGGTCAGGTGACAAATGCGAGCTCCAGTGGCTTTTGTGAGGTTGGTAGGAGACAGTCCCCAGGAAGTGTAATTAAAGGATGATCCAGGAGCTCGTGGGCATGCAAACCTCACAGGGTGAGGAACAAGGAGCATCTGCAGGTGACCAGTTCTTGGATGGACTCAGGGTAATTACTGTAACGCCTCACAGGCACTGTAATGAATGAAACAGCATTGTGTGCTTCAGGGAGCCTTGGGCAGAGTCCTGCACCACCCCATGCTGGCACCCAAGGTAGGGGCTGGAATGAGAAACCCCACAGGAAGTAACACAAAGAGGAACTGAGCACCCTGCTGCTATCCTGTTGTAGGGTCCTTTTATCCCAAACACTGGAACAACCATAAAGGCAGGGGCTGTCTTTGACCAGTGGGACTGGAGGGCTCAATGCCCAGTAGGACCAGGTTTCATGACAGAAGATGATGGATTTTGAGGTCAGCACCCCAATTCTTAAGTAGCTCCGATGGAAGTGACCCAGCATTACTAACAGCTTTGGCTGGAAAAGAAGTATTTGGCAGGAGTAGGTAGTGTCTTCAAAAATCAATCACAGGAAAAATATTTGATGCAAAAGATAAACTATTTTTATTGACTGAAATCTGAAAAGTGGAGGAAAAGAAGTCAGTGCATTTAGTTTTCTTTCACACAACTCTCCTGCAAAGTTAAGTGATTTCTAGAGGAAATGGAGTTTTATTCAATGACAAAATCCAATATTGTGTTTAAGGGGAAAAAAAAAAGTCTGGAAATATTTTGGCCATTCCAAGTCCTAAAAGCGATAAATAGAGGTGGTCATAACTCAGTGTACCTCTGTAGTGAGTAAAAGTGGCTCGAGGCATGATGTGGCTGCAGCTGTAGGTTTAAGAAGAGATGATAAACTTGATTTCCCACTGAGAATTTGAGGACTGTAATTATGACATGGAGATGGAGCTATCTACAACAGCTTGCACTGCTAGTGTTTGTTTGGAATAAAGAATGTTATTAATTCAGGTGCTAGAACTAGTTGAGACAAATAGGAAGTTCATTAAAACTTTCTCTCTCTCTCTTTTTTTTTTTTTTTTTTTTTTTTTTTTTTTTTTTTTTTTTTTTTACTTTAGCCATGTGTAAAGTTTCTCTTTTCTTAAAAAATATTTTAACAATAATACAAGTGGAATCAGTGAAGAAATACAGAATTGTTGTTGAAAAATGGTTGTAAGCCTTTTCTGTCTTGGTGTGCCCAGTAGTTTGATCAGCTCATATAACTTTAGGAGTTCTGTTTGCATGGTGTTGTTGCAAAGGATTGAGGCAAATATAATTTATAGATTTTTTTTGTTCTGTAAAATCTACACTGCCTTACACAATTGAGAGATTGCTGACAACTCAATTATTTGCAGTGCTTTAATTCACTAATACAGTCTCATTATTTATCCTGAGACTCCTTCATTTGCTTTATTTAATTTCTCAGCTGACAAATTCCATCTCCCAAGATACTCAGAGTTTTCAGTCTTAATTGGTTATCAATCAGCTCCTCCATCAGCTGATACTGGCTTGAAGACATGATGCCAATCCTTTCTTAATATGTTCTGGGATTTCTGCAAAAAAGAATTTTTTTTCCTACTAAGTCTCCCTGTCTTATATTAAAAGATCACCTAAAATATCACTTTCCTACTGTCTCCCTGTCTTATATTAAAATATCACCTAAAATATCAAATTCCTAAAGTTTCTTGGGAGAAAACCTCATTTAAATTTGTGTATTTAGTTTCCTTCACTTTTTTTTTTAAATTTTTTTTTTTATTATTATTTTTTTTAGGAGGCAAAGTTCTTTAATCCTCTGGAAGTTTTTCCTTGAAATGTCCTAGAATTTGTAAGTGAACAGACAAGGCGTTGAAATACTTAAATACCCGTGTTCTCAGCGTTACCAGGGATGCTCCCTGTGGGAAAGGAAAAACCCCAGATTCAGGCACTCGGAGCTCCTGGAGAAAACCAGCGAGCTGTGTTTTTGCCTTTCCTCTGCCTTGCGGCTCCTGCGGAGCTGCCCGGGGCGGCCGGGCCGTGCTCGGAGGGCGGCCGGGGGCTCCCGGTTTTGCCGCCCCGGGCCCGCCGCTGCCGCCCGCTGGCCCTGCCGGCTCTGCTGGGAAAGGAGGGACAGACACAGAGCAAGGGCAAAACCTGAACCAGCTTCGCTCGTGGACCGGGAGAAACAGCAGAGCAGTCTTTTAAGGCCAGTGAATGGAAACTGTACACAGTAGGCGAGGAAGTCTTGGCTTCGTGGGGAAAGCTAGCGACTTAAATTTTATTTAGTCATTAAACCTTATGTGAATACCAACTGCTGAAACCACAGGGAAGCCTCCTACAGGCTACATGACTTTTACCATATCACATTATTTATTTGCCTTTTTTTTTTTTCAGTAACACACATACGTGTATGGGTACTCCCTGGACCATAGGATCTAAGCGCTAACTGCAGTTCCTTTATATTTAGTTTTCAATGTAAAATAATAATAATGTTAATAATTATAATAATGACAATAATAGTAATAATAATAATAGTAATCCCCCACTACAAATTTACAGCAGTGAAAGTTGGGATCAGACCCACATGCAAAGCTGTTAAGTACTTGAGCATTACTTGTATCAACAAAGCAAATCTCTTTTTAGCAAAGGAGGTAGGGGAATAAGAAGAGATTTTTGTAGTTGTATTTGCAGTTTCCTTTTCCCTTCCTTTCACTCTAGAAATTCTTTATCCTTTCATGCACAGTTGAGAATTAGTCATTTATTCTTAGTGCTGGCGATGCAGTCTTTGATATTTAAAATGGAATGTGATGCTCTGTGGTTTTGAATGAAGTACATGCTAGCAGATTAATGGTGCAGAACAGTTAAACACTAAGCATTTTTTTCCTTTCCATATTATTTCATCATTGCAAAAAGAATTAAATATATTTTTAAAAAAGAAGAGCCTGTGAATTGTCTATTGTTTATGCGGTGAAATTGTTTTCACAGTGTTGTCATTCTCTTCTAAGTTGAAATCATTGAATAGCTATGAGCTGTCACATTTTTTGTCACTTATAACTGCATCAAGCTGTGCTGACAAAATGTCCCTGCATAACTGTTAATATGCATTGTCATTTTAAGCATGAAACAGTTTAGCTAATGATTTATCTCTTATAATGCAGCACTTGGGGCAGCTGTATGATTTGTCTCTTTAGCAAGTCAAGTAATTTCTTTAACAAAATGTTAAGCACAGATGGGCCATAGGCTGTCAGTTAACCATTATTGTGCATGCATCTGCTTGCCTTCAATGCACTGTTTTATGTATTCAGCCACTTACTTAGGCACAGTTCTCTGAAAAGCGGAACCTACTCTGATTGGCAAATAAAATGTTCATTTGTCTCTTCTTCCTATTGTTTTGTTTTGGTAACACATGTCAGCAGCTCAATTACCCAGTTCATTAACAGCTCCCAGTGGACATGATGGCCAACCCATGATAAGGAGGGCGATTGTGGCACATATGGTCAATAATAGCCTGTCTCTTGGTAATTGTAAATAAAAGTCACTGTTGGCCATTTCCTTTTACTGCAGCTACTGTTTTCCTTTTCACTTTGCCGTACAAAGCACATTTCTCTATGTGAATCAGCACAAACAAAATAAAAATACCATCCATTTCTCTCAAGAAGATCACTTTTATCGCTGCTGTGGTGGTTGCTTCCTTTCTGTGCTGACTTTCCAGCTTAGAGCTCACAGGATACGAGTTTGTTCTTTTTCAATTCCTGCAACGGATTAATTACTCTTATTAATGGGTTTACTTAAGTAGCAGCATATTTTCTCAACATTTCCCTCATTTTCTCACTGCAGACCTTTTTTAAAGTGCCTGTGGAGCTAAAAAAAGTAATTCACAATTTTTTTTGTAAGTATGTCCTTTACAAATAGCAGTGGTTTTCAAAGGAGTAATTGAAGTGTGACTTAATCCTTGTTAGATGAGCGATATTCCTGTCTAGAACAGAGCCTTTCTTTTTGGTTTCATTTCTCCTTCTTTGATAGATCATAGTCAAAATGCCAGTAGAATTGGTTAAAAGCAATTCTACTACTTGTGGGTATTTCAAATTGTACCAGGTACTCTGCTGCTTTCTAGAAAGGTTGAGAATTTATTTTTATATTTGCTGATTCCTAATTTTTTACTTTTAATAGGAAAAAGAAGCATGTGGAAACATTAGCATGTTTTATCATAACCCATATGAGAAATCTTTTGTGGCTGCTTGTTTCATTGTTTCCTGAAATTTGATCTTGCTCTTCCTTTCAAAGAAAAGGAGTCTAGATGATTAAAAGTTTTGGGCTGTGACTCTATAGGGTGAAACTTGGGGTGTCCAAATCTCCCTTCTGCCCTCTTGCCTCACGGGTGTTGAAGCACAGAAATTGAACGTTGAACTGGGTAAAGCTGCAGCTCTGAGTATCAGCAGCCTTGCCCAAAAGTGCTTTGGTGGGAGAACCTAAACTTTAGGGGTGCTCTTCTGTTTCTTGAAGCATGCTTTATCTTAGATAAACACGGCATTCAGTTGTGGCCTCTGAAGAGCTCACAGGTGGCTGTGGGGTGACTCGGGACCCCTGAGCTCGTCCCCTGCTGCCTGCCATATTCATAACTAATCTCATCCCCGGGCTGCAGGCACTCGGGGAGTTGTTGAGTGTCAGAGTTTATTTGTCCTGGTTTGATTAGCGCAGACCTGGCAGGGCGTATTTTCTTTTTAATGGCTCCTTGCTGTGACAGTGAGGTTTTGGGAGGAGGAGGAGGAGAGGGGGGAGCCTGGCGTCATGTTTCCCCAGGCAAACACAGGAAAATGCAGGGCTGGTGTGCTGGGAGGGAGAGAGGTGCTCTGGAGTCTTCATTATATTTTATATGGATATGAGAGCCTGCCCCTAAACAGGACTGCTGAGAGGGAAGGAGAGAGTGGGGCTGTTAGCAAGGATGCCGTTTTATCTTCCTGTGGACTTTATTTTGAGGAAGAAAAGGATGCTTGGTGCATTTCTATCTTGTCGGCTGTTAAAAGTCGGCTGTTAAAAGCCCACCCCAACACAAACAAGGATCCAGGCAGGAATGCCCTGCTGGGCTCCTATGCTGCTCCGTGGCAGGGAGGCAGCAGAGGTGTGTGTGGGGAGCGCCTCGGGTGCCTCTGACACCCCATCCCGCGGCAGCTCCGCGGCCCTCCCTCCCTTCCCTCCTTAACTCCCCTCAGAGCGACGGAGGCTGTGTTTGAGCCCCTCACCTCTGGCGGGGAGAGGCAGCGTCGGAGGGACGCCTCCAGGTGCGGAGGTTTGGGGAGGGGGAGCTGGATTAACCCCTGCTGTGCATCCCCTTCACCCGGCTGCCCCCCCCGGCCCGCCGCCCCCGCCTCCGCGGCAGCCGCTTTTGTGCCTCCCGCATCCTGCCAGGCAGGTGTCAGAGCCCTGAATGCGGGCAAAGGCCCCGCTGATGGATACCACAGATGGAGCGTGGAAATCGGCCCAATAGGCCTCAGCCACAGGCCATTTCTTAGGACCCAACAAAAGCCTCCAAATAAGTCAACAAAAATCCCAAAGATCACAAAGAGAAAGTGTCATTTGTCATTTGCTGTGGGGTTGTGTGGGGGTGGCGGCCCTGCCGCACTCCCCTTGCCTGCACCCGAGCAAACACGAGGAGGTCACTCGCCTCGCCTCGCCTCGCCTGGGCCTGGACGGCTGAGGGGATCGGACGGGCGCCAGCAGCCACTGCTGCCCAGGCAGCCCGATGAACCCCAGAACCGGGAGAGTGAGCACCCCGATGAACCCCAGAACCGGGAGAGTGAGCACCCCGATGAACCCCAGAACTGGGAGAGTGAGCACCCCAGTGAGCCCCAGAACCGGGAGAGTGAGCACCCCAGTGAGCCCCAGAACCAGGAGAGTGAACACCCCGGTGAGCCCCAGAACTGGGAGAGTAAGCACCCCGGTGAGCCCCAGAACCGGGAGAGTGAGCACCCCGGTGAGCCCCAGAACCGGGAGAGTGAGCACCCCGGTGAGCCCCAGGGCTGGGAGAGTGAACACCCCAGTGAGCCCCAGAACTGGGAGAGTGAACACCCCAGTGAGCCCCAGGGCTGGGAGAGTGAACACCCCAGTGAGCCCCAGGGCTGGGAGAGTGAACACCCCAATGAACCCCTGGGCTGGCACAGTGAACACCCCGGTGAGCCCCAGGGCTGGGAGAATGAACATTCCAGTGAGCCCCGGGACAGGGAGAGTGAACATCCCAGTGAGCCCCAGGGCTGGCACAGTGAACACCCCTATGAGCCCCACATCCAGCAGAGTGAACACCCCAACAAACCCCAGGACTGGGAGAGTGAACACCCTGGTGAGCCCCAGGACTGGCAGAATGAACACCGCAGTGAGCCCCAGGACTGGCAGAATGAACACCGCAGTGAGCCCCAGGACTGGGAGAGCAAACACCCCAATTAGCCCCAGGGCTGGCACAGTGAACACCCCAGTAAATCGCAGGGGCAGGAGAGTGAACACCCTGGGGACCCCCAGGGCTGGCACAGTGAACACCCCAGTGAGCCCCAGGACTGGCAGAATGAACACCCCAGTGAGCCCCAGGACTGGCGCAGTGAACACCCCAGTGAGCCCCAGGACTGGCAGAATGAACACCCCAGTGAGCCCCAGGGCCAGCAGAATGAACACCCTGGTGAGCTCCAGAGCCACAGTGGTGCTAGGGGGAGACTGTGAAATTAATCTTGCTTGCATAAAGAGCTGAGAAGATGGATGTGTGGAGGATAGCTAGCTAATAAACCTCTACCAGAACCTTCCCTGACCTTTGCCTTTTAAAATTATTTTTCATTGGCCCTATTTTAGCGAGATCTATGGCTAGACAGGATTCATTCTGTCTGTTAACACTAGGAGGAAGAGGCTGTGTAATATGCTATTAAAAATGTGAGAGTGTGAAGAGCTGTGAGGGAAGTTCTGCTTCCCTGGGTTGCAGGATCATAACCTCTCCATGATAACCCCTCCGCCTGCCTCTGTTAGGTGCACCGTGTTGCAGCCCTAATGCATGGGCTTTAAATGGTTGTCATGTTATTGTTATTTAATTATTCAAATGAAATGTCTTGCTGAGAGGAAGAACAGCCCACAGAATGACCTCTTGTGTGTCATTTTGTTGTTTGGTTTTTGCCCCGATGTGTCTATTTACAGTGTTTGGAAAAGGGATGGTTGCAGAACTCCAGGTGACCAAATGCCTGTGACATTGGGCAGTGGGGTTTTGCATTTGTGCTGATAATCGGCATGCAGCATTTCCTTAGGCCACCAGATAGGTCATGAGCAGTTAAGGGACAAATAATTTCTCTTTAATTCTGTAATTCCTTTTTTAATTACTCTTTGTGATTCAACAACTGGTAGTGCTGTTGGCTGCCTCTCCCATTTTGAGTTGTATTGTAAGAGAGGTTCCAGTGATCCCAAGGAGTCAGGGAATCTCCCAGGGCAGTGAATCTTTTTCTATTTATAACTTGATGGATTGGAAAATTAGGATCATTAGGACACATGTAAAGGTTAGTGAAATGCAGGTTTTGTGTCTGTGGAGGTGATGGATATAGAAATAACTGAGCTAAAATTGCACCTGCTCTGTTGGTGCTGAATAATATCTTTGAATATCATGGAAGTCAGTAGACCTGTTAATGAGATGCTGCTTAGAGAGAGGGCAATGCACTGTGACTATTGAACATACACAAAATTATGTTGCTTATCTAAAGGCTGAGGTGTATCCAATTTTTATGCCTAGCCAGTACTCTGACTGCCTTCTCAGCTATACAAAGATCTAATAAGGATATTTTAATAGGAAAAAAAAGTAATAAAGGTTTCCTTGATGATAGTGATATTTATGAATACTTTGTAAGAAATAAAAACAGTACAGTTTGTAGTACAGACATGTAGCTATCCTTTGAGATTACATTTGTCTGACTTTAATATCACAGGGCAAATAAGACAAAAGAAGCCAATGTTTTCAATAAAGCTGCACATTGCAGTCAGGCCTGGCAAAAGGTAATGCCAATGAAAGCAGATATGAAAGTCATTTTGTGGGATATACATTTTCTCCCCACTTTAATTTTAGTGCTTTCTCTTTAAATTCTTGCCCCTGATTGAACATATTGTTCTGGAGTCTTAGATTCTATAGAGTCTGTTTTTTAAATTGATTTACCTTTGTGCCTTTCATATACTGTTTAATGAAATAAAAAGTGAAAATGAAATTAAGTCAGGTTTTAGTTCTACATTCTTTTGCAGAAAGGAATGAGAGCATAGGAAAACATGTCAAGATTTTGCTAAGTCTTTATGAAACATTTTTAAAAAGTTAATGATATGTCTCCTGACACTTCCCACTCAGTTGGTGAGGGAGTTCACTTCAGAAATTTAGCTATAAATATCCCCTATAAATTGCACAGTTTAAGCCAGCTTTTTAAGGCACATTCATAGATGTTTGAAAAAGTTCTACTCATGGAGGCTGAAAGAGCATTGAAAGAGTTCCTGACATCTCGGGGTTTGACTTCCTTTTCTTTTAAACTCCTTGTACACAATTAAAGGCAGCTTTTGCCAGAGAAGCTGTCTCCAAAGGGACATTTCTGAACTCTGTTTCAGGTCTCACACCAGGTAAGGGCAGAGGGCAGTGGTAGCCAGTGTTACCCTGGTGGTGTGGCTGGTGTGCTCTCCTCCTGCCTAGCTGGGAAGCAAGAGCTGTTCTGCTTAAGATGTGTGATTGTATCTGAGAGTGGCACTGGGAAACTATAAAATATCCTATATTTCTTTTTGCTCTCGAATGACAGCATTGAGCCATCCTGGAGGGTTGTAACTTGGCAGTTGCTGAGGAAGGCAGGTGTCACTTGGGACCCTGAGAAGATTTGGGGATTTGTCACTAATTCAGACAATGTAGTAGGTTAATTTTGGGATACTCTAGATTGCCTGTTTAATAAGGACTGAACTTGAACTGTTTAGGATAGGATGTTTGTGCTGATTCTCCTTTGCTCTAGAGAATAATATTCTCAAGAATGAGAACCTCTTAGTCTAGTCCTACTTGGGACAAACCTTCACTACAAGTAAGAGTCTCTGGGAACTGATGTTGGTTCAGTATGTGGATGTTCAGTAACTCCTGTGGATCAATGGATGCTGAGATCCACAGGAGTTTCTCCTTATGTCTCTGTATGCTGGATCCAAGATATTGATGCTGTCTGGAAAATGAAGACATCTTTCACAAAAGAGCCACTGGTCTAGCTGTAATTTTTCTTTTTTTGGTGTGCAGAAATTAATAAACTTTTCAGCTGAATTGTCTGAAAAAGCACTTTGTGTTTCTCATGCTCTAAGTAAACAGATTAGGTGTATTTATTAGCTCAAACAGCTTGAGTGAAATTGGAAATGTAAGATAGCTAGAAATGAACCTGGTGGGGGGTTTTAGCTGGAGCTTGAGAAACAGTTTGCTTCCAAATAAATTACATTAAAAGGATGATATTAAATCAATGTCTATATCAATAATTTCTTTGGCATTGAAGAAATTGACGTAGTAGCAGCAATGATTGTATTTCCATTGAACAAGCAGTTCCAGCATCGCTGGGGAGTGTCTGCCCTCTTTAGGTGGTTTCCCTTGAAGACTCAGGCAAGAAGGAATGCTGGTTGCCTGGGCAGCAGCTGATGCAAGTGAAGACTGGCTTTGAAAGTCTACTTTTTTGGTTCATTACAGTTTGCTGGAGAAAGAGAGTGTAATTGGGTACTGGAAGAGATTCTGCTGCCTTCACAGTTAGAGCCCTGGTTTCAGATCTAGCTGGAATTCACCAGATGACCAGGGGAAACAAGTGGTGCTGCCAGGACCTGGCTGTGACCCCACTATCTCTATGTCTGTGAAGTCCAGAAGGAGTTTCCATATTGATTTCTCTATAAAATGCTGATTTCAGGAGTTGATAGGCCCTTCCTGGGTCATGGTCATGCTGTGTGTAGTTTGTTCCTTGCTGATTTTTCTCAAGTTCTGACTCAGGGTTTGGGTGGGGCCTTTGGTCCAAGACAGCCTCCACATAAAAGGATGTCCTTGATTTATTCAATATTTTGTTGTTCTTTCTCCTTAACTAAAGCTAATTTTTTGCCTTTTTTTTTTTCTTTTTTTTTTTTTCTTTTTTTTTTTTCTTTTTTAAGCATCAGCACCTCAGTCTGATGAAGGCTCTGATATTGATTCTGAACCAGATTTGCCTTTAAAAAGAAAGCAGCGTCGCAGCAGGACAACCTTCACAGCAGAACAACTGGAAGAGCTGGAAAGAGCTTTTGAGAGGACACACTACCCTGACATTTACACCAGGGAAGAACTTGCACAAAGAGCCAAACTCACAGAGGCTCGTGTCCAGGTATGTATAAATATAAGCTCCCTAATGAAAGGAGTTTCCTTTTCTGTTAGCATGTGAGTCCTTTTATATTCTTACATGATCCTGCTCAGGAGTAGAAGGAAAATGTGAAACAACATTGTTTACAGCTGTTGAGTTTGTACATCTGTACATAGACATTGGTTTTACAACTGTTTAAGAGAACTGCTTTGAAAAACTTTTGTGTCTTCCCCATTAATTGTTCCATACCATGAATATAATACAGAATCTCTGAAGAAGAAGGTCTGATATCCCCATTTATTTGTTTTATGCATTTGACAGCACGCTGCATGTAATCAGGTCAGCTGTTGGCCCAGTTTATGGTTACTTAACTGATTTCATCTGTTGTTGTCTGGTCTTCCAGGCATTAAAAAGGGAGAGAAAAATATCTTTTAAAGGACAGAGTGTCTACAGAGCCATGCAAGGGAGCAAGGTGGCTAGTGCAGTACCTACAGTTCACTTTTAGGTTAGATTTTGAAGTTGATTTGCTATAAACTCTGTAACATCTATATTATCTCACTCTCAATTTGATTCAAAAGAAAATAAGTGCTCTAATAGCTTCTAAGTCATCACAGACTCATGTAGATCTGGGTTGTCTAAAACAAGTTGATGTACCAGGGTAGTAACATGGAGTTGATTTAATTTTTTTAAAAAAAGCATGAACCTAGATTTTTAGCTGTCTAAACCCAGGAAAATAGCAGCCAAATTATCCTGGAATAAATTGCACCCCAGAGTTCGAGTTTCAATTAGGACTTATCCTGTTTAATATCAAAGAAAAACATCCTGTGAAAACTTTAATACTGCAGGCAGAATCTTCTGTTGCTCTTTGAGCACTTGACGTCTACGAATTGCTGGGAAAAGTACACCCTATTCAAATCAGTCTGAGTTGCAAGTGTTACTAAGCAAATGTGTGGTCGGGTGACAAGCAAAATGTCGAAGCTTGTGATCTAACAAAGGAAGAGAAATGAATGGTGACTTGTAGTCTGACCAAGGATACAGGTGAATTTGGTTTCTTTGGGGAAACTCTATTATATTTTGACCTTTGAAACTCAGCCCGAGGCATTCAGACTGTGCAAACTGAAATAAGCAATACAAAACACCTCTCTGACTTTTTAAGACAATCATGCCTATTGCAGCATGGCTGTATTATTGAGCATCTGTCTTGAAAGGCTCACACTTTTTACCTGCTAAATGTTTTTGCAGAAGACTTCACGCCACATTTCTTGTAAGTGTTTGTTATGACTGTGGGAGAAAATCAGATGTGAGGATGAATTTGTCTGGAAGGCAAACTCAGTTGTGCATGACTCTTTTCTTAACATATTTACTAAGTGAAATACTTGCAAAACAGCTCCATAGATAGACTTGGGCCAGGTAAGACCAAATAAAGCCCGGGGAATCATTTGCACACAAAATAACAAAGATAACTTGCTTCACAAGTGTTGTTAGCAAGGCGAATGGGATCTAGGAGATGATGTTTTGGTCTATGTTAGTTTCAGTGGAAAAATACGATAAAATGAAAAAGACCTTGCTCGTGTTTTTCTAAATCAATGACCCACAGCTAGAAGAAAAGCAGAACTCTCATTAACATAACAGCTGTCTTAATGTGGCTTTAACCCTGTGACTTTTTACATTCCTCATGGCTTCCTTGGTTCCCTTGAGACGCATCCTGTCTCACACCACTCGTATGATCTACAGCCTCACAAATTCCCCAGTACCTCTGACATGGATATTTTACCTAACCCAGCATGGAAGAGAGTTCCCAGTCAATCAATGATTAAAATACCAGAACAAAACCTTTCTGGATTAAAGATGAGCTGGGGCTGAAGTAACCAGCCTGTGGGCAGTTTCCTAGTGCACTCCATCTGTCTGGTACACTTGAAGGCTGGCAGAATGATTTAGCAGTGGATTAAGGGATACAGGATTTGCCTTATCAGCATTCAGCACCTCTCTATAGCCCCTTAAAATAGCCACGTATGATGGGCATGAAATAAAAGACGACCTGTGAAAAGAAAATAACCCTAAGAGACTTGAGACTGAGAGGGCTGGATCGCCATACTGAAGTAGCATTCAAGCTTTCTTAGTCACACTTCTTTTTTGGTAACATTATGACAGAGATCCGAGATACCAAATTTTGTATGGATATATACACAAAGATCTCTTTGACTGCTTCCCAATAAAGCAATATCTAAAAGAGCTGGCTCTTGCAGCCTGAATCCAACTAAGCCCAGAAATTTATTTATTTTCTTCCTTTGGAGCCGTACGGTCCAGTTTGGTACAGTAGTTTTATATTGCCTAGGTAGTTATTTAGTTGATTACAGCTGGATTAACCTTGCTATTCCCTCAGTCCCAATGTGTAGTACTTGCATCTCCTGTTTTGTTTGCTCTACCCTGCCACCCCCGTTCTTCCCCTTTCCTTCTGTTCCCTGAGGCCATCTATTACTCTCGTGAAAGGAAGAGTCTTACCTCTGAACCATGTTTTTTCTCACTTTCCCACTGCTGAAGGGTAACCAAATGCATGTTTCTAACCTGGTTGCTTGGAGGTGGGGAAAAAAAATTGCCTCTGGTCTAGGATCAAGCGTAGAACATGTCAGCCCCTAAGGGGATTTTTTTGAGAGGTACAAGCAACTGAAAACAGACTTTACACTGTGAATGTTATTTGTGTACCTAATCATGGGAACAGGAAAGTCTTTTGGGGAAAGAAGTGTTCCAACAAACTCCACACTGTAAGAGTCACGAGATGTGTAACTATAATCATGGAAAATATTTCAACATTGGGTGTAATAAAGAGTTAAAATGCTCCCTCCAATTCCTCCTGCAGTACCTTTCTGCTCAAGGACTGTTGAGTCTTTTTTACAAGTGTTTGAACACAGATGTGATGTGGAGCCAGTACAACCTCTTCTTCTGCCTCTTCCAGAGGCACTTGCTCTTCTCTGCACATTAGATGCAGAAGGAACCGGACAGTTCTTTGGTCCTGTGAGTTTATCAGAAAAAATTCAGAAAGATAAGCACAGTTCCAAAGGAGGACCCTTTCTTTAAAAATAAAAAAAAATAGTGATACTCTAGGAATATGAAATTAAAGATTTGCATCTTTTGAATAAAAATTACAACCCTGCAGTACTTTACCTGTCCAGTTTAAAACCTCATTTAAATCATTGTAATGTTGCGGCGTGGGCCCTTAAGGTCTGTGGCCTGTTTTACTGACAATCTGAAGGCAACTTTGAAAAGTGAATTTATCTGCAGTGTAGATCAAAGGCTTTTCTGAGCTTCAGAGCTGTGGACTTATGGTTTCTGTAACAAATGTTCCATCAGGAATGGAGTGGGTGGTATCTTTTCTGGCCACCTTCGATTCCCACATCGGGCTCGTTTTCAGACCTGCGTGAGCTGGGCAAGCTTTGGCAGCAGTTTGGGGCCTGTTTCAGATTGATGGTGGGGAGTGTTACGTCAATCTTTTGGCAAAGGATTTTTAAATAAGGTTCAGGTTTGCCCTGTGGTTGGCCAGGAACCTGCCTTGGCCAACGGGGGCCGGCCATGCAGGCAAATCTTTGGGGGCTGTGTGTCGATGGCAGGCATCCCAAATTGCCAGAAAGGTGGTGCATGAGAGTTGTGTATTGGACCATGCTAAGGAGTGCCCCAGCTGCATGGATCCTTGGGCCAGGAGGCCCTGCTGTGAGAAGCAGCTGGCACATGGCAACCCTGTTTAATTCCAAAATGCAATGGGAAAAATTTGTTTGGATTCCTTTTCATCCATGAATAATGGTGAAAAAGAAGGGCAAGTCAGGAAGAATTCTGAATCATGACTATTTCCCACCCTGAAGAGTTTCTTCTCAGCCAAATCCCAGTTTTAAACTGATTTGCTTGAAGACATTAAAAAAAAAAGTTGTTTATCAACAGAGCATGTCTGAAAATTTAGGCAGATCTCTTCAGGCTACTAACATGGAATTGAATGTTCCCATGTCAAAGTTGTAATCAGCTTGTAAGCTATTGTAAAAACCTTATTATAACCTCAACAAATAAGTCCCAAGAGCTCAGATGTCTTGAGTAGCTAGAAGAAAAATTATTTTAAAAAATATTTTAAGTGTTGTGCTTGCATATTATTTTCTTTGCTTCATTGTGGTACAGGGAGAGAAAGAGTTTTGAGAGGAGTGAGGGGAAAGGTGAGAGAAGTTATGACTCCAGTAGTAAAGTTTAAAGGCTCTTAAGTCCAATTTCTCAGCTTTAATAGTCTTTTCTCAAAAGAAAACAGTGAAAAGTACTCCCAGAGAGATCACTGGGGATGAAGAATCTGTGCCAAAAAAAAGTCTTAGCTTGCTTTCAGCTTCTCTGAAATGGCTTGAGCATATACACTGAACTGCCCAATCCTATGGGAAGATGGGGCAAAGGAATGTAGGATGGATTCAAGAACACTCCAGACCTTTCATCAGATCTTTACAGTTATTCCTGATGTGGTTTTTGGGGAATTTCTGATTTCTTTTCTTGAGACTGAACCTCTTGCACCATAAAAAGGCTAAAGAAAGAAAATGCTGTGTGCATTCATGCAGTAGATAACCCTGTAATTGCAGGTCCCCCCTCCCCTGTAAAAGGGGAAATTTATGGGTAAATTAACCAACTGCATTCATATGCAGGCCCGAGAGGACATTTTTAAATATAAAGGAATCTAGGGATGTGATTTTGATTGTCTCTTTCTGTTCCCTGCTGCCTAAGGGCTCTAATTAGTGTCACTTTAACTTATAAATACACAGTTCAATTTGCTTATTACTCAATAATTTTCAGAATTATTCAGCTGCAGTTTTTTAGAAGTATTTTTGTAGGACTGAGTCAAAGTTTTCTCAAAGAAACCTAATGTTGGATCACACTGGGAGGTGGTTGAAGTCCCTGTTCCTTTTGGCACAGCCTAGTGTCTTTTTGGTCTGTGTTGTTTTTTTGTTTTGTGAGTGGTGTGCTGGGTTTCATTTTGACTTTTTTGTTTTGTTTTTGTTTTGTTTTGTTTCATTTTTTTGTGGGGGGGTGTTTGGTAAATTTTTCCCTTTTATTTCCACCACCTCCCTGCCCCCCCGTATGTTTTCAAAGAACTCTGGTTTCTAGCACCCTGATGACTCTAGAATCCTAAACAGCATCACTTCCCACCCCCATAAAGAGCAGGCTTTGGCAGGCAGGGAACCCTCAGCATTGTGACATTTCCACGGTGGCCACAGCAGGTTGCTCTCAGGAGGCTTTGGGCACAGCTTTGGGATGCTGTGAGGATCATGGTATGCATCTGTACGTGTGGACCTTATTCCTATGAGGCTGGGTGTGTGCAGATGTCACAGTCAAGCTGATTTTTCGACTAGCTGTGCTAAAATGCAATTCTGTTTCTACTCTTTTCTTCTTCCTATGGCTGCTCCCTGGCAGTGCTCTCCCTGCAGCTCATTGTACGATGGTGAGCCAGTATGGAAACTCACCCTACTGCAAAAAAGAAAACAAGAAATGGGATGATAAAAATCTTATTTCCTGTGCAACCCTTGAAGGGCTGCTGAAGTAAGTGAGGTCTGGCATCTGCAGGGACTGCCGGAGCAGACACTAAGGGTGTCCATAGAAGTCACACTGCCATGTTTTGCAAAGGTAACAAAATGAGCTCTGCCTGGGCTGGTGGAGCTCAGCTTTGTTTGCAGTTTCCTTCCTCAGCCTCCCCTCTTCCCAAGGCACCCCTGCTGCTTCTGGCACAGCCCACATTCTTTCCCTGGTGGAACATCCGTCAAGGACTCCAGCTTCCAGGACGGTCAGACTGTTTTGAACATTTGAATTTCGTGGGAAGGGAGAGGTGGGGAATAATAGAGTGGGGGAAGCAATTACCATGAAAAATATCATGAGGAAAAACTGAACCAGCTCCTCCCTCCCCCCATCTAAAATCCATCTAAAATTAGAAGTGCCATTAACAATACATCAGTCTTTCAACTTTTGTGTTTCTGGCACTGGTGCTTGCAATGGTCAGGACTTTGTATAACAAAATATCCATGGCTTTTTTGCAACATTCACATCTTGAATGTTTTGCCCTGTTGAATCAGAGATCTTTTTGCCTTAAAAGCACACGAAACACTCTGTGTTTATGATCAGACTGTCGAAATGTCAAGGCTAATTACACGAGTGTGTTCCCAAGTGAATAAATGCATCTTCTAAAGAATATCCTGTTGAGATCAGCAGAATAAGATATTGGCATGATCACTTGCAAACTACTTTAAGAAAAAATGATAATAAGAGGCAGGATCCAAATATCAGGAAACAGAGATGGAAGAAACCTATTAGTTCACCTTATCCATCTACATTGGTGCAAAATACATTTTTACATCCTGTCATAGAGTGATTCATGTTTTGGTCAATCCAGTCTCAAGTGCTTGAAAAACTGGAGCCTCCAGTACTTAAAGTGCTATGTTCCCCCCATTTTGTTCTATATTTCACCTTCAGTTCTATTTTTGAGATATAAATCCTGGCTAGACATTGGGATTCAAGTTTGATTCCAAATCATCTGGATCATTTACATTCCATCTTTGAAAGTGACAACCAAGGAGTCCAAGCCTCACTACGGTGAATGTGACTTGGCTTCTGTGCAGACATAGTGTTTGAATGCTTGGGTCCCTCAGCCAAGTCACGTTTCCTCTGTCCATGTTTAGATAGTTTAGAGTTTGATCTCTGTTGTGCCTGCTGCAGGGTGGCACTTTCTCACAGGATGACACTTGGGATCTCCTGCAGGGGCTGCTTTGTACTGGGAGCATCCCTGCAGCCAGGTGATGATTGTGCCTCTTGAAAGGAGGCTGTGGGAGAGCAGGAGAATCCTATGGGACCTGCTAGATTTGAAAAGGCCACTCATAAGACGAGGATTTTGTCATGTTGGTGGAAGTTGAAATCTGTTGCACATAAGGGGACATTGTATTTAAATCATATTGGAAATGTACAAGCAAAGAAAATATTCCCCCAGGTGTTTACAATATGTTTCTAAGCAGACACAGTCGCTTGTGGTGACTGGATTTATTTTTAAGTCTTGGCTTGAGATTAGCAAAATTTTTCAAGATTTCTTTAGTGGTAGAAGTATACATGGATTTTTCATGATACATGAGGATTTAAGAAATGAAAAAAAATCTGGACTCTTGAAATAGGTCAAGGCAGCTGATTGTAGTCTAAGGGAAATATTAAAAACCCCAATAATTTCAGCTAAAATAATGTATAACTGCTTCTGAATAAAGCTTGGGATTTGACTAATTTTAATAAGCATTACATAAAATATAAATAAAATACTTAGCTTTGAGTTATTTAGGTTTCAGTTATTTAGTTTTTAGTAACTTTTTCTTGATTTGGCTTTTTTTAAAATTTTTGTTTTCTTATGTGCTTCTACCATTCCATGGTGATGAACTTGTGTGGTATTAGTGGCAATAAGTCTTCCCTATAGTTTTGAACTTGTTGAAGGGGTTTTGGTGAGTTAATTTTGGATTAATTCTGGTGCTAGTCAGGTGCCAGCTGCCTTCCTGCCACCAGGAAAAGCAAGAGGGCAGTGCCAGAGAACTGTGCCAGTGCCATGTGACAGGGGTGCCCATCAGGTAGTGCTCGTTTAGCACATCCCAGTCACACAGGACTGAGGTGGCAGCACACAGCCTTCTTTCTGCACAGCCCAGCCAGGTTTCTGCACTCCTGCAAAGTCCTCCTTCATATAATGGGGCTCCAGGTGGAAACAAAGTTCTGTGCAAGGATGTCCATTTCATGGCTGCTGCAGATTTTTTGATACCATTGAGTGTGTCCCTTTCAGAGATGTTTAAAATGTAGCTGCAGCTGAGGAAAAAATGCAAGTCTACAAAATGAGCCAAAAATCTGGCCCTAAATAAAAATATAAAACTTGGCATGTATGTAAATCACTTACTACTGATTTAGTTTGGGATCTGACTCATTTTAATAAAGATCTGGAGTTTGAAGGCAAATGCTTATCTGTAGAGAAAACAAAATCTTATTACCTCACTTTCCTGAGTGAAATCTATTCACATAGATTAGTTCAGTTCGTGTTGTCAAAGCACTTGGAGATCATGAGATAACCCTCTTGACCTGAAGAAGAGAGAGTGTCAAGGCAACAAGCTGTAGTTAATGACCTGGGTCAGCTAATTACAACAAGCGTTTGCTGTTCCCTGATCACTCTTTGACCTCCATTATCCTTCTTAAGTGTTCTTTGAATCTTTAGCAAGGTCTCTTTCTTTCTCTACAGGCTGAATCTAGACCTGTCCTCAACTACTGCTCATTGCAGGTTTTGCATCTCCACCCCTGTGCCTTGTCCTTGCCAGCTGCTTTCAGAAATTGTTCATGTGGAGGCAGAGGGGGGGTTAGGATGTATAGCAAAACAACAAGAGAGGGATTTGTGACGTAGAACAGAGGCTCCATCTAGCCCTCTGTCCTAGATCTTAAACTGGAGTGGGAGTGTATAATTGAGGAGTAGATGTTGTGGCCAAAGGAGGAAGCAGCTGTGTGAACTGAGCATCTCATTCTGAAAAGAGGATGAAGTCAGAACGAACTACATGGTGACAGATGGCCAATGTCAGAAACCAGATGGCCCAGTGAGTCCCACTACTCCTGTCATGAAACAGCAAGCAGAGGAGAAGCTCACAGCGTAGCCCAAAATGTTGTTACCGTCTTGTGTGAGGGCCACTCATGGTTTATCAATGGTGTTACACTTAGAATCTCAGTCTGTGATGCCTGATTCACAAGCCAGCAAGGGCTGCTTGCTGGAAGGGTTACAGATCTGAGCCCCATCTTACTTATACAAATACATCTATATGTGCCTCAGCAGCTAACGTGCCTCAGCAGCTTTCAGGCCAGGCTTCCTTATCGGCTGTGCAGATCTGCTTTATCAGATGTTAACACTCAGCTGAGGTCTTATCTAATTAATTGTATCTATAGATGAGCACCACAGGTGCTTCAGGGTGTAGGATTGTGAGCAACTGGCTGCTTGTTTACAAATGTGTGCAGTCTCTGTTACCTTAACCGACCATTCTTTCCCTCAGTACTCCACCATGGAGTGAGAGCTGTGATCAGAGCCTGCTCTGACCCTGAACAAAGCAATGTGCCCATACCCTGCTCCAGGCACCCCTGCACTGACTCCTTGCCCTTCCAATTTGTGATGTGCGGAATCACTACAAAATCAAAATTAACAAAAGTGTTTTGCAACTCCTGTTATGTCTGTATTTGTGATGTCTTGCCTCTTCCTATCTTGGAGGTAGTAAGAACCATCCAAGAACTGGAAAACTTAAAACATGAGCTGAGAATGATGTGAAGAAAAGCAGATTTATAGCTAAAATGTATCACAAATCCAAACCCCATCTGGTTGGTGTGCTGTCCTGGGAACGGATTTCAAAGTGGTTCTGAAATGCTAATCTAGTACTGAAGTTCTGACCTACTGTTGTAAGTTTATTAAGAGTTGCTTTGTACATATGTGAACACATGAATACTCGCTGGGAGGGATTTGTGTATTTTTCTAATTAAAACCTTAAAGTTCTGTTGGTCATTAGGGCATTATAATATCCCCATATATAAATACGTGCACCTTCCAACAGTGCATTAAGTGATGCCACTAACTTGTCAGCAAGTTAAAGACAATACAGTACAGTAAATAGCTTTGGCTGGCACTCAGATTAAATGGAGAAGTTTCCTCTTTCTCATTAAATCTGGCACAGCAATGATAGTGATTAATACTACTAAAACTTGGAAGAGCCAGATTTTTTCTCAGGAGAGGCTGTATTGGAAAGGAAACTAGGGATCAGAATTCCTGTGTTGAATCTGTTGAACCATGGAAATGTGTGCCAAGGGCACCTTTTTTGTCCAGGAGCACGGAGTTTAGTGTGCATCTTCTGAATCTCTCATCTCAGGCACTGTGAGTGTTTGAAATAAAACGCCGTTATTTCTGATACATCTGTACTAAATGTGCAAAAATCAAAAGTTCATATTTAAAACATTTGCAGGTCTGGTTTAGCAATCGTCGTGCCAGATGGAGGAAACAGGCAGGAGCCAACCAACTGATGGCTTTCAACCATCTGATCCCTGGAGGATTCCCACCTAGTGCCATGCCGACCTTGCCGACGTACCAGCTCTCTGAGCCCTCCTACCAACCCACCTCCATACCCCAAGGTACAGTAGCCCACAGGTACTTGGTTAAATAGTGTTATTGGGGGGATTCCTGTGTTCATCCATTGCAGAAATACTTTCTTTTCTAATGTGTTGGCTAATTTAGTGTCTGACTCAGGGAGGACCCTGCAAGCCTGCTCTTTTTAAGCACATGAGAACTCAGATTTGTTTTGCTGCAAGAAAGGGTTGGCTCCGTGTGAAGGATGCTCTCCAGAGAAATAATCACCTTCTGCCCTTCTGCATTGCCTGCTTTGCTGGAAGTGTCTGGTGTGATGTAGGAGACCAGGTGCACTCTGTCTTTGTTGTGACTATCATCCATGGAGCATTGGAACTTCTGCAAATACTCTGAATATTTATCTGGTGGTGGAAAAAAAACGCCATTCAGACCACCTTGTTTCACATTAGACAGTAGCCAGTCTCAGTAGGGTAAAAATTTTTCTCAGTGTAATGAGAAATTCTGTGAACTTTGATGGATTTGAGTGGAAGGGAAAAGACCCTCAAATATAAGCTTTGTTAGATTTTACTATTAAACAAAAACCTTATTAGTGACATTTTATAAAATAAGTTATATAAGTGCTCTTATTGTGTCCTCCTTGAGATTTGGTGGAGCCTCTTAGTGGAGGTTCTAATTGAGGGAATTTTTCAAAGCCCAGGGCTTCTCCCATCCACTGCAAGACTTGATACAAACCATGGTGGGATTTCTGAGCTGTGACCAGGAGGGGAAAGCTGGTCTTAGAAATAAACAAATATTTTCCTTTATTTTTATATATAGACATATATAAAAGATATTGCTGACAATATGTGCTCACTAAGGGTTGTCTGAAAACCACATGTCTGTTATTATGATATTTACAGTCTAAGAATTTTTTGTGTAAACTCACAGGCCAGTTAAATATCCAGCACTATTATAGATTTGCTTTTCTACTTAACCAGTATTTAGATGCAGGTTCTGAAGCAGTTCTCTTAAGCTGAGCTTCACATAATGAACTTATTACGCCAGAAGTAAAGGAGGAAAACATATCAACGTGTTTCTTCTGCTTGCAGCCGTGTCTGATCCGAGCAGCACCGTCCACAGACCTCAGCCTCTCCCTCCCAGCACTGTACACCAAAGCAGCCTCCCCTCGAACCCAGAGAGCAGCTCTGCCTATTGCCTGCCCAGCACCAGGCATGGATTTTCCAGCTATACAGACAGCTTTGTGCCTCCGTCCGGGCCCTCCAATCCCATGAACCCTGCCATTGGCAATGGCCTCTCACCTCAGGTCAGTCCTGTGTTTTCAGACAGAGGATTTGCTGTATACCAGAACCAAAGAGTCTATTCCCTCAGGCCACAGTATAATGAATTGCCAAATTTAAACCATAATGTATTCTTTATATAAGCCACATGATTTCAGTTTGCTGGTTTCCTTTTTTTAAAAAAAAATTTTTCCTCCTACTGGCTGAATGAAGAGTCATAGCTTATATTTAATTTCAACTGATTTATAATGGAATCATGCAGACTCTATGTTTGCATTCAGTTTTTAAGCATTTGTAATGTACTGCTCTTCTCCTGAAGATCCACGGCTAGGTACAGAAAATAGATCTTGTATTTCTTCTGTGAATAAAATATCTCATTAAAATAACCTCATCAAGATTTTACCAAGTGGTCCAGGAAGATTATGGGCAAGTTATATGAAGAGTTCCAAGGACTGAGAAATGTGTATTGAGATGAGCTATAATCGAGTTATAAATACATAAATTAGGAGTATTACAGCTCTTTGGCAGTATATAAATGCATGAATACCATAATTGTTTTTCTAATTTGCGTGAGCTCTTTTAAGGAAATCAGGTTAATAAATTGCCTCGATAATTGAGTGTCAAAAGATTGGTTACATTTTCCTACACACGGCATCTGTCTGAAGCTGACATTATTAGTTAAAGCTTGAATAGATGGTAGTTTATTTTATTAGCAAGAGCTTTGCCCAGGTGCTTGGAAAGAGATGTCCACTAAATTCTGAGGAGTCACAAAGAGGATGCAATCTATAATTACGATCAGGAATCTCTTCAGGGCTGAAAGTGAGAGTTTTAACAGCTTTATCTGCTTTCTACCCTTTTTTCCTCTCAGTGGTTAGAAAAACAGAGAGAAGCTCAGAATGACACAAATGAAAAGTGAAAAGACAATTATACTCAATTACACACTAATCACTGACTATCACCATTGCCTAAGCAGGGAGAGGGCATTCTAATAGGCAGAAAATGAGATTTTAATGGCACAAAGGGTGGCCAAAATAACGACTCGTATATCTTTGCCTCCTTCGTTTTCTTCAACTTGTGGTTTGCATCTCGGGAGTGCAGTTCCTGGTTCCTGTGCAACGGTGATAACTCTGTGCAGCTGAAAAGTTCAAAGGCACTGGAGTTGAAAAGAATGAATAACAAAGGCAATGAAATAAACATTTTTGCCCAAAGGCAAAAGTTCATAAACCCTTTTTTGTAACGGTAAATGTAATTAAGATTCACAGATTCCTATAGCATAGAGTGGGGTACAAAACTTTATGGCTTGAAACATCAGGAAAAAAAATACCACCAGGAAAACAAATGGATGTACTTCCAACAAGACTTGAATAGATTTTGTTTGAAAGAATTCTGATTTCTAAATGCAAACTTCAACAAAATCCATTATGTTATATTAATTGTTTCTGTTGGGGTTTTTTTGTTTGTTTTGTGTTTTTTTAAATGGCTCATTTCATAGTGTGCAAGGCTTCCACATTTTTGACATGATATCTATTTTTCAGTGTTAATCCATAAAAAGCAGTTGTTAGTGTCAGTTTAAATGTGTGTTGGTTCTGGCTATGGAAAATGTGATTTTTTTTTTCTCCCTTTCACAAAGCTTTTATTGTCTGTGACACAGAAGTGGAACACAACAGTAAAGAAATCTTGTGATTGGGCTGGGCAAAATGGGACAAAAATGTGAGGCCAGGCTTCCTCCTGCCAAGGTCTTGCTGATTTGAGGTTTGATGTAATCAAAAGGAGATTCTGCGCTTCATTACACCCAGCCCTGTCTTTACATTAGGAGACTTCTGTTGGTTTGTTTGTTTGTTTGTTTTCCTTAGTCTTCTGGAACCTTTTTCTAACCCAGTGTTTAGTGTTTCTGGCTGTGTTCAGCAACTCTACCAACAGGTTTAGGGGGATGCTGGTCCCTCTAAATCTGACACTGTGCTTTCATTGCTCAGTGCATAGAGGAGATTACTTATATCCATTCAGATTTGGAACAACTTCTTGGCAACTGAATGATTACCTTCAACAGATGTTAAAGATCTTCCCATCAAACAATCAAATGAAAAACACAGACCTAAATTCATGTGGCATTACCAACAGCTCCTCTATATCAGTTTTGGCTCCTTAACAATGAATTAGAGACATGCCTAAAATGCAGAGATGTATAAAGTGACACACTCACATTTTGTGTTTATATAATGCAGTAACACAATCTCAAACATGTAAATTATGTGCAACAAATTGTGGGACTGGAGCAAACCAGTGAAACCCTTGATGGCCAAAGGAGCCTCAGCTGCTGGTCACAATGTTGGTGTGTGAAATGTCCCTTAGTAGTGGGGTATGTCACTGTGCATTTCCTCTCCACGCTTCCTCAGGGCTCTTCCTGAGGTGCTGGAAGAGAGGCTGAGGTAAGGTAAAGCTGAAAGCCATCTCTGCATTTGGGGTTTCATGAGAAAGGAAACGGGAGTTTTCCTGCTGAGTGGGCATGTTGCACTGCCCTGCCTGTGTGCATGGAATTTAGATGAGACAGAAAGAGGGTCTATTTACTAGCCAGTGCATTTTTTACCACAATAAATCTGGGGGTGTGAGCAATTAACATAATGTTTCCACCCATCCATGTGTCTCTTGCAGGCAAGTGTTCCTGACAAACTGAGTCTAAAGCTGAATTTGTGGTGACTGTAGAAGGGAGGGGGAAGGGAGGCTTTGTCTGAAGCCCAGATAATATTTTGTGATTTAAAAAATCACCCTTAGAGCATACAGAACAAAATCTAATACTAAGATATGCAGGATCATAT
This sequence comes from Prinia subflava, assembly GCF_021018805.1. NCBI lineage: Eukaryota > Metazoa > Chordata > Aves > Passeriformes > Cisticolidae > Prinia > Prinia subflava. Next base: position 8,391,914 of record NC_086257.1, on the reverse strand, counting down.
TCTTAGCAGTCTTAAACCTCTTTCTCCTCTTTGACATCGATATATTACAAATGAGGGTCTGACACAAAGCTGTTAGGGAAGCATTATTTTCTATGTAGAGTGGTTCTCTTCTAACTTTTTTCTTGAATATGATGGACAAATATGGTGTTTAAGGCAGACACTGGTGAAGACAGAGGACTAGCAGAGATACCTAGGGTAATGTAATTTATTTTATTGTGTTAGCCTTGAATTTTGGGATGAGAGGAGACTGTATTTCTCAGGTCTAGGAAGCAGAATGATCTATTACGTACCTGTGTTGAAAAGTTATTGATCTTGTTTAAAAATATATGAGAACAGAAAGAGTTCCACCTTGTTTAATACTTTTTAACATTAAGACAAGATCTGCAGATATCCTGCAGATGACTGATTATTCTCCTTGCTCATCTGGTTTATTCATTACTGCCTGGATGTGGTGAGAGAACCTCTGTCTTGCAGGCATGCAATGGGTTGACTTTTGCTGGAAAAAGTCAGGGATTAGTGTCTTGGGGAGCTGGCAGCCTGGAGTGTTTGTATTTCATGAAAAAGCAACTCAACTGCAAGCATGCCATCTCAGCCAGGGCTCTTTGAATATAATGTCAGAAAAGAGATTATTAGTGTGTAATATATGTAAATTGCATATTTTTATGTTTTCTATGCCTATTATGCAGCTTCTTGCCTTTCATGCATACATTTATGGGAATATTGTATTTCCTTTTCAAATTAGGTTTTAGTTGCTTAGTGAATTTTCTTTTAACAAATGTTTTTAAACTCAGAATTATGAGGGGATAGCATATCTGGATGTTAATGTATGTATACAGGACTTAGGCATGCTTTTAGATTGGCATGGCACTTTATGATTAGTGGCCATCACTGGCTTTTTGCTGTGAAGCAGAACAGTGACTGCAGAAACACTTGTCTCATAACTGCAGGTGTATGGTCTTAGCAAAGGGCAGATTGTTTTAAAGAGAGGATATCAGTATTTTGAACTGCTTCATTCAAGATAAGGAAAAAGGCTTTTCTGGTGTACCTCGGCATCCCCTGACCTCCTCACGTGCCTTTTATTAGTGTCAGAGCAGCAGAGTTTGCCCTACACCAGGTCAGGCACTTTGCTGGTTTGGAGAGTGATGTTCTGGCTGCTGTGGGTTCAGATGGAGCAGCAACACTCTGCCTGGATTGCTGCCCACGAGGCTCTGTGCTTCCTGTATTTAACCTGTAGGACATTAACCTAGGATATTTAACTTGTATCCTTGTTAACTTGTATCCTACAGGTTAAATATCTGTAGGATAACCCAGGCTTAAATAGTACTCCAGTTTTAAGATTTTACTGGGCAAAGAACAAATGTGTGTAACCTGTCTCCTGCTAGGCATAATTTTTTTTCCTCCTTGCCCTCTAGAAAACTTCTCAGATCTACTCTTTCCTCTTCCTTGCCTTCTCCCCTCATAATTGAATCAAATCCATAGCTTTAAAGGCTGCAGTTTTAACAGGGGAGATGGATTGAGTATTGAATGGGCTGTGTAGGAGATCATAACAGTCTTTAACAAAGTTTGCAGTTTCATGCCATTACCTGGAGCTCGGGAATAATCTTGATAAGAAAATCCCAAACTTTTCCTTGAACAGTAGTAAAGATGCAAGCTGTTTCAAGGTTTCTTTCTTCTTCTGTCAAAACATTTCATTGCCAGAGTTTAAGAGTTACCCTGTAACTCCTTTTGGTGAGATAGATCTTAGGCAATGCACTTCTCTTAAGTCTTCGAGAGCACTTGGTTTTCATTAACCTGATGTATGGAACTGATAGCAGCTGTCGAATCAGTTAGATATGTTCATATTGTCTTGTTAACTCGGATTTTAAGGGAGGCACAGGAACCAGGACTAAAAAATTTCATTCCCTCATTAAGAGGGACAAGAGCAGTGAAAAAAAGCAACCATTAATTCATCATACTTTTCCCTATGCCTTCTGTTGGATTACCTTGAACTGATTGCCCTCAGAAGTGTTTGGGTTAAAGTCCCACAGCAATGTGAAGCTCATGATCTTTGGCACAATGCACTTGGCTTTGAGAGCTCTTTGCTTAATGACCCAAGAACATGAGACAGGGCATGGATTTCTTGTGAGTAAGAAAATTAATTCACATGATATAATTTTCACAAACACGAGTTTGTGTTTTTGTTTTTGTATTTTTTTTTAAATTTAAAAACAGAAGCTCAGACAATGAGGTTGATTATTTTTAGTTTCTATGAGTGAAACAGATGAGATTCAATAGTTTTGTAATTGTTACTGTGTAAAAATAACATGTATTATTTCTTTCGTAAATATACTAATATTTTGTAAAAAATATTCTATATTTTATATAGGTATATATTTATAGATAATATATATACTAAATACATTAATATAGGAGAAAAAATAAAAAGGGGACAGTATGTCTTTAAATGTCCACCTTAACTTTTCTCTTTTGGTTTGTTTTGCTTTCAGCCATAACAAATCCATAAATCCCAATTGTTGAGGGAAGGTGTGTGAGAGCTGAACTAATGACAGCTGGCCTGGTGTTCATAATGGCCAGAATCCTTCTTTTGTGTTTGGAACTGAATAGAAGGTGGGAGGAGAAGAGTTCACAGGCAAAGAGCAACCTAATACCAAATTTAGGCTTGTTATGAGTTCTTTTGGGTAATATTGCCATAACTGAGCATTAAAGTCATGAGACTCCAGTCTCTGAGGCTGCCTGAAAAAGTTGTGAGATGTTTTATCTCGTAGATATGCTTATATATTTATAAATTATGAGTATATGTTCATCTTTGAGCTTTGTTTTTGCCTTTTCAGTCATCTTTGGTTGCTTTTTGTGCCAGGGTCTTAAGAATTTGCTAATCTTAGAATTATTTTGGAGATAGTACCAAGTTCTGGGACTTTGTGATATAGCACTTTAAAAAAGACATGAGTTTTGTGACAGACTGTAATAATGTTTTGAATAACATTTGGTAGTTCTCTGTAGGTAAAAATATATTTAATGAAAGAATCAAGTTTTCCTCCTAATTCTCCTTAACGTGCACCAGTGCACCTTCTCTAATTCCAGTGCAGGTACCAGTGATACCTGGTGGTGTGAAATCAGTATGAGGTCTCCTTTGGTATGAGTATGCACAGGGTCAGATCATCAATGTTCAAAGTCAGCACATTTGCTCTTATTTTCATCAACCATGTATGTGGTTGCCAGCTCTTGCAAAAAATTGCTTTCTGTCGAGTTTCTTGTATTCAATAAAAACATTCAAATATATAAAATGAATCAGCAATGTGGTTCTAGGATCCCATAGATCCCATATAGCTAATTAACGTTAATTAATCCTCTAAAATCTCTCATTATAGTGCATGATAACAATACTTTTTGTCTTCTTTTTTGTGCAATATTTTGTTTTTTGAGAGATTTCTCTACAGTGAAGAGAGTTAACAGCAGGTAATGCCATTCATCTCGGAAGGAGTTTGAAATTTTCAGTGTTAGTGATGAATGAGGGTATCTGACCCACATCTGTTTTACATTAGAATGGAACATTGCCCTGACATCGTTAGGAGCATTTGTCAAGATTCCCTGGACAGAGCTTCTGTAAATTACATGCTGCAAATGTGTCAGGGTCAGATAAGAGGATATCATTAACTGCGCTAAAGTTTACTCATGGTTCTGTCAGTTCAACTTAATATGTTCACTGCCACCCATTTTCCTTGAGCTGTTTCATTAAATCTTTCATTCACAGGAGGGGAAAAATAGTATCACTGTACCCCCCAAAAAATTGCACATGTTCTTTTCTCATAAATCATATTAATTGCAGGCATGGTCACAAAGCATATTAAACACAGGCATGCGTAAATGAATTAAAACATATGAGAATTTTATTGTGCCTATGGAGGGTCCTACATCCTCAAATACTAACCATGTTAACAGCCAGAACGTTTCATTTCAGTAAAATAAGCTGGTTTTTTTAGTTTAATGGCCTTTATTTTGGTGATAATAGAAGTGTTTTCCAACAGCTGATAATGGACCAGACATTGTGTTCATGCCTTCAAGGCTTTCATCACTTGAGTTCTCCTTCTCAATCCAGTCCTCAGCTGGTGATTCTGAGCTGACTCCACCGGCAAGGGATTTGTCCTAATGAATATTTTGGATTGCTTCAGATGTGTCCTCTCAGAAAAACTTTTCTGTAGAATTTGGTTGTTGCAGTCCACTGTGTTCTGTTTACTTATTCTTAATTTTACCTTCATTTTCTAATAGAATTATTTTTATCAATTATATATTGTATTTTATTGTATAAGCACAAAGGCTGTGCATCAATACTTGTGTGTGTGTTTTGTAAAAGGAGAGAACAAAAGATATGTAGCTAAAAAACTTAAATCTGATAATTTTTTCACATTTATAGGAGCTGTACTCTAAAATAAATTGAATAGTTATTGTATCACTTTAATGTGGTGTTAGCTCAGCCCTTGGATTCTAGATCAGCGAGGCTGATAATTACTAATTTAGCTTTCCCAAAGTAATTTAGAAGAAAAACCATATTTTCCAATAATTTGGATGGTCTAGAGATTGAATAAATTTATTTTCTACCTTAAATACTATAAAACAATCATATCTGTTTACTTCCTGTGCTTAACACCCACATTAGATCTGAGCTGTAAACCCCAGCTCCTTGTGTGTCTCCTGTGCAGCCCTAAGCTGAGGGTGCTGAGCATCCTGCAGACATGGCCCGTTAATGGATTTCTAATTGATTAGGTGAAAGTTAGCCATGCCCTTCCTGTAACTCCTTGTATGGGTGAGAAGGTCATGGCACATACCGCAGCAAAGACTCCTGCCCTGAGGCTACTTCCCTTAGAGCTTTCAAAACAGACATGACCAAAAATCAAATTATTTAGATACTAATCAACTGCAGGATGATTCTGAAGGCCAGGGAGGAAGATATTTCTGGGCAGTTGGTTACCGTTCAGACTTCAGTTTTCTTCAGCTCAGACAGCTCACTCAGTTCTGCTCCAGAATATTTACTAGGTACATGTCCACTTAATAAAATGATGTCTAATTATTTTATATTTTAAAAAAGTTAAAGTAAATCTCACCAAATGCTAATTTTAGTTTGTCATAAAGGAGAAATATCTATCCAAATAGAGTTACTAATGATGTTTGAGTGTTGTTTGAGACTCTGTCTGGACCCAGGTTTAAATTTCAAGATAAACCTCCAGTTTTAAAATAGCCTCCAATCCCAAAGTTTTTGAGCCCACTCTTTTTGCTGGCAAAGTCCAAATAATTTTGTCTCAGGTTTTATTCTGTTGAAAATATTAAATTTAAAAAAAAAAAAAAAAAAACTCTAGTTGAAATACACAGTTGGTAAAATAGTTATTTACCCAAATTAGCAATTGGTCCTAGAAGTGCTGGCAGACAGCAGATGTGAGAGCCCTGAGGCAGAGGAGAGTTTCCCTGTGACATGAGCCCAGCCCAGCCCCTTCTCCCTGCTCTTGAACTTGGAACAAAACCTGGGGAAATCCTGTAAATATTGGTGTCACCCTGGCCCTACACGGCAATGGAAAGGGTTTTTCACTTGAGATTTCTGATTGACCCCTGTGCATTTTAAACCCTACTCAAAACCATGACACTCCTGCCAACATAAATATTCCCAAAGTAGTAATTTTCAATGTAAATGTTTAAGGTTTTTTTTTTGTTTGTTTGTTTGGGTTTTTTTTTTCTTTAGTTTTTAGTTTTTAGTTTTTTTCTCTTCTTTTAACTCTATTAGTGTTAATTTCAAAGGACAAGGATTTGTATAACCTGAATGGACATATGTTCTAATACTGTGTCCTGCTTATGCAGTGTCAGGTCATTAAGCATGCTATATAACAAATTCCAAAGTTATAAGAAAAATATTTGGAATTTCTGGAACAGAAAAGCTTGCTAAAATCATAGAAATTTTAATAGTTTTCAGAACCAATTTTTAGAACAAAAACTCGAGAGCCCAGTATTTTCAACTTTTGAGGAGTTTTGGCACAAAATTATGTATAGAAAACATGATTTTTCAATCTGTGGTGATTTCAGAGGTTTTTAATTATTTACCACAAGTTCTTTTAACAGGTTTTCAGCATTGAATGTATCTGTTGTATTTGTTTCTATTAAATAGAAAATATTACATCTTGAATCCAAATTCATCATGTTTTTATAACATAAAAGTTGCAAGATTTCAATAACTGAATGTAGTCTTTGCGTATATTTTGGAATTTCTTTTTGCCTGAATGCTTCAGTTTGTGAAATATCCGGCAAATGCCACCAGCTAAACTCATGTTTTTCAGTTTAGTAAATCAGAAGTGAACATTCCAGTGCTATAAGTAGTAACTGAACTTCTTTCTCAACATTTTTTTTTTCAGTGAGATATCTTGGGTGCATTTGATGCAAACATAATTTTCTGTTCTCCATGCAAGGATCTGGGTTTCTCTTTCTGAACTACTCTGTTTCTACCTCTTGCTTGCTAATCAGACATGTAAAAACTGGGTGGGTCTTCTTTCCTACTTAAATCACTATCCATGGATCTTGTTTCATCTATTTATTAAAAAAAAAGCAAATCCAAACCAACAAAAAAAGCAAACGACTCACAGCTGGATATACAAGCTCCCTGCAATAATAACCTTTTAGTTTGTGATGGAAAATAAGTACAATTCCAGGAGGAGCATCAGATCTGTAGGAAACAGATATGTTCTTATGAGGTTTAATTTAGTATTTAAAAAATAGACTCCAATTTTAAAAAACTCTCTTTAGTTTATGACAAGAATTGCTGCAAAGCAAAATGATTATCAAATAGCACATGTCAGATAATTGTAATGCCTTTTTGGAGCAAGAACAGCCTGTGAATTATCACAATATGTAGTTTTGGCAGAAGCTGTATGTGACCCATCCGTTAGAAGCTGCAGAATGTTTGTCAGGCTCTGAAGTGCAATTTATCTCAGCAAAAGTAAGCAAATCTCAGTCATATACTTATTTTCAAAGTGTTCTATAGTGGTATGCCAGGAAAGGAAATGTTCACCAACCTGCAGTGGGAGAGATTTTTGAACAACAACTTTTCACTGTAGTTTCGTGCTTGAAAACGCAGATGCTTTGGAATTTTTCTTTCTCATCTACTGGAAATTATGGCCTAGAGAGCTGGGCTTTTATAGGGACAGGCATGTATTTTCCAGTAAACTGTTTTCAGCCACTGATTTCAAAACTGTCCCTGTAGAAGCAGCTTAATAGAGCAGTAACAGCTGACTTGAAGTTGCTCTGGAGTGCCCGACACTTTCTGCTGTGTCCTCTAACTCAGATGATGGAATCAACAACGGGTGTTAAAGGACCAGCACTTTACTCTTGCACATTGATTTCTTTACAGCATGCAGGGCATGCAGCAGCAGGGGTGTGGCTGCTCTGCCCCTTTCCCAGCACCCAGAACATCAGGATTCAGTGGGGTTCTTTGCTGCTTACATCAGTAGTGCTACTGGGTTCTGCTCCAAACTAATTTCGTTGTAATAGTTTCTGATCTTGGAGAAGAATATTGTGTGAACTTTTTCACAGCTTTTTAATGTTTGTAGATCATGCAGGACATCATGGTTAAACAGCCACTACTTGCTTTTTGTTCTCTTATAATTCAGTCCTCAAGGAATAAACATCTGCAGAGCTCCCAGCTGAGGCTGGGATCAGGCACTCTAAAACCATAAAAGTTTTAAAAAATGTTATTCCTTATTTGGCCCAATATCACTTCTTATTTCTTTTTAGCCATCAGATTTTATTTTAGTGGATGATGCAACCAAATTCTACTTCCTCTTGGGATTAGCTACTCAAAGCAAGTATCAAGTCTACCTGGTTTAGGAAATCAAATTATAGATTTGAGAACTTCTGTAGTTCTGTAAGCAGTGCAGTTCCTCATATATTTTAACCCTTTCTATTATTCTGTCTCTCAGGTAATGGGACTCTTGACTAACCACGGTGGTGTTCCTCACCAGCCCCAGACCGACTACGCGCTGTCGCCGCTGACGGGGGGCCTGGAGCCCACCACCACGGTGTCAGCCAGCTGCAGCCAGAGGCTGGAGCACATGAAGGGCTTGGACAGCCTGCCCACAACCCAGTCCTACTGCCCGCCCACCTACAGCACCACGGCCTACAGCATGGACCCCGTCACGGGCTACCAGTACGGCCAGTACGGCCAAAGTGAGTACAGCACTCCCGCTGGGAAGGGCACACAGCCACCAGCTCTCTGTCTGTCTGTCTGTCTGTCTGTCTGTGAGGAAGGGAGCTCTGAGCACAGATCCCCAGGGCTCGCTGCTACTTCTCCTCAAACCCCTGCACTGGTGAGATAGTTGATTGTTCAAGCAGGATTTCTGCTGCATAATTATTTTCTTAAGTGATGTCAACAACATCTTGATGTTATTAATTGTTGAGACATGAAACCTGATTGCCATTAGGTAAAACATAAGGGTTGTCCAAAATGAAATAACCGCTGGCATTCCACTATTAGAAACACATGTTCTTAATGAGGTCAGCTCAAGAATCATTACAGTATATAATCCCAGATACATAGAGTTTTGTCAAACTTGTCCTAGGAATAAAAATATTAGTCCCTTTCCTTTGATATATCAGTATTAAATATGACATTGTCAACCTGTAGTTGGCATGGCCCCATGCTGTGAGGTTGTCACAGCACGACTTAAAAAGCTTCTTTTGCTTTTTTGCAGGTGCCTTTCATTATCTGAAGCCAGATATTGCATAAATGAACTGTCCACTTCAAGTTAAAGCTGGTCTTGTTTCCTGGTCTCACTCCAAGGCTTGGATATGAGGGATCTTCTCAACACAGTGCAGCCTAAACTGGGGCAGTCCCACTGAGAGATACAAGTTTGTTATGTTCTCTCCAGTCATAGCTTTTAGTAGACTTTTGAAGGCTGGACAAAGCTATACAGAAGACAAAGGCCAAAAGCAATAATGAATAAATGTGACATGCTTCATTATGAGTGGGTATACAAAACAGAGCAGTATTTAACATCACAGCCTGGCAAACATTCCATTTTTTGTTGTTGTTGAAATTAATGTGCATTGATTGGGACAAATGGAACATTTTGGAACTAAACTTAGAGCAGTTGAGCTCTGCGTACTCTGACTCATCTGACATCCAGTGCTGACTTTAGTCTAACTTTAAAACAGCTCAGTTTGTGAAGCAAGGTTGGGAGAGCCTCTCACTGTACACACTGGAAATTGTCATCAAGAGGAATTGTCACAGTCCCTAGGAAGCCAGATAAGTGTGAAAGACTTCCTGAGCAACCCATTGGTTACCTTACCATGCTTTTGTAATCAGCTTGCCAATAAATGTCACTCACAGGTTTTACTTTACCAAGAGAGGAGATCTTGTGTAACATGAAATCCAGATTTTACCTTTCTGTATGTGTTTTCCTAGTGTGTTTTACCTTTTTAAAGAAACATGGGAGACAAAACCCCCACCAACAATGCGACTGATTTTTCATAACTGCCTAGCAATGTGCAATACTGTGTACCTCACACAAACTTTGGGATCATCCAAAGTCATAGATATAGAATCAGAACTATATTTTTGCAGGTACTTTTATTTTTGCAGTGCATAATTCCTGATGATAAAATACAGAAATGTTGCAGTCTGCTGGATTACTGAAATCCAGCTTGTTAATCATGATTTAAAGGTCATCTTCAGGAAACAAATACGAAGAAATGATTACGTTTACATGTTTTTTAGTGATGTACAGGACATAGACAGAGATGGACCTGTACGTGACACATCTGTTTAAATTATACAGTGATATCCAATATAGAAAGTATAATTATAGGAACCAAGGTTTACAAGAAGTTTGCATCGTGACATTTTAGAATGTCAATAAATTTGTGTTTTGTGATGTTGAGAGGAAGAGGATGATGGAAGGCAGGATTATTTATTTCTCTCTATTCTTGGAACAAAGAGGGAGGCAGAACACAAATACATTCCTTTTAGAGTTAAGGACTATGAAGTAGTGAGTTAGACTAGGTTCAGTACAGAGGTTAGTTCACACAATGGTCTTAAGGGTGATGGAAAAATGAAATATTATCTTTGTGTTGCAGCCTCTACAACAAAATGTGTTGTAAAAAAAAGAAAACCCCAAAAAAACCCCAAAAAAACAAAAACAAAAAAAACAAATGTCTTTCATGTAAAAAGTTCAGTAAATATTTACTATTTATAATGAATAAACATTATGAAGACTTGCAAAGCACTGATGATTTTGTCCTAAAATGTAGTATTGTGATAAATACATTGATACATTTTAATCTGAATATCATGAAGAAATAAACCATGTTATCTTCGATGCAGACTGGATTCATTATGTGTGTGTATTCTGCACACATCCTGGGCAGCCTCAGTGCCCAGGTACTGCTCGTGTGCCACATGGAACTCTGGGTGTGTCTGTGGTGTGTGGGATGATGAACTCTGCAGTTTCTGAGCGCTGTGGGTACCAGGAGTACATCTTCCCAACAAGGGAAAAGCCCTTGCCATACATTCAAAAGAAAATAACATAGGTTTAAACCCAGCACAAGTAAGGCGACCAGGATGGCTTCAGAAAATGCAGGGTCTTTGTAATCAGTTGTGGGAGGTATCTGTCCTGAATTATATTATTTTTCCTCAGAAACCTCAAGAATTTTTTAATAGGCCTAAACACAAGCTGATTGTAACATGGGGAAGACCCTTCAAAATGGGTGGAGTAAATTTTACTGACACATCGGTATGCAAGGGAATTTTACTTCACCCCAGGCTTAGTGAACATTTAATGTCCTCACTATTTTGTAGGGGATGTAACCACCTTGAATTTCTTTCTGCCTTTTTTCAATGTGCATTTTATTTTTATTTTGTTCTTTTAAGTCTAGCCCTCTTCCATCAGAAACGGAAGGAATACCTTTCTTGAAAACAGGACATTGAAAATGATGAAAAAATGGGAAAGGAGATTTCTCTTTTCCTTTCTAGTTTCTTTTTCTCTGATACACTTTTTAGTTTCTGACACAATTAAAATCTAAAACTCTCTTATTAACACCCATTCTCTGCTCTAAACTGCTATTTTTTCTGATTTTTTTCAAAGTTGCTTCCAAGGACTTGGCCCTTGGCAATTGTCTCATGTCCTAGGCTTGCTGCAAAGGCCACTTTCTAAACTTGTATTTCCCACTTGCAATCCCCTTCCTGTAAACTACTGGGTAGAATCCTGCTTGCTTATACAGTTTGGAGCTGGGTGATGAGTGCTCCTTCCCAGGAGGAGTGTGTAGCCTTGTGATTGAAAAATGTCACCTCCCTTTTCTGTTCCAGCAGCTGCAGGGTTGGGAGAGCTGTGATTCCTCCCTGTTCCCTCAGTCCCATGAGGTTCTTTAGTGACCTCACGTTAGGGAATGGGCATTTTGGCTGCTTCATCCTCCTCTCAGGGGCGTGCCAAACACTTTCTTGTGTGAGAGCTGAATGCAGAGCAGGAGAGACTGGAAACAGGAGAGACTGGAAACAGGAGACAAAAGGGCCTGTCCCTGCCCGTGGCAGGGGGTTGGAATTGGGTGATCTTTAAGGTCCCTTCCAACCTCAACCATTCTATGATTCTTTGAAAATCAACCATTCTTCTCACAGTCAAGCCATGCAGTGGAGAACTGGGACGAGCTCTTGTCATGGGAAGGGAGGAGCCTGGGGCAGGACTAAGCAGTATCTTGATTTATTATGTGCTGTAGAAATCTTTGACAGAGCCATAAGGATAACCTGGCATACTGTTGATCCCTTCTTGTTATCACTGTCAAGACTGAAGCGATTCTTGGGAGCCACATGTGTTTCTGGGGTATGAATCCTGAATTCAGGAAGTCAAAGGGGAATGAGCCTGCCATGGATATTACATTTGAAAGATAAGCTTTACAATTGCTGGGAGGAATGTGCTCACAGCGATGGAGTCCAAACCCCACTCACCTGAGTGCGGAAAGGGCAGGTCTCAGGGTCCCTCCTCTTATTTTCCTTTTTTTTCTCTGTGTGTGTGTGCATATTTTACAAAATGGAAATAAATCACCACAGCTGCTTAACCAACTGTCTGTCATCTCATTAGAGTTGGAAGATTTTGAGAGACAGGTTTTCATAAAAAATATTTTTCATTGTATCACAACTATGATTTTTAAATTATTATTAAGTTTTCCTTTATCTAGAAATTACTTCTACTCCCATCACAATACCCAATATATGCACTTTGCCATACTTTATATGGATTGCTATTCCTTTATCCAGGCATTAATGAATGAGCTAGGAAAAGAATAATTTTAATGACACCTGTTATCCTTTTCCCTAGATATTCCAGTGTTTCTCATTTAAATAAAAGCTTGAAATAAACATTTTTCTTCAATAATCACACAGGGTTTTCTACTTAGTATTGCTCGAAAGTCTCTATCCAGATATCAAACGCTGTTGAAGTGTATCTTTCTGGGTTATTTTGAAGGCACAAAATGCCTATCCTAATCTACAAATCTTCACTGAAAATAACTGATTGTCAAGCAGGTCCGTGTCCTCAGAAATCCATTTCTGCACCTATGTGGTGTTAGAGTTAGGCTTTCAGTCCCTAGGTTAAGGTTTGTGCAAATTAAAACACAAAACATCTGGCTACAGATCTGTAACCTGTATCTCCAAATGTAATGAAAAAATACAAAGCTACTTAACTTTGCAATTCCAAACCCCACCCCAAATTATCACATGCCCCTAATATTTTTTGATAGTAAGGATGTCTGCATTTTCTCAGAAATATGTCAGACAACAGCATGTAAACTATATGTTAGGTCTGAATTCTGTGATGGATTCCAACACAATATATAAGAAATGCTTTGTCTCTGGCTACTGCTGATGTGTAAAGCATACATTTTTTCTGTATTGGTAACCATGAGTATTCTCAACATTTGCTATCCATAAAGTCTTCTGGCCTTAAAGTCTATAAAGTGGATTACTAGAAGATACCTTTGGATGAAATAAGAAGAAATTAATTTAAGGCAATATCAATGAGACCATCAGAAACCTGGAACAGCTTGAGTTCATAAACTTCTTTATATTGTTCACTTCAATGTTCTACTTAATTGCAATAATACCTGAATCCTGATTAGAAGATCTCATTTTTAATTTATTTTAGTTTTTCTAATGACATCTAGATGTTCCCTAGGGCAACTGGAGAGTCCTAGGGTTATTTAAAGAAACACTTGAGTTGATTTGAATCTGTTCAAGATATTTGTCTATTGTAAAATAATAAAACTTGCAGTCTGTTTCCGTGGTCACTGCAGGTAAGAGGCCGTTTGACGTGTCAGATATCACTCCCTATTCTCTCCCAGCCCTTCTGGGCAGCTTATCACAGGCTGGGAAATTCTCATCAGGCTCAGAGAGCAAAAAACTACAGCTAGGGGACTAGTGCAGTTCCAAAACTTACAGGTATTTATCAGACACACAGGTCTCAAAATCAGGCTGTGCACAGAGTTGGTTCTTGGCTCTGCTTTGCCATCCCTGTTCCCACAAACAGCACTTTGCAGTGTTCACACACAGTTTAAATCTCTGCATTTACATCACCTCAGAACCAGAGACTGATTAACCCAGGGTGGCTGTGGACAGCTTGGGCACTGCAGCATTTTGACATGCACTGTTTATTATTCAGCCACTCAGGCAATGTCATGAAAAATCATAATAAAACTAGGAAGACACATCACATTTGACCTTTGCTGAATAATTTAATAAAGCCAACTTGATACACAAATATGAAAGGGCAGTTGCTGGTAAGAGCGGAACTATTGCTTCCTTGTCTGAGAATTGGAAACAGTTCAGAAGCTTTATTAACCACTCGGTGTCTTCATCTTCAGCAAAGTTTGTCCCTTAGGCCATAACCAATGTTAAGCTACTTGTTTCTCCCCACACTCCCCTCCTTTCAGCACTCACACGGGTATCTTTGCTTAAGCTGTACACAATTATGGTCTCAGTTCTTCTCATGTCTCTGTACAATTATGCATTTTTTTTCTCTCAGACTCAGTTTTATTTACACAAACATTTTTCTTCCCATATATGTGCATTTATTCATAATCATCTCAAATGTACATACCTCTAAAATTTTAGATTTCAAAGTGTAATTGTTACAGGTACTCTGCCCACTCAAACCATGATATTTTATAATTCAGAAATTCAGAGATGGAAAAAATGTCTTTGGAGCCACTCTCGTGTGAGTGTCCCCAGGGTCAGTATCAGAATGATTAAGGGTACAAATCTCCTGAATTTTTGGAAATGCTGTTTTGGCTTCCCTTATCCTGGAGAAGGGTCTGTGGGGCAGGAACCATGTGGATCTGCACTATATGAGCCTGAGAGCACCACTGGGGTCCTGTCCCTCTGTGGAGTCCTTGACACAGTGTTTGACTGAACTCTTTTTCCATCATCCCCATCTGAAACTTCCAGGGGTGGAAGTCACACTTGGAAGTCGTTGTGGCTTCTCCCCATGGCCTCCTTTTCCCTTATGGCTCTCCAACAAACTTGAGTCCTGCAAGTCCTGCAGGTGTCCAACAGCCACACCTTTCATCCCAGTGCCTGTGTCAGCTCAGTAGGATTTATTTCTTTTTCACTTGCTCTTCCCAAAGGCTCTGACCAGCAGCACCAGCACCAACTGCAGTGCTCCCCAAACCTCACACCACTGTTTCACCTGGCACCGCAACCTGCGGGAAACACTTGCACAGTCAGGGCTGCCTGACTCGAAAAGGGGATAACGAATGGGTGTGAAAAGGTGAGGAGGAGTTCAGCTTGTCCTTTAGAGCCCAGCAGAGTTTCTGGGTGCAGGGCAGTGCAGCCATGCCAGGCATGGTGTGGGGATGGAAGAGCACCAAGGGGGCAACTGCAGAGTGTGCGGGGAGCAGCCAAAGCAGGGCCCTCACCTGCTGAGAGCACAGAGCCCTGAGGAGAGCACAGAGCCCTGAGGAGAGCACAGAGCCCTGAGGAGAGCACAGAGCCCTGAGGAGAGCACACAGCCCTGCTGAGAGCACAGAGCCCTGAGGAGAGCACAGAGCCCTGCTGAGAGCACAGAGCCCTGCTGAGAGCACAGAGCCCTGAGGAGAGCACAGAGCCCTGAGGAGAGCACAGAGCCCTGAGGAGAGCACAGAGCCCTGAGGAGAGCACAGAGCCCTGCTGAGAGCTCAGAGCCCTGAGGAGAGCACAGAGCCCCGCTGAGAGCACAGAGCCCTGCTGAGAGCACAGAGCCCTGAGGAGAGCACAGAGCCCTGCTGAGAGCACAGAGCCCTGAGGAGAGCACAGAGCCCTGAGGAGAGCACAGAGCCCTGAGGAGAGCACAGAGCCCTGAGGAGAGCACAGAGCCCTGCTGAGGGCACAGAGCCCTGCTGAGAGCACAGAGCCCTGCTGAGAGCACAGAGCCCTGAGGAGAGCACAGAGCCCTGCTGAGAGCACAGAGCCCTGAGGAGAGCACAGAGCCCTGAGGAGAGCACAGAGCCCTGCTGAGAGCACAGAGCCCTGAGGAGAGCACAGAGCCCTGAGGAGAGCACAGAGCCCTGCTGAGGGCACAGAGCCCTGCTGAGAGCACAGAGCCCTGCTGAGAGCACAGAGCCCTGAGGAGAGCTCAGAGCCCTGAGGAGAGCACAGAGCCCTGAGGAGAGCTCAGAGCCCTGAGGAGAGCACAGAGCCCTGAGGAGAGCACAGAGCCCTGAGGAGAGCTCAGAGCCCTGAGGAGAGCACAGAGCCCCTGCCAGGAGCAGCTCCTGACTGCTGGGGCTGGGGACAGCAGGGCCAGCCTCTCCTGGGTGGTGCTGGTGGTGTTCTGGGGCTGTGGGAGCCATCTGGTGTCCCTGGTGCCAGCATGTCCAGATGCCATGTGCAGAGGAAACAGCACAGCCTTCCCTCTGGGAGGGTGGGGAGACAGCAGGGGCCCTGCTGGGAATCCGCTGAGAAACCTGAAGGATTTTTGTGCCAAGGGCGAGGCCCTAATACATTTTTCCACATGGGTATTGCTGTCCCAGGGAAGCTGTACAGCGGGTGGGAGGAGAAATGGTGTTGTGGCCCCTCAGTGCCCCTAAAAGTGCATTTTTCTCGTGTGTGTGGGGTCGGCAAGGGGTGGCTGAGGGGAGCAGCTGAGGCAGAGGTGTTCCCAGAGCTGCTGCCCTTGGGTAGAGCTTGGTCTGTCCTTTGAGAATGGTTGGGAACAGCACATGCCATCCCTGGAGCTGGCTCCTGGGGCATGCAGAACTGTGCAAAATTAAATCCCCCTCCCTTCCAGGTGCTGCTGGGACACAGCAGGGCTGCAGAGGTCCTGGGTGATCCATGTGTGAGCAGCGATGGGATGTGGTGAGGAACAGGATCTGCTGGGGATCTGCCTGGTCACTGCCACTCCCAGGGCAGACAGCTCCTGGGAGCCTTGGCCTCAGCCTGGCCTTGGTTCCAGAGCTTTTTGTGGGACCCAGCCATGCTCCAGATGGTGCCTGCCAGTGCTGGGGCAGCCAAACCCAGGTGGGAGGGCTCTGCCACTTCTGCCAGGCTGTCCCAGCCCAGGCTGACCCCAGGGCAGGGACAGGGTGCAGAGAACCAAGCACTGAAATCCACCTGTGCAACACTTGGTTTGGCTAAAATAACCCTGTAGATTCCGGTACATAATAAATAAACTTGTGGCAGAAATCCTTGCCTGTCTCCTTTTCTAGACCTTCTTCATAAAGGGCTACATAAATGCCAGATATTTGAAGGATCTGGAAGGAAGCATTTTCTCCACCCCCCACCTACAGGAAAATATAATCTGTGCTGGTGTGGATAATATCACAAGTGCTCTTGCCAAAGAGGAGCTTGGAGTAGGTAATTTTTTTACTGCTAAATATAAGAAAAAAAATCTAAAAAGAATATGCAGAATAGATAAGGAGCTCAATCTTATGCCCATGTGCATCCATTTTCCTTTGATTTCTAGTGTAAATTTCAGGTTTGTGAGGACCCAGAGCTAGCACAGATGAGTGAACAAGGCAATTTTGATCTGTGAAGCTACAGTTTGGTTACTTCTATTCTGATTCTGCTCAAATTCATCAGGAAAGATTAACTTTGGCAGCTTGTTCAGTGACTAAATCTTGATATTTTTGTGGCTTAATTCATAACATAACTGTAAGCTATTGCGCTGTGTTTATATTTCCCATCCATTTCTCACATTTCCAAAGCATACTGATATGTGATCCTGGCAATTTAGCTACCATAATTGGCATTTTTCTAGGGCCAAAAGGAAACAAATTCCTTATCCTCCATACTTCTTTAATTTCTGAAAAACAACAAGTAACATGGTTAATCCTCTTTTTTGATCTTTTCCCCCCTTTGAGTTTTTCTTATGGTCTTTTCCTTTTAATCTTTTACGTTCTTTTTAATCTTCACTCATTGTCCCCTTGCATTTGAAGAATTTCATGTACTTACATCTCTAAAAAGAATTGGACCACTTTATGGAAATAGCTCTTTAGGATCTTGTTCAAAGCACCATTATGTACTTTTAACTGTTTGGGGGAGGGTGAAGAAAGGAGAGAAAAACAACTTTGAAAGCAGTGTTTGTTTGTGTAACCTAGCAGAACATTGATGCAGAAACAGTGTCTGGAAACACCCCGAGTTAAAATGAGACCCGACCACTTTAGATGAACAGGAGGATGAATGAGCATCTGCCTTTGACAGGGGTTGGATCCCATCATTTGGCTCCAGGTGGATGTGTGTTTGGGCAGGAATATTTCAGGAGGGGCCAGGCAGAGCAGCACAGGTGAGCTCTGTGGTTCACCTGTGAGCAGCTCCCCCCGAGCTGGGGGGAATGAGCTGTGATGTGTGGATGCAAATCCTTTAAAACTTTCCTGCAGGGGACACCAGTACAGCCCCAAGGAAGTGTGTGTTCATCAGCCTTTCTCAGTAGTGTGGAGATGGCTCTGAGAGCCATGTGGACACTGGTGAATTGCAGTATCACTTTTGCTAAGGATTGCACAGTTTTGCTGTACTCTGCCCTCGAGTGGCCTCTCCTCCGGTGACCTGGGCATGTTTGAAAGGGAATGGGTCACTCTGAGTTTGTTGGGCCAGGATTCTGGCTTTGTCAGATACCTGTGGGATAAAGCCCACCTATTGACAAGCCTGGCCCAGTGCTAGCACAGTAATTTATCTTCCAGGCTTAGGCTGATGTGGCTCTGACTGTCTGAATGCTGGAGAAAGAAAGTTTTTTTGTGCCTTTCATCAGGCACTAAAAAACTGCTTAGATGTGTGAGGATGCCAGGGCACTGCATAGCACAAGATGAGTTAAAATACTTATTTCTAGGAAATAATGAGTACACATCTCAAGAATCAGGCTGAAGCTATGTTTTAAGAGGCAAGGTGAAGCACAGCATTCCTTGTTCATTGCATACTCAAAACTGCCACTGCGAATTCACTGGTGTGATTATTGTCACTCAATTCTCAACTTGGTTGTGGTGTCCTACCCCTCAAAACCCCCTTTAATTTTTTATTTTTATTTTGTCAATCTCAAAAGCCTCAGACCTGGCCAACAGAGGTCATGTGTTTCTCAAGCTGGCAAGAAATTTACAGGGATTAGCATGTGTCCAACTTAATTTATGCAGAATTGCAAGCTTCTTTTACTGAAGCAAATTCTTTAAAAAACAAACAAACAGTAAGAATTTACAGAGTTCTGGAAAAGTTGCAAAACCTAAATGAAAATCCTATTCCTGTTACATGAATATAAATTGGGCATAGTTCCTCTGAAGATTTTATACTAGTTTAATGCACGAATTTCATTTGTAGTTAGACTGCTGATAAAACTTCTGTCACCTCAAAACAAGAATAGGTCCTCTCAATCTCTTCTCCTTTAGCCACAAGAAGAGGTGAATTAGATCTCTCCTATAACTTGGCCCCAACCAAGAACAGGATTTGGCATTGCTCTTTATTGGAATTTTAAATCTTTTTTCTTTCTATTATTTTCTTATTCTTTTTTAAGGCTGATTTTAAAACAAATAGTTAAAATGTGGAGCTGAGCATTTCTTCTAGAAGTTCCATATTCTAAATGTACTTATACCGTAGTCTGCTGCTCATATAAAATTACAGACTTCACTTTCATCTTTCTTTTTACAAGAAACCCTTAATGACAAATGCAGGCTGTTTAGTGATACCGATATACTGCAATCTTAGCATGTGAATTAGTCATCATACAATCAGTTCAGGGGGTCAGGCCTAAAGAAACAGTACAGAGTTGGCAAACTGCTAGTCTGGTGATGTGCTCTCCACTTCAAAGTCATGGTGCTTATTCCCCAGAATTCAGATCACAGAAAGAAACAGCTGGTATTGTCGTTTGTGGCAGTAAGGACTTTTTTTTTTTTTGTAGCAAGATAAGGTTTCACTACTTTGTAAAACAACAATTTACTTTAGAGTGACCCAGCCTGTAAAACACAATAGGAAGCAGGAATCCACGGAGCACTGCTCTGCTATTATTATGCAAGTAGACATGACCTGTGACAAACCACACTGGAGAAGACTTAACCTCCTTGCTCCTTGTCTGAAAATATTCAGTGTAGTCCACTTGTCAGTGGCAGTCAAAGGTTTCATATTCCAGAATGACTTTATAAGCAGTTCTTTTCTGTTTGGTTATTGCTCTCACATATTTCCAGTGTGGCACATACTTTCGGCAGCACACAGCTACAGACTACCAGTCCTAATGCTTAATGAAAGCACATTAAAAGTTTCAACTTTGCACCTAAGCTCCAAGGCTGTCAAATTTGAGTTAAAATTTAAGTTTTCATGTTCAGCTGGTAGAGAGCAACTGACTGAAATACCACATATTTTTTTCTTCTTCCCCTAAACTCCCATCCCATCCCATCACTCTGGTTCTTTTAAAGTGATTTCACCTAGTAACCTGAGCAGATTTGTTGCCCAAATATTGTGGGGGTAGGAGAATAAAAAACTAAATCACACATTTTAAACTGCCTGGCAGATGTGTGTCTCAGGGATTTGCTATTGTTCTATTATTGTTATTATTGGTAGACTTCACAGACAAGGCAGGCTTATCGGCCAAATGCCTCATTATCAAATGACTGAGACCCGGTAAGTGCTTAACAGCATTCCTTACCAAAAGAGGAAATGGTTCCAGGCCAGACCCAGCTCTGCCAGAGCTGGTGGACAGAGCCCCTCTTCAATGAAGCATCACTTGGGGCCCCTCAGCGCTCACTCCCCTCTATTTTCTGACTGTTTAATTCCCCAAAATGAACCAAACAGCTTTAGCTTCTCTCATCTTGCAATGCGTTCTGCAACTTCTGGAAAGGAACCTGGACTCAAGGAAAAATGCTACAGAACAAAAAGAGCCACAATACAAACCATATGACAATGCCTATTTCTTCATCCTCTTTGTCATGTTGTTTTACTCTTTCCTGGCATTAACTGTCTTTTTTGGTTATGTACGCTCGAAGAAAGCAGTTTCAAAGCAAGATCCTTACCAGGAGTTCATCGAGGAGAGGAATCGAAATAAGAAGTGGAACATGACCCGGCCAGTGGTGGTGAAACTTGACTTTGAAGAGGAAAGTATTCTTTGAACTCCTTAAACCAAAATACTCTGCAAAATGCACCGGACTGTCTCTGCTGCCAAGATCTCAAATGAAGATCTGCATGTTTATCTTGTTCAACCTGACAGTAAATCAGAGTATTGCTTACAGTAGGTAAAGGAAAAGAATTTTCTTTCTTTGGTTTTCTTGTAATCCATTTGTTGCTGGAATATATATTTTCTAAATTTTGGAGAAATCTTATAAACTTTAAAATGAGAGTGAAAAGAGGACATTTTTGGCTTTTACTTCCAGTTTGGTGCAACAAGAATGGGAATCCATCCTACACAGAGACCCTGAATTTAAGACAAAGGACGAGTTTGTGTATGCATATACCCACCCCAGTGGAATGCTGTTTCTTCTGAGTCCTTCAGACCTGGGAACTGCAGTGTAGTTTCCATTGGAAGTGCCTCCCTGGAATAGCAGAATGCATTTTGCCTAGACCAGCAAATACTACTTAACATGTAAATATAGAAAAGCTCCTCTTGCATTCCATCCCCTCAAAAATTAATTTCATATGCTATGGCAAAAGATTGAAAAAAACATCTGCAAAATGTAATTAAAATGCTTCTAGTGGAAAAGCAGGTTGTGTGTTCAGTGAGTTTAGAGTCCTTGCCTTGTCCATGTTTTGTATGTATTTATTCTTCACCAGTTTCTAATTGAAGTGTACGTTTCATTTATAGAGAATGGTAAATACAGCTGATCACAAACCTAACATGGGAAGGGCTTCTCTGTGTCTGCAGTAAATATTTGCTAAAATATTGCACAAGCTTTGCTCAGAGTTGTACTGAACACATTAGTGTACCATCTGATCTATTAATTTCTCTTCTGCTTAATAAGTATTGAAAAAATAAGCGTTCTGACATAGAACATATTGCTGTGCTTAATAGAAAAGAACAGTGCTGAAGTGTTCAGTGACATCCTGCATGTGCTGTGACACACTGTTCTGTGATAGCACATGTGTGTTCATCTTCTTAGCCTTTAGCCAAGGTCCCCCATTAATGGTCTCCACTTGTCTGCTGTGTGTGACTGCTTGGATACATTACACAGGGGCTGCAGGACAGAGCCCCTGGCTGCTCAGGGGTTCTCTGAGCACTGTAATCATTTTCAGGTGGTAGGTAGGCTCTGATTTTTCCTTACTGTGCATACAAAGCCGAAGTGGGGCAAATAATTTTTCTTATATGTATTAACTTTTCCTGCTAGTGGAATTATAAGGTTAAGGATTTGGTTTTTCTAAAGTGTGTAGCCTTCATGATTATGTATGGATTGTTTTAGGGATATGTAGATTTTTAATTCTGTCAATATGCCGAGACAGATTTTATATCTATTCAGCCTGGCTAAGTGATCAGATGTTTCCTGTTGGGATGTGTTCTGGTGTGTGTGCAAGCAGGGAGGTTGATGCTATGCATAACCCCTTCTCATAAAACTGATATTTGCTTCCTGCTTACCAGCATGAATGTTTGTAGGAGTAGGTGTTGGCTCAGCTCAGAGTGCTCTGTCTCTGATAGCTGTGCCACAGGAAGATAATAAGCATAAGGTGATACTTTCTCAGTTGTATTTGTTCAGCTCCAAGGATTTGTTGGTCCAACAGGGGCTTTCTGAGGCAGAGGCCACTCCTGCTGCCTAAATATGGGAGTGGGATATGTGCAGAACACTGATGTGGAAGGGGTGAACACAAGCTTTTCAGCGGGCCAGAAAATGCTCACAGATGTACATTTGCTCGATTCATCCAACTCCAATTTAAATGGTTTTGACTGTATTAGCAAGACCAGAGCTGCAGTTCTTGCACAAATCAGTGTTTCGTCTATGCTATGCATGTCCTGGCTGCTTCATCGACAGAGTTTGGAGTGGAAAAATGAAAGTTCAGGTTATCTGTGTTCACATCGTGCTCCTGACTTTGGAGTATGTGAAACTGAAATCCCTCTGAGCTGAGTGTCTTATTACGGCTTGGAGCAAATGGGCAGACTGACGTTTTAAAACACAGAATTCTGGCTTCTTTCTGTGCTCTGAAAGGCTGTGTAAATGTGCTCTCCTGGCAGAAGACCTTTTACTGTTTGTATCATGTAGTCAGTGTTTTTTTATTCTTTGCAGTGTATACTATATCATCTTAAAAATTAAAGATAATTCTTTGAAACTTCCTTCAAACCCATGTCCTTTATTTCTGTAAGATGTTTCTGCTTTTGTCTTACCAAGCAATTATCAGATCTGCCTAAATCCCTTAAACATTCTTCAGCAATGTGCTGCTATTGTCTGGAGTTTACGCTTTTTGGAAACATTCACAGTTCACTTAACAACAAGACCGAAAACAAAAAAAAATTTCTTCAAACAATTTTACATTGTGTGTGTGTGTGTGTGGGGGGGGGTGTTGTGTTGTGTTTGTGGGTTTGTGTGTGTGTATGTGTGTGTGTGTATGTGTGTTTGTGTGTATTTGTGTGTGTGTTTGTGGGTTTGTGTGTGTGTTTGTGGGTTTGTGTGTGTATATGTTTTTGTGTGTGTGTGTGTATTTGTGTGTGTGTTTGTGTGTGTATATGTTTGTGTGTGTGTATATGTGTTTGTGTGTATTTGTGTGTGTGTGTGTTTGTGGGTTTGTGTGTGTGTTTGTGTGTGTGTGCGTTTGTGGGTTTGTGTGTTTATGTGTGTATCTGTGTGTGTGTTTGTGTGTGTATTCGTGTTTGTGTGTTTGTAGATTTGTGTGTGTGTATTTGTGTGTGTGTTTGTGTATTTGTGTGTGTGTTTGTGTGTTTGTGTGTATTTGTGTGTGTGTTTATGGGTTTGTGCGTGTGTTTGTGTTTGTGTGTTTGTGTGTGTGTGTGTGTGTTTGTGTGTGTGCCGACAAGATGAGTTTTTTTCCTGTCCCTTCTCAGTGCAGTAGTAAAATGTCTCTTTCAGTGTTAGCCACAGGACATGTTGGAGGCATTATTGGCCTTTTTTCTTCAGTGTGTCAAAGCCTGCTCATCCCTGCCCAGGTGATCTTACGAGTAACAACTGAGAGGGGACAATTCCATGCTGCAGCTCCCACAGGCAGATCCTCACCCACGAGAGTGTTCCTGAACCCTCAATGCAGGCACAGCCCCCTGCCCTCCTGCCTATCCATGAGCTAGCTGGAGCTGGAGATGTTTTAGGTTTGAAGGGTGGCTCAGGACCTGTGTGCAGCCTTGGGAGTTGAATGCCATCTTTGTAGGACAAGCAAGACCCCTCTCTGACCAGGGGTGTGCACAGAGAAGGAAGGTGGGAGGTACATGCCCTTCCCTCAGCAGAAGGAAACATGACAAGGCAGTTTTGGAGCCTCCACAGAATGATGTGTTGGCTGCCTGCTCTGGAAACAGACGGTGGTGAGGGCAGCCAGGGCAGGATAAAACACACACATCCCATGATGTGAAGTTTCTGAGGCAGCTAGAGCACTGCCTAGAATGTGAGAATTACTCACCTCATTCTGTCTTCTGTGCATGAAATCAGTGTCAGTGCAGAGCTTCCAGAGCTCACAGAAACCTCTGATGTGTAACCTTGTCAGTCTCCTTTACAGCCACCTCTGGTTTTCTGTGTGGGGTGTGAAACAGGAATAGGAGAGCCAAAATAACTCCATTCATGGTGAGCCCTGGGCTGTGAAGTATGATTTACACCTCTGAGATAACCAGAATACTCCAGGCTAAGCACTGGAAAAGGAAGGGGGATGGGGAAAGGAGGGCATTACAAAACACCATAATGAGGACTTAGGCCAGGCAAGGAGCTGTGATGCTGCTGATGGCAGCAACACTTAGTTCTACATGCTAATAAGTGCCTTGAACTTTAAAAGTTTTAGCATTGCAAAGAGAGAGCGATTCATTAATCATCTTTGGTTTGTATTTTTTCTCTCTCTGCTTACTGGTGTTCCGAATTAACATAACTCATCTTGTGATCTCACTAAGAACCTTCTTGTTCCTTCTTCCTTGCTAGTAAGAAACATGCTATAACCAATTAGATCATGGGTCTTGCTTCAGTTCCCCTATTTTTTGCTATTTCTTGTGGCCCTCTGTAACACATTGCAGCTGATGTGTGTGGGCTGCTTTTGGGGAGGCGTCCACTTTGAATTTCGTTTGAGCATTTTGAGATACTCTGTGAAAGGCTTCACTGAAATGCAGGCATGTTGCAGTTTCCACTCAGCCTTTGTGAATTAGCACTGCAGCTCTCTCAGACTGGTTTGCAAGGTCTACTTCTGATTAAACTCCTGCTGAGAAATATTAGGTTTTTCTCTAATTTTATTTGCCTGTGCGTATACCCATGTGGCACATGTGTTTTAGTGTATTAGGGTTTGTCTTCCTCTGAATGCCAAAATTATGACAAATAAGCAGGATCATCTAGAATGGCAGATATTTTGTACTGCCCTCATACTGCAGTAAATCTGGAGTAAGTTGATTTGGTGTTTGCTGGTGTGTGAGTTACATCTAGAACTGAATCTTGTAGGTATATTTTGATTACTTACAGCTCTGAACTCCACAAATTAAGCTCTCTGCACCCATGGAGAGCCTAAAATACATATTGGGTGACCAAGTGTTCCTGCAGCCTGTAGGCAGCTGTAGACATTGAACATTCTTTTCCTGCAGTTATTAATGCATGGAAAAATTCATGGCAGTGACTGCTGTTGCATTCCAGGAAAAGTTAAAAATGCCTGAATTAAAGCAAGCCTGGCACTATATATTTCTCTATGTTGTTTAGTTTGCATGGCACATGCTGCAAACTTCTGTCACTTCATCTGTGACATACCTGAATTCATAGGCAAAGAGAGCCTGATACTTAGTAAGGAAATACTTTTCTCATCACAGGAACACATAAAATGGCTTTATGGAATTGTTGAAGTACCTCTGGCCTGGATTCAGAGGAGCACACAAGTGTACACTGAAATCTTCTGTCAGTCATGTGTACGAGTGCAGTGGGACTTGGAGAGCACATGCTTAAAATTAAACACATGCTGCCATGTTTTCCTGAGCAAGCCTGCTTCCCGAGCTTGGAAACTCAATAAGTGCAGCAATCTGTACTACAAACTTAAGCAGCTGAAATAGGCTGATTTTTAATTTTTTTTTTCTTTTCTTTTTTTTTGTGTGGGATGTGTAATAGCAAATCCTTTGCCATGTAAGTAAGCTTAGTAAATTAACAGAGGTCATACTTCTGGGAATAAGTAAATTCTGGGGGCTTGTTTTGAATCAAATTAATATGAACCCTGCAAAGATTCTTTTCCTCCATAGGAGAATGACACAGTTGGAGACCTTCCAGCTTTTTTGGTTATTCTAAAAACAAAACTGGAAGGCACAATAAGCCTTGACTGACAACTTCTTGTTGTATAACTGCATACTACTTTCAACTTGTTTTAAAAAGTCTCAGCAACAGAGTCTTCTTTCAGCTTGGGAAAGCTGAATGACTTAACACATGAAACTGCAGTAAATATAGATGGCAGTGCCCCGTCCCTGCCATATATTTGCTTTCATCCCCCAAGATAAAGGACAACCAAAGGGGTCATGAAATTAACACAAACACAAAATATTCTGCCAACTGAGGTCACACAGCTGGGTATCCTTATGTGTACAAGAAAATGTTCCATGTATACTCAATAAGTCAAAAGAAAATTGTACTTCTATCTCATTTAGAAGCCCATGATCAGGCCCAGTATGTTTGCTGGGGTAGCTGTCCTTGTTTTCTGCCCTGGCAAAGCACTCCGTACCTTGTAGTTGCATGCTGATGACATAATAATAATAATAATGATAATTCCTACCTCTGTGCCTGAAAAAGACTAAACCTGGATGCAGTTTTGTTGGTGTAAGTGTCAAAAGCTTACAGTGATCACTTTGTCCCTTGCCTTGAGTCACTGAGGTGTCTCAGTGTGGTAACACAGCCAAACCCGTGTTGAATTCATGGTGTGGTTACCCAGGCTCACTGTGAGATGATTGGACACTGAGGATTTTACAGACAGATACAAATCTGTGTAAATTTGGAAAGGGCATCCCGTGAGGGGTAATGTGCTCCTGGTCTCCTAACACTGAGCATGGTCTTTGCTTCAGCAAAAAATTTAAGTTCTGTATGGTCCACAGTGACCTTGATGAACCAATGAATTTCACAGTCATTTTTTGGGGGGAAGGGAAAAAATAAATCTCTCATAATGCCAAGACTCTAGTTTTTGGGGTTTTTTCCCTCTAAATAAAACAGCTTTTAGTAAAGCTGTATTAGTTTTATTTTCAGCAGAGCATTTTTACTGAAGAAGCCTTTGAAACTTTTTGATGCACAGAATCATTAGATAATCACATAAATAGCTTGGTCATGCAGTGTCATGTGGTTTTACTTATATAGAGAAGTTCTGTCAAAACATTTTCTGTCTCTTCTTCCTTCTATCTCTGTGGTATTTGCTGATTCATCCAAACTGCTGTGTATTGAGGGAAGGAGTTAATTGCAGTGGAGTGGTTCTGTCAGAGCCTCGCATGGGTCCTCTCATGTTTGCTTATCAGTGCTGATCCTGATGGGCTGGGGGAGAGGGGGTGTAATCTGTCCTCAACACTGAGCACTGCCAGCCTGGCAGGGCTCCTGGCTTCCACAGGAGCTCTCTAGAAAATGACAGTTCTCATCTTGTGGTCATTTGAAGAAAACTCCCCTGCTGAATGGTGAAGTTTGGTTCTGGTCTTGGAAAATGGGAACTGTTTTGCCCCTAATTGTCCTCTCAAATCACTTAAGGATTGAAATTTTTTTTAGGGTGTTTTTTTTTGTGTGGTGGTTTTTTTGTTTTGTTTTGTTTTGTTGAAAGGAGGGGAAAAAGAAAAATGTAGTTTTCTAACTTTCAGCTGTATGCTTTGATCCTGTATTCTTCTGTGTGTACATTTGCTTTATTGCTGCAAGATCAGGATGTGGAGGATATTAACCAGGTTTTTTTCTCCAGCTTTATATTGGTGTCAGATCAGATGTACAGCTCATCTGAGGAGGGTGAAAATTGTTTAAATTTGGCACAGGGAAGTTACTCATAACAATCAACTTTAGGCCCTGAGCAGAGTGGGCTGGTGAGGGGCAAGGCTGCAGCCTTTCTCTGCTCTTTTTTCTTAGTGACCCTATAGGATTAATACACTAAATCCAAACTCACATCTCTAGGTGGCACCTTAAATATATCCCTCCTGTAGAGGGAGGTAGAGCTTTTCTTTCACAAATCTTTATTTATATCAGCATTTTAATCATTATTTGTATTTAATATAATGCTTAAAAATGATCTGTATCCTGCAGCTTTTAGCTGTGACATGCTTTTAGCTGCTTTGTTATATACAGTTACTATACAACTATATAGAAAACTATAAATCAATGAGTTTAATAAAAAAGGCAAACAAGCAACTCTGCATTAAAAAAATTTCAGGGAATACAAGTTTTCCAGCTGTTCATTCTTGAAACTGTCAACTGCAGTCAAAATTAAAAGCTTCTTATCTCAGAAGATCCCATTTGAAGCACTGATTGAAGCATTGATGTGTTAATTGGAGTGTGTTTGGTGTTTTAAGCTTATCAGCAAAAACTGTTGTCAGAATGTTGTGCCAGCTCTGAATTACACCATTGTGCCATGCAGAAAACAAATTTCCTTTAGCTGAAGAGAACGAGCTGGATAGGATGGATGGATGGGAGGCATCACACAGGTATCACCCTGTAGGAGAATGGAATACAGATAACCTTGCTCCTGACAAGTGACAGCTCTATCCAAGAAAGATAAGTGTGATAAAAGGGAGTGGATTAGCTGGTGAGGGGAGGATCACAAAGGAGGAGGAAACTTGACGAAGAGGGAATGAGAGACTTATGAAGTAGAAGGATCCTGGGCAGAGAGAATCACTGCTATGAGGTCAGTCTGGGTCTGCAGTCAGAGCCTGTTGTTGGAACCCGCATTCACAGTCTAGCTGGGTAAAAGCTGCAGGCACAGTCTGCACACTGATCCCTGCAGTCACTGCACACTGATCCCTGCAGTCACTGATCCCTGCAGTCACAGCCTGAACACTGATCCCTGCAGTCACTGATCCCTGCAGTCACTGATCCCTGCAGTCACAGCACACTGATCCCTGCAGTCACAGCACACTGATCCCTGCAGTCACTGCACACTGATCCCTGCAGTCAGAGGCTGCAAGGGAAACCTCCAGCAGGAGCTTGCTGCAGCCAGAGTCAGTGAATGGTTGGAGTCAGGATGGTTGAGCTGTAAAGAGGAATAAACCAGGACCCTTTTCATGCTGTGATAAACAGAAGTCGGTGTCAATCTCCCTTTCCTGAAGCCAACATTGCTTCCTCAATTCACATCACCTGAAGATGTGTCCAGTGTTGTTTATTTTTGCAAGACATTTCCTTCACTTCTGTTAACTACTTTGTACATGATTGAGTACTCTAAATTGTATGTGGCCTTTGTAAAAGGAAAGAAAAGGAAAACACTGGATATTGTTTTTGTGATTTACTTCTATTTTTCTGTAAATTCCTGCAAAACCAACTTATTTGCTTATTTACTTAATTTTTAATCTGAGTCTCAATTCTTCCTTCTTTTCTTCATCCCTAATTCATTTTTCAGTCAGAAAATAGGACACCTGTCAGCCAACTGTGAGCTGAATTTCTGTAATTTACAGAAAGGCTGGTCATAAAGTACTTAAAGCTCTTGGGACTTGGGTACCACCCAGTGCAGAACAGATTAATTTCATGGTGTTTTTCTGCATTTGTACAAATTAAAAATATGAGAATCTGTACTTTGTTTGAACTTCTTGAATTAAATTTCTTCAATTCGTTTTGAACTTGGGTTTGGACACTCAGCAATTTCAAAAGTCTCCAAATTCCAATTCCAACACCAGTTGGATGTGCAGACCTCTTTCTCTGTCTGTATTCCATTAGTTTCTGATGCAAAAGGATTAATTTCTGTAATCTTTGTTCCTCACCAGTTTTCTCCACTTGGACATTACCCTTCTTTGCATGTTTCTGACCTAGCATTCCTACTTTACATGTTATTGCTGGATGAAATGCTGATCTCAGGAACTTTAAATTTGTGTTCACTCCTACCTCAAACAGTGCTGGTGCTTCATGTTGGAATTGGTGTTTGAAGAGACAGAACTGTGGCTTCAGGGGTCTCTCTTGTTGTTTGGGGGAAACTGTGCTTTGATTAACAATTCCCAGTGATTCAGGGATGTAACATAATTCAATTGTGCTTAAATTTAGCCAAACCAGTCCAGATCTTTTGGGATTTTTTTTTTTTTTTAATTCTCTTCTCTCCTTCCTTGTAGTGGGAGGTGATAGGAGTGTTTGCCCCCTTGGCCTTTGTAGAATGTTGTCATGAAAACAATACCTTTCAAACCTGCTGAAACATGGAAAACCCACAAATGGAAAATTTTGGGGCCAGAAAGAATAGCTATAACAATAGTTTAGTGACTCAGAACTTACTGAATCACATCTCCCTCTAGGGTTTAGATGTCCCTGGATGGGGTCAGACTGCCAATTGATGACTTTGTCTGTAGCAAGTTTTGCCATTTATAAAATGGCTCCTTGCAGTTCCCATGGTGTTTTTACATGCACAAAACTGTTCTGAGTTAAACCATCTCTTCATTGCTGGCACTGTACAGGAGTTTACTTGATCATCAACTTAAAGACTGAACTGCAGCTTTTGGGTTTTCCACAGAATTTAGCCACAAAGGTGGTTTTGTTGGAGTTGGTTTGGGTTTTTTTCCTCCTTAATTATTCTTTTCTATTTTGATAAATTTAGATGGATCTTCTACTCTGCATTTAGCAACTGAGTCAAAACTGCTCAGGTTAGGCACCCTCTGTGGTTAATGAAGTAAAATAGGAGCCTTCCTGACTGCATTTATACTCAATTATAGAAAAACTTATTTTAAGATTGATGTATCAGCTTCTGGTGTATCTCTGCCCACTGACCAGGTAGGTTAACATTTATTTACTTCACTTTATCAACTTCATAAGAAATAATTTTACATATGAAAGCAGTCATATGTAACATTTAGAAGAGCAGATTATTTTTATCTAAGATTTCTTCACATTCATAACTTCTTTATATATTAAACTGAATAGATACAGCAATTACTTGGGAGATTAGTCTGGTTTTCTGTTCTGAGATGTGGATCATTGGTTTGTAGGTACTTGAGGGCTCACAACACATCTTTACTACAGGAGGATAGTTTACTAAATTTCTAGTAGCTGTTGCCTAGTTTCATGCCTCTTCATTCCACCATGATTTGACAAACTGCAGAATATCTTGAACTGATTCCCTGTTTTGTTGAAATAGAACTAAGTCAATGGTGTGATGAAGGCCAAAGCAGGTAAAGTCTGAATTGGGTCTACAGGTAGCTGTTGCTACCTGCTGGCATAAATCACTTGAATAAATCAGCCCTGTGGTGCCTAGATTAAATAAAGACAAGTTGGAGATGACCTACATTTCATGAACATTTCAAAGGCTGTTCTGAAATTAGGAAGTAATTCTTTTGTTCTTGCTGCTTTCCCTTTAAAAAAACCACTGCAATTACACTGCT
Organism: Prinia subflava; assembly: GCF_021018805.1. Classification (NCBI taxonomy): domain Eukaryota; kingdom Metazoa; phylum Chordata; class Aves; order Passeriformes; family Cisticolidae; genus Prinia; species Prinia subflava. The sequence goes on along the minus strand of NC_086257.1, from coordinate 8,360,844 downwards.
CTCCTTGTGTTAATAAAGACTGCAAAGGTAAAGGCACAGTAGTACCTGGCTGGATTTAGCAGACTCCAGAAATAGACTATTTGCCTTTCCTGCATTTATTCCATAAAGGAGACCTAATCTACAACAGTGCTTTTTCCAAAGACTGTGCCTAACTCACATGTACAACTTTTCCATTCTAGAACTAATTAGTTTTGGTTGAGTAACTCATCAACATTAAGTAACAATAAGAATCATATTTCCAGGAACACTTTCCTTGTTACAGAAAATTGGAATCAACTGTGGAAGTGTGGTTACTGAATCTAGTTACTTTATACAGAGTATTTCTGTTAAAGACAGAGCTTCCTCCTGTAATACAAATTCTTTTAAATTCAGCTGATTGGGTGATTGGATTGTGGTTGTAAATTTTTAGACTTCTTTGAATGTAAAGTTTCATTGCTCTCTGATTGTAATAGAAAGATTTGCATATTCGAAAAACCTTCCCAATATGAGGGGCAGTTCTGCTAACAGAGAAAACTTTAAGAAACCTCTTTTCTGGAATCTTTCAGGAAGAGATTAGATAAGTGTTGGCTGTGGGTGAAGCTCTGAAAATCCCTCCAGTTTCACACTTGCTGTGAGCCATACAATCTGTTTAGTCCATTTGTGTTACACAGGACTGCAGCTGGTTTCAGTTACAAAAGTTTTGTTTACCCTGACTGGGCTTCAATCTTCAATCTAGGGGCAGTTTCTGCCTCTGAAGAACCATATACAGCACCCCTCTCCCTGAAAGACAGCCTGGACTTACTTTTTCATCATCTAGGCATCTGACTAGTGTCTACCTCCTGCTATTCCTTCTGTACCAGAGAGAAATTTCAGCCCTTCCCCTTTTGTGCCTATTTCCTCTTCACTCTCTGTGCCAGAGGAGGCACCTTCTGCTGGTTTTTACCCACCTGGAGGCTGCTTGCCTCAGTCTCCTCCTTGTCTCAGTTATTGCTGGTCTGTCTCTAGGGAGGATGCAAGGATGTATGTCTTGAGGTCTGAATTTTGAGTTGTTTAAACACTCTTGGGTAAGTGATTTCTGCATATTCTCCCTTTTTGGTCTCTCTTGAGAATCTTCTGCTACAGTTCTGCTTTGATTTCACACTCTGTCCATTTACAGTCAGGCAGGATTCCAGTAAAATAAATGGATTCCCCTGATGCACTGTGGGACATGTTTCTTTTGAATGGTGTCATGTTCTTTGTGACTTTTTTTTCATTACTCAGAAAAGAAGGGAGAAAGGTGAAGACCTTGGGCTTTTACATTTCTCAGTTGTCTCCTTGCTTTTCATTTTAACTTTCACTTCTTGTCTTTCATCATTATACCACCCAAATGTGCTTAGGTCAAAACTAAATGCTTCACCCTTTCACTGTTTACATTCAGGCTTTGCTACAAAATCCACAGTTCAGCACATCAACCTCATGGCAAGGGAGAGCAGGTATTGAGGGACAAAAGAACCTAATCACAGTTGGGTGGGGTTTTTTTTTGGTTTTATTTTTTTTCTTCCCCCGCTTTGACTGTCTAATGTTAGTTTACTTACCACTAGAACACACAAGTGGGAAGCTTATTGACCCATTGAGGCCTGCCCTTATTAACCCGGAAAAAATCTAATCAACCAATCCATCACCACTGTGAACTAACAAGTTCAATTGGTGGCTGCAGCTTCTGGTTTCTTCCACAAACATGGATCCAAGTCTCCTTTGAACTGACCATCGTTGTTTACTTTCCTTGCTGAGTGTGTTCATTTGTTACTCAACTCAGCCGTGTGATGGGTGGATAAATTTTGTCTGATCCTTGCTACAGCCTCATGTTTAACTTTGTGCTGCCTTCTTTATGGCACCGACTTCATTCAAAGAGCTAAGTGATGTAACTTGTCAGCTCCCTTTAAAGCACATGTACCTCAGTGTTCACACAGTGAAGCAGTGTCCATTTCTTGAGCTGATTTTGGTATTTGCAGATATAAAACCTCCCTGCAGGGTTACCCTGAGCTGACCATGCTCGTGAATCCACTTTCAGCCCAGAAAAGGAGTGACCTTGTAGCACCTCTTGTCTCGGGCTCTCGGTGCTAATCAAGTCAAATCAGGCTTGGACATCCCCATTTCTGCCTGAGAGTCACCTATGTTGTGCTCAGCCCATCAGCCACAGCTCCAGGGAAGCTGCAGTTAAAAAAACCCTGTAGTTTTTCCTGTTTTCCTCCTGTTCATTCCACAATGCCCAACACCTTCCTTATTTACAGAGCCTAAAGGAATTGTGTCTAGTGGGGGAGCTTTCCACTGGCACAATAGAGAGGGTTAAATCCCAAGGAATGGCACACAGTGGAAAGAAGGGTTGTGTAGCTTTAACTTTTACAGCTCTTTTTTCATGTGACAGTTTCTTCAGGAGAACAGGAGTGTCACTGGCCTGGAGCTGGGTTAATGTAGTGACAGCAGGTCCTGTTCTGACTGGCTGTATGGATGCACTGTGGATCTCACTCTGCATTTCAGTTGGAGTCGAGGGAATCTTGTTGGGCAGAGAGAAGAAATCACAATTAATGAAAAAAAAAAAGAAAGAAGGCAAGAAAGAAACAGCAAATGCAGACCAGCAGTTTTCCTGGGCACTGTAGGTTTCCAATACTGCCCAAGAACAGTCACACCTTATCTGTTCTCACATCTGGGCCAAACCTTCAGTTCATGTGGAAAGGGTACAGCTGCACGATGCCAAAGCAGCAAGTGAGGATCCAACTCCCCAATTTTCCTTTTGCTGGTTACTGTGCATTGCATGTCATGTATTCCAGGCAATGTGTTTCCTATTTGCATAGCTGTTTATATTTTAAACAATCCTATCTCAGGGCAACAATGTGTATTTGCTTTTTAAATATTTGTTTTGATATGTTTCCCAATTTCTGGTCCTGGCACATCAAACTCAATAGAACACACTGGTTTTGGGAAGACGAAATCAGCCAGTGATGTAATCTTTGTATCTGATGTCTCTTTTTGCTTCATGGCTTGACTGAGTTTGCTTTTTTTTATCTCTCATAAATTCAACGACAAAGGATAGATAATAAAAGTTTGAGATTTCAGGCACTCCCTGTGTTTTAAATTTGTAAGAAAATTATCTAAGTGACTGAGCCAGGATGTAGGTCAGTGAAAAACAGAGATAGGACAAACAACCACTAGATTCAATGCTTGTCAGTCAGCAGATATATGTATTCTTAATGTGGAAAGGGATTGTTACTTTAAATTCCATGTGAATATTCTCCACGTTAGCATAAATATCCCTTATTCTGGTGCTGAAAACCGTGGCTGGAATCCAGGACACAGTGAGATGAGGAAGCTGTCCTCACTGTTGAATGACTGATTTGAATTTGATGTTTCACATGTTACTGTCCAGTGGCAATCAAGCTTTGGTGCTGGCAGATCAAATCCTGGGTGGTTATTCTGTGTTGTTGCCATTGACTTTACAGCTGAGACTTTTGGTGAGCCCTGGCAGAAAAGCTGGGTATAGAAAGTCCTTCCCAAAGCAAAACCTTCAAGAAAATTGAAAGCTCTACTAAAAGCAAAATTAACTTTTTCCTAATTAAAACTTTTATTAATTTGCCTATTTTTGATAAATCATTTAAGGAAGCCCACTTTAATTTATTTTCAGTCCCCTCCCACTGCTGGCACACTGTAACACAGGGATCTTAGTATCAGCCAGGATCCATCCTAAGGCAGCAAGATCTTCCTGACTATTGAACCATTTATTTATGTAAGAACCACTCTGCTGTTGGAGATGTGGATTTAACCTTTTTCTGGTTTCAGAAAACAGACCCAGATCAAGAGAGTGAAGGTAATGACACACTACTATAAGTGTTATTTCCTTTGAAACATCACTTCATTCAGTTTAGTCATTTGTTGTTCTACTTATACACACATTTGAGAAGCAGAACAATCTTTTTTTCCTGCTAAGAGAAAATACCATCTTTTTTAAGAGCATACAAATTCTGTGATGCTTTAAGTGGTATTTTGGCCTAGGATTTTACAGGAAGTGATGGAAAATAACTAAAAATATTTAAGGAGAAACAACAGCAGACAAATAACACTCAACAATACAGCTTTTCCAATTATCTGGAATTCAAAAGAACAGATGTTAAAAAGAATAATTTTTTCCTTTGTTCTTTCCCTTATAAAACCCCCAATTTCTAACTCTCTTCATAAATCTAAACGAAACAAAAGTAGTAGTGAGGCCAGAAGTGAACCAAACTGGTTTGTTCAAATGTCCCAAGTTTGGTGGAAATTCTGAGACTCTGTGAAAGGAAACCTGAGTTGTAGGAGTCCTTGTTTGGGGTGGAGGAGCAGTAGCTGGGTGCAGTGGCAGTGCAGGGATGTTTGGTGGTATCTGGACAGACACCGAGTAAATGTCATTGTCACACACTCACATTTCGCTTTGTGTTGCTGGAAGCTCATCTATGAAAAATGCAAGCCCTTTGTGCTGCTTTGACCCCAGGAATGGTTAAGGCAAACACTTTCAAAGTCATAGGTGAATGGCCACATGTGGCTTCTGTTGACTTAAGAGGAGCCTCTGCATGAGCTTCTGTGCTCAGAGTTGTTTGTCCTGGGAGTAGGGAATCTTGCCTGTTCTGCTTCATCTTGGTCTGCAGACCACAAAAAATAAATTCTTAAAGTAGTGGCCTGAGAAAAAGCCACAGAAACATTGTATTACAAAGTTGCCACAAGATTCAAGGACAAGTACAGAGATGATATGACAGACGGAAATGAAAGAAGGAAAAGGAATGTGGTCTGGAGACCAAATATGTTGTATAAATTTAGCCCACAATGGAAATTTTAAGTTCAAGCAATCACACCAAACCCCTCATCCGCAAAACTTGGTTAAAACATTTGATATAATTCCAGTGGTATTTCTATCAAAAGGTTGATTTTAGTCCTAGCAGCATTTTTCCATAGTGAAACAGAAAAAAAATATAGAAAATAAAATAAGATTTATAGTTAAGTTTGACATTGAAGAAAAAAAAAACCAAAAACCCAGTGCAGATTTGCTGATCCTTGCCCTAGCAATGCATGGCGTCTGTGAGTTCTGGTTAAATGGGACCCACAACAGCTCACATTCTCTCCCCTGTACCTCCCCTTTTGTTGTTGCCGGCTTTGAAAACAAATTCCTGAGCTATGTGGTCAAAAATCTTTTGAGTAGCCCATATACCACAGGTGAAACTCAAGAATGACTTCAGTGGGCTTCCTAACCCTTCTCCATCTGCTCCTGACTCCTGATTTATTACAGCACACAGGTCAAACTTGTCTCTGCTGCTCGACTGCTCATAAACCCCTTTTTGCCTGAGGAAGAGAGGATAGTATTAGCACTCAATAAATCATAAAATGAAAGAGGAGTAGGAGTAACAATATCACAGATTTTAGCCTGGCTTTGAAACCCCATGTTAGGCAGTAGAATTACAAGCATTTTGGCCAGAGGAATCTGAGGCCACCTTGGATCCTGAGGTTTGCTGAGCCTTGGTAGCTTCACTGGGATGCCCACTGGTGTTCTCAGCACAGGCAGAGGAGGAGTGGAGCAGTTGGAAATTGCATCTCCTCTTCCAGCATCACCAACTGCTGTTGCAGCGTGTTTAGATAGCAAAGTTGGCTTTTCCACAAATGGCCTTCAAGCTTCTAGTGACCCAAGCTGTCAACACCTCTCTGGAAGTTTAGGGTGGGATTTTCTGAAGAATCCTGTAAAGGCCCAACTCTGTTCCCTGAAAGACTGGGGGGTGATACTTCTATTGATTTTTATTGGAAGTGCTGCTTCAGAGGCAGAAAAATCTTAGTGTCTTTGTGATTTTAGTGGACAAAATAGAGGTGTAAAATACTGATGCTTAATCTCACATTTCCTTTTGCTTTGGTGAGCTGTTTATTTTCAACCTTTTCCTCACTGGAAGAGTAACTGGGACTTTTTTCTCAAGCTGTCATGACACAAGCTGAATAAACAGAGCTGCAAAGAGCTTTATCCTGAGCCCGTTTTTTCAAAGTGCAGAAGAAAACTGCAGACTTAAGATCAGCTCCAAAGTGGAGGAAAGTCAATGAAAACTTTTTTTTTGTTTTCACTAAAATTTGGATTGGGATGGCTCTCATAAAAAGTGAAAAGCTTCCTGTACAAAAATTCTACCAAAATAATTAGCTTTGCTTAGTATCACGATTTTCTGTAGTGTAGTAAAATCAGAAAATTACAGTGATTTTTGAATTATGGAAAGGGGTCAAGTCCAGAAATTAATTAATATTTCACTTATCCTCATTCCTATGAAAGACTAGAAGAATTGCACTACTGTTCAATATGAAGTTTGAAGACTGAAGGGTGTGTAACAGGATCAAGATGATGATACTCAACAAACACTCTAGGATGTGAGTGGGTGCTATTAATTCTGCTTTTTGGGCTGGATGGTTACATTGTGCTCAAATAGCTGAATTCACTGGCTGTATTCTTAAAAACAGACATAAACAACCCAAAATACAAGTTCTGATATGTGGCTGAGAAAGGATTTGATATTATGTTTAGCATACCTTTATCTAAAGGTATTTTGTGGCATTTTCAGACAGATATTTTGTATCATGATAGATGGTAAAGATGGGCAGGATTGCTCCTCAGGACTGAAAAATGAGCTTGCAAATGTCCTGTGGTTCTGTGTGCACTGAAGCTCTGCCTTGGGAGGCAGAAGAGTAAGTTGTCCTGGTGTTTTGGTACCACAGCTTGAAAGAGTTTGTTCCAAATCCTTGCTGTACTTGTGCACAGGCTTTCTTCTGTCAATTTGGATGATAAAACAGGAAACTGTGACTTGTGTCTCAATGGCTTATAGATGTGTTGAGTATTAACTGAAAGGGGGAGGAGGAAATTCACAACCCCCTCTATTTGTAATAGGCAATTCAGAGCTATCCTGTTTTTAGAAATGAAACCATTTCCCAAACCAGCAGTAGGATTTTAGGTACCTTACTTGTCTGTCAAGGTCTATCAGCAGAGAGCTGTTTTCTCTAAATGAACTGTTTGTGCTGTTTAGGTTTATACCTTAAAAAAGTGAAGTGGGTACTGCAAGATCCTGTGGAAGGACAGGCAAAATATATGAACCAATCAGGCCTTCCAATTTAGATGATGGAAAAGTCTGTTTCAAAAAAACAGTCTGACAGACAATATAGATACAAAAATATGGATACAGACAAAAGTCTGTAAATATCCATTTGGACAATATGATTTAATTTTTGCCAAACACAGATATTTGGTGGATTTTTTAAAGAAATCAATAATATGTATCATAAAAAACCCCAAACCATCCAGAGTACTTTGATTAGTTCACTCTCCTGTCTCTCCTGTTATACATAAAACTCATGTGTATTTCCATGGCTGGTGGGGAATTAGCTCCTCTGAGGAGGGGAAAGGAAACTTTCAGAGGCATGGAGATGCTGAATGTTTTAAATTTGAGTAGCTCTGTAAAAGGTACGCTAAGACAACTTTATAAACCATGTAGTCAAGGGGATAGCAACATATCATGAATTTAGATAATCTAGTGTGGCCATGGATTACAGTGATAAGTGTCTGGGAAAAGTGGAAAAAAGGCAGCAGGGGAAAAGAAAAAAAAGCTGTGTTCTGACTAATCAGTTCATCACTTCTGTGGTGTGCCATACAACCACGCTCTTCCCAGGCAGAGAGACTCTCACATGACACGAGATATGCCCAGGGTCATAAATCCTAGCAGTCACATTATACACCAAAACAAGAGATAAATGCATGTTTTATTTATCTTGCTGTAGCCTGTAGCTAACAGTGCTTCTGTGTCTTTTACTGCAGAGCTTCTCACTTCAGCCTTTCCCAGCCCCATCTCCCAGATGACTGATTGGTACAGATTTAGAGTAGTAATGAATATCTTCTAGGTAAATGGTGAGATCTGTTCAGGCTGCCAGAGAAATTGTGCACATATACCCATGGAATAAATGGCTGGCATATAGATTCCCTTGGCTATAAATAAATATTCAACATCTTTTTGTCCTCTTCCCTGTCATTTCCTTTGGACACACAGTGATTTTTTTTCCTCAAGGATGGCAGTACCGTGGCTGAGTCAGGCCATGAACAATATCTGTGAAAGCTGTAGCCTTTTACTCACACCAAGGGGAACTTGAAACAAGTCCACAGATACTATATAACTGTGTAATTACAGTTATAAACCTGAAAAACCTTCTGTGCAGCTTCCCACTAAACCCCTGTTGGAGTGACAAGCGCATGAGGTCTCAGTTGTGCTTTTTGGAAGAATTATGAGGTACATTTATTCTCAAGCTGGGGTACAGCAGGTACCTCCTCTGTGCTGTGAAGCAGTAACACAAGAGGTGCTTTTCTGCAGCAGCTGTGAGCAGTTTCATCAGCTTTTCCAATGGCTGTCCTGACTCCTTGTGGCCACTGAAGACATTTGTCATGTATAAGCTCATTTTTCAGACCACAGGCTTTTTTTTTTTTTTCTATTCTTAATATTGTATGGATCAATTCTTGTTATATTTAATTGAAATATGTCACTATTTATTCTTCAATTCTGTAGAAGTCTCCATCTGCCTGACTGGAGGGCTCTGTGAGTTAGGAGGTGACTCGTGGATCTTTATTAATGCTGAACTTTTGCTTACTATAAAAGCATTCAGGGCAAGCCAGAAAATGCTGTGAGTGTTCTTTACTGTTAGTCTTGCCTGTCCTGTGTGGTGAGGACACCTCCCACAGCTACAGTGGCAGCAGGTATAGAAGAATGAGGATGGAGAAAATTTTTGTCTGGAAAGCTCTGTGATACAAAAATGTAGTGAAAACCACACAAGTTTTCCATTCTTGAGTCTTCATTTTGTGATAGTTTTAATTTGTTGGATTGTTTAGCCAGACTGAAATTTGACTAAAGGGAAATAATCTATCCATGTAATGCTGACAGCAGCTTTCCCTTGCTTTATGGGATTAGTTTGTAGTGGTAGGTGTGCTGTTTGCTTTTCTTTTGGGTCCTTGCCTGTGTAAGAATAGACTACAAACATTCTGCCTGATGCAGTTACCCAAACACAGCAGCAGTAATTGAAAATTGTTAATGTAGCTACAGAGAGAGAATATCTGAGTACTTCCAACATCTGAAAACCACCTATACTTTGGGTGTGCTTAGGACATCTTTTGGGAGGAGCTGGGAGCAAACCAAAACAAAGGAGATCTTGCTCAGTCCATTGAATTAAATCCTGGATTTAGCAATGGAGGAAGCTCAGCACAGTTTTGTTTCTACTGTAATGTGGGTGTTTTTTCCCTGGTGTTGATTACTGTAACTAGTTCTGATAAAATGTAACACTCCAAAGCTGCTGATGGTCATAAGGTCTTGTGTAGAGAATTTGCTGTTACCTTCACTTCCCAAGGTGCACTTACATAAAATGACAGTCTTTTAATATCTATTCACCTGTGACTTTTTCCTCCCTCCTCAGAAGCTGAATATAGCAATTGAAAGGGAGGAATATAAAATTCAGCTAACATTTGACATTTTCCACTTTTTCTGGCTTTTACATGTGTGATTTGTAAACTACATAGCAACCTCTGAGTTATTTTTATGCACGCTTTCTGGATGTGACATTTTGGTTACCACAAACTAATACTTACTAGCCCACATCTTCTGGATTCTGATGAGATCCTGCTTCATAGATATAAAAACATGAACAATTATAATGAGAATGGCACAGTATAAACTATTCCATTGGCAATTAATGCTTTAAATTTGCAGCTCAAAATGCAGCTTTTGCAAGAACCAAATGAATGTCTTGTTCTTCTTTCTGTAGTAAGGCAAAAGAATTGCTGATTTTTACTCCAAAAGTGATTTATTTTTGTGATAGATCTTTTAAGTTATTGCTGGGACTAGTATAGGTCCTGTATAAATACCTGTATACTTTATGGAAGCACAAATTCTTCCTTTATTGTCATGTCTGTAATCCTGTGGTGGAAAAAGTTTTGGAAATAAATTAATTACTGACTACAGAGTTCATAGCTAGCCCTGCTGAAGGACTTAGTAAAGAACATGTAGTATAGAATAGCCTAATATCGCCAGTGTGTCCTGGGCACTTCAAATGTCTGTCAAGAACCAGATTAAAGTTTTGCTTAATAAGAGGTTTGCCCTTTTCTTTTGCTGGCTGCCCCCCTGCCAGCTGCCAGATCCCATCAGCCAGTTTTCACTCCAGCATCTCACATTGCAGGTGCTGGGGTGCCTCGTGCAGTCCCAAGTGTCCCGAGTGTCCCAGACTGTCCCCAGATGGTGCTGAGCAGAGCCAGGGGATGCAGAATTCCCCTCTGGGTTCCCCAGCAGCTGGCAGGGAGCTTACAGGACATCCCTGGACTGGCACTTGGTCTGTTTGAGGGCAACACCACCAAATGGTCTGGGCAGCTGTACTGTTCCTGAATGAGAGTACAGGGGGCTGATGAGAACTCAAGGCCTTGATGCCTTAAGATTGAGATTTTGTATTTTTCAGACCCTGTACAGCTTCAGTGTGTAACTATAAAGCTCCATAGCCTGTCAGCTGCTGTTCTCCCATTTTATTCAGACAAAACCATTCCTCTCCAGGCCTGGGACTCAAGGACACCTCACTGTCTTAGGCCATGAAAAGTAAAAACAAAAGTGAGTTGTTGGGGGGGAGCAAACTGGGGGAATATGACTTCATTACCTGAAGCTGTAATTGGAGGATTAACCCCTGACAGGTAAATGGACCAAACTCAGAGCTGTATGAAAAACTCCTGACCATCATCCACCTTGGGTATAGCCCCTTGGAGGTTTTTGACTGCCCAAGGTGTACCCTGTGAAGGCCTTACATAAATACCTGCTTTTATTCTCTTCATCTTGTCTAGCCTCTGTTTCAGGTAGCCACGCCAAGGCATCAGCCTTCATGATCATGTCTAAAGAAGGGGTGTAATCATGAGAAAACGAAAGGTTGGCAGCAATGCAAATTTTACACTACATCTTCTATCTTCCCTATAAAAATCTAATGTCACAGCAGGTTCTTTCAATGGCTTTGTGTGGAGAACTCAAAGACATTTAATAAGAATCAGATATACAAGAAGTTACGTCTCACTAACTGCATTAAAAAAAATTGTGGAACTTTATTTTGATTATACTGGCCAGTTTGAACAAGCCAAAAACTACCCTCTTCCACTGGAGAGCAAAAATCTGAGGTGGGCAGGGGTCATGGATGGGTAGAGGAACACTCAGGAGCTGCAGCAGGGCGAGGAAGCAAAAGAAGAATTGTACTAACTGTGAGTCTGTAGTGTATGAACATACCTTTGGGTTGCTTGCATTTACCCCTTTGGGTTTGGAAGAGTTTGAACCACGGAGTTTCAGCCAGCACCAAGAGATCTGGCTGCCAGAGGGACAGAGGTGTCTTCCCTCCAGCCTGTGCCTCTTGTTGCCACCTCTCTGCTCTCCCTCCCCTGGCACAGCCCTTCAGGCACCTGCACGGAAAGTGGGAAGGGGAAAGGGATCCAGATAAAAACGTGGCAGAGCTGCATGTCCAGCTTCCCAAGGCTGTTTCCCGGAGCTGTGGGAGTCGTGTTTGTGCCTGGTGGTGAGTGGGCAGGGCTGGTGTGACACACAGGAACCTTAGGAAACCTGCCCAGCTCATTAAGGGGTGTGTGAAGGTGGCAAAGAACAAAGGAAATATGTTAAAGCCTGCTCTGAAGAGTGGGAAGTAGAGTGGCAAATGGGATAAGCAATTGGCAGAGGAGTCTGAAGAAAGGGTTTGAAAAACAAGGAAGTTTGGGAGAAGAAAAAAGGAGTGGCACATACCTCGGGAAGAGGGGATTGTTCTTGCAGGAGCAGGTTTTGATGAAAGGAGGGGAGCCTTGACCGGATCTGTGCCAGAAAGGGAGGTCTTAAGTGCCTGACAGAATTCTAACCAAATCCTAGTAACTTCTCCATGGTGAGAAAGTGTTACTATAGAATTGAATATATATTTTTAGACATAAGTTTAAAAAAAAATAACCTGTGTGCATGTGCTCAGGGGCTGAACTTTTGTAAGGCAGAGGTTAAATTTACATGGACAGCCAAGGAAAGTGATTGCAAAACATGAATATGTCCAAAATGATGATGAAGAAAATGGGATGTTTCAATTAAAAAAGCAGCCGGTGTTTCTTTAGTTGTCCAAAGAGATGTCAGCTGCCATTTAATTGTTTGCAGTGGCTGCAACTCATGTAACGATAGAAAAAAGTGCCTTGATTCAGGATGCCTGCAGTGCTAAATGTGTTGGGCTGCTGAGGGGAGACTGGAGTGGTCTCAGGTCTTGCTTCCTAATTCAGAGCCCTGGCTTAACTTTAAATTTGTCTTCCTTGTGTGGAAAGAACCATTTTCCTACCCTTCTTCACAGCTGCTGCTGTGAATTGAAATGTGTGCTCCATCTCAGAGAGAATATATCCCCTCTTACAAATAAGGCATGAAAAGCTCGGGGATGGAAATGTTGTTTTAGAAAGACAAGATATATTAAATACCTCAGGTCACTGTGCAGCATGTGAGGTGTCCTGGCTGATGGTGCAGGAGGATCAGGAGCCACTCTCAGGAGCTGCAGTTCTGAGGGGCTTGCAGGGACATGGCTTGGGGGTTGTGTTTTACCTGTGTGGCAGCCACCCCATCCACCAGGCAGGTCACAATTGTCCAATGTACTTCCATCACTCCTTCCCTCACACTGCAGCTCCTCCTGCTCTTCTTGCTGTTTCTGTTTATGCAATTAAGTCTCTTCTAAGACTGTGCTATAAGAAAATTTCTCTGAGACCAGATGTCTCATATGAATGCGGGAATTATCATGCCTTGTTTCACATCACAAACTGAGACAAACAAGGCAGTCCTTCCCCTGTGCTGGCAGGCCACTGCTCTTCCTTCCCAGAGGAGCTCTGGTGTCAGTGCTCTAACACTTGGCAGCTTTTGCTGCGTGCCTCTCACGGTGCTGAGGCTGCCCAGGCTGTGTGGAGCCCTGCAGGGCATCCCCACCTCAGCTCTGTGTTTGGTACCTCTTTGAGACAGCACTGGAAGTAGTGGGAATGTCACTGCCCCCAGCAGCAATGCTGCTCCTACTTTTCCTGGGTTTGAGACTTCTGCAAACCCTGGGAACAGCTTGTGCAAATGTGCCAGTGTCTAAATGCAGCTGGAAGGTGGGAGGGTGGGGTGGTATTCTCTGAGTGTCTCTGTTCCCTGCACTGAAGGAAGGAAATGGGGTTGTGCTCCTTGGTCTGACACGAATGCTTCCCAATCCTTCACAGCTGAAAAGTTCTCAGTAGTGGCACAGAGAAGGAAAAGTGGTGGGGAGGATGAAAAACATCCATTTTCTTGGGTAGGAAAACAAAACATGAAATCTTTGTTTGTGGAAAAATATATATTTTAAAAGAAAAACCTTGCCGTGTTTTGGAACAAATTGCATGCAGATCTTGGTCTTTTTTTGCTTATTGCCTTGTGCAAGATGGTTGATTTTTTTATTTGACCACACAAACTTTCTGTTGGGGATTTTTGTTTTCTGTGCTGACATGCAAAAGCATCCTGCATCTAAACCTTCAGCTGCTTTTGATGACTTGAGCTGCTGCTGTGCTTTGGAAGAACAGGTAGGATGCCATACACAGGAGATGTCCAAACCATGCAGCTGGTCCTAAAAAGTTTTATGCATGGTACTGAAGAGTTAGCCTTTGTATATGACTGTGCCAATTTGTGCCTTGAACTCACAGTGTTTTAGTGTAAATATTCTAGACATACAAATGCCCTCAGTTTAAAAAGACATATTTCAGCTGCACTTTCTTCATTTGTTTGCAAATTCTCATCAGTCACGGAGGAAAAATTGAAAATGTGTAAGAGACTGGAGTGCTGTAAGCTGTGTTGGATGCTGCAGACAGTGCAGAGCAGAGGGGGCATAGAAAAGTCCATTAAGGTGACATAAGTGGTGAATCATTAAGGTCAGGGAATTAGGTATAAATAGAAGTGGCAGCAGAAGGTTATTCTGGGAAGGACTTCAAAGTGAGGGCGAGAAGTTTGAATGTGATGTTGAGCGAGTCAGTCAACGGCGAGTGACAGGAACGGAGCACAGTGTCCTGCAGCCAAGAGACTGGAGCTGTATTTTTAACAACAGGAAGAGAAACTGTGGCACTTGATTATAAATTGTTAGCTTGTTGGAACTGACATCATTAAAATCTGCTTAGATTAGGGGGGTTGTTTGTCAAACAAGCAATTAATTTCTCAGGTTTGTAACTGATTTAATTTTCTATAAGGCTCATGTACTCAGAGCTCTCCTAACTGATGGAAGTTTAAAAAATGTTAAAATATTATTATTAATTATGTTTGCTGGCCCTTTCTATGGCTTCAGCCCCACCAATTAATTAGTCTGGGGAGGCTTTGTCCCTCTCATGACAACTTATCACAGAGTGGTTCCATCAAGCACTTGATAATGACCTCTTGACAGGCAAATGGACCACATTCACTTTCTGAGGAAGCAAGAAATGTTGAGAAATATGCCTTCAAATGAACTCTGGAAAGCAATAAAGAAATATCATTACAAATAAATATTTAATATTTATGAAATATGGTGATGTAACAGGTCCCTGTATGAAATTTCCCTAATACAATTGTAAAAATGCATTAAGAAGAGTGTGATAATTCCAGCGATAATAAAATGTGAGGGGAGAAGACAACGTCAAACAGCACCATCTGCTGTTCCCACTTGGACTGCAGTAAGGAGGGGAATGTTTGTTCCAAAAGGGACATTCTCACGAAGTGGATTTTCATATAAAAACTTTCTTAGCAGTCCTACTGACTTCTGCAGAAATGTGGACGTGTGATGATTTTGATTTTTGTAGTTTTGATAAAACCATGTTTCCATAAAGCCTGAGAAGTTTTGATTGTATCTGCTTAAATATGACAGTCAGAAATGTGGCTGTGGGAAAATCAGTATTTGCCTTTAGATAAATATATTCGAGAAAATATAAGAAAAATATATTTTCTTATATATTATAAAGAATGAATATATTTTTATATTCAGAAAAATATAATATAGACTTATTTACATATTTTTAAAACATACTTAAATTAATACTTGCTTTAGCCCATAAAACAAAACATTAACACATCCAATAAAATATACCAGTATATCAATCCATACAATAATTAATACATACAATAAAACTTGGTTACTGTCTTCTTGTGGCAGTTTACACAGCCTGAAACAAATGGTCTACACTGGAGCTTATTGTCTGTAATTTTGGTGTTATATCCAGCATTTTAAACCACTGTAAATACATCAGAGTAAATAGGAAATGGTTAGTAACAGGTCTGTGGGAGAAGGAATTCCTTCAGCCTCCAGTGATAGCAGCTTGTGCACCCCTAGAAGGAGCATAAATAGAAATAAGATATTAAATGGCACTTGAGAATATAAAAATTGCCCACAAGAGCAGATAACGAAAAGAAAGGAGTTGCATAAACTGCATTGTTACTCATGCTTGCAGCGAGGAGAGGATAAAGACATGCAATGAAACAGCAGCAATCTGAAGGCAGGTCCCCAGCACTGGAAGAGGAGCCTGATCTTCCTGGGGTCCCAGCTGGAGTCCCTGGGAGCAGTGGTGGGAGTGGGGCAGGGGCAGGGCCCGGGAGCCGTGCACCTGCAGGAGAGCTGCAGCCGCAGCCAGGGCTGCCTTTAGAGGGGAGGTTTTGCAAACACAGGGCGTTTGCAGAGCAGTGCTCAGGCAGGGCTGGAGGCGATGTGTGAGCAGGCACTTAAAGGGTTCAGCCGTGTGTGCACAATTCCTGGAGCAGAAACTGGGCTGCCACGGCTGTTCCAGGGCTCCCTCCGTGCCCAGCAGAGCTGCTGAAGGGCAAGGTGGTGCCACTGGCACTGCACCCTGCTTGTGTCAGGGGAACAGCGTGGAGGCTGCCTGCAGCAAAGGCAGAGCTTGTTTTTATCTGTCTGCAGAAGAGTCTGTGCACATCCCCTCAGTCTGGCTCACTGGAGAGACAGAGGCTTGCTGGGAAGTGCAAAACTGGGTCAAAACTCCTCCAGACTGGTTGGATGATGGGATCTGGTTTTGATTGAGTTCCTATTCAAAAAGCACATTTACCCCAGACACTCTATCATCTCATCCATAAAATAAGTATCCTGTTTTTGAAGACTGCACAAATGCATTTAATTGCTTTAAGATGTATTTACCACCACGGTGTAGTGATTTTCAGAGCAGACACATAACTTCAGGAAAATCCTCCAGTATATAATAATACCTCAGTGAAACTAGACTGTCTTTTAATAAGGCTATACAGCTGTTCAAACAGCTCTGTTATCATCATCAATCTCGTGTGATCTGGGTTTTCCTATGGCTTAATGATGATGTAACATTAGCAGAAGCATTGAACTGACAGAGAGGATGAAGGGAAGGGGTAATTTGTGCCTTCTCCATCTGCAGCCTGGTGCTGTGGTTATTATTGCCTCAAATTGGTTCTAAATGAACACCTTTGATTAGGGAGACCTATTGATTGTGATTACTATTACTTATTTTCAGTACTTCTACTGTGAAATTCAAAACAGGGCTCAAAGGTATGGCTTATCACATTATCTGTGTGATAAAGAATTAACATGTGATACTAGCAACAAATGACAATTTTCTGATTTAGTGGTGAGAAAGTAGTTAAAAATACATTTTAGCCAGAATATATAGAAAGGATTAATTGAAATATTTTAACTATTCATTTTTTTCAATCAAACATGTGGGAGAAAACAGAAATTATTTAATTCAATCTTTAGGCTCCTATTAACCTAGCTGGATGGCACATGAAGTTTTGATTTTTGTCTCAAATGTAATACTTTTTTGACCTCAAAAATATTTTGCTGAGAGTGAAGAGTGAGAGGATTCATTTAAATGTAAAGATAGAACATTGGTAGTTTAGATTAGCTTCTTTCCTTTTTTTGAAAATCTAATATTTGCACAGGTCCAATTATGAGCTGTGACATAAGACCAGATTCTGTACATTGCTTTTCAAGAGGAAAGAGTAGCTTGATTTAAGTGGACTTTGTCTCTGTGAACAATCTGGCCCTGAAACTTGAAGTTCACAGGTAATTTCCAGTAATGTGCTGCTAGAATAATTATGTAATCTCTTAAGTGCGTGCAAGGGGGGGAAGGGCAGTAAACAAGTTCCTAGCATGTACTTTTAAGAGCAGGTGGCTTAATCTTCCCTTAAATAAAGCAATAATTTCAGCATATTCTGGTGATTACAGATAATAGTTATTCAGGTAATATTAGCTTTTTCAGGTGTGGCATCTTGTTCTAGGTGTTGTAACGTGTCGTTTACTCCATCAGTGTGTTCAAGTTTGCTTAGTAATTGCTTTGCTGAAAAACAGATTATGTATTATTTAGCTGTCAGTTGTGTTGGAGCAGTGCCAAATAACTCTTAAACAACCAAATATTAGCCAATAAACATCAGTGAGAACACTCATGCATGAAACAAGGATCCAACTTATTTTCTTGTTGGCTGGTTATTATTGGAGAGAAGTTCTGAATCAGGTCTTTCTGCCCTTTGCCTCATTGTCCAAGTAAGCCATCTGATGGGCTCGAAAATATTTAACTCTGAAAAAACAGACAGACATTCCTAGGCTGCCTCAAAAAGACCCTCAAGCAACACAAAGACCCAGACAGCCCTCAGATCAGCGAGGTGCTGTTAGATTAGGTGCTCCTGCAGTAGAATTTCACTGGGAGTTGTTACACTTGCATAAAACTAGTTGTAAAGTGTTTGAATGCAGGTCAGACCAGAAACCCTGTTCAAGCTTCCCTTAGAGCAAAGCAGAGGAGCTGTCTGACCCCAGCTTAACAAACAGCTGCCTCACCTTATATTTTTGTACTATTCCAGCAAACTATTCTGGGGACAGTGACCAAAACCAAGACTGCACATGTGCTCATACTTGGAGGAAAATATTCTCAACCCAAATTTATTAAAAGCTACTGAGGTTTAAATTTGGCCTAGCAGGAAATCTGGTATATTATAGGTGTCAGTGTGTGTCCCTGACTAGCAAATCACTCAGGATTTGGAGTATCTGTGGTATGTATTGGGATAGGGAAATTCTATCAATGCTGTGATGCATCTGGGCAACAGAGACAAGACCACAAAGGAAATGAGTGTCAAGGCAAAGACTGAGAATAGGTGTCCAGTCTTAAAGCCTAATCCTGAGACTTCTGAAAACCTTCAGGGGCCTGGCTGTGTGCTTACATCAAAGGCTCTCTTGTAAGGGTGAGGCAATTTTGGGTGAAACCACTGAGCACCTGTACTGCCAGGCTGTCTCTCCTGCTGCTCCCCTGAAGTGTTCTTTTCTGGAATCCAGCTGGCAGCAAGGAGCCCGTGGCAGGACGGCTCTTTGGTCCAGCAGGTCCTTGCAGCCTCTTGTGAGGTTCACATTGCAACAGCTTGAGGTCAGTGAGCTGAAAGCAGGAGTGGAAACTATTTGAAGAGTGTGCTTCCCACCCTTCCCTCCTGCTCTGCTCTGCCTGAAGCAAGTTGTTTGATTCCATATATATTATTTTCCCTGCTGGAAAACGACTCCCACTCAAAACAGGATTAGGGAGCTTGGCAAAGGGAGGGTGAATTTAATTATAGGACAAACCAACATTCCCTCCCCCAGGAGTCTTGGCTTCAGTTGTCACTTCTGGTGCTTATTCTCTATAAATGGTATCTCCTTGGCCTGTGTTCCTTTTCATCTGATAAGATGACATCTTTTTTACTCCTGTGTTGTTGCCCTGGTGTACAGATTTCAGATACTGATGGATTAACATGGGCTGTCAGCAGAACAGTGACTGATGCTTTTAACTGTACTGAGATTACAGCATTAGGTTGAGATCCCCTCTGAGTTTAGCCACTATGGAGCACTGAAGCATGGGGAAGTCTCTCCAGGCTTTTCCCATTTGATGAAGCAAGACAACATCTCCATTCAGGCATAAGGAGGGTTGAGTAACTTTCTGCACATAAGCATTTTCCTGTCTACAGAAAGAACCTACAGGTACAAAAGTCCTAAAGACTACTGAAACAAATCTGGATGTTATGCAGGAAAATTTAACATTTCAGCCTTGCTCCTGTAACAACCTTACACGTCCTGAGCATTGTGCACAGCAAAGTGTTTGTAACATAATGCATTGTTCTGTGATGATTTTGATAATCTTAATAATCATATAAAGTCATGAAGAAAAAAGCACCACGGGATACAGGGCATGCTTGTAGCTGACAGGGTTCTTCCTTGCCTTCAGGTTGCCTGGGTTGAAAGCTGCATTACCTTGTTTTTTTCTGCCTGTAAATAGAAGAGATCTGTGGGATACTTTTCAAGCCACCTCTGCAAAGAAGTTGTGTTCATTAAACAGACA
This sequence comes from Prinia subflava, assembly GCF_021018805.1. NCBI lineage: Eukaryota > Metazoa > Chordata > Aves > Passeriformes > Cisticolidae > Prinia > Prinia subflava. The sequence continues at coordinate 8,341,487 of NC_086257.1, read as the reverse complement.
TGGTCTTGCCAGGTTTCACAGCTTGATAGATCTTATCATTATTGCCAGCCTTCAGTAAAGCTTTTCTTGATGTGTATCTACTACTACAAAATAGTCAAAGTTAACAGCTGTCTACCTGTATTACAAAGCAGCTAAGCAACAACAAATAGGGAAAAAAGGGAACATGGGCAATGAATGACACATAAAGGGGTAAAAGAAGGTCAAGAAAAAAAATCAGAACAAGAATTTAAACATTGCCTGATGGATCTTGACTGGTTTTCCATTTCAGCATACTGCCATTTCATCCTGAATCTATTTCAGGGTACAGTGAAAGATCACGATCTTACCCATCAGTTGCTATTTGCCCCATAATATTTTTGGTGCAAACCTCACCTGTTTAAGATCAGTCCCTGTGCCAGTTGTAGAACTGAACTGGCAGCTCTACTGGAGAAAGGTGACCTGTATAGACCTGGGGATGAACAGACACCAGAGGGGGTTTAGTTCTGGAGAGGAGCTTTAAGCCTGAGACACACCTCCTGTGGTTCTTTTGGGTTTCTTTGCCTGCTCTAGGGCTGCCTGAACTAGTGAAGGACTCCTCATGAATACAGCTGAATTTAGCAGAGTTGTTGCTAACAGCTGACTTGGAAGCCAAATTTCTGTCTACTGGTTTCATCCTGAATGAAAGCAAAAGAAAATTTAACCAAAAAGAAGTAATCGAGTTTTTCTCATTCTTGTCAGAAAATTTGTTAAGGTTTCTATGGCTATACCTTCTAACATAAATTTAAAAAGTGACATGGTTGAATATTGTAAGTGTGAAAAGACATTTATTGTGGGATATTTTAATTCAATCAAATCTGCATTTTTCATTGCAGAAGCTATTGTATATGGAAGCTATTTTTGATCAGCGTAAGCTGAGATATTTCAAAATGCTGTTGTACTTTAAGAAAATAAGACTGTGAATTAGTGGTGTTCTGGTTCAGAATTTCTGCTATCCAGCACCAAATGTGCTGAGCAGAAGAAGAAAGAAAATGACAAAAGTAACTTTGTGGGCACTTTTGTTTACATTAAAAAAACCCAAACCCAACAACTATACTCCAGAACACTTTAACAACAAGAAACTATTTTTTGCTATCTTCATTTGCCACAAGAGGACTTACAGCCCTTACAGAGTAATTGACTATCAGCTTTGTTGGGTGCTTTGTGTTTTACAATTGTAGAATTAATTTAAAACTTTTATTTGAATTTGAAACTTGACTAATCTGAGAGTGTTTAACATTTGTGTTTCAATAAATGAGTACTTGAGACAAAACTTATTTTATTAAACCTCTTTTTATTTCTTTCTTCCTTGTACCCCATTTTTATCTTCTGTTTCCATATTTCAAACCAAATAGCCACAGTTCTTCATATTTACACTGTAGTAAATGTTTCCTCACATATAGTAATTACTGTAGAACTAAAATTATGCAAATTAGAAGGAAGGAAATATCTACTGTTTCTTTGTGTGGTGGAGGATTAAAAGTGTGGATGAGTTGAGTTTTGCTAGTTTTGTTACCAGGAAGGTATAGGGAAATCTGAATTAAAGAATGCTGCTCACTGGGACATGCAGTGTGTTTTCTTACTTTTAGGTATTTGAGACAAGAGGAGGTTGAATTCTAAATATTATCAATATTACTGGCTCATTGCTACTGATGCTTCAGAGGTCATGTGATGCAAGCAGGGTTATAAGATGTCTAGGATGCTTTGGTTCTCATCTTGGCTTCCCCCAGGCTTCATCCATCAGTACATCTTTCAGTGCTTGTATTTCATTTATGAGCCTCCAATACTTATTCTGCCTCACAGATTTTTTTTCTTTTGGCATCTTCATATGTGCTGTTCTTAACATGTGATGAGGGGTTCTTGTGTTGGCTGGCCAAGGGTAGAGACCTTGCTGGGGCTGGTTCTGGTTCTTCCCTTTCTTTCCATCTAACATTCCCCTGCAGTGAGATTGGTTTAGCAGCAGTTGTCTTCTGGGGAACAAAGGAACTGGATGACCAAAATACAGGAATTTGTTGTATTTACATCCAAGAGGTAAGCTCCTAAATATATTTCTTATTTGAACAGAGATGTTATTGGCCAAGAAGGCCATCAAGCACAGTCTGTAATGAATCCTCTGTGGTTTATTGCATATCTTTGCAAAAGGGCAAAATCTGCCCTCGCTGTGTGACTCAAGGGCTCATGATGCAGTGATGCTCACGCGGGTAAAAAGTCTTCCTTAAACACAGATGATTATAAGTTAACCTGAAATGTGTCATAGGAAGCTTGTGGAGCAGGTCAATCCAACAATTTATTTCTATCTAATCTAAGGATTTGTATGGCAGCCGAAAGTGGGGCCCCCTGAGGCTCCTGTGCTGGGCAATATAGATGCACTCAGCAAAAATACACTGCCCTGGACAGAAAATTGCAGCTCAGAATAAGGGAAGAAATAGAAATAATATTTCTATTGTTCTATTTCTATTGTTTCTAATGTGATGGGAGGGCAGAGGCCCAAGGAATTACTGTTGTTCTCTAATGCCAAAAGAGAGTAACTGCTCTAAGTCCAGATCAGATAATCCCCTCTTTGAACAGAAGCAATAGCCACTTACGGTTTGGCTATTGAAAATATTTGTTTCTGTCTTTGCTGCTGCCTAAATGTAGGTTATCTCATGGTCATCGTGATGAATTCTGAACCACGATCATGATGCAAAAGCCAGTAAGTATTCTGATGGACACTGGGACTTTCTTTCGGTGCCAAAGTGTAAAGCATCGTAAAAAGTACAAATTTGAATACATATGTATGGCTGTAGTGTGCATTTATACACCTTAGTTCAGTAGGGTCTCATATCAGACATGTAAAATATATCAATAGCTGGGGACAGAACACATCTCTGGTACAATAAATGTGGGATACGTCTTTCTCTTCTGTGCTTTTTAAAGTGTGTCTTGAACCAAATGATCTTTACTGAAGTTATTCTAAATGCAACGAAGCTGCCAGCAGATTTTCAGAAGCAGAACTGGTGGTGTTTCACTCTGGTGACTCAGGGCTCCAGCAGATGAGCTGAAAGCCACACTGCATTGCTCAGGGGACAGGTTTTGTGTCACAGACTGCTGTCACGAGCAGCTCTAATGGGTATCCTTTTCTGCCAGCCCTGCAGAAGTACAACACAACATTTTCCCTCCAGTCCTACAAAAGGCCTTGTCAGAGATGCACCCAATCAGAGGGGGGGGCTGCAGAGGAAACCTTAGGGATCTGCCAGTCCTGATGAATAGATAACTTGCAGGTAGGAAAGGAATTTTAGATTCCAGTGCTGCTAGCTCAGTGCAAAGCCTAAGCACTCCAAAGGCCTAAGTTTGGTGGGCTTAATGCAGACAGTGCTGAGAAGAGTTACCACTAAAGACACTTGGGTCTAATTCCCAGTGTTGCTGTAAATTCATGATATGTTTTCATCTTTTAAATTGAGGTTGCAGGCTGTAAACAGGTATGAACATTTCCTTACCAATTTCAAGTTCCCTTTGGAGCCATGTCTGTTTATTTTGGATTTCTTTTAGTGCAGCAGTAATACAAATCACCCAGATGAGAAAATAAAGCCTGCAATAAAAACGTGTGACTCTCTGAAGGCTGGTAACAAACTATCAACAGCTGCTATCCATAAAAAATGCCATGATTATGCTATCTAGAAGATTTATGGTTCTGTCTGGTATGATCAGACATCTGAAATTTTTTTTCTCTGTGAAGAGCACTGAATTCTTAGAATAAGGGTCAATTTTCTTCCAGAAAGCAGAGGGAGAAGCACTGTGCCATTCTTAATACGCTGGAGAAAGGCTGCTCTCTAGTGTTCAGTGATGGGGTAATTCAGGGAAATGCTGGAGTCAGGTACATTGCAGCAGGCAGGCAGCACTCAGATTTAATTTAAGCTTGTTCGACTTGCAGAGGCAGTAACAATTTGATGAGGAACATTCAGAGGATATATTTGCTGAGAATCTGAGACACTTTGCTATTTCTTCTTGATTTTTTTTTTTTTTTTTTTTTTGCTATATACTTGAGGGTAATCCATCTCTGAATGATTAGCAAAAGTCAAATCATCCTGCCAGTCTCAACTGGTTGCTGGAATGTGACAGGTAGGTGTGGGCTATGCCAAAATTTTATTTTTTATTTTAAATAGGAGCGAGAATATCACATCATTCCTGGAAGTGTTGACAGGGATTATAAATTCTGTGGGTGAGCAATTGTTTGCATCAAGGCAGAGAGGCAGAGCTCCAGGGGAATCAGAAGTTAAGCAATTCTTCCAGAAGGAAACCTGTCACACTCAAAGACCTAAATAAATTTTCACTTACTTTCTGCGTTTTCCTCTGCAGGACATGATTCTGCTTGGTCCAAGCATTTTACTATTTGCTGCCATGTTGATGGCTATAAATTGATATGAATAAACAAGTTAAGGATAAAAATGAGAAACATTTATTAAATAATAGCCTATAACTGGCACACGGGGCTTGGATCACTCTTTCCCTACCCTGCGGTGGGGTCAGGGGTGTTTAGAGGCTCAAACAGAACTTGAGTTGAGTTTAGTGGAGTGATAAATTGTGCACAAGGGCACACTTGCCGTGTGCTCAATTCCAGCGCATTGGTCTGCTTCTCCCATGACTTCTCACTACTAATGAATTACCATGCATTAACTAATCTGGAGGTGTTTCATATCATACCCAGTGATGCTTTGCAACACCTGCTGGATAAACTGAGGTAACTGCTGTGGCTTCTGCACCCAAGTACAGACACACAGGATTGTAGGAACTGTGACTGGTAGCAGCAACTCATCCCTGTCCAATGTCACCTAAACTGTAATGGGAAACCTCCAAGGACTGAAACAATCTTATCTCTTGCCTCTTGGTGATCTATTAATTATCCCCACCGTTGTAAAGCTTTCCCTGTTGGTTAACTGAAGTCTCTTTGTTATACATTAAGCTTACTCCTGCCTGCAGATGGAAAGATGGGTTTGTTCTCTCTCTCTTACCAGCAGCCTTGGCAGCAACCTATCTGAGAATATCTGAGCCCTTGTTCCATATGTGAATGGGCTTTATCAACTCCAACAGCCAGGAAGAACAGTTATGCTGATCGAGTCAGACAGCCAGGTCTATATGTACCTCACTAGAGTCTTACTTGTGCAATCAGGGTAGTGTTTAAAACTTTCCTTATAGAAAAAATTTGCATGGTTTAATGGAAAAGACACATCCTTTGTAACAGATGCATTTTTTCCATTAAACCACGCAAATTTTCTCTATAAAATTGTCTGTGTTTCTTTTCCCCCTCTTTTTTCTGGCTTTTCTTCTTGTTTTTTTCCTTTTAATTTTTTTAATGACATGTATCAAAATGATAAAAGTGACTAAAATGATTACTGGAACTCCTTACCTAGTGCCAAATCCAGCACTTTGAAAGCTGTGCTTCTTGGAATGATGTTAGCTGAAAGAGTAATGCTCTTCTGTCCGGGATGTTAGTGAGTAAGGTATTACAGAGCTTGGAGGTCTGAGGTGAAGCTGTAAACATGGGTGTGATTATGTGTGCAGAGGGGAATATAAGAGAGGCTAACCTTTAGGACAAGCCAACAAAACCTGCGAGTTGATCTAGAAACATATGATTGCCTTCAGCTCATTTGTTGTCTGGAACAGATTAAAACCAGCAAATCTCTCCTTTTGAGACAACAGAGCTGGTCAAACTGCAGCTTGGTTCAAGTGAAGCAAAGGATCCTCATGGAGCTGGTGTATTCCTGGCTCCCAGCCATGCAGAGAAGTGAGGAATCACTTTCTGATCACTTCAGTTGTTGCCCTGCAGGCTCTGATGGCATTAAGATATATGTAATTCACAAATGCAAGTATCTTTGAGAGAAGAATTCACAGGGAAAAGCTGTTTCCCACTGCTTTCCTCCCTGCTCAGTGGCGATGGATGTCCTGGGAGTCAGCCAGGTGCAAAATCCCAGTGTGCAGGGTTATGTAGGGAGGGAATTCCTGCTGCTGCCTGACAGCTGGAAAAGCAGAAGGCAGCAAAGGTTGCTAAGGCTGGCCCTCCTACTGGAGGGAGCCTGAGGAGTTTGGACTTGTCGGTTAATAATGCAGAAGCAGAGCTCTGGGAGAGCACGTCAGAGCAGCTGCAGGGAGTATAGAGTATCTTTACCAAAACAGAGCAAATGCTCTGCTGAAATGAGTTGACTAATAATTTCCCCCTGTCCTGGTTTCCCACACACACAGTCAACTTTCTCTCTGAGTTTTCATGGCCTGGCTGATGTTGGTGCCATCCATCAGTAAGGCTGAGTCTTCCTCTTTGTGCTCTTGGAGAAAATAAATTTTCTGTTTGCTTGCCTTCAGGAGGTGGAGGGTGAATCTGATGCTCCTCAAGCAGCCTAGTCCAGCTCAGACAGATAAAAAAGAAGACACTGACCCTGCTGGTGCCATGTGTGGCAGGTGGCAAAGCTGCTGTCATTGCTGGCTTTGGAGGTAATTGGGTTTTCATGCATAATTTCAATGATTCTTTAGAATCAGGGAAGCCACTGAGCAAAGATATGTCATATCAGAGAGAGCAAAAGCCTGGCTTATTCTAAGTAGGAGATGTGATAATTTTCTTTTCCATTTCAAGGATGAGAGAGTATGTGGAATTAGTGGATGGTGCCATTAGAATTAGCAGTTCTATGTCTCAATGAGTGTTTGGTGGGGAATGTGCCAGGAGGAAAATGTTTACTTCTGCTGTAATTAGAAAAGCAGTCTGCAGAAAATCTGAAGGTATCTGGCTTCAAATTAGTTCCAGACTCCTTTGCTGCCTCTTGAAACCTTAATGTGTCCATGGAATAAAGTCCAAGCGCTGTATTTGATTCACCATGTGTCAGAAATGTGGAAAAGAAGAAAACAATGCAGAAAGCATGGAAGGTGTATGTCAGGAATGTCTTGGCTTGCAGTCAGTGTAACCTAGAAACCTTCTGCAGCCCATGGGGAAAAGTGTGGGCCAAAGGGGATTCATGACAGAGTGAATATGGACTACAGGGAATTCTGTTTTCTTAGGCAAACTAGTCATCACATCTGCCAAATGCTGACGGGCCTTAGTTTGTTATACTAGTGTGAAAAGGTAAATTCCCCCCTAAGAATATATGGAACAACCTGGAAGGATGTTCTAGGCAAACTTAGTCAAGAGTCACGGTATGGCTCTCTGTTGGGGAGCAGAGGTCAGTGGGTAGCACCACACCAGCATGGAATTTGAGAAGGATGTGCTCTCTCAACCCTGCTCTCTCCATTGTGCAGGCTCTGGTGACACCTGATTGTGATGAACTGTAAGATGAATCCAACAATTCCCTAGTAAGAGAACATTTTACCTAAATAAATCAACAGCCACCAGGGTGATGTGTATGTAACCTCTTTTTAATCTTTATATAGATCGAGAAGGGGAGCCTTGCTCTCAGTTTACTGTTTTCTATACACATAAACCACCTGTTTTCTCTCTATTTAGGAAAAAAATGTTCATCATAGGGTAAAATCTTGATTTATGTTGAGATCTAATCAAATCCCTCTGCAGACATGGTCTGTAATGAAAGGACTTGAGTTAGTACCTTACTATCATCTGAGTAATTTGTGTTGTGAAGTCAAAACCCCACTGAAGTCCAGTTTAGCTCTTAATTTGAAGGTACACACAGATTTTGAGCACTGTAGAAGACTTGCATTCAACCTGTCAATAAAGCAGATATAATATTTTTGTCTAATTGCACTAAAGACTGTTTTTTCACCTAAACAAGAAACAAATGGTCATAATTAGAATTTAGTGTTTAATTACTGAACAAATATGTATAAATAATGTTTCTTTCTGTTGCTTGTAGTTCTAAACATAAGGCTTACCCAGGCCATCAGAGCTCTGCTCTGATATTTTTATTATTATATTTGATATTTTCTGTTTTAATCAAGCATAAAGGTCAATTGATTTAATTTCTGTTGACAGTAGAGATATGGTTCAATTTGCAGTTCAGTAAGATATTAAAACATGATAGCATTTCAAGAAGTACCTACATCAACAAAATTCCAGGTGAAAGGACATAGTCTTGATATTTTTTTCTTACTTAAGCTTGCTCATTTTGATCATTTTACACAGTTAAATGCCAGTGCTTACATATTTAAATACACAGAAACATTGCAATGATTAATATGACTGCGCTAATGAGAAGCAAAATGTAGATGCATTTTGGTTTTCTAACTAATTGGAGCAAAAAAAAAGAACTAAATTCTCCAGTGACTCAAATACTTCTTATAATTTGAAACATATTTATCTGGGAAATGTGTTATTGGCACATTTATAACAAATCTATGGTTATTATTTTAGACAGGCAAGTTTTGGGCTCAATTTCTATTAGAAATTAAAGACCTATCAATGTTTATGTAATGTATCTGGGGTATTTTTCTTCTATACTGGTGACTCTAAACTTCTTTTTAACCTCTATCGCTATGGAGAAATCTTCCTTCCCATTTTTCCAATTAAAATTTGGATTGCTTTAAATGGATTTGGAGTTAATATAATTTTGCAGAAGGAAAAACAATATGCACATTTTTAAGTTGGAAAAGATGTGAGCACTGATGCAGCAAAGAGCTGCTCAAATATTTTTCTGCTGGATCAGGGATTTTGGCTTAGCATCAGGAATCCTGATACATTTCTGCACTTCTGCAGCCTGAGAAATTGGGAAGGAAATTTATAGGAGTGAACTCTGTGAACTAGCACTCTTGTGAAACAGACAATTTTGTACTTCTGCCCTGGCTGGAACGATGGTTTCATACTTTTATTTCAGTAATTGGATTAAATAGAGAAAAGCAGAACCACTACTGAGGGATGCATTACAAGGGAATGACCTTGTTAGGACAGTTCTGAACGCAACAAAAGCCTCTGTTGCATTGTTGTTTTGTAAGCTGTTGGATGGCAGGTCCAGGTGAGCACTTTATGCTGGAAAGATGTCTTTGCACAAATCAATATTTTCTTTATATGGTACTTGGAAGTATTTCTGACAATAGCAAAAAGAAGCATTTGCCTTGAGTTGTTGTCATAAAGGTTGTGGTAGTTTGTTAGTTCTTCTATTTTTAAGTTAATCCGATCCAATTCAAAAGGTCTTGTTGACTGTATCTAAAATTAAGTTTTTACCTTGTAGGCATTGCCTTCTGGAAATTGTAGTTTTTCAGTGCATGGAAGCAAATGGAGACTGATGACAAGAAATACATTGATTTCTCTGAAGATTTTTGAGAGGAGTGTAGCAGGGTGTGCTGGGAAAGAGAAAGTTTGCTTTGGGAAGCTAATGATTGGGAAGAAAATAGTCTGTTTATTTATGGAACTTGAAGTTCAGGAGTCATGACTCAGTATAAGGTTAAGTCAGTTCATCAAAATGTCAATGAAATCATGGATTTAAGAAATGCCAATTGCTTGATTTTCATGAAATATCAGAGCACGAACCGCTTCAAAAACAGGGTATTCACATTTTCTTGACAGGCAGGATTATGCAACAAGTAGAGAAAATGGACCTTTTGGTCACCACTTTTGGAGATTTTGCAACAAGATAGCAATACCTTTAGCATGTCCATAGAATTGAAATTCCTATTCACATGGGAATTTTGTAGCATTACACGACAGTTGTCCACATATATTTTACACATATGTAAAAGACTGCAGTGCAGAAGAGAACAAGCCACAATTCCAGTTCAATAACTGCACAGAAAAGTTGGGTGTAGTTGCACACAATCACAAGGAAGAGCCAGGTGTCACCAAACCATGTTTGAAGGACCAGGATCTCAGCACCTCTCAGCACTGCAAGGGAGCCCAGCACTTGCAGCACCATGAATTCCAGGTGTTGTTCTTCTGGGTGCTGTTCTTCACAGCTTCCACTGAGTCAGAAAGAGCAAGTTAAAAGTATGATGCCTCTTTGCACAGGGTTGGAGCAGGTCCCTGCTTAAGCAGGGCAGGAGAGAACTGTGCTCCAAGGATTGTTTAGTCTTTTTAGTGTGGTTTTATGTAAGCTACATAAAGATCCTTTGAGCAGACAGTTACCCTGTTTCAGTGTGGAGTGCTTAGGTGGTGGTAGTGGGCACTTGAGTTCTCTTTTTGCCTGAATCTGTTTGACAGAACAACATTGTCTCATAAAGTTAGAGGATATCAATGAGGATTCTTACTATATTTTTCCTTTTATTTTTCTCTCCTACCATTGACATGCAACACTTAGCAGTTTCTCTGCCTTTGTCTCTCTGTTGGTTAAGGGTATTTTAATATTCTCCCCAAATAAGAGAAGCACATTTAATATTTGTTAAAGGCTTTGAAATCTTCAAAGAAGAATACAAGAAGAACTTGAAATTATACAAATCCCATTTTAAAGGGATCCAGCATTTTCTGTGCACTACAAAGGGTTATTTTGAAAGCTGGTGGGGGATGACTCCTGCTGCTGCCTACAGGGAATGCACTCCACTAAGGTCTATGAATGGTTATTGAATTATAAAACGAATTTGCACAGCAAAACTCCATTGGCACATAGAGCAGATGCCTCCTGCCACGTTTCAGGTTGCCAGCCTAAACTAACTGGCACATGCAGGAGATATCTGAACAGCTACAAAAGAAAGGAAACTTTCAGAAGACTTGTTTGTCTTTCTTTCCACTTCTGTCTGTAGAAGATGCTGTATAGCAAAAAACTTGCAATATCTGAGGAAAATTGGTAAGAGGCAATCTTCGCTTTTTAATTTTGGCTGCTGCTGGTAATGACTGTTTTAGGAGGGTGCATTCATTGACTGGGCTCCCAGTGGAGCCTCAGTGTTTTCCCCCTACCTGGAAGTTTTCAAATCCTTGTAGGTAAAGCTGTATCTGAAGGGCAACACCGTGCCAGCAGTTTGAGCTCATGCCTCAGGCCCAGAATCTCTGAGTGACTCTTGTCAGCACAGCCATGAGAAAAACTGCCAGAATGCAATTTTTGTGTTGCTTTGTTGCCTCTTGGGAGGAGACCCGAGAGATGAAAGCATCAAACCACATGTGCATCAAGGGCACTTAGTCCAGGGCCAGACTAAATCTACAGCACGGCAAATCTGAAACACACAGAGTGGAGGGAGGTGCAGCACCAGCCACTTTCACCTAGTGATTCATTGCCAAAATGCTTGCTGATGTGGACCTGGCCTAGTGGTACTTAATGTGGACAAAATCTAGGGCAGTTTGGGAAGGATGATGTGTGAGAAACTAGGTTCTTGTAAGTGCTGTGTGAATGTTTTGCAAAGGGTACTGAGGAAAGCATCTGAGGAGCTGGTTATTTATTCAGCCTTTCTCCTTCATGACGTCAGCTTTTCAGTAAACAAGATGCTGAGAAAAGCACCTCTATTATTTATAGGGTGGTGGGTTTTCCACTGTGTGCTCTCACCAGCAATGGGAGATTTACAGATTGACTGTATTCTGCTGTGGCTCTTCTCCTTTGTAAATGTCAAAGATAAAATAGCTTTTTTTAAACTGGTTAAAAAGTAGGTCAGTATTTGTTTCAGGAGGAATATGTGTGGTCTTTAAGACATTGATTTTCCTTTTGAAAATCTCCATTTTTCAGCATTGAAGAGTTTAGCAATGCTGGTTTATATTGGGTCCTTTTTAAAAGCTGCATATTTCAGTGCTAAGGGGATTAGAGTTGAGCACACTTTAATGAACACCTGTGAAGAGAGTGAACCTGTTCAAAAGAATAGACATGTTGTGCTTCAAAGTAATCCACAGAGAGAAATATGGAGAGCCATTTAAAAAGAATACTGTGCATTTTAACTAACTAATCCAGTAAAAAGAATAAATTTTCAATGCACAGAAAGGCAAAATACAAGAGGGAGCAGAGGAGAAGGGCTGTGTTATACGGTTATATCTTTCCCTGCTACATTTTTTGTTCTTAATTCTAATAAAAGAATTCTTTAAGCCACCTACCTGAAACAGATATTCAGGGTGCAATTTCTGTGGGGTTTCTCTGCAGCAATGTGATTATATGCATTTAATGGGTGTCAGTTGTACCTTCTCTGTGCTTTTTAGCTAATAGTTGTTCTGATCCCTCAGGAAATGAGAAACTTTTGAGTGAGGATGTAATGATCACATTTACTAAGGGAGAAGTAATAGAATTTTTGCTGACTGATTATTTTATCACCATTAATGCTTCCTTATGATGGCAATGAACACATTGAAATATTCAACTGATGAAATGTTTTATGATAAAGACTGAGCCAGTCTTTTTCAGAACTGAATTTGTGACCTGGAAATGGCTTTAGAAGGCTCAAGATGGCAACAGTGAAGTACACAATGACTAGCAACAAATATTGGAGTGAAGGTCTTTAGCTACTTTTTCAGAGCAGTATCTTGTGCTGAATGTCTTTGGTGTGAGACACAAACAGAACCTTGTGTACCTGGGCAAAGCTTCTGGAAAGGACTCATCTGCTATAGTAGAAAGACCAATAATAAGAGTTTGTTTTTTCATGATTTCTTGTTTTTAATTAGGTAAAATTAAAAACAAGAATTAATTAGCTGTCCTGTAACAGCTCTGTTCTTCAACCAGCCATCCATTATTTCTGCTGATGCACCAAATCTCTTCCTGGAGTGGAACTTCTTCACAGATGTTTTGATTAAAATCATATATCATCGTGGTCTCCCCAAATAATGTTCTGTATGGAAGATATTCTGTGTCCTCAAGCATAACAAATGTACACAGAGATCAAATCAATACAAGTATAACAAAATTAAATTCTGCCCTTTGCAACCCTTACTGTCTCAGCCTTGTGAAACACTTTACAAACTTTAGGCCCTCTTTGAAGGGAGCACTGCCCTCTTCTTTTTAAATACAGGGAAAAGGAGCTGAGACCTAAATATATGAGCTGGGCTGGAGTTGAAGGTTGAGCTTCCACTTCTGCACAAGGCCAGGAGGAGTGGACCTCCCTGCCTCTTTTATACTTGAATGCACAGTAGAGGAGAGAACGTGTGCAGGGGAAGGCAATGTTAGATCTGATTCTCAAGGCAAGCCCCTGTAATTCAGGGCTTCCTGGTTTGCTTGACAAATGCTCCAGGAGCAAGGGATTGGAGTGATGATGTTCTCCCTTGCCACCACCCCAGGGTGCTCCAGGTGAGCCTGTGCCCAGGGAAGGGCAGGAGGGTGCTGTGCCCGTGTCAGATCCTGCTGTGTCACACAGAGGGGTGCAGCCCGCAGGACCCCCCTCTCTGCTGGCAGAGGGGCTGTGCTTCACTCTGCAGATAGCCCAGGGTGGAGCCTCACTGCCCCAGCCACGTCCCTGCCAACCCCTTTGCCCCTAGGGAAAGGGACAAAACAAGAAGGGTTAGTGCTCTTGGGTTAGTGCTCCAGTGCTGTGAGTTTGCTCAAATGCAGCTGTGAGTTTGAAAGACGGGTTTTGAGGGAGTTTAGCTGTTTTGCCTGTGGGGTCTGTCGCCTTTTAACGCTGCAGTGTGCAAACAGTGGTGCACCTCTTGAGTCTGGAGACCTCCATGTCTCCTAGTATCCTTCTTAAAGAGAATTTTTGCTGTGAGGACTGAGTCATGAAAAAGTGCATTTAAACCAATTTAAGGGCAGATTTTCTCTTATTGTCAGGTTTCTAAGCTGCTCTGATGAGACCCAGTTCACCAGACACAGAAACAAAAGAACAGTGTAATCAAAAAAGTGTCAAATGAAGGGAATGAAAATCTCTTCTTAGATTGTGTGGCATCAGCTTAAAATGGGCCTAAAAAAGTAGGATTTAAGTGAAGTCCAAAAGATCAAACTTTAGAACAAATTGTCAGGTAATTTTAAGAAATCTTCTTTGCTTCTTGTGCTGATAATGAGACTTCTCTGGAAACTCAGATCATTGCTGTTTTGGAACAAATATCTCTTTATCTGTATAGCTGATCTTTCTCTCCGAAAATCAGAGCTGAGCAACCTGTAGTGGTTTGTGACTACAAACCTGTAGTGGTTTGTGATTGAATATTAAAAATGAATAAAAAACTCATATCAAAGGTAGTGTGAGATCTTCTTGATAACTTTGTTGATCCTTTGAAATGGGATAAAAACTCAGTTCTCCAACTAAATAAGGGGAATGAGATTCTTTTGCTGAGGTAAAGATGTGCCTTCTATTAGACACTGACTGGTTTTATTTAAAAAGAGAAAGAAAAGGGGAACTGTCCTGCTCATAGTTATTTTTTCATTATGTAAATAACTTAGTCTTCCAAAAATGGGAAAAAGACTTTAAAAAAGAAGCCTTAATGAAAGTACCATAAAATTCAATATATGCTAATCAAACCTTCTAAGACTTTAGCTAATGGGCTTTAGTTAATGGGCAAATGGGAGAAGAGGCCACTTGAAGTGGTTTTTTGGGGATGTTTTTGATGCAGAAAGGTGCACAGCAACAATGGGGTTTTCTGGCTGTAGTTGGGAATATTTGGAATTGTTGCATCGTGGGGAGGTAAGTTTCTTGAAAGCTTTATTTTCCCCACAAAATCTTGAGAGTTAGTTTCTATATGAACCCGTACAGGGGAGAGAGATGGGACATGAGGAAGAGGCAGAGGAGAGAGGGTTTTTGAGCTGCTCTTCCTATTCCTCCCTTGTTTAGGGGAAAAGCCTGAAAGCCTTGAGGTGGTAATCGAGGCAAAAGCCGGGAGGGCTCGGTACGAGGAGTGAGGGGGAGCGGGGGCTCGGTACGGGCCGTGAGGCGGAGCAGGGCTCGGTACGGGGGGCTCGGTGCGGGCCGTGAGGCGGAGCGGGGTCTCGGTACGGGGGGCTCGGTGCGGGCCGTGAGGCGGAGCGGGGCTCGGTACGGAGGGCTCGGTACGGGCCGTGAGGCGGAGCGGGGGGCTCGGTACGGGCCGTGAGGCGGAGCGGGGGGCTCGGTACGGGCCGTGAGGCGGAGCGGGGCTCGGTACGGGCCGTGAGGCGGAGCGGGGCTGCGAGGCCGCGGAGCGCGGGCAGGGGGCAGCGTCGGGCCGGGAACCCGAGCGTGTGCCCGGGATGGAGGGACCGGAGCGAGCCTGGGCCGCCCAAACCCCACCGCCTCTTCTCCCAAAAATCCCGTCAAAGAGGAAAAATTCCATGTCTGGCAGCCGCTCCGGGTTTAGGATTTACTGCTGGTGCTGGGAAATGCCCTGTTTCTTCACAAGGAGCTATCTCCCCAGCCATGGGGAGTTCATTGTGAATGTGGCTGTGCTGGCGGGTGGGGCGGGGGTTGTGTTTTTGGTGGTTTTTTTTTGTTTGGTGATTTTCGGGGACGCTGGAGGCGGTCCCCGGTTCGTCCCTGTGCTCGGTGCAGTGGCGGTGTGCAGGGGCTGGGGTCTGGCACAGCTCCCGGGTGTGATTCCCACCGTGATTCCCATCGTGATTCCCATCTCCCGAGGCACTGCCAGCCCGGGGTTTGTCCTTCCCACAGCCGCGGGATGTGCCACGGCTCTGCCGGGCTCAGCCGTGCCCTGCCAGCGCCGCTCCTCCTTCAGCGAGCCTGCGGCTGCTGAATGGGAGCAAAAGGATTGCGCTCCGACCCTTGCACTATCCCTGGGAGTATTCTTTAGATTGCAACTGTGCCTTATGCTATTTTTTTTTTTTTTAATAAGCTGGGCAACACTATCGGAATCCAGTGTTGCGGTTCAGAACCAAGTGTAAAGAAAAGCAAATGTAGTTATTGTGATTAACTTGCTATAGTGTAATCCTTACTAACCAGGAAATGTTGATAATTATTCTACCTACATGTCTATCATTAAAAAAAAAAAAAAAAAAAAAAAAAAAAAAAAAAAAAAAAAAAAAAGTCGACTCATGCTCTTTTATTTACTATATTTTCTCATACTGCTATCCCCTTCTTATTTTTGCCAAGATAAGTGAAGAAAAGACATTATAGTGGTTCTTACCTTCATATATAACAGCATAGAGATTTTTTTCAATGAAAATTTCCAAGACACTTGCATTCACATACAAATAGTTATTTTTTAGGGATTCTGCCACTGCATAGTTTTGAGTGGGTTTTTTGTTTGTTTTGTGGTTTTGTTTTTTGTTTTGTTTTACCATTATGAAAGAATAAGGAGATATTTTCCAGGCTGCTGCTAGTAAATTCTGTTGGAAATGAAGGGAATTGCTGCAGGAAGAAACTTTGATGTAATGCATATGTTGTGCCATACTTAGGGGATTGGAAGGCGAGGGCTTTGCTGATTGTTAGTACAGCAAGTGTCTCACAGGTAACTGTTTTGCAAACGTGATAAAGCTGATTTATTATGTAAAACATGAAGTATTTTGTTGTTTGACTAGGCTGCTCAGAGTTTATGTGAGACCTCATTCAAGTATTGAGGAGAACACATCCTGAAAAATTGGTGTAAGGGGAATTCTTTTTATCTGTGTGGGAAAACACAGACTTAAAGGAGGGAAGAGCTTTGTGTGCTGCATGAATCAGGCTGTACTCAGACTATGGGAGTTCCTAGATGGTAGAAGTGGAGAAAAAGCAATGTAGTCTTGCTGCTGTGGTGGTTTGGGCAGAAGGTCCCAGAGTATGTTATGCTCTTGCAGCTCAGAAATCTGAAATGAACTTTCAGGTGGTCCTGTGGACTCACAGAGTATAGGAGACCCACAGCAGAGTTTAGCCACAAGTCTTCAGCCTCAAACAGGCTTAAGTAAAACTTTCCATGTACTTTCAATGTAAAGAGGAGCTCTGACCAATGCAGGATCTGGCTAAAACTGGTAAGGCAGGATCTGGGTCATTAATTATGTGCTTCAATTCAGCACCTAACCTGCAACCACTTGATAGTCTGGAAGAATTGGGAACAGACTTGGTGAAAATATAACAGCTTGGTGTGCAGGGAATGGTGCAGGATGAAGCTCACCTCATTGCTCACGTGCCTTGCAAAGCCCTGGTGTGTACCTGAGTACAGCAGCGGTGCCATGCTCGAATCTGTCTTTATCCTGAGTTCTTTCAGGCTTAGGCATGGCAAGGTATTAGTGACCAGTGATGCTGCTTGATGAAAATGTCATTCTGTTTTTCTTGGTTATTAGGTGCTGATTTTGTTCTTCTGGGGCTTTGTGAATGTGTATGGTGTCTTTAGCAGTCGAGTGTCCTTGGCAGTTGAAAATTTACCTGTAATGGCCAGGCTTTTCTGTAGGATAAAGCAAAATTTCTGAAGTTTCTCTGCTATCCAATGGCCTCAAAATGGTGTTAAGGAACTGGCTTGATGATAGTAGTTGACCTTTTGTTTCATTAGATACCAATAATACCAGTGGGGCTGTCAATAAATTCTGGGAAAACACCTTGAGCAAAAGCTGAGCTGAAGTAAAAAGGATATTAGGAAGCATTTGGTTGTAAATTGGATTTCCAGCTTTCATGGCTGGAGTTTCAGCTATTCTGAACAATACATCTGTTCTCTAAGTTCCTGCCCACCTTTATTTTGCCCTGTCAGTAAGATAAGTCTAAGCCATGTGACACTTGGAGCTCTTTGGGACAGTGATATTCCTGATGCAGAATCATCAAGCCAGTTGCACAAAGAGAGGAATACCTGGATTTTCTTTCTGCTGATGAACTTAATCCCCAGATGCTCTGTTATCTGCACTCAGGAAAACAGCAAGAGGCCATTGGTTCTAACAGCCCCGAGTTAGGTCTGATGGTGATGGGAGATGCAGTTTTACATGTCAGATTTGCCTGTCAGTTAGATTTGTTCCCCTGACTTTGCTCCAGCCTCTCTCATTTTTATCTCTGCTCACACCTAAGCTTGGAAGAGGCTGGCAGAGCTGACCAGTGTGCACAAGCCAATGGGATGGAGAACCTTCATCCTCTCCAGGAGAGCAGCATCACCACATGTTACCTTCAGTGCCCGACTCCAGTGAGTGCTTCTCGTCACCAGCACAGCAGTTCTGTCACTGCATTAGTTAATGCTAATTTAGCTGACACACATTTTTGATTTTTGGAAACTGAAAATAAGCCTTTAGGTGGTTAATAGACGTTTTTTGCAAACAGAAGGAAAGACTAATGATTTTTAGCTGAGAGGAATTGCACTGTAGCTTTAGAGGAGAATATTAGGGGAACACGATTTCACAAATGTATCACACAACAATACACTAATTCTTTGTGTGTCTCCAGAGGCCTCAGCCCAAAGGTAGCTGAAATTCTATACCATAATTGCATTCTTTCAAAATTGCAGCTATAAGAGGCCATAGTTGTTTCCAGAGAAATGTTAAAAATGGGATGTGCATTTTTCTCTACATACGTTGCATGTGTTAGCATTCATTTATAGATTACTTCATTAACCTTTGCTCTTCAGAAGCCTTGGAAAGAAAAAAGTACTTGAAGGAAAAATGGATTGGGAGAGCAGGCTGAAGGGATTTCATCAAAGGTCAAAATCCAGCAAGTTGGCTCTCCCTGCCCCCTCCCTCGACTACACAGCCTCTGCTTCTTTCTGTCTCCACAAAGAAACAAATAAGTCTTGCAGGTGCTGCAGAAGCAGAGATTATTGTGGTGCTTATTCCTCATGTGTGGTTTTAACATACTTTATAATGCTCTTGCATGATTTGCTTGTTTAGGATTTTTCTTGTTCTTGAGTAGAAACTATAGTAACAACCAAAAAGAAACAATACAAACCAAAAATCCAGATAAAAGGTACTTTTTTGTCCACTCTTTTGTTTTAAAGACAGCAGAACAATTACCTGAGTGACTTGGACCTGAGATAGCTCTGCATTGATAGCTCTTCAATACACCTATTTTTAATTTAGCTGTAGCTGTTTTTTTGTTTTATTTATTTCTATTACCTATTTTTGGTGTCCACATGGTGACAAGAATATACTGAATGTAGCTAAACTCACTTTATATTCTGGATTCAATTTTAAAAGTGACTTCTCATGGCCAAGTTATAAAGCTTTGAAATATGGGATCATAATAGAAACACTGACAGTATCTTAACAGTGTCTGCAGTAGTGGGTGTTTCTCTAATATAAACAAATGGTGTTATTGGACTCTTTTTTTCCCCCCACGCTCCCTGCTTTCAACCAAAGTGGTTTTATCACTCATTAGATTCAAAACCATCATCTTTTTTGCTTAACCCACAATAGGATTTGTTTGTTTTGTTTCCCCTTTGAATCTGGAGTGGAACAGGACAGACTGGGAAAATTTAGGTTGTAGCTTATCCTGAAGACTTCTCTGCTGTCTGCTGCTATTATGTACTTATGTTCATTAAGTGTGTAAATAAACACTTTCAATCTAAGCCTTGAAGGAGACAATCATTAAGGAAAGTGTCATGACAGCGTAATTAAAAGGATGATCATTATAAGATGCTGTATTTCTAGTGTGTTTTATTGATAGAAATTAAACCCTTTTCCATAAAGGAGAAAGGAAAACCCTGTAACTTTTTTAGCTGATACCCAGGGAAAGGCTTACCAAGCACATTAATTCAAAACTCTCTCTGCAAAACCTGTTTTTTGGGCTGCAGTTGCATGGAGAGATGAAGGTGGAGGGAGCATTTCCTCTTGTGTGTGGGTGATGATGCTGGGGTTGCCCACAGGCTCCTCCAGGAAAATTGCTGGTACAAAGCAGTGAGAGGACAGAGGTGAGGCGGCAGCAATGATGTGCAGACAGGCAAGGGAGTGCCTGAGCTTCCTCCTTTGTGCCTTCCCCTGGCTGTGGAAATACCCGACAGGCTGGAAGCCGCCCTTGTAACTGCAGGATGTTGTGTAGCTTCCTGCAAATACTGCCTTAATTGAAGAGTGTCTGCATTTTCATCTGTGCTAGGTAGTATTTTCTCTTGGAAATCCTACCACACACTATTATTAACTGGCAGCAGTTGTGGATTCCTTTTCTTCAGCTATTTCCTTCAGCTAAAAAGGCAAAACTCTGCTGCCCTGAAGGGTTATTTAACAAGAGTTTTAATGAAATAATAGAAATGTTGCACTCTAGTGATTTCCCCCATGCAGGGAAATGTCACAGTCCATTGGTCTTTCCCAGGGACATTGCATGAGATTACACCTATTTTCATTACTCTGCTCAAGTACAATATTGTTAAGTAAATATTTGCACAAAAATGTGGCCATCCTAAGGTGTGAGCTGTCCTGCAAGGTAAATAATTAAAGCATGTGCTCTCTCTGGTAGCAGAAACCAGTGCTTGATACAGGTTTGATCATTTCACATGTCTCTTTGTTAATCCATAACTGTCTTCTGCAATTATTTTCATCACGCAGCCGAGCAAAGATAAAAGGTAGAACGTGCCCCTCTCGCCTGCTCCCAGGGAAACTCCATTATCCTGCCAGGCTCACGTGGCTGCAGAAAAGCCAATCTGAGTGAGAAGAGGAAGCCCACAAGGACGAGCTCAGTGTGAGCAGAAAATGAAGTTGTTACCAGACAGCAAACTGCAGCCCTCGGTTCTTATGAATATTTGAGTGAGTAACTAAAAACAGCTCAGTGGACTCTAAGCAACTGTGACAGCTGAAACTGCCTGAGAAACCAGCAGTCTACAAGGACCATGATGAAAAGATCAGCAGCCACATTTCCACCTACACCACCAGTATATTGTAAAACATGAGCAGGTTCTTAGTCTCAAATATTGCTTAGAAAGAAAAATACCTTTTCCCCCTCTGAATTTTCATAAGCAAGGTATGTACTGAATCTGGCAAGAAATTTTGAATCCATTAAAGAGCAATGATTTCTAACAATCTACTCAAGGCAAGAGAATAGCCACATTTTTCAGACATTGAAATATTTATGTTGCTTACACTTACAGAAAATTTGCCCTAGTGAATCTTTCATTAATATTTTTCAGCTACTTCCACGTGGCAAGAAAGAGGATGAGAACAGTTTCCCTAAAGATAAAATGTTCTGAGTAATCTGCACTAAAAAAGAAAGGGTGAAAGAACTGTAATAAGCAAACTAATGAAGGACTGAGCTTATTTTGTAGCAGTTGGAAATAAATACAGGAGTTTTAAAAAGAAAATAGCAACTATATCTGTTTTCTTAAAAAAAAAGAAAAAGAAGAAGAAATGGAAAAATCTATTACACTGAAGTGCAAATTTCTGGCAATGATCTTTTTGTTCCTTTTATTCTCATGTATGTTATAAAACTGCTTAAAGATGTGTTTGGTATGACCTTTTTGATGGTATAGACCACAGTTAATATGTCCTCTGCTGCATTCATAACATGAACATTCCTGACTCAGTTGTTTTTTTCTGGGACTGCATACACAGGAGGAGGCTCCAGAATTGGTTTGGTATGGGGTTTAAGGTGTTGATTTTACAGGAAAACTTCGAGGGTGACATCTTCCTCACATTTTTTATTGCTGCTGCAAGTTTACACTATAAATCTGACTTGAGAACCAGATGAATTGTTCAGATAAAATGTAACTGGCTTGCCATAAATGAGTAACAAAGAAAGAAGTCTACTTTTAAAATAGTAAGATGAAGAGCCTTTTTAGCAAAAACTGCACTTCCATCTGTCAAATGGCACTTTGTCCTGGCATTTGTGCCATTTGGTAGCAGTGACATTGGTTCCAGCACAGCATCTGCAGTGCTGGAGCTGAGCACTTTGAAAAATTGTAGAGTTCCCACCAAAGCTGTTCTTTTGCATTCACCAAGAATGATTGTGGAATAATTGATCCTGTAGTAATAAAACACAGCTATTGACTGGCAGCCCTCTTGAACTCCTGCCCAGAAATCTCTTCTATAAGCTCAGGTTTTAGGGATCCACAGTTGAGTCATGTTTGTTAAGGGACCAATGTTACAGCAAGCTGGAAAGCTTCGGTCTGATTCTACCTGTATCTATATCCATCAAGTAAGTTTCTGAAAATAAGCTGAAGTTTCCCAGAAAATGTGAAATAAATAAAAAATTTAGTGAGCATGAGTGAACTACAGAACTGAATTCCAAGTTGTCTGGACATTTCTGTTTCAAAATTTGCATTTGTTATGATTTTTTTTTAATTTGATCCTTTTATTTTGATTACATCCCAAAAACCTTACTTAGCTGTGATTAACTGTTGGGATTTAGTTTGCATTATGGCATAGATACTTAAAAATTTTGTTCTATATTGCCTGTAGAAGGTCCTGAAACTTGTTCACTTTTTCCTTTGCTTCATGTTTTTAGTAATATTTTGTTCCTGCAAGACTAATGGAATATGTTGAAGAGATGATGATTTTACAGGGAAGAAGAAAAAGGAGATGGGATGGTGAGGGCAGGGAAAAGAAAAGGCACCTCTCCTGAAATTCTAGAGATGTTGCCATTATTTGGGACCATAGCACAGCAAAAGTGTAAAGGGCATTTTCTTTCTTCCCAAGACTCTTGGGTAAGTACAGAAGCTTTGTAAGCTGCAAGTGACCTGTTCTGCTCATATGTTAGGTTTGAACTGGTGTCTTGATTTCAAGGGTTTGTGATTTTGGCTATACTTTAATGAATCAAAGTTTATATTAAGTTCTGCAGACAATAGACTCAAGGAGGTCTGGAGTGGAACAGGATTTGCCTGGAAAGACCTGTTTGGAATGCAGCAATATCTAGAAATGAAATGGGTCAAACTGTTCTTGTGAAGGACGGTGGTTCCTGTCTGTTCTTGTCTTAGGCTTCTGACTCCATGAGGAAAGTTGAAAAGAAATACAGTCTGTCCTCAAGAACTGAGGGGCTGGAAAGTTCTGGCTCAGTGCAGAGGCAGTGGATGCCAGTGGGCATCCTAAAGATCTGATGTGCCCAGTGAAGGATGGGCAAAGACAGAAGTGTGGTGCTCCTGATACTGTTCCCTGCCCTCTGCTTCCCACCACAGCAAGGAAGTCTGAGTCAACAGCCAGGGCTATTCTGGTTCAAGCTACATTGATGATGAAACTCTTTAAAGATGATCAGGCATCACTGTTGCACCTTTTAAAGGTCCTGTTAAAAGCTGCAGATTATTCTGTTAATCAGCTCTGGATAATTTCTTTCCTCAGTATTTGTGTTATTGTCTCCATGGAGGACTGCACCCCCAAAGAGACAATTTCCTGATTCAGCCCCACTGTATCAGCTCTGATCCAAGTTGAAAAGCGCTTCAAAGAATTAGGGAAGATATATATATATATATATATATGTATTTATATATTCCTGGGTTTTATCTCCTCAGCTATCTTTCAGCGTCTCTTTTCCTTTAACCATACCAACCATGAGCAAAGCAGGTGGGGGTATGGTTGGCTTCCCATGCTTTGATGGATGAAGACTGAAGGAAACACCATCAGAGGCTCGATCCATGTTCAGGTAGCCCAGTGAGATGAGGAGCTGTGGAATAAAACTTTGTTGTGCAGTGAAGACCCAGGGCGCTGCAGGGTTCTGAATGCTTTCTTATGTCCTGCTCAGGCACAGGAAAGGAGTGTTCCCTTCAGTGTTGCTCAGACCAGGTGAAACATCACAACTCCAAAGCCTTCCTGATTTTTTTGTAAGGCACTAGTGTGCTAAGTACACAGCTAAATGCTTGCATCAAATACAAAAGTATTTGAAACAGTTTGTCTTGTTGTTTTGTTTTCTAGCATTTTGGACAGCAAAGGAAGTTCTTTAATCTTGGTGCTCTCCCACTCTCACCTCTCCATTATTGATACTCAGTTTCTCACCAGGAGGTTGCAGGCAATGTTGATCAGAGGCTGTGGCTTCACGAGGTGTAGCAGCAACAACAAATTGGTCCTTAAAAATAGTTTTTCTTTCTGTTTCATGTTTTTCTGGGAAAAAAACCTCTTTATTTTTTTTTTCATCTTTCCCCAGTAAATGGATACAGCAGACTGAATCCAGTTGTTATGCACAGAGATCTGAGCCTGCACCTAACAAGAGGCTTGCTTCCATGAGTGACTTTCATTTAACCATGAAAGGGAAGCACCACTCCTGAGATCTCGGTGTCTCTCTGTAGCGTTCTGTTTGGGCTCACATTAGCGACCTCTTCACCCACAAAGGAAAAATAAGGGTTTGTATCCTGCTCTCCACTGGAAACATTTCAGCACTTATCACTGACTCTGGAAGTCATTTCCTCTGAGATTTTCTTGGCTTTGTACACAAAAAGTAAGACCTGAGAATTGTTTCATTGCTGTTCCCCCACCCCCCCAGACCCCTCCACACAGTAGGAGACAATAGCCTATTTCCTTTTGTTATTCTCTTAGTAGATTCTGGAAGGCTTTTTTGTCTGTTTTTATAGCCAACAGTTGGAAGCTTTTATTTTCTCTCTGTGGTTCTTCACATACAGTGGGGACTTCTATTTTCATGATTCAATGATATGCTTGTCCGTTTACAATACTTGATTACTTTTTGAGTACATAATAGATTGGGGGGAGAGTTCTTAGGTTGTTGCTTATAATTTCTGTCTGAAGTAGTTATTTAAATAAGACAAAAAAATGGACTCTGAATACCTGGGGAAATGGAATTACTGACTTTCACAGAAGTCACTGAAGCAATGGAATTCCAAATGAATCAACTGATGGAATAAGATGCTTATAAATCTAAACTCTTTGCTTTTGACAGAATTTTAATTTTTTCAATGATTTTCAAACAGAACAGACAAAAAAAATATTTTTAACTCTTTTATATCTATAAAGAATTTCTTTTAAGTGAAGACCTTTTTCCACAGATGTTCTTTGCAGGTTTTTGGGCATCTGTTCTGAATCCCCTGAGTCTTAATTCAACAGTGTTTTTAGACATTAAAAATAAACTGTGCACAACATAAAAAACAAACTCATTCTGTGGAAAAGCATGCCATGATTAAAATTCTCAAAGAAATTTTGGATGCATATTGCCTTCTGAGGATTAAAGGGAATCTGATGTGTCAATTTGAAAAGGAAATTGAGTCAGTGTCTTGAATGGCAGCTTTCTGGAGTACTGAAAATATCATATTCTTTATTATTTGCAATGTGAATTTAGGATACTTTTATCTTTTTCTCCTCCACTGAAATTATTGCATGACAGTGTTACTGAAGACATTTGGGAGGGGAGCTTATTCCATGAGAAGCTGTGTAGCAGTGGAAAGTGAATAACCTGAGGCAAAACAAGAAAGAAATCGGAACAAGTTCAGGTCAGGGATTATTCCTTTGGGGGTTAATAGCCGATAGCAGCAAGGCAGTAGTGAGGTGAAAGCAGGCTAAATACTTCAGAGCTGCAGTCAGACTGTATGAAAAGGACTTGCAGAAACATGGCAGTCCTGGCATGTTAATCAGGTTTTTGCCAGGCGTGATGGAAGTGCTTGTATAGGAATCATATGGAAATTTATATTTTATACCATATACACAAAGAAAAAACCCAAACAACAAACTAATTTCACAGTTTCAAAACTGCCTTAAAAACTGATCCAGTTAAGCTTGTGTGGTTCCTAAATGTCAGTGTGTTTAAATACTTTAGCTTGTTCTGGCAAACAAACCCAAGCCTGTTTCAATCCTGTTTAGATACATCTGTATTCACACAAGTTAACAACTTTATTCCTAAGATTCTTAAATGGCTGGGCTAAGTGGATGCAATCCTGCTAGTAAAGCTGTGCTGTGTAAAAACTGCATGTCTGCCTACATCAGCTCTAGAAAGTAACCTTGATAACTTCAACTTCTTCTTTACCTGATACTCCAATGTGCCCACGTTCGCATGCTGGGCTTCCTCAGGAACGTGATGTTGCAAAGTGTGCAACCTGTCCGTCCCTGCCCTGAGTGTGTGAGCAGCTGCTTCCCTGGCTCTTGTTTCAGATCCATACGGACCTGCCGCCAGCCTGACGAGGCACCGGCAGCGCCAGGATGTGCTGCAGCCCTCTCCAGCAACAGAACCGTATCAGGCTCCCAGTTTGCTTGTCTTACTGCATTGTGCGTTAAGCATGGTAAGAAAGAAACATTGTGTACAGAGTTTACAGGATGTGTTGATTTGGAAGGAACCCACAAGGATCATCAAGCCCAGCTCCTGGGTGAATGGCCCATACAGGATTGAATCCATGATCCTGGCATTGTCGGTGCCATATTCTGTCTTCCCCTTAAGCATCTTCTGGCTGTAAGAAAAGTAGGTTTCCTCAGAAGAAGCAATTTAACTAGTGGCGTTATACAGAAACCTTGGATTGTCAAGGCTTGGGAGGTTTGCAGTGTAAGTTGTGAGCTATGTGGACTGTGAGCACTTCACACCAGGCGTTGTGCCTCGGCTGTGCAGTGTCCAGCACCCTGGAACATTGTGCTGTGACCAGCAGCACAGACAAAGCAGATATTTATATCTACCACGGAAGGGTTAGGGAGCCAAAGGGAGAAGTTCTGTCTGTACAGTCTGTGCCCATCTGCAAGGCCTGTCATTCTGGATCAAAGCGCTGAATTTTCTCCCTTCGAAGACTTCTTCTTGTCATAGATAGGCAAGCTCACTTTTATGTAAAAGGAGAAGACATACCAAAACAGGATATCCCAGCTTACAAATTTTAAGTGTCAATATTAAAAAAGCAACCTAAAAAATCAGGTTAGCCCCCTGACTTCTAACTGAAGAGTGATCCAGTACTCTGTATACACAATTCAGTATTACTTATCCAGTGTTTGATTCTAATTTTCAATGTCTTCCTTTTAAGTGTGGATTTCTTATGTGTGACTATTGAACTGCCATTTATCATATTTTTACTCCTTCAGCTCTAGTACCTTGTGGATAGGAACTGCTGCTTTTGAAATTTTCCCTTTTTATCATCGACTCTTCAGTGATTTATTTCTTACTAAGATTGCAGATCAGATGTTCTATCTTTGAACATTAGCCTTCCATGGGAAGAGTGATGAAGGAGGGCAAATGACATCAGATTTAATTCTGCATATTCTCACAGTGACTTAGTCTTTCAGCAGCACTGAGTACCTGCTGAAGCAGTGCTAAGCTCTGGATGTGTAATGGGAAGCCATCAAGCAGCTTGTTACAAGATGTTTGTTTGCATTCTACTCTAAGCAGCTGTAAATAAACATCTTGCAACAAGGCCATGGTTTCCTCTGTAATTCAGGAAGGAGGAGAAGGAGGGGTTCAAGCTGTTTTCTTCAGGCTGCTTTTATGTTCCGGACTGCCTAAGGTGGTGAACTGCTGCATGTGCCTGTGAACAGACCAGAGCACTGCTCCTTGTTTCTTGCCCCTGCAGTTCCTTTCAGAAAGCCCAAGAGCCCCTCACTTTATTCTGAGGATGAGTAAGACGCTTCACTCCTTTATTTTTTGAACTATGGTTCTCTTTTATGTGACCTGAACTGATATTAAAGGAGATTATTCTGAGGCCCTCCTGTTGCCAAGCTCATCTGTGTCTACTTGCAGGGTAGAGTTCTTGGCAATTAGTCCTATCAACTTTCTTCTTCCTCCTGCTGCTGGTGTAAAAGCCAAACACAATGGAAACAGATCACATTTTTCTTATCTTTTGGTCGCTGTTTAGCTCACATTGGATTTCTGCTTTGCCAGCATTGAAAATAATTAGGAGCTGGTAATTCAGCCATGGTTAGTACTTCGTATAACTTATACCATAATGTTCATTCCCTTTTCTTTCTACTTACCTCCTATCCCCAGGGTAAGCAAAGTGACATTCATGAAAAAAGAAAAGTTAGGTCAAAACTACTCAATTTTCCAGGAGAGCTAAACTTGGCTGCACAAGTCCTGAAGGACAGGTGTCTACTTTCTAGAAAACAAATGATATATTGATTTCCTATTAAAAGAAAGCACTGACAGGAACTTTCAAAACAAAAGCCTTCTTTCAGCAGAGCATTTAAATACGTGACTGCTTAAATTGTGCACAGTCTTAAGAGCTCTGTTGGAAGAGCTCTTCAGTGCCTGCTTTGAATCCCTGTGCCAGCCTTGCCCTGGCCTCACCTGGGCTCTGCCCTGTGCTTGGGGGTCACCTGCCACAGTGATAACATGCATTTGGCATCCCTTAGCACACTGCTGAGATTTTGAATTTCTGAAGAGTGTCAGAGCCCACTGAGGGTCTTCTTTCCATTCTCTCTTTATTTTTTTCCCCTTTTTCCCTCACAGTCACAGACAATGTGAATTTCAAGATTCATTTCAAGTCTTCCTCCATTTTGTGAGGATAGGGAAGAGGTTAAGCACGATACTGTCTTTTTTAAAGCCAGTTTTATTTTCCATTTTTCTACTCTTGTATTGCAATTCTTGTTTTCCCCAAATCTTGACTAAAAAAAATTCTGGACAAAGGCAAAAAGAAATAATGCATTTTAGATTTTTAAATTACTCTGTCAGATGAGGAGCAGTAGCTTTTTTGAGATGGATATTTTTATCTTGCTATATGATTAGTCTGCTTGTACCTTTGCACATGTGTATGTACCATTGTTACTACTGGTATAAGTCGTGATAATTTAATTATCCTGGAACACAAAACAGGGGGCTTGCCCCCCTTTTTTTTTTTAATTTTTTCTTTTTAATATTTTTTTAATTTGCTATACTAACAGTGTTTTCTCACAGGATTTATTCAGCTCACAATATCACTTTCCTAGTGACTTTCCCTGCTGTGTTCCACCCAGGTGATCCCTGCTGTGGATGCCTCTCCTTGTCCTGGCCTTTCAGGATGAGAGGCTGATTCTTGGCAGGAGCTGTTTCTGCTTGCCCCAGAATAGAAGAATGATAGGCTGAAATAGTGACTCATGGAGAAAATATCTTTCAAGTACAGGAAATGAGGAGACAAAATATCAATCTTTTCCAATCATATTTGTCATGAGCTCTGTGAAAGAGAGGGGAATGATAAACTTTCAGGTATTTCTAATTTGAAAAATACCTGTAGGACTTGCTCCAAGCAGATTGATTTTTTTTTAGCTAAGATTCTCAGGAAGCTATAAAACACAGCAAAGTGATGGCAATAAGATCCCACCAGTTTCTTAAATAGATGAAAGGATGCTTCAAAGTCTATTTGTTTAGCCAGTCTCTCTTTTCATCTCTGTTAATTGCTGAGAAGGATGAAGTAGCATTAGTATGCACAGCTTGTGAATTATAATCTTTAAAAGCAATCTTTTTTTTTAAGCATAGGTGTTTACCTTAATTCTGCATTCCCACAGGTGCAGCACATGTATTTGCTGACATACTTATAAATTTAGTGCCATAATAATAATAAAAGAATAAGTTTGGAAATGTTTTTATTATCTGAGAGGTCCTATTTTCAGACATCCATTTTCTTTTTTGTTTAAGTATCTTATGATAACATGTATAATCTTGCAAATTTGGAATGGTATTAGAGTTCATGTAATAGTTCATTTGGAAATAGTATTAAGTTGTCCAATTCTTGTACTACTTTTTATTCTACTATATGCAGTAATACATGAAAAAGCTGTCTTTGGTAATACAATTCAACTTTTGAGTTTTACATGGATATCTAAGGTCTTGTTTCTCATCTTCCAAGTTTATCCATGATAGACCTAATCTCTAAATTGAGACTGAGAGGAAAGCTGTTATATATGTATATATAAAAATATATGTGTGTGTGTGTTTACGTATAACAGAATGGGCTGTGTCTGCAGCTCAGTGTGTTACCCAACAGCATGATATCCATTCTGTCCACGTTGTCATAATGCTGTTTCTGGTGTCTGAATGAAAAATAATTTGTGAACTCAGGCTTGGTCATCTTCAGCAATTGTAATGCCATATGGCAGCTGACTAGTTTATCACTGCAATGTTTTTGAACTCAATATCAGATAGTCAGGAGAAAACTTGGTGTGAAATTTGCAATTGGAAATGTGTCAGAGTTGACTTCTTAAAAGTTGTTTGACATGTGTCTTTCCAGTCTCTAGAAGAATTCTTCTAGCCTACAGTACGGCTCAGAATGAGCTTGTTAGCAGCTGCTGTGCCTCAGTGTGCTCCCCCCATCAGTTTGGAAGCATCAGAGTGGCATTATCAAAACAGAGATAATCCTAAAAAGAAAATAAAATATTTTAGGGGCAGAATGAACTCTGCTGTCATTGCACACAACTTTCTCAACCCCACTGAACCAAAAGCTGCCTGGAGCTGTAACGTTCTGCACATGTCAAGGATGTATCAGTTTGGCTCTGGTACAAATAACATCTAAACCAGCACAACGATGATGGGGGGAGGATTCTGTTCTCTGCCAAGCTGGTTTTTTGGCTTCCAGTGTCTTCTTTTTTTTTTTTTTTAAGTGTCAATTAACCTTTGATAAGTAGATTAGCAGGCATGTGGAATTCTTCTCCAATAAGGCTGTAGGAGCTTTTTTCCCCCTCTGTACCTGAAGAGTCATATTATTGTGCACAGATCTTTTCCTTTCACCTGATGGCCCCTCAAGAGCTCTTAACCAGGCCTATTTCCACCTTCCTTTGACAGTGTCTGCCCTCCCACGTTTTCTGCTGCATACAGAAGAGCCAGTTCATAAAGATATAGAGCCCAGTAACTATAAAGGAGCTCTGTCTGTCAGTTTGTCATGCTTTAAAGGATTGTGGGCACCCTGAAGGGAAGATTAGTGGAGGATTGTCCAAACTGTCAAGGTTCCGAATTCTTTTTTAGCAACCATTTTCTTGCACTGGCTTAGAAACAAAAAGTCTGCTTGTGGGGGGAAGGTAGTGAACGAGCAGGAATGATGACATTCCCTCTGTTTAAGACATTGATCACAGGCCGGTGCAGCCCAGTTTCTCAATTCCAGATCTACGTATCTGGCCCAGCCCACTGAGACCTAAAGCATGAACTTTGAGCATTTTGTGCTTGCCCAGAACCTGAAATCAAGGAACCTAAATATTCAATGTATCTTCTTTCATAGGACTGCCTGCTCCAGCTTTGATAAAAAATGCTGAATATCTCATTGTCTTCCATTAGAGACATGTTATTTTGTATTCCTGCTGTAAATTGCTCTCTCTTTCTCAGTATTCCAAATCAATGTCTGTTCTGTTTTGCTTGTGATGCTGGGGTGTGCCAAGCTGTAAAATTTCTCATGTTTAAGCAAAGTCACTGGTCAAATATGAAGGGAAAGGGACAGATCTCATTGCCACACACCACACATATGGTCAACACATGTACCATGAGTGCAGTGCTTTTGGGACATGTCATTTCAGCCCATTCCCATGAATAATCTGTCCAGCACAGGCCCAGCAAATCCCTTGCTCCTGGACAGGCTCAGGTGCGCTGTGTGGGCCATGTGCAGTGGATGTCTGTGCACTGCAGACATGGCTGAGCATTCCAGCAGACCCTTATGTATGCCAGATGTCCAAAAGTCCCAACCAAATGTCAGACTCAGGTTTTATTGGAACAAAATTTTCCCTTGGGAAAGCTGGCTCTGTGACAGGGAGGAGGTGAAGTATTGCTCATGGCCGTGCTGGGGAGGGGTGATCTTTGGTGCACTTCTTTTGCAAACCTGAAGCACAGATAAAGAAAAGCAAAACTGCAAATTGTAGGAGTTTGATAGGAATTAATGATTCTAAAAGAGTAGATCCTAGAAAAAATAGTTTAGGGCTGAATTGGAGGACATTGTTACAAAAGATGAGTCTTTTTAAGGTCAATACTGAAAAGTCACTGTACCAGTGAAAGTTCTCTGAGCTGACAGCCTCTGAGCTTGTGCCTAGCACAGCTACTACACGTCCTATTCAAATTGCTGATTTATTTCAAGCATCACTGCTAGCTACACTGTAGGCAACAGGAGTGTAACCCAATTACTACTCACCATTGTTGTAACAGGGAAGTTAGTGATGCATAAACCTGTCTTTGGCCACCTGTGCAGGCAGGAGTCTTTTTGTCTCCCTAGTCCCCTGATGGGAGTGGCAGGGAGAGCTTAGCCTTCTCCACAGTGGTCATCCTTGCCCTGAGTAAACTGGTGTGAGCCTATTCCCAGTCTGAACTGGAAGGAGTTTAGGTGAAATATACTGTATTGGTATGTGCCTGGAAGAAGAGGACAAGTATTTGTGGCTGAAGAAACTTGGGCCAACAAGCTGAGCAGCCATGGGCTCTGCATTCAGAGCCAAGAATAAAGCTGATGAGTCTTTTATATACTTCCAGCAGCCTTCAGTATTATCTCAGGTGCATTTAAAAGAGTACAGCTGTAATTTACAGTGAGAAGAAAATTCAGCCAAACAACCTGTTTTGTGGTTAATCTATTCAGGCTTTATTCCTCCAGGAAGTTATCCAATGTTACTTTATGTACTCGCTGCCTGTGGGAGATGGTACCTCTGGGAATGTATTTCTGGGTCACTGGATTTTGCAAGGATACACATGATTAGAGAGAGAACCAGCTACGTGTCTACAGTATCACTTGTTCCCAGTCTCAGCAGGTAATAAATAGTGTCACAAAGCACGGCAATAGTCGATATACCTACTAAACCATCTGTTCAGAGCTGCTCAAATGGACTTGGTTAAGGAATTATCCCCCAGGGGCTGTTGATATGTTAGAGTATCTGCATATCCTTTAGATCCTTAACCTTTAGACAGGTCCACATAGCCATGCCTTGATTTATTTTCTTTGTGTGGTCTTGACCTTCTGCTGGCAGATTTAACATTACCCCTCTCAGGAATGTAGATCATGCTACAAATGAATTTCTGTACTTTCCAGCTGCTGGCATTATGTGTGAGTTTTTGTATCTCTCCAATTAAGCTATCAAACTCAGGCCTAATAATCCACTGAGGCTGGACAGGATTCATGCAATATAAGAACTGCACCTTGGGATAATACTGTTCCAAATATGCTAGCTTTCCTGCCTTTTCATTTTCTATGCTCATTCCTTTTTTTCTCTCAAGTCCTGAAAAGCTGTGGAAATCATGTTCTTGCAAGTAAACTTTCTCCTTAGGAACTTTCACTCCTTCTATTTGAAACTGAGGGAAGAAATCTTATAGAATGGAATAAGACATAGCAGAAATAAAGTGGATTTTTTATTGTCTCCTATTAAATAAACACTGCCACTTACAGTGGGTAAATTTAGCTGGGCTGGCAGTACCCAAATCCCCTACATTTTAAATGGAAATGACACCCTGCAGCTGCATTAGGTGGGCATAATGAAAAGTGGCCTGTGAGTCTGTGCTCCTGTGGCCTCACAAAGATGATGCTGTGGCTTGGGAGAGGCATGAAGAATGGCTTCATTCCCTGCTTTACTGATCCCTACACTTCCCAGCTGAAATGAATGCAGTGTGGGAGCTGTGCCCCACTGCTGTCAGTGCTGCTTCTCTTCTTGGGGTAGAAGAGCAGTTCTAGTCCCTCCACTGGCTGCTTCAGCTTTTCACCCAAGTACTGAGGCAAAGGAGGATCGTGCGGTCAGAAAGATGACCTGATGCACCTCCATGTGTTTACAAATAAGTCAAAACTGTTTCATGTATATTTTAAATGAGCCTGTGATTTATTTCTTAGGCTCTGAACTTCTGAATAGCAGTAAAGGTTTGATAGTCTTTAAAAACATATCTGTGGGCTGCTTAGAAAAACTGAATCTGTCGTGACATCCGTAAAGCAGTCAGGAATTTAATGGGCAATCCCTGATGCAAAACACTTTATGCCTTTCAGCAAAGAGCTGAATATGTTTTAAAAGGTATATAAAAAGAGAGGTTACAGAAGGCCTGACAGTGTGTCCTTCTGTGTTCATGAGTAAATTTCTAGTTCTGGGCCTGTGCTGCTGAAGGCAAATCTGAGTTCCTGGCCTGCAGTGGATATGTCCCAGGGCTGCATGCTCTGCTCTGGGGAGATGTTTCTAATAATATTTGCCCTGATTTTTGACTATGAAGTGAAGGCTAATGATATTCTGGCATCTACTCTTTTATCTGTACAATAAAAGGCACAGCTCTCATGTTACCTGCTGAGGTCTGCCATGGTTGCCGAAGACAACAGCCAGCTTCTGGAATTTTTAAAATTTAATGTTTTCTAACTATATAGAAAGAGCTATGAATCATGAACTGCTGTTCACTCCAGCCTTGCTCATGGAAAAGGAGATGCTTGGCACTGGTAGTGGTGGCAGCTACCCCCATGGCTTGGTCCCTAGTTGCTTGTTGTGGTTTAACAAGGAATATCTCTATTTCTGGCAGGATGTTTTCTTCTCTGTTTTTCTTACCTTTTTCTCAAGAACAAGTCTCTGTATGCTGGGGCAGAAAAAGATGATATAACTCTTGCTTTGTTGCACAGAAACTTCACAGCATTACAGTCTAAGGAGAAAGTGTATTTATTATGGCATCTTTTTCATCAGTGGATGTCAGAGGAATGCACAAAGAAGGTCAACACCATTATCTCTTTTGTAGATGGAGAAACTGTCTCTGTAGTTACTGCAAACAGGGAAGCTGTCTCGCCATACAGACGTTGCCTGGAACCTGCTCTGTAGCCCATAACTGAATTTAAACTTGCATGAGAATTTATTCTTTTCAATTGCACCTTTGGAGCCCATTTGACCTTTTTAAAGGATTATTTCTCCAACAGTAAATATGAAATATTATTGCAGAGATTTCTGCATCACTTTTATTAATTACTTTTGGTCTGTATTATTTGAAGTGAAGGTCGTTTAATTAAGCTGCTCAAATTTTTTAAATTGGCAGTATTTCCTATGACCAGTGTCATAGTAGACAATGATCAGAAATAGTGCTGCAGTGAGGGCTATGTGTGTCCACTCTTTATGAAAAATATTCTCTCTCAACACAGAGATTTGCTTTGAAGAAAGGTAAGGATTAATTTTTCAGATTTATCCGAGCTCTGCATGTCCAGCAGCCTCAGTGGAGAAACTTTGTGGGGCAGACAAATGATGGGAAATTGCACACCAGGCTGCTCCCTGCCCATGAAGTCGTGCTGAAACTTGAGGCTGATATGCTGCAAGCAGCTGGAGTGTTTCGGCTTTCTACTGGTGGTTTTTACACATGACTTACTTAAAACTGATGGCTTGTTTAGGGTTGGCTTAAGACAAAGCAGTTTAAATAAAGAGCTGGAGACGAGTAAGATTAAATGTGTAATTTGATATAGATATGGGTGTCAGGGTCAGCAATATTTAGCATTTAAAGGACAAGTTTTGGAAGGAAAATTAACTTTCCTGCTTCAGGCTCCAGCCTATTCTTTGTTCCAAAGGTGGGACTCCCCTCAGTAGCTGCATGGCCTTACTTTTGGATGGTTTACACTTGAAAATCTGCCTTTAACTTTGGGAGAAAAAAATAGAAAACCAGAGAACCACCTGCATGTCTGGTTCTTTCTGTGCTTCTTCAGGTGTGTGTGGAGGGAAGGGAAAGAAAAAGGCATGTACATGTAAAATACACACAGGCAGTGGCACTGGCCTTGGCCTTTGTAGCTTCATTCACCATCTGAAAACAAGGTCTTCATATTTTTTCTAGCTGTAGTGAGCATACCAGTATGTTAACACATACATATATACATTCTGTACATGGGTGGGGAAGACCCGTGTGCCCTCTCTGGACTAGAAGCCAGAGTAAGGGAATCTCAAGGACTAACTCTCCTCTCCCTGTGAGGAGGAAGCAGGAGCAGGGAATAAATCCAGCAACTGACTCAGGGTTTCTGTGTGCTAGTAAGGGATTCAAACCATGAATGATTTACACTCATTAAGTTTGAATTTCAGTCAAAATATCAGCAAATTTTATGCTGCATTTCTCTCTTGCTAAGATAAACTATCAGTGTGCAATAGCAAGATCTCTTCTGTCTGCTCCAAGCTTCTGAAGGAGTCACAGAGCTCCTCCTTGGCCAAACATCTCTGTTACAAGCAGTGCTGTTGGTGTCTCAGGTTCCTGTTGCCTGCCTGTCTGCTGCCCCTTCGCCCCAGGGAATGACCTGAGAGCAGCTTTGGTCTGAAGAGGGAGTGTGAAGGAGCCTCAAGGAGGGCTGGGTGCCTTGGTGAGGAGAGTGCTGTGTCGTGTAGGAGACTCTTGCATCCACAGGCTGGCAGCCTGTTCCAAAGGTTAGCAAGCATCTCCCACTCCTGCTCCCAGGGAGTCTGCCAGATTAGATATTTCTGTCCTGGCATAGCTCTAAAATCATAATGACTTTTATTTAGCATTAATGTGGATGCCTTGAACATTTCTATGGGACTTCCACTGTCAAGTCAGCATTAAAGTGCCATTAAAGCAAAGTGTTACTGTAAGAAGCAGAACCTGCCAAACATTTCTCAGAAGAGCACAGTGCTTTACAAGACGAGTAAGCGCTCACTCCTCTCCATTTTCATGTGAAAGTCAGTGATAAGTCTTTTTATTGATTGGACAAAACAATAGAGAAGGGACGTGTGAGAACTGTTGGCAAGACTTTTTATGACAAGTGGCAGATCAGTGGATATTAATTTGTTCTTCATTGCACTGCAGTGTCCAAGATGAATCTTCATTGGTATTCAGGAGAACATGATGTGATACTGCACAGGAATACAGGGCACTTCTATATAAAATTGCCAAGTAGTTCAGACTGAAATGGTGACTCTGGCTATAAAACTACATTGCAAAACTCCTCTAATAACATTTAAGTGAACTGTATTTGATATTTCCATGTAGTATTGACTGTATCTTAATTCTAAG
Source organism: Prinia subflava (assembly GCF_021018805.1). Taxonomy (NCBI): domain Eukaryota; kingdom Metazoa; phylum Chordata; class Aves; order Passeriformes; family Cisticolidae; genus Prinia; species Prinia subflava. The sequence continues at coordinate 8,305,169 of NC_086257.1, read as the reverse complement.
TTCCCTTTGAAAAACAACATTAACAGTGAGACACAAGTTGCACTAAAAGCTCAGGGGTTAGGCTCCTGTGTCACTTATGTGACTTCAGAAAGTTTTAGCTGAAAAGATCAAAATGGCCAAAGAGTGCTCAGGTTTCCATAGGAATCTTCTGTATTCTGCATCACAGAACTTTATCCTACAGAAGTAGAGTAATAAATCCTAAGGTCACTTTACAGCCCTCCTCCACTCTGTGTAGACGATTTACAGCAGAAGTGGCCAAGTGATAAAGATAGGAAAAAGCAAGGAATAACATCAGTGAGATCGTGAAATTTACTGAATAAATAAATCCTCCTCTCTTTGTTTGCAGCCCTCATTTTGCAAGCTTTGAGGTTTAGTTAGGCAACACTTTCCAGCCTTCCTCTGCGTTGTTTTAAAACAGAATATCCTACACCATACCAATCCTATGAAATATGTGACAAAAGCATGGGCTGACAACGAACAAAATGTGGAATTTTAATAAGAAGTGTTTAGGTGCAAAAAATTGGGATTTGTAAGAATTATTACTCTCAGTAAGAGACAGGAAACAATAAGATTTCTTAATTTGAAAGTGGAAATTTGAGAGGGGTTAGCTGCACAAGAGACCTCTGAATGACCCAAGTGAGATGCTCTTGTAGAAGCTGAGACTGCTCTGCCCAGTTCAGACTGGGAGTCTGGGCTCTGAATTTCCCTCATTCTAGCTTTTGGTTAATTTGGTTAATTGGTCTTTCTCTTTCCTGTCGGGGAAAAGGTTTGAGAGGACTCTGTTATATCTGGTTGTGAGAAGGGAGTGTTTTGAAATCTTAGTTTTGTCAGACAGGAAATCCCTTTCCTCCCTACCTGGAGGTGCCTGACGTGCTTGCTCTGTGCTGAACAGATACTTTACAAGGGTTGGAATGGCAATGTCAGACAAAAGAGCCTCTCATGTTTTTGATAGCCCTGGAAACTTCATGTTTCCTATCCTAGGAAGAGTACTAAATGGGAATTTTTCATGCCACTACAGCATTCCCAAAGAAGATTCATGATTGGATTATGTTCTTAGGCATTATAAATCAGAGCTAATGGCAGAGATAGGTTGATGGCTTGAAGTAAGTGGAAAAAAAAATAGGTCAATGCAAAGACCTACGGCTGAGAAGACATAAATATAAAATTTACATCCCCCTAACCCTACCCCCAAAGAAGGCGTCAGACCTCCAATTCTTAAAACATCACTTAAACAAACAGGAAAAAAGTCAATTATACATGATTTTTGCTCCAGTGATGGGAAAGTTGAAATCTAGGACAATACAAAATCTGTGTGAAGCTGTTGAAAAAGTGTAATTTCTGTGTTTCCTGACAAATAGAGAGGTATGTAGCATGAAACATTAATTTTGGAACAACATAAGGCTGTTTTCAGGAGAGACATTAGAAGACATAATCTATTGTGTGACATAATCATAATCTTTGTCAAGATCAGATTAGAATGAAACATTTAAAAAAAAAGAAAATCTTATATTCAGTCTCATGAGGATGGACTGTGAAAGTTGAATGCCTCTGTTTGGCCTTGATGATTTTTCTTTTATCCTTTGTGCAGTGTTGGTGTGTTTTCACCCCCAGCCTGCTGCCTGTGTCCTTGTCTGCTCAACTGCCAGCTACCCTGGCTCAGTTCTCAGCTTTGTTCTCCTTTATGACTCAATCACAGACTGTAAAATCTCTGCTGAGGCCATGATTCATCACCTGAATGCACTCTCTTTAAAATAAAGTATCTTTTTGTGATAGAAAAAAGATTAAAAAATTACTTTTCAAAGTAATTCCAGAGGCATTTTCAGTCTAGATATCTTTCCTTTTCATATGTTTTTTATTTCATTTAAAGCTATATGACAGTATTTAAAAGTATAGAGAATATGTAAACTGCTGATGATTATATGAGAAGCAAAATGATACTCCCAGAATAAAATAAAATAAAATAAAATAAAATAAAATAAAATAAAATAAAATAAAATAAAATAAAATAAAATAAAATAAAATAAAATAAAATAATTCCAAGTGGTTGTCCAAGTCTGTTTTGCTGTTCAGTGTCACACTGTTTCTGATCCCATTTATATTGACATGTGTTATAGCAGTATCTCTGAGGGGAATTAAGATATTCTGAGGTGCAGTTACCACAGGTGAGATGAGAGTTAGGATGTTGGTATGGACAGGAATGTGTTTTATTTGCCTCATCTGTAATGGAAGGGGGGCTCGCTCTGTTCCACTGCTCTGTTGGATGCCTTTAGAAGAATCTACTCTTTTGTTAGTGCCTGTGAATAAGAGTCTTGATTTTATTGGGAGAAACCTGATCTCCCTGCTAATAAATACACATGGCAGAGGACAGATCCTTTGCTCCAGAGCAGTTTTCTTTTGGAGAATGCTGATCTCTATGAATTAGTATCTGAACATGAATGTAAAAAAAAATTGGTGGTAGCCTTTCATTTGATAAACCCTGTTGTTTCTTTCCTGGTGGTACTCTTGAGATGGTTTCCTTCCAGCCAACTGACAAAAACTATAGCAATAATGAGAAGATTTTTAACACGTTTACTCACATGAAACCATGAATCATCTGAGACACTTCATGAGAATGAACCTCCTGGAACACAGAAGAGAGAAGCTGGATTTTCCAGCTCAGACAGTTCTAACCCATTCAACGTGGGCCAAAGCTGGGAGCCAGCTTTGTAACCTTTACTGTGGCTCTTCCAGTGCAGTGCAGAGCAGGCCTGCTTTACTCCTGCTTCTTTGGACAGTCATTTTCCCCACTTCCATTGCCTAAATGTATTGCATGGCTCAGCTCAAAAGCAATTCCTAAAATAATGCTTGTGGTAATGCTGGAAAATTGAAAATTTCTGTGAGAGTGGCAGGGGTAGTTGTACAAAAAGGAGCAGGGAGTACAGACACAGGTTTTTCTGATTCACAAGTTGCTTTTCTGAATATCCCAGAGGAGCTTACCCATGGGGGTGCTGTTCTTTGATTTCTTCAGCTGAGGAAGCTGCTAGTGAGTTGAATCGGAAGGTGAGCTCAGTGCAGGGAGGGAGAGAGAGAGAGGAAATTCTGTTTGTGGAGCTTGAAGCAGTTCATGCTTTCTCCTGCTCCAGTACATTGCATATCTTTAGTAACTGGGGGCTTTCTTGCCCTAATAATGCCTAGAGCTGCAGGTGCATCCCAGAGCTGCACTGAGTCAGTGATCTGTGCACCCCTTTGAAAAACTCCCAGCATTTTCACAATGGCCCCTTTGGCTTTAATGGAACTTCTAATCAAAAAAACTTACATAAATAGTCTGGCTTTTTGGGGAGCTTTCTGTTGATTTTTTTTTCTTTTTCTTTTTAGGAAAGAAATTTAAGGACAATGACCTAAAGATTTGGAGTTTCTCTTGAAGCACTGAGTCTGTGGCACCATCAAGGTAAATAATTCATGTAATATGAGGAGAATCCCCAGTTCTTTTAAATTGTTCACACCCTGTGAAATCGGAATGCAGTTATTAAAACTGTCAGAAATTACTACGTTCAGCACATGTGTTTCACCTGCTGAGGCTGACCCTTAAATGTTATCACTTATGAATATGCTCTAAAAGATGGAATTGTGCTAGCCTCAAAGAGGCCTAACAATATGTGTGTATATATATATGTGTGTGTGTCTGTGTGTGTGTGTACAGGTATATTCATTGTGATTCTGAAAGTTCTATGGTTTAGAAAACCATTTTGCCACACTTGGGAATTGGGTTCTGTTCATGACTCTTCCCTATGTTTCTCCATTTCCATGTTGAACCTTGCTAAGTCCATTATACCTCTAGACTTGCCTGTAAAAAAAAGGAATGGTGGTTTTGCTTTTTATCAGGTACTTTGAGATCTAGGATCGAAAAGCCTTTGAGTTTTCCTCCTGGGATTTTAAAATAAGCTTTTTCTTAAACAAAAAGCAACTGCCTTCATGAAGAACAAATGTTCCTTGTTTTTACTGTTCTTTACTCTGACACCCCAGAATACTATCACAAATATTTTTGTTCTCTGGTAATTGTGTTTGGGAGTTCTGTGTATACATTTGTGTTCACAAAGCTGTAGTTGGCAGGAGCAGGCTGTCCTGTGTTTGCAGGGATAGCGTGACAGCAAATTGTGCTCCTTCTGCACACCCTGACCCTGGCAGGCAGCCTGACATTTCGGAGAGGCATGTCCTGACACGGCCCTGCTGAAGTCAAGTGGAGCTGGGACCACGACCTGACTGAGAAACTGCCTGAAAATCCAGGGGAACTGACACTTCTGCAAGCTTTTCATCTGGCGTGGAGCACCTGGAATCAATCTATCTTCCTCCCTCTCCTTCCTCTCCCTGCTGCACAGCCATCAACAGTACCTGGGCTCAGGGCTGCAGCAGCAGCAAGGGTGATGGACTCACATGGCCTGGGACAGGGGGATGTTTCCTGTTTCCCTGTTATTATTAATACTATCACTGTTGAAATTCTATTCTGATCAGCCCCAGGATTTATGTGGAATAAAACTAACTGTTAGCACCTGGCAGCTGTAATGGAGGCACTAACCAGTCATCACTGTGGCACGGGCAGCCTGTTGTGATTGAGAGCCTTTTCCTGAGGGCCCTAAAAACTACTGAGCTGTTGTTATCATCTTGTACTCTTTCCAGGTGCAGTTCTTTAAGAATTAATCTTCCAGGAATTACAGTAGCATTAGAGGGTGGGAATTAAATTACAATATTGATTATGCATATGTATTTATACCCTGCGCAAATTGAAAAAGCAGCTGCAAGGCAACCTGGAGTGAAGAGTTTGGCTGGCTGTTTACAAGGCTGCTGGGTGGTTGGAATGATTGATTGCCTGGCAGTAACCTTTCTGTGTTCCAGAGAGCATACCCTGTGTACAGAGAAATCACTGCTCCCTTAGGGAGGACAGAGTTTGTAATGCAAATGTCAAATAATTTTTATATTGAAAACTAAATAAAAGGCCACAACGATTTTTACTGGTAGCTTCTTTAATGAATTCACTGTCCTTTGAACCTAAACAATTCCAGTTATAAACACAGTCCCCCAAATTGGTGTTTTATAATCTCTGCCAACTTTTTCTTCTTAAAACCGTCAATTTTGATCCTTATTTGATCTCTATCAGACTAAAAAGTTTCCTGCGTAAGAAAAACAATCAAAAGAGGAGAATTAGATCTTTAAAAAGAAATTTATTTTATTTTTGAGCTGTTTACTGACTTAAAAACATACAATGGGTTTACTATTTTACTGCTGGAAAATTGCCAGAGAGACAATGAACAACAAATTATACAGATTATATATCCCACTGTATAATTAGGGCTGCAAACAGTCTACTGGAAAATATTTTACAGACTACTTTATATAATGGAAAGTTCACAGCAGTCTGACAGAAACCAGCTAATATGTCTCTTATTATGAATTCTACCAGAGATTTAAATTAAGGTTTGAACACTGGTGCTTTACAATCTATCAGTATTTGTCATGATTACACCTGCCTGCACAGCCTAATTGTGAAACTCTATTATCATTCAGAATTAACCTACTAGAAAAACTCAGCAGAGATTTGGTGTGGTTTTCTCCGTTTCCTTTGCTGTGTGAGCAGATCTTCTGGACACTGCCTTGGAACTTGTTCCTTGCTTCTTTTCTGTGACTTGTGATGACCACTTTGTCATGTATGTCAATATTTATTTTTCTGTTCTGTGATGAGGGAGCGGCCACAAGTTTTTGATTAATTAAGATAATATTTAAAGATGGCAGACAAAAATTAGACTCTTTAGATTTCCATGTATATTCCTTTGTAGCATATGTGACACAGAATTTTTGTGAAATAATCAGGAATGTTCATGCAGGCCAGGCTGGATGGCACTCTGAGCAAACCTGGTCTAGTGAAAGGTATCTCTGCCTATGGCAGGGGCCTTGGAACTGGGAGATTTTTAAGGTTTCTCCCAACCCAAACCATTTTGTGATTCTGCTGGTTTGACTGAGACAAAGATCACTATCTTTGTGTGATGTTTTATTTCACTGTCCCCATACAGTGCACCAGTTTTCACTTAAATGTGTGTTCCATTACTTACTCTGGAGTTTCTGATTTTCGGTACCCTGAACTTTTTTTTTGTCTCAGACCTTACCCAAGGAATGTTGTTCTTGTTGCAAGTTTCTACTCCCTGTTAGTTGTGGGTCTAGTTACTCAATATTTTGTAAGTACTATTGATGGAATGAATTCTGCTTTCTCCTCTCTCTGTGAGGAGAAATCCTTTGAGTGTTAATGGGAACTTGACTTCATGCAAAACCATAGCCCAGAAAGGGAACACACAAGAGATGTCATTTGTTTTCACTGCTTTCTGTTTTATGGCCACATTTTGTGGCAGTATTCTGCTTGCTTTACTGGAAAAATGCAGCATGGAAAGAATGTGGGCTTTAATAAAAAGGGTTAAAGAAACCCTTATGGCCATGTTTCCTGATTCTTGATAGTCACGAGACCTCTTTGCTTTCAACCCATATAGACACACTAATGCATCTTGTATTTGCCATAACACTGAGATCGCTGGACTTGTTGGCTCCAAAGGTCTAATAAAAGTCTTTATATTAGCTTTAATTGTCAGGAGGGGGAAAAATGGCCCTAACAGACTGAAAAGTGGATTCTTGGTACAGCTGGTTCCAGCAGGAGGGCTCTGCACAGACTCGGTGTTCCTTGACTGTCCTCTCAGGTGAGTGCTGGCACTGTCCTGCCAGGCTGGTGGGACCAGGTTGTCCAGACTGGCCAGGAAAGGAGCAGCCCACGGTGCAGAGAGGCTGTTCCCCACCAGTGCTCTGGGGAACGTGTCCTGGGGTGGGTTCATAAAGAGAAGGGATGGAGGTTTCTGTGCTGTGTCCTGAAGGGTGCCCAAGCTGGATCCATGACCCTGAGAGCCACCTTCCTTTCCACTGAGCTTTCAAGCAATGTGTTAAACATACAGCTGCCTCACACACTGTCTGAAGTGACCCAGCTGCTGGAAAAGTGACTGCTGAAGAGTTTTGGAGCACTTTGTGACAGTGTGAGGAACGCTGACATCCATCCTGGCCAGAGAGCCAGAGAGCTGGGTAGTGGTACCTTTCTGACAGGGTCTTTCTAGTAAATGATCTCTGGCCAGCCTGCTGATAACATTGGAAAGCTCTGAATGTGACACATAAAGTCAATTAAATGCAACATGTCTTTCCGAACTACTCAGAGATTAAATTCTCTTAAATAACAGCTATGTCTTAGTTGTGCTACTTATAATATCTAATGAGAACTTGAAAAGACAAGGATTAAAAAGAATTATTTGTTTATTAGGAATTCCCAAGGCTAATTTTGCTTCATAAGATGGAAATGTATATAGCCAGGAAAGCTTTAATACATATCTATAATGATTAAGTTATTAAAAACCAGACTACTAAATCTGATGGCTGCAGTGTATTAAAGATTCCTGGATCTTCTTTCAACCCCACTTGCAAGGCTGCTTACACCACTGTCAGGGATCAAAAGGTAGGATGTTTCCTGGCCTTGTAGGACCCAGGATAGCCCTGCTGTGTGCACCATCGTGTGGTTCCTCTGGCAGCTCCTTTCTCTGCTTTTTTGTCAGCTGCTTGGTGGAAGCAGGCAGCATTCCTGACAGGAATGGCAGGCTCTCCTCTGGCCACTCAACACGGAGGATGAGTGGGGTCTTGGAACTAAAGAGGGGTCTTGGAGGTTAAAAAAGAGGGAGTGGGACTTGGAAGGCACAACACACATCTGCAGCCTGCTACAGACTGAAATTTCTAGCAGCTCCTTCTACATAATAAATGTGCAGGGGTGTGCTTAAACTGCCTGGTGACTCCTAGGAAGGGACAGAGATCTCCTGAATTGAACTAAATGCTGTTGTATTTCACCCTGGTTAACTGCAAAAAAACCCTGAGAGAAGGGCAAAAGCACATTCTAGTACAGAGACAGAAAGATAAACACGGATCAAGAACTGAATGAAAGTGAAGGAAGATGAATTGGAGATTATAATTAGAAAGCAAAGGAGCAGGCAGGTTTTCCAACCTCAGAGGGAAAAGATGATTGACCTGAGCAGCAGGAGAAAAGAAGAGGAAATATTGCTGACAGCTAAAATGCAGAAGCTATTACTTGAGACTGACCTCTAAAGGAGAGTGGGGGAGGAATTAAAAAAAGGCCCAGACATGAAACGTGCAGTGCTCATGCTGGAGTCAGGCAGAGAAACAACATTTGAAGACTAGAGTATATGAACCAAAAATTGCTAAGTTTATTACATACATGTTTCATGTTCTGTGCCAACATATATTTGTAAAGTTTGTATTTCATTTCTCATGTTTATCAGAGTTGTCAAAACACACTTTACAGTATTTGGTAAAGATATTGAAGGTGCTGTCTAGAGTCTCCTCCTCCCATGCTTGCTGCTCTTATTCTTTGCTCAGCACATCTGTGCAGGAGCATTTGTTCAAGAAAAAAAACTTACTGTGGTCACCAGTTATCTCATTCCTCCAAAATACCTTTTATAAGTTATATACACCAAATAATATAATGTTATGTTTGCTTGAAAATACAAAATAAAGGGTCAGCTCTTCAGCCAGGGTAGATGGGAATCATGCTGTAAAATCACTCTGGACAGCATATTTCATTCCTGAGAAGATGCCTGAAGTGCCCTTGGGAATCCTCAGAGCTTTCTGTAACCCCTGGTTTGGCAGTGTGAAATGGTGTGAGTTTTCTGAAGAGTGAGGCTGAGTGGTTTCACTCACCCCATCACAGCCCTGCACACGAGGTCAAAGGCTGAGTGCACACAGCTGCACAGGAGCTGCTTTGCCAGCCCAGGGCCTTGGGGACACACAACCTTACCCTGATCCTGGGTCAGGTTTTCCCATGCACACAACCCTTGCCTTCCTCTCTCTATAGATTGCCCTTTGTACTGAATCTTGACCATTTTCCAGCTATTTTTGTTTTATTTTTCCCCCTTCTGATTATGAGATTTCATTGACAGATTTCTGGCCATTTACAACATCCATATCAAAAAGCTCTTCTGATTATTACTAATTTCTGGACTTTCTCTTGTTTCACATTGTTTTTAGTCCTATTCCCTCTACCCCTTCCTTTCCTATTCAAGATTTCTCTTACCTGAAAATACATCTCCTATAAACAGAACTGTGCATTTAGGTGTCTAATGAGGCACCTTCCAAAAATCCTAATTATGTGTAACAGTTTTGAGTATTGTTAATGACTGCCTTCTGCTGTGGAAAATTGGCCTCCTGAAAGACCCTGTGAATATGTGAGTGTGTAAAATAATTACTTGTCACACTGGGTTCTTTTTTTCAGATAGCAAATTAGGTTCTAGTAATTAGATCTTGATCACTGACATCTTGGCAATGATGTCATTACCCCACCCCCTCTTATTTTTTTTTTTCCAGTATGATCAAATAATTTGCATCCATGAAAATGTAGTGTAAATTTACCCAAGCATGTGTTCATTTAGGTAACAGTCAGACTGTGGAGCACATGGACAATACAAGAGCATAATGGGCATACTTGCTTCCTCAGGCCATGGTATTTGGAGGCCTAATGATGCAAGAAATCCTACTAGCTCCTTATTAGGCACCAGTACACCTTTAAAAATCAAGCTGCTATTTAGTCCTGGCTTGAGGCTGGATTTTAGCCTGTCTCTTTCCCAGGATAACTCTGCTTGTTTTCAACACCACAAAAGCAGTTGCCCTCTTCCTTGGGTGCCTCTCTGCCACCCCCACTCTCGCACTGTGCCTTATGCCGAGTGCCTTCAGCTGCAGGACAGCTTTTCCTTTTGCAGATGGATGGCCTTGACCCCCATCCAGGATTAGTTTTCATGTGGCAGATATATCATTACAGGTGAATAATGTTGGCTGCATTTAATGTGAGCATTTTAAAAAAAAAAAGAGTTTAATAAGGAGCACGGGACCTCTAACCTCTATCAAGCCATCCTAGAGCTGCTGGTCTAAAGGCTGCTGTGTGAGAATTGCACTGCTGTGATTCCAATAGGTGCAATTATCCTAAAACTAAGCAACAAAAATGTAACACCTGGAAATGACAATGGCTCTTTTCCCACACTGTAACGAGAGATATTTGTGGGTAGCAGGACGTGGTGCTTATACCCTCACCGCTCTCATCTGTCTGCAGAAAACATACAGCACAATCCCTGTGGCATTCCCTATGGCTGCAGCTCAGCAAAGTAGCTCAGTGTGTCCTGAATTTAAAGTGTGGCTCCAGAAGGGCTGCTCTATACTCAGTGTTATGCAAAGTATGTGATTACCTTGTTAGGAGGAAAAGAAAAATACTAATCTTGCAAGACTTCAGACACAAATGTATTTTCTTCGTGTGCAACCTGTGTGTAACCAGCACTAGACCAAAGCCAGTTCAAACCCCTCCTGTGGAGACCTTATCTTGTGCTGATTTGTTTGTTTAGCAAAGATGCAAGATGGTCTTCTTTTTATTATTTTTTTCCCCTGATAAAAATATTTGAGTCTCGAAGTGAAACTCCAAAGTGAGCAGCTATTATTTCTTCTTTGTCAAGGACCTGTTTTCTTCTATTTGTCATTAACATTTGTCAGCTGGTAAATTATGCACAGTTTTCTTTTGGCTCTGCTGTTTTTTTAGCCAGCCATAATTATGCTAGCTGATTCCCGTGTAGACTTGTTTTCAGCTGCATTGCTTACATGCCTTTTTAATAGACTGTAATTTTTGTTAAGTAAGTTATGTCAGATTAACTACTTCCGATAAGATGCGGTATTATACTTGGGTTTTCTTTTTCTCCCAGCTGGATGCACAGAATATGTCACTGCTGACTTGCTTTCTCCTGCCTCCCTCCAGCTAAATGGCAATATGCCACTGCAGCAAAACTTCTGTTTGAGGATTCATTGGCTTTTTTTGTTGGCTAGTAATGAGGCTTTGAGGTAGCTCGCTGCTCCTGATTAGCGACAGCACGCACAAAGAAAGGAGCAGTGCAAACCAGTCATTAACTCATAGTGAAAGCCTCAGCATTTAACTTCATAAAGATGAGGAAAGACTCTGTCAAATTCTTCCCATTCAGATTTGGCTGGTTTGGGGTTTTTTTTAGGCGCCTGCCTTGGTTTTGTGGAAATAACCAGTTGGAGTGTTGATCATGCTTCCATCACCTCTGCGCTCCGGCAGCGCCGCTCCGGTGTCACCCGTCAGTGGGGACATGGGGAGGACTGGGGCTGCCTGGAGGGGGAATGGGCTTTGTCACTTGGTCCTGCCTGTGGGGACCTGGAGCACCTCAGAGAGCAGAGAGGGCAGGTCCCAGGGCAGCACTGCTGGTGGGAGCTGCCACACATAACCCTGCTCCATCTCTGTCTCCTCTCAGGATGCACAGAGCACCATGCAGGGCTCGCATCTCCTGGGCTGTGTCCAGGGCTCAGTGCTGCTGCAATTCCCCTTCCCCAGGCTGCTGCCACGCCAGGCTGCAGCGTCCTGGGGGGCTCTGAGTGTGCCTGCAGCTGTCCAAAGCAGCAAAGCTGTAGATTCAGTGAAGAAATCTCCTGCTATTCCCCTCTTTTGTTTTGCTGCTTGAAGAGAAAATGAAAGGCTGTGTGAATCTTCACAGGTTGAAACGGTGAAGTTTCAGAGAACTCTCTGCAAGAGCTTCAGCACAGTTTTTCAGCCTTGCTACAGAGATCCTTTATCTCACAGATTTCAGTTTCAGTCACGGTGTTAATAGCTTTACCAGGTTTTGTTGTTTTAATGCAGCCCAGTGAATTATATTTCTGGGGTCTCGTATGAAAGACGATTAGCAGCTGGAAGCTGTTTATTTGTCTTGCAGTTTCTTTAAAGAAGTAAATAAAATGTGAAAATAATGCACAGCACATTGCAAATAATAGGCTATTTTCTGCCCTGGTTTCTTGATGGAATGGATGTCACTTAATCAAGTGTGAGGACGAGAGAAGGAATATTATAAGTTCTCTTAAATGTGATTTGCCACCTGCCTGATTGTTCAGGAGTGTATGCATGCTTAATTAATCTAATTAGTCAATGCATATATAAGAAGCAAATTTACAGGCCCTCTGTCATCTTAAATAAAACATTTTTGTTTTCCTAGGATAAATAATTCATTATAGAGCTGAGCGCTAGTCTGTAATCCTGGAGAACTGGCTTCTTGTATAACAAAAATAAAAAAAATAGAATGATGATGTTTCCTCCTTTTTCTCTTGGCTCCTCTTCAGTCAGGGATTCCATGAAAGGAAGAGCAACATCCACACTGGAGGAACATAAATTTCCTTCCAAAAGATAAGCAGAGAGCCTACTAGCTGGCCTCCATGAGCATTTTTGTGTGAGAGATAGTGCCTGCTCTGGCACAGAAGCACACTGCAATGTGTGCATAATTATCCCTGAAAGTGAAATAATTAACATGCTGAAAACCATGACCGAGTTCATAGAGCTTGGGTTTTCCTGCTTCAGAGATTGGCACACTAATCCCCTGATGTGAGGGTGTTGTCCAGAGGCCAAGGGCCAGCAGCTGTGTCCCCCTGGCAGGGACAGTGCTCCACATGCACAGCACACTGCAGAACAGTGAGGTGACCACCTGATTTTGTGTTTTAAATAGAGTGGAATAAATTAAGTATTTTGATTTAGGTTTTGAATTTCTTTTTCTTACTGGCTTTGTAAGTGTTCATGTAAGTGTAAGTGTACATGTTCTTTACTAATAACTGGTAAAGTTGGCTCTTTGAAAACACATCATGGCACTTTATTCCCTGACTGTCAGGTGTAGTCCAGCTTCCTGGCCTACAAATCCACAGGAAAACTTTGGAACCTGACTATCTGTGGAAATACACAGCTTGATATTGCCAGAGCTGGCTGTAATCCCCGACTGGAGCTGAAGGAGGTTTGAGGGAGTACCCTGGATGAATTTGCACTGCTGTAGTATTTACTACTGGCTTCTACAGTTCTCTTCACAACTCCTCAGCAGGTTTGACCACAGCAGCAGGATCTGTGGTAAGAGAACATTTAAAGGCCTTTATTTTTCTCAGTTTTCACACACATATTGTTGAAGAACTCCTGCAAAACAAATTAGTATGAAACTGCATCACTGATGCATTAACACCATGAAGAATGCTGTGACTCTAGCTAAAAGTGAGAAGCAGTCTTTTTCCAGGTATCATGGCCCTGTCTTAGCAATCCTGTTTCATTCTTCTGAACAAACTTCTAAAAGGGAGATGATCAGAAGGTGATTTGTTCCAGGGACTTGTTTCCTGTGCGCTGGGGTCAGCCCGTGGGCTCTCCTGTTTGTCAGTGCTGGTGGGTGAAGGATGCTCCTGTGTCCTCTCTGCACAGTGCCACGGGGCTGGGCTCTCTTGGGGAAACCTGCCCCTCCCAGAGCCATTCCAGCCTGTGTGAAACCCCATTTGCCAGGCTTTCTGCAGCTTTGGGGCAGGCAGAAGTCTCCCTGTTTTATGGAGATGTTTTGTCAGCCCCCTCTCCATCTGCAGGGGTCTCAAGAGTGCTGTATCTGCATGGGCAGGTCTTGGGTAACATCTGTGACACAGAGGGTGCAGTGGGCACACTCCTGTTTTCTGCCTGGAAACTGAGGCAGAGGGGTTGTGTGGGAAGTACTAAAGGTAATAAGGCTTTTAGAAAACTGTGGAAGCAGCCCCAGAAACAGAAAGAGCTGAAGAATTTGGAATCAGCTGCACCTGCAAAGTTCGAAAGTAGGAAGAGTTACAATAGTACAGCAAGCAAGGACATAAAACAATAACCTGAGTCTTAGGTTTGGCTAGGATAAATCTTATGGCTGCAGAAAAGTATGCTTAGCAAGATAGTAGAAAATTTTAAGTTTAATAATGGAATATGGTTTACTGTTAATAGAAAGCATACAAGCAAACATTGTTTGAAGCAGGTGTTTGTGTGCTTTCCATGACTGGCTGGAACAATTGTCTGTAAAATTAACAATAACTGGCTGAAAACTTTCAAGGTGCTGTGTAACTAAGAAATCTTTGGCTGCTGGCAGACACGGCCTGTTGCTCTCCTTTAGCTGTGTAAAGCCCTGTTATGAGACTGATGCTGCAATAAAAGGTTGAGGAGTGCTTAGCTGTAGTCCTGTCCCGTTTGTGCCCAAAGACCCATCACAGGGTGGGATTTCAGCCCCCTTAGTATGGCAGCCACTGGCTGTGAGGGGCAGGGATGGGCTTGAGAGCTCTGATTCAGGTCCTGGGAAGGAAGGGGCAGAACCTGGGCATTTCAGGGGCTCGGAGTGATTGTTAACCCCACATAAATACATGGAAGAGGAGAGAGGGTGAATCGGGCTCCTGAGGGGCAGGACACACAGGTGCTTTTCTCAGTGCTGCCAGGAGGTGCCTCTCTCTACTTGGGATTTATGGCCCCTGAAGGAAATTGCCGTAGCCTTTTCTGCAGAAACTGCTCGGGCTCACTCCTTGTCTCTCTCAAAGAGTCGTGTTGGTACAATGGACCTTTTGCACAACAGCCTGTTGGCTAGAAATCTAGGAGGAGAGAGATGAATGTGTCTCTCTTTTCGGTAGGGAAAATCAGAACCTCATGTTTCAGGGGTTTGTGTGTTCTCCTGAGCCAACCCAGGGCAAGAGGGCTGTGGATGGCTCTGCTGTGCCTCACAGCATCCTCTCAGTCCCTCGTGGGGATGCCATCCACCCCTTCACATGCCCTGCTTCCTTTTGGAGAAATGCAGGGTGCTATGGACCAGGGGTGAGTGCAGGGAGGGAGCTGCAGTGCATTTCAGCAGCTCTGGTGTGGTTCACAGGGACCCAGGAGCCCAGAAGCTCACCCTCTGTGCAGCCTTGGCCTGAGTGCCCTCAGCTAAAGCACAGGGCCAGGCAAAGGGTGATAATTGCTCTGCACCCTGGTCACTTGGGGTTTTCCTTTGGCACACTGGTCCCTGCTCCATCGCCTTTCTGTGTTTTCTCTAAATCTGCTTTACATAAGATGCATTCAATGGCTGGAACATCTTTGACACCCTCTTCCTAGCTCTTCATTGTTCCTCTACTGCTCAGTCAAGACTTCAGACCTAGAGACAGGATTCCCAAGCTGCACATTTTATAATTTTCTAACTGCTCTGATAGTTCAGAACGGCTTGAGTTTTATGATATGGAGTTTGTAGTACTTGATGCTGAAGTTTTACAGGAGAGCTGCACAGACTGCAGAACAGTGCTCATGCCAGGCAGGTGTAGGTGGGAATTCCTTGAGCTGATGTGCTGGCCAGGGCTGCATGTTGGGATCTAAGGTAGTGCTCCATTTACTTGCTTGCTTTTTGGTTTTCCATTTGTATCTCTTGGTTCCACCCAGAGCTGTGATAACTGCATTGCATTCCTTGGTTTATTGCTGTGTTTTCTGGTTTTATCATCTCTGGCACTATATTTTAGGTCAAATTTTGGACCTGTTCTATTTGGCAATGTCACATTCCAAAAGGGAGATCTCTCTTTTACTCTTTCTGTATCCCCAGTGCAGAGTGCTTCCTGTGTGTCTGATCCCATTCACTGCATTTAACCTATCTAAAATGCAAATAATGATAATTAGATGGTGAATAACGCTATTAAAGATGCAGTTCAGTGCATATTTCACTGATTGGGCCAAATCAGGAAGCTTTGCAACGTGTGCTGCCAGCTCTGTGAGTAAAACTGCTTATTACTTATCTCAGACTGTAATGTGCTATCAATTAATTACTGCCAAATCTCTGGTGTCAGTCTGTGTGGGTTGTGAGGAGCAGTAAATCATTAACTTTCCGTGGCGCAGAGTTTGAATTACAATGCCAGGCGGGCAAGGTAGGAAGGAAATTTGCAAGTTTGTGCGGGTGGAAGGAATCCCTTTGTGTGCAGCATCCCGCTGGGGAGGCAGGGAGCAGAGCCCGCAGGCAGCGCCCCTCCTGCCTGCCCCAAACCTCGGGGCTGGGGACAGGGACAGGGCTGGGGACAGGGACAGGGCTGGGGACAGGGCTGGGGACAGGGATTGGGGACAGGGAAAGGGCTGGGGACAGGGCTTGGGGACAGGGGCTGGGGACAGGGATTGGGGACAGGAATTGGGGACAGGGACAGGGCTGGGGACAGAGCTTGGGGACAGGGCTGGGGACAGGGACAGGGCTGGGGACAGGGACAGGGATTGGGGACAGGGACAGGGCTGGGGACAGGGGCTGGGGACAGGGCTGGGGACAGGGACTGGGGACAGGGATTGGGGACAGGGCTGGGGACAAGCCTGGGGACAGGGCTGGGGACAGGAACTGGGGACAGGGATTGGGGATGGGGCTGGGGACAGGGATGAAGATAGGGGTGAGGACAGGGCTGGGGATAGGGACTGGGGACAAGGATTGGGGACAGGGACAGGAATTGGGGACAGGGCTGGGGACAGGAATTGGGGATAGGGGCTGGGGACAGGGATTAGGGACAGGAATGGGGTACAGGGCTGGGGACAAGGCTGGGGACAGGGCTGGGGACAGGGCTGGGGACAGGGCTGTCCCTTATCTGGCACAGGCAGGGCTCCAGGGAGCCGTACCTGGAGGAGGAGCCCTGCCAGCCGGGTGTCGCTGCCCGGCCCTTCTGAATAGCAGCAGATGCTCGAAGCCAACAATGCCCTCCCAGAGAGCTGCTGCGGGATCAGCAAACGCGGCGCCACTGCAAAGCCCAAACAGAAAAAAAAAACCAAACCAAACAAACCCTGCCATGACAATAACGCGAGATGGAAGAGTGAAAAGTGCCTGTGATTTGGCAGGCAGCTGAAATGCAGGGCAGGACCGTGCTGCTCCGAGCATGGGCACAAATCTCACTCTCAGGGCACTGAGCAGCTTTGATCAGCTCCCTTTGTCTCTAAGAGGCAGTGGGGACAACAACCATGCCTTAAACCATCGGCACTTTTTTAGTTTTCTATCTGATGTTAATTGTGTTGAGGGTTGTGCCAAGGTTGATTTATGTTTTACAAGAATTGGAGGCACAAAGGGAATAGCAATCTTCCCTTTCCCAGAGCTTAAAAGGAATCCTGTCACAGAAATGGAGGGAAAAACCAACAGGTCTCATAAGTATCCTTCTCTTGCATTGATTCTAAAGGATTTTTATTAATCATTCAATGCTTTGAAAGCAAGCAATGGAAATTAAATAATTAGCTTTCTTGTTCCAAGTATCAGTGTCATTTTTATGATGGGGACCCTGCTTGCTTTGTTTAATTGTGGGATAACCAGTGTGTCAGCAATCTTCCCTCTGGAACCCAAGTGAAAACAAGGCTCTGTCATTTCACCTAAAAAAAGAGGCTGCTAAAAAGACTCCAATGGTAGCAGCTCACTGTTTTGCTTTGCCTCCACAGAAGCATCATGCTCTACATGCCTGTTTTAAATTAATCTCAGCTCAGAATGTCCTAGGACTGTAGAAAAGGTTTTAATGTTCCTGTGGTGTGACCCATGTCAGTGGATGGGTGACTCAAAGGACATCATTGGGACACTTTTTGGTGCTGATTTACCCAGCTGACCTGGAGCCCTGGGCACCTGCAGACAGAAGGAGCCTGCTGGACACGTGTGTAGGGACAGGGCTCAGCACCTCACTGGGCTCACAGGCCTGGCTGCTCTCAGGATCCTGCCCCAGTTGAACTGCTGCAGTGCAAATCTCCCTTTCCCTCTTCAGCAGTGCTTACCCTTTCTCTGCTCTCCAAATAGGGATCCTCGTGCTCCCACTGAACCTGCAGTGATTGGGTTCTTTGAAAAGAGAGTCTGCATCTTTCTTTCCTTTTTACTCTTCTCCCAGCATTTTCCAAGCAGATCTTAAAAGCTCAGGCAGAGTTAGGGGGTGTCTGGTGTAATCCTTGTTTGACACATCTCATGATGGATGCGGGGTCTGACAACAATTCTGCTCTGCCTTTAACAACATTCACACCAGGGAAAGGTCCAAAGCCAACATGTGCCATTTCAGAAGGAAAAAGATGTTCTGTTTCTGAGTTCTGAAACCTAAAGCAAACTTTTAATCTCAAGCTTCTGTTTTAGGTAGAAAATGATATTCTTTCCCACAGATCTGTCTACTGGGCTCATGTGCAGCTGTGTTTTGCAGCATTTTATCCATGACTTTCCTAGGAATCAAAAAGAAATCCCTCTAGTTTGAAAGAAAAAACTTTGGAAGCCAGAAGCATCAGCTGCAGAATTACTGTCTTTATGTGTTATTTAAAGCTCATCAAGCCTCATGTGTGCAGAGGACCCTCTAGCCTGACCTGCTGCTGGAGACTCCAGTGTCTGCTGCTCTGTGTTTACCTTTGTAAGCATTTTTGGGGAATAATTTATTTTGCTGAGTTTTCCTGGCCGAACCACACTTTTGTGCCCTGTGGCATTGGAGCACTGACACACAGACACTGTTGCAAATTACACACCAGGGGTCGAGGACTTCAGAGCAGAAATGCTTTGACCTGAAGTAAATTTCTCTGAAGTAAGAATATACAATTGCTGTATGTTTCTACTGGTTCAGAAATGTTTTGTTGATGTGGGCAGACATGAATTGAGCCTCCTAATGAAATGCTCTATTACAGTTTGCTACCTTTGGAGGAGGACATGTAGGGCTGGCTAAACCTTCAAATGTCTTTTTCAGTTTGTGTGCAGGTATTTTCAATGTTATCTGATCTATGAATAGAAAAAGAAAAAAAGGACTAATCAGGATAAGGACTGCTTAGCATATATGAAAGCTGATGTGCCTTTCAGATATGCCAGTCAAGAGGGAGTGCTTACTAAAGAGAAGCAGTGATTATTGCAAAATTTGTGTATGTAAGGGATTTTTTTGTGTTTAACTGCAAGGGAGTTGTTGGTACCTGCAGAGGGGATCTTCATCCTCTTCTGCCTTTCCCTGCAATCTCATCTCCTAAATGAGACTGGGTAAATTCTCTGGGCACTGTGGCTGGTCACACAGCCCTGGTACCACATGCCACAGTCAGCAGTGAAGGAAGGCCAGGTCCTGCTCTCAGGTGCAGCAGTGGTGACAATTCTCAGCTCTGGCCGTGGGGCTCCTGCTCTGGGCTCTGCTGGGATGCAAACCATGATGGAGTGCCCTGCACACGGGGTGTCATTGAGGCCTCACAGCTTGGGAAGCCCTCTGTGTGCTGCAGGAGGTTTTTGTCTTGTCCTTGGCCCTCTGCAAGATGAGTGTAGGGCAGAGCTGCTGGAGCCTCCTCAGATTGGGAATGGGAGATCAAACTGCTCTATCTGCACAAAGCAAAGGTGGGACTACTCACAGTGAGTCCAGTACTGATTCAAATAATAGAGACTTTTATTAAAATGTAACTCTATCCACTCTGGTGCTATTAACTACAATAAAAATGTTTTATTTATTCTATCTGCAATATTTCCACTTTATGATACATCTGAGGAACTCTGATAGGTTCATTTATTTGTCATTTGAGCAGTGAAATATGAAGGAAGGGTTGGAATCTATACTGTTATTATGTGGGAGTTATTTGTGCCTTGTGTTCAATATTGCAGATCATAATGACTCTTCTTTGGTCCCAGTCTTTCATCTGGCAGGAAGGTTGCTGAGCTTCGCAGTCATTTTCTGAATGAAAGAGGGGAAGGGAGGAGTGCTGGCATGTCAGGCTTAATGTGGCCTTAGTAATACCTGTGCCAAGCAGATGTTACAAAATAAACTTAAATGGGGAAGTTCAGGTGCATAGGAATCTTTATTTTAGGTTCATCTGTCCCATTGTATAAGCTGGGCTTCTTGCTCAGGCACAGCCAGTTTAAACAGCTCATTCCTGGGGACCAAGCCAGTGAGCAAAATTCTGAATTCTCTCCCAGCAGGGAAAAAAAACCCCAAAACCAAATTCGCTAGATAAATTATTCAGTGTGAATCATGCCCTTAATTCTCATAATAAATGGTTTCCTAGCCTTGGTTCTATTGACTAATTACTGTGTTTAATGATTTTACTGGCTTTTGTTTTCTAGGCAATTTAATTTTGCTGGGATGGGTTAGTCTGGAAAAGTCCAAGTGAGGGAATGAAAGCTCTGTGTCTGTACAGCTCCAGCTGAGAGCCAGGAATTCAGCCACAGATTTTGCTGCCAGTCCCAGCCTAGATCATTTTTAGTAATAATAAAGCAAGAATTGGGTCCTGAGTAGTGCAGCCCCTCCTTGGGTTCCTGTGTGGACATGACCATGCTCCTGTGCATCAGCTCGTACCCTTTCTGCTCTTTGATAGTCCAGCTTCACTGGGCTGCTGAAGAGCTTGGAGCTGCAGCCCTGCTCCCTTTTTGCCTCTCTTTGAAGGCTCTGCCCTGCACACTGCGTTCCAAGGGGCTCCAGGCTCCCTCTCCTCTGCCTCCAGTCACTGGCAGGGTGTTCCAGCGAATACCCAAACAGGCTGCTCTGGAGCTGAGAGGGATGCTGGAGTGTGGCCAGAACTCTCACACATTGCACATCCACCTCCTCCCCTGACTCTCGTGGTGAGTGTATGAACTTGCCAGCTTTGGTGCTCACAGCAACAGGCAGGGATTAGCAGATTAAGGGTAATTTAAAGTTATGAAAATATACTTCAGAATTTATCTACAAGTGGTTTTATCAGAAGAACTCAATTCTACTGACTTTTCAGTATCAGAAGTATCACCAGGATTGGCATATCCAGGCAGCAGTGAAATGACCTAGTCAGGATCTTGGATATCTCCTCTGCTGTGCAGTCAGGGAGCAGAGCCCTGTCCCAGAGGCTTCTCTTGTGCAGTGTTAGAGGTCTTCAAGGAGAGATTCAACACAGAACTGGGTGTCTGTACTCAGGGTAACACTGGCAAATGACCTAGAAGAGCTTGAAGGAAACCTGAGCTCCTCCAGTGTGAACTGTCTGACTCTCGAACAGCTTAAGGTGATGCTACAGCAAAGCTGTTGCTGTGTCCCTCAGGAAACCATCAGGACAAGGGGTAGGAGAGCAGGGTGCCTCTTACAACTGCATTCAGTGTTGCTTTTGTGCCTATAGATACACTACAGATGGATCTACTAAAATGAACACATGACGTGACTGATAATTGCCCAGTAATGACTATTAAAAAATAATTCCTCTTTCTAAACTCCAATAATGTTGCATAACAGCACAAGGAGCAGTAAAACTCTAACTGGTATTACTGAAAGAATACTGATTTTGAAGAATTTAAAGGAATGTGAAACTGGAAGTGCAGCTTAAATAAATCTTTTCAAGTGCTCTTCTCACAAAAGTACCTTTGACTTCTGTTGCACACAGATTATTTGCATGACCTGAGGAAAAGTCTGGAGATTATTTACTATCTAGGTTACAGAGTTCTGTTTGAGTTTCCAGCAACATGTGCCAAATTTAGGCAGATACAAAGTGAAATAGTAACAGAGATTTTCTTTTTTCACTGAATAGAAGAAGCCTTTGTAGCTTGTTACAAGTCAACTCTAGCCCACTGCCTGGAATTTGATTAGCTTTTTTGATAATTTATCATGTTTTGATTTTATGAAGTTTTGTCCTTTTATACAAACCTTCCACAATTTGGTATTGAAATCCTCATTTCTCAAGTGTGGTGTTTCCTTTCCCCCTCTCCTTCTCACTCTCTCTTTCAGTTTCCTCTCTAAATAGTAACATGATGAAAGTCAATTTTTTAAATGCAAAATTTTATATGTGTTTTCTGGCATGTGGGCTGGCACTGAAGCTGGCCTTGCCTTCTGGAAGTGTTTGAGGACAGGCTCATTAGGGCAACCAACTCCTTCTCCTGTGTGGTAAGGTCAGTTTGAGTAACTGTGTCCCCATAGAGTGATGGGAGTAGGAGCTCTGAACCCTGCTCCCATCTGAACTGAAGGCTCTGTCCTGGACACAGAGCTGACAGTCCCTGTCCTTGGTATTTCAGGCAGCAGGAGCTCTTTGGAAGACCTGAAGAGCTGTCCATGCTCCCTGGGAGTCTTGAATTCTCCATTGTTAACAGGACTTCATTCCTTGCATAGTTTTCCACCTTCTGTGACCCAAAAAAGCTAAATGCCAGCAGCAGTGGTGATTTTATGTCGGTTTGAATGAGCCTGTTTCCTGGGTGGAGTACTGCTTAACATCAGAATGGCAGCAGGGGTGTGTTTCCAGTGTTTGGTGTGTATGAGGGTAAAATGAATCCAGGAACTGTTATTTAACACAAAAGGCATTGCAAAGCTCATCAGGTAAAGCACTTTCCAGCTGTTAGCAACAAGCTATTAGGAAATATCCATGTAGTTAGAGTTGAGGCAAAATCTAACAGAATGGTTAATTATAATAATAAGCAGAATGGTATTGTAAATAGAGCACTAAATCAGAACTGTTTGAAAAGCGTGCTCTGGTATGTCTATAAATCTTGAAAAGAGAGAAAAACAGGGCAACCTCATGAGAATTTCCCTAACATCTTTTTACTGTCTTCCCCTCCTTGTCTCAGGCTCTATTTGCAGTGATTCATGAAAAAAGCCCTGAAGAGCTGACATTTGGGCTTTGGTCCTTGACACTTAAGTAAAATACTTTAAAGTGTAGTTGAGGAATCTTTAGACTCCTTCCTTCCACTCATTCTCTCAAACACTTCTGAAATAAAGGAAGAATGAAAAGCTCCAGCGGATGTTGGTGTTCATTTTCCCCTCCTTCCCACTCAGCCTGCTCTCGGGGTGCTTGTGGTGCACACCCGAGGGGCTCTGGCAAACACTGCCACCGTGTTTGCTCAGCTATTTGGGGGAAGTCAGGGAGCACAAGGGCGCTGAGAACAGCTCTGTAACAGAGAGGGAAAAAGCAGGAGCGAGGGGTTAACGTGGGGGAGCGCACAATGAAATCGCTACGGCTTTTCTACTGCAGACCTGCCTACGAAATTAATAAAGATAGTGCTTCGTGCATGTGCAGGGCTTTGTCCTCAAAGATCCCTACAAACATTGCCTAATCCCATTCTGACACAGCTGTGGAAGTGACTGAAAATAATTCAGTTTCTGTGCTTCCTAGATGGGGAGGAAAACCTTGGAATCCATGAGCAGAGCCTGACGTGCTGTCTGTATGTGGCTCTGTGATGAGCGGGCTCTCCTTCAGCCTTTCTGCTTGTATCTGTGTTCAGTGGCAGATCTAAGGACTGCAGAGTGTCAGGGCAAAGACAAGGCTGTGCTTGATGATGTATTCACACACAGAAACCAAGATTATTGTAAATAATTAATAATAATAGTCCAGACCGTGATCTTGGTTACTGTGATGTGACTCTATTACAACTCATTGACTGCAATACCTGCATTTCCCAATTAGCATATTTTTTGTTTCACCATTAAATAACATGATATGTTACAAGGGTCAATAATGTCTCACGCTGACAAAGTGCTTTTCCAGCCCGTTTCATCTATGAGGTTGTGGGTAGTTGAGTTTCAACATGTGCACACTTCAAAAACATTTGGGAGGCTGCATCTCAGCAGGAGCTCTGGGGAATAGCCCTTGATCCTAAGGGCATTAAACAAGGAATACACAAGGGGTAATTAGGTGGCAGCAGCTCAAGTTTATATTAAATATCCTGCAGCTGTATCAACCGAGTTCTCCTGTCTGTGTTGGCTACTGGAGGTGTCCTAGCTCTTCCCAACCCAGCTCTTTACAGAAATCAGCCGTGGTCCTTGTGCTCCAGGTGGCTGAGGTGTATCCACCTCTGTCTTCTGCAGCCCAGCATGACTCGGGCTCCTGTGAGGGACAAAGGATTTTTTTGCTTGTGATGACTCCAGAGTTGCAACACCAAACAGCTGTAACTGGGAAGAGAGAGAATATCTCTCTTCTGTGGGAGTGAATTTTTTGTTACTACTGAATCCACCTAGGCAGAACCCAGAGCCCTATTCCCACTGATCTGTTTCTACTGAGAAAACAGCTTTTTGTTGAGGAGTCAAAGCATTAGTAAGTAAAACTGAAGTCCCTGCAAAGGGTTGTGAAGCCATTCAGGGGTGAAATGACTAGTCCTAAGTGAGGCAAAAAATGAAATCTTCTTTGTCAACATTTCCAAAGAATCATTTTACATGAGACTGCTGAAAATAAGCGTAAGAGAATTCAGCAAGGTAAGGTGATCTGCTTGCATCACATCTGCTCGCATGGTTGTCTGCAGTCATTACCTTTCCACCAAAGATATGAGTCAAATGAACCTTAAAAGGAAAATCAGAACAGAATATTCCAAATATTTTTAAACCAAATTCTGTTATTTTCCCCCTTTTTTTTTTCTGGTGTGTGTGACTTTTCCTACTCAGAAGTTTTGATTGGTTCATTTGTTGCTAAAGATAGATGAGACAAAGGTCTACATGGATTTTCCATTTGTAAATGAACAGTACAAAGGAGAAGATATGACAGAAACTAACATCTCCATCTTACAATAAACAAAACAAGCCAGTATACAATGAAGAGAATGACAGGAGCATGTTGTATGTGTCAAAATGAAATAGGACTTCTGTGTAGTAAAAAGTGCTGCTAAGAAAGCCTTTCAAGTGTTTAATGAGGGAAAACAGATCGTTAAAGTATGGATTTGATTGTTGGAAAGAACAATGCCCACTGCTTTTGACAATGGCTCTTGGGTTGTTTAGAATCAATACATTATCACACAGCTCTTCCAGGCCCTTCTGCAGTTGTGTCAGTACCTGAATCAGAAAGAAACTTAGCCTATTTATTGATTAACTGCTTTGTAGTGAAATCATCCCCTATCAAACTCCAGCATCTAGAGGTCACCAGATGAATAACCTGCCTGGCTGTGCCTGGGCCAGTGTGCAGGTATGAAATGAGAAAGGAGGGCCAAGGGTTTGAGTTACCTGAACCTGGGCAGGGACAGCCTCGGGTTCACTGTCAGAGGGCAGTGGCAGCAGCAGGGGCGTGCAGCTGGCAATGAATGCAGGCAAGTAAAGTTTAGCCAGTTCCAATCTGGGCAGGAAAGTATTTATATATATATAAAGTATTTATAAATACTTTACCAGCATCTCCCCAGGGAGTGCAGGAACCACGGCTCTGCCTGAGCTGTGCAGTCCAGCTGACCCCGTGGTGCCCTTGCTGCCCAGATCTGTGTCCAGCTGCCTCCAGCTGATGCTGTGACCATTTTCTCACTTTGGAGGAAATTCTTCCTCCTTTTAAACAGGGCCTCTTGGCTGGTTTATTTTGTGGCATGGAATACATCTCTAGCTAATACCCCTCATTATGCATTTCCTTAATTATTTGGTTTCCCAGTGGCTTAGTAATCTAATATGACTCTAGGGACAAATCCTTGCCTGCGATCACAGTCTAAATATCTAATGTTCTATGGGATCCAGAGATTAACAGAACTAAATCCTAAATCCTCTGGGGCTAGAGAATGCCAGTGAAATTGATGGGGAACTGCCAGTATGTGGCTGAAACCACAGGGAACAGAAGTCAAATAATGGTGCATCCACTCCAGCCTCTGCCATACCCAGGTCTTATTTGTTATCACAGGGTCACAGGGATTTGGAAATCAGAGCAAGGATTGTTAGAACATCACCACAGGTCACTTGCAGCGGTTGGAAAGGGTCTCCTGTTGTCATACACAAAGCATTAGCACTGAGGAGGGGGAGAGGGGAAGGAAGAGGCTCTTTTCTGCTGTGCTGTGCTGCTGTTCTCTCCTGTTTTGTGGCTGCTGAAACACCCATCATCTCAGGAGCTGTTGCTGTTGTTTGTCTGATGCAGAGTAGAGAATCACTACCAAACCAAAGGGAGGGACCCAGGTTTTGATTGAATCCCAAACCAGACAGGTCCTATTATCCTTCTTTTTGTCTCTTATTCAAATGTGCCTGAATCATTATAGATTTTAATATAAGGCACTGAAAATATGCAAATTTCTGCAGAATTTCAGGCTTCTGAGATTCCAGTTTTGCAAAACCAGCTAGCAGATTTCAACATCTTATCTTACTACAATGCTACCTGCAAATCTGGTCGCTGAAGTATACTTTTTTTTTTTTTTCCTAGAACAGTTTGAATTACAGTTTTATTATTCCAGGTCTGGAATTTATTTTGTGTATACATATGGAGTCAATTTTTTTTATGCCATCCTCTTTGATAATCTGGGAAAAATTTATTTATGTATTTCAAGATTTTCATCACAGTCATTCTGAGAGTGGAGCTCTGTCACCCTGCATTTATATGGAATACTTACAGACATGCACTACACCTGTATACATGCTAATCCAGTAAAGCCCTTGCCATGACTTTTGATATTTTAACTGTACCAAGTATTGCTGGGTTTAGTGGCCACTTGGGTCCCTCCAAATCCTGGTAGTGCAGAGCTGTCCTTAGGTCAGTGCAGTGTGTGTCAGCTTTGTCCCAAATAAATAAATGGCTTTGCACTGGAATTATTGTTAAAGCAACACAATTGTTTTTGGGAGGGTAATGAGGTGCAGAAGAATGAAAAAGATCCTCCCTCTCCCCTGTGAATGTGTAAATTTTCACAGCTCATTCTGGCAAATTTTGTGACTGTCTTAAGATTTCCTCTTCAGCGAAAAGAGAATAAAGCATTGGGAACATCAAACAGTATTACCCTGAAGTGTTACCCTTTGCTCTTGTGATAAAGGCTTGTTGTTCCTACCTGTTTGGAGAAAATACCAATGTTTTGTTCTTCAAACCTAACGAGTACCAGCTGGGACACATCTCTGTTTATACAGAGGAAAGTGGCTTTAACCTTTGTACAGTGGTGTTGTCCCAAATTATTCAGCCTTGGGGATATTCTGCTGAGTGGCAGGATCTTGCCAAGCTGTGCATTGCTCATTTCTGCCCCATTTGTCATTGCAGTGCAAGGATGTCTCAATAAACAACATCTGGAAAGTGACTTGAGGAGTTCCTTGTTAATCATTTATTGGTTATAGGCTGAAGAGCATTTGGTAAACAGAGGCTGATGCCAATTACCTGGCAAGAATTTTGGTTTGTTCAGAAGATCTGAAGGATGCTGTGATCATTAAATTCTTTCAGTCTCTGCTCTGGAAAAATATTAACCTGAGAGAGGCAGAACTGTTAAGTGAGAAATTTTAACAATTGACAAATGAATGTGGCAGCCTCTTCACACACTTGTCTGCTGAATAAAATGTTTGCACTTTTTATCATTGGTATTGAAAGCCCAGTCTGTGGAGTTGTTTGCTCAGTCTCCAGAGAACAATCAGTTCAGATCAGTTACTTCCAATCCTGATACTGCACACTGCACACTGCCTCAGAGACATTGCTGAAGTCTAACCAAGGGCATGGATAAGAACGAAAAATCTGGGTAACAGCCTGCAAAGGCTGTGTTCAGTCTGTGAACATCCCTCTTTGGCTTCCCACAATAAGGCTAATATTGCACATTGTTTTTCGTAACAGTGAGACATTGCTCTATGACTCTTAACCATTGCTTAGAAAAAGCCCTGATGCAAACACATTTCCTCTGTGTCACAGCAGCTGCCTCTATGGCAGGGTGAACACCAGGTGAGCTGGAAAGCTCTTAAATAACTGTGACAAAATGGCTTTTTTTGGGGTCTGCACTGGTCTGCTCACTGCTGGGAGCTTGGGTGTGCTGGACCACAGGCTTGCTGCAGCTTGCATGGCAACTGTCTCTATTTTATTCTAAAATAGAGAAAATATTCAGAAAATATAAACAAAGTGCACAGCTCCCACAGTTTTAGTTTTCTGGAAGTGCGGACAGGATAGTCTGGATGGTGGTGAATTTATTTAAGCTCTCTAGATGAGTGATTTTCTTAATGTGTGATTTTTATCACAAGGAGTGCTCTGTCTCCCTTGGCCTCTCGGGACTACTGTAAAACAAATAATCACTCACTGAGAGTTAATTGGTAACTTTCACCTCTTCTTAATCTTTGACCTTTACTCTTCTAATTCATACCTGTGTATAAATTAAAGATTTAGACCAACAATTCTGGTAGACTTGCTCTTGATTTACTCTAAGCTCAGACAGATCACAATTAGTTCCTGAGAGCCTTCTTCCCTAAAACTGGTTGTGAGAAAAATGTGATCAGCAGGGCCTGTTAGTGCAGTGCTGGGCTTAACTGATTTAATGATTGCACAAAAACTGCATTAAAGAAAATAAAATATTTAAAGATTATGGATATTTTGGTGATTTTAGTGTGGTTATGAGGGCTCTGTAAGTCTTTGCCATGGAACTGTAAGTGTACATTCAAAAATAGTACATTGATCAGTGTCTCTTCAAGATGTAATGAAGAAATGGGCTCAATAATTATTTAAATACCTTGTCAGTTCTTTCTCTTTTTAGAAATTATATTTAACATTATGTGGATTCTCCACTGTTATAGCTGAGGTCTTCAAATTACAGAAAGAGGAAAGAGGGAGGGTGGCTCAGACCAGGGGTCTAAGAGAGCCAATTTAGCACGGGGTTAGTCCAGCTTAATAGCCAAGTAACACAATTAGGATTCTGTTGTCCACACTTAAGCTCTGCAGATCTCTAATTTTTCTATAATTAGAATGAAGCACAGAGCTATGTGGCTCTCTCACCTACATTATGCAAAGTCATTTTTTCCCATCTTCTATAATTATAATGCACAGCTTAAGAGACTGCCAAGTGCTGAGAGCAGCTTTAACTTACATGGTAGTGCTTCCCAAGAGGATCACATGGACTTGGGTCTAAGTTGAAAGCAGGCTGTGGAGATGGGAAGGTGATTAGGTAATCAAGCATCATTTGAAAGTTTAGAAACTGAGAAATTTGCACACAGGACCTTTCTATTTCTAGAAATAGAATGGGTTTTTCAAACAAGCTAAGGATTTTAAGTAAAACAGAAGAGATTCTATTGGTTTCTGAACTTAGCAACAATTAAGGAGCTAATTTGGTAGTCAGACTTGCCTGATGTAGCACTATTCTGGCTGTTTTTATTTATATAGTTTACTTTTGTAATCTCCCAATAAATAATTTTGCAGTAAGTCTCCAGACAACAATTTAGCCAGAGACTCCAGATCTACTGTTTCAAGGAACAGAGTATGTTTTTAACAGTGACAGTTAATCATCTGCCTTTTCCCTACATTTCCACCAGCCTGGGCTATTCAGATGCTGCTTTGTGCTCATTACTCTGTACAGGAACCCATGGCAGGTTTTGAGCTCAGTGCACTGTTCTAGGTTAAACCAGTTAAGCTGTCACTGGGGAAATTCCATGAGACATCAAGAGAGACTCCTTTCCCAAAGTGATGAAAGATTATGTTTAAATGGTGGAACTGACTGAAAATCATCGTTTTGTCTCTCTGTGTTGGTTGTGGGGAAGTAAACAGTTTGTGGGGAAGGGAGAAGAATATTGAAGAGTTCATATTATTTTTTCAATTCAAATTCTTTTCCTTCTTCCTTTTTTCCTTCCTTTAGTATGTGTTAATAAAACTATCTTTGTAACCTTTAAGTTGGGCCTGTTTTGCCCTCTTCCTCCCAAAGTCTCAGGAAGAAAGAGAGTAGGCACAAAAACCCATCACAAATTTGGTGTGTTGACCGAGAAAGGTCAGAATTGGCAAATGTGAAATTACCGTACGAACACCCTCAGCCTGTGAGGTGGCTGCAGTGAGGGGGACTGTGTCTCTTTGGCCTCCAGGTGCTCAGTGTTTCCCCCTGTGAAGAGGGGATGGAGGCAGCTGTGCCCCCGCTGCCTTTGGTGGAGTTTGTGCTGCCTTTGCAGTCAGCTGAAACTCTCTTGTCAGAGAGCACTCATGGTACTTCCCTTCAGGAGCAGCTTGTTTGCCTTTGGAAAGGCCCAAAAGGCACCAAAAGGCACTTATTTTCAAAGCATTCCTAGGAAAAGATATAACAATTCTGTGTTTTCTTCCTCAGTCAGTCTTCATCCCACAAAAACAAACAGATCTCCTGATGAGTTGCCTGCATTCAGCATTTGGCACAGCTTGATCAATTTGCCAAATGTTGGTACCTCTTTTTGTGGATAACCTAGCAGGGGAGAGGGGTTTTCAGTTATTTCAGATGATTAGAACACATTATCCATTGTAGTTAATAAGCATTTGCAGTAAATCACAAGATTTTCGATAGGAAATGGAGATTGTATTTTGATATTTTTGACTAAAGTATTGGCTGCTTATAATAAAAATTTTGATCTACCTGACTGAGGTTTGAAGAGCAATTCTCAGAGCGAGAGACCCCCCTCAAAAGGAGGGGAGTTTGTCTGTGCACAGTGAGTCCTTGGTGCCTGGCTGCAGCCCTGGGAGAGCACACCTCTCCAAGGGACACCACTGCTCACCAGGGAAGGGGGGTTCAGCTAAGGGCAGGGTTTGGCTTTGGATGCTGGTGGATTCTTCCAGCTGAGGGGGAGATGTTCAGAAGAGTTGATTCTCTGTGTCCAGTGCAATATTCTCCTCTGTGTCTCAGTGCATATTCTGAGTGAAGGCAGAGGTGAAGTGTAGGTGTGGGCTTTTTAATAAAATACTGGGAGAGGGGTGGGTAGTGACAGACTGGCATCACCTCCTTGGCAGCCCTGCCTGCAGCAGGCAGGAGGTGCCTGTGAGCTGCAGTCAGGCTGTGCCTGAGCAAAGGCAGCTCAGTCATTCAGGAGAAGCTTGCCCTGATGTGAGACACAGGAGGTGAGGGCAGAGCAGGGGGAGGTTGGACAGAGCTGGGTGCTCTGGGTGCCTCCTGTTTCTGACTGCAGACAAAGGAGATGACCAGGCTTCCTCTGTGGGAGTTTATCTGTAAGTGCTCACACAAGCAAGAAGCATGTGTGTGGACAGAAAGCTTTCTCAAGAAGCCAGTTCTACAATGAAAAATCTTCAAGTGAGGTGCAACTAAACAAGATGTGTGTCAGTGACAGTGACCGAGCTCTCTCCCAGCCAGAGCGAGGCTGCTGATTGAGATTTCACGGATCTGTGTGGTTTGCAACAGCTGCAAAATCACTTTATGCAGGCAGTGGGTGTTCCCTGCTAGAATTCAAGCCCCTTTCCTGCTCTATTACCTACCACAGTGACCTGTACAGCTGAGGCACTGAGTGCTGTATTGATAATCGAGGCTAAAGATCGTTTTTGCCAGGCTGCAGACAGAAACCCCAATGTCCTGGATGCAGCACATCCTCTGAGCCTGCTCCAGCTGCACCAGCTCCCCGAGGACCAAAGTCAGATCAATAAAATACCTGCCTTGATTGTGGCAGTTCAAAGTGTTTTTCTGTTTCCTCACTCAGGTTCTCCATGCATCATATCCTGCCTCTACCAGAAAAAGGAAGAATTATATCCTCTGTAATTGTTCTGTTTCTTTCCAGAGTTCAGGGGAGCTGTAGTAAACTGGAACAATTAAGAGTCTGTCCAGAAACTTAATGTGTAATCAAACACTGGTGCTAATTCAGTCATCTCAGAGAGCATAAACCTTCCTGGTATCATCATATTTGGAGTAACTTCAGTATCTACAAAGCTTGGGATTCTGGAAATGGCTGAAGTCCTGCTGCATTAGGGAGAGGAGGATACCAAAGTCTTTACCTCTTACTTTTGAGTTCAAGGCACAGTCTCACAAAACCAAATTTGTTTCTTCCCCTGTGGGCCTAAACTTACCAGTAGCTCTGAAGATTTTTGTGTGATCCTGGTGCCACTGTCACAAGTGGTGGTGCTGCTGGAGGAAGGGATGTGAGGTCTCATTCTGCCCAGTTCCAGAGTCCTCCCCAGGCTGTGGGCTGATGGGGAGCAGCCCACAGGCACAGCCTGTGCTTTGGATAAACTGGTCTCAACCCAAAGAAACTCCCCTGAGCTGAAGCCAAAGGTGCTGTGGCAAATTCACATGGGAAGAGCTGAGAGCAGTCTTTTTAACAAGCAGGAATCTAAAGATAAGTAAAGTTTACTTTTGCACTTCTTTACAGTAACATAAGCCATCAGACAGAAAAGTGACAGTTTCTCCATTAGTCCTGGACAAATGTACTGGTCTGTCAGGGTTATTATGTTGGAAAATAATATCCAGCAGTGCTTTCCTGTAAAGGAGTCACTCATCAGAGTAAATGCAAGGAGCACATCAGGCTCTGAGCACAATGCTGAGTTAAACCAATGTAGGCAGGTACTGGAGGTGTGAAATTGAAAAAGTCACCAATGCTTCCTGCCTTGTTCTTTCTAGACAGGTTTCTTGTACTTATTTAAAGGCCAGGAGTCCCAAAGGACAGTGCTACCACCTTTATTACTTTCTCTCTAATGAGATTTTTCAGATTTGTGGCAAAGCCACATCCCATGACACAAATGAGATCCCAGCATTTGCTGCATTGCTCAGGGAAGGGGCAGCTGGAACTCTGGCCAGTCTGTATTTCCCCATCTTCCTTTAATG
The DNA here is from genome assembly GCF_021018805.1 of Prinia subflava. NCBI lineage: Eukaryota > Metazoa > Chordata > Aves > Passeriformes > Cisticolidae > Prinia > Prinia subflava. The sequence continues at coordinate 8,272,989 of NC_086257.1, read as the reverse complement.
CATATAAACTTTGGCACGGGGATACTGTCCTATCTGAATGGGAAAAATCAGCCTTGCAAAACTGTTATATCAGTCAGGCCTTGGGAAGGGGGAAGTTTGCTCAGAACTGTGTTTTGTATCAGGCTGAGGAGCAGACTGGGCACCCTTTGCTTGCAAACAAAAATCCATTAACAAGTAAGGAAACCTACTCTCAAGACAGTACTTATATCAGACTGCCCTTGAGGGCTTTAATTCCCTATTACTTAATCTACCAAGCATTTATATGTTACTACACTTTACTTACAACTTCATACAGTACAATTTCATACACCTGGAGCCTTTAATACCACTATTTTTACTTTAAAAAAAATTTAACGTGAGTCAAGTGAAGCCAACTTGAGCTTACTTCTATGAAGGACAATAAAGTTATGTGGGCGTGGTGACCACTTAATATTTTTGGAGGCATTTAGCACAGGATAGAATGGCAACTTGAAATACTAGAGCCAGGAAAAACATACCTTTGATAAGCCAAATTTCTTTTACCTGTCAGAGATGTGTATTTTAGCAATCAATAGTGACTTGTACAAAGCCAGACTCCACCATTTATATACGAAATCTATGTTATAGTTCTGCAGTTTTACATGGCAGATTTTCCTGTGAAATATCCAGATGGAAGGTGATTTGTTTTCCTTGTGAGCCTGTGTATCTCAAGTGTGCATGTCTCTCACTCTAAGAAATGTTGCTGCATTAATAAACCTGTAATGAGTTTTATCTCCTGACATTTTTCTGGGCATCAGGACTCAGCCTTGTTGTTTTCCAAGATACTCTTCACGACTGTCACCTGCACCAGCCTTCTGATGAAGGTGTGAGAAATCTCACTGCCTGAGAGCTCAGTTACGGACCTTTGAAGGCAGCACTTCTCTGGCATGAGAACACTGCAAAATAAAATGGCCAGTCCAACAACCCTGAATAAACTTGGCCTGTCAAGCAGACAAACAACAAAAGTGGGAGGGGAGTAGAGTCAAATAATTAGTAAATGAAAATCCTGAAGGCAGATGATGAACAATTTGTAGTTTTTTCTTGTGTGTATGAGACGTGAGGAGGATAGATTCGGATTTTGGAGGGAGGACTGCCCCTGTGCTTCCTGGGGTCTTGCAGAGGTGACCTGGGGAGTGAACAGTAGTGTTGCACCCCACGAGTTGGAAGTGTGAGCAAAGCTGGTTGTCCCTCCCTTGCTCATCCTCCCCAGCAGTAATTGCTGCATCCCACATTCCTCCTGTCCTCCCCCAGGGGCTCAAGGGTTGGCACTCTGCCCCTGCTTCCACTGGGTGGATCCAGGGGGACCTGAGTGCTCCTGGGGCTGTGCCTGTGCTCTGGGAGCCCTGCCTCACGTTCCTCTGGGCATCTCAGGTCCTGCACTGCCTCAGGGCTGCTCTTGGTGCACAGAGAGGCAATTAACAGTGACTGCTTAATTGGCGCTGTAAATGCACCAGTGAGTCTTTTAGTGTCCATGAAATCAAGGCAAATGACACGAGAGGAACATTTGTTTTTAACAGCCCCTTGGCTGGGGAGGTGTCTTGCATTGATCCCGAGCTGTTGGACTGCCAGGCCTTTATTCCAGCACTGCCAGTAATGAACTGGGGACAGGAGTGGCTGGAGGGCTGAAAAGGCTGCAGCTCTCCGATGTTAATCTCACCTCAGGGAGAGAGGATGACTCCAGCACACATAAATACAGGGAAATTATGACCTGAACACAAGGTCCTGTTGCTTGAAAGGCTGCTTCTGAGACTTCTCTGCTCATTCTGGCAAGGTCCTGGAAGGGGAATCTTGCAGGGTGTCACGCTGTACTTCTCGGAGCTGAGCAGGGAATCTTCCACAAGAAAGATGAAAGTTTAAAAAAAATTAGATTCCATGACTGAAAGAGGAGCAGATAATTGCTATTTGTCTCTCTGAGCTTTTGTGGGCAGATATTGAATAGAAAATGGTTCATATAATTGTATTTTTGGGAGCCTAGTTGCAGGCAAAGATTTATAGGAGTTTTTTTCCCTGCAAAACCCCGTGTCTTTTCTATTTTAAAAAAGGGACTATCACCAAGTGTCACCCTGAAGAATTGGACCCACTACAGTATTTTGTTACATATCAGAAAACGAAGTGCAAGGCTGGTGCACTATTAAGCAACAGCAGCAGAGCTGCCACTCTCAACCTCATTATTCAAGGCTCTCTTTAGTTCAATTATACACCTCTACAGCTAAGGAAGATAGATGAAGGTCATTTGGGAGCTGTAAACCACAACGCATTGAATGCAGAACTATGTTCTTAAGCTGATTTACACCTTGTTCTCCAGTGTTGTACAGCATGGGGCTTCGATTGAAATGCAGAGGCAGTGATTGAAAAGCCTTGTTCCTCTTCCCAGCTCCAGATCCACTGCCTGTAATTATTATCTTGATTAGATGGTGAGACACAATGGCTTCTGCTTCCATACCTGGGTGGTGACAAACCCCAAAATCTTGGCACTTGGGCAAAGAACCCACCGGGGATGCACAATGGTGTTTACATCTGCAGTAAGTTAATTCTGGGTTGGCTATATTGGTCCAACAAGGAAGAAAACCAGCAATTGAGGGAAGCAATTTGCCTTTCCAGGAGAGACAAAGAACTGTCACCTTGTACTGATTTACCTCCCATATACCTCAGCATGAGGGGTGGCAAGTACATTGAAGAAAGTTAATTAAACACTGCAAATGCACACAAAAAGAGAACCCTTTCATGCTAATGACAAAGGGTTGTAGGCTTCACTCACAGGAAACAGAGACATTTTAAAAATAACATAGTCTGAGGTGTACAATCCTATTTGGGACCAGATCCTGAGGCAGTGAATCTGGGGGTGCTGATGCTGTCCAACTTCTGGTTCCTCAGTGAGGCCTCAGGGGGAGACCAATTGGGGATCTCTGGCACTTTGGTAAAAAAGAACTTTGGTAAAAAGTGTAAATCAGTCTGACTGTCCCTAAACATTGTTCCAGAACCCGTGCAATGCAAGCACCTTGCTTTGCATGCTAAGGTCAAAATGCACATTAGCACTTTCACCCATCAGTGGAAGCAGATGCCAGCTCTGAGGAGCAGATCTAACTAAATATCACCTGCAATTCCAGTGCTGTCTTGGGAAATATTCTGTCAGTTTAAGCTAACTGAAGAGGGGAAGATAGGCAATAAAACCAAAATGATTTGAATTCTTTTCTGAAATGGGATTTGCTGAACATCCTGCATCTCTAGCAGCTCATCTTTATTTAGAAATAAATTCTGACAATACTCATGCTTTTCTCCATTTAACAGAGAGAACAGGAATCAGCACAGAGCCACAAGTAGTTTTGACAGAGAAACAAAGATTATTTTAGCACTACTGTATTTCTGTCCATGGACCAGAGTTTGCTTTATTAACATTTCTTCTCTTTTTATAGTAAGGTAGAAGATTAAGCACCATGAAGGCATATTTATTTATGATATTTCAGAATTCGTTTCATCTGGAGATATTTTTTGGATATTTTTATTTACTGGAAATAACCAGAGGAGACTTTTAAACATTAATATTGTATGTAAAGGTTTTTGCTCTTAAATATTTAAACTTTCAATCATATTTATAGATACATGTTTAATTTTTAGAACTAGTATTTTCAAGTTAAAATCATACTATGATTTTAATATTGTGGCTCTGTATAAACCTAATTCTGTCCACAGATGTGATGCCCACTCATTTCATAGTACCTTCACCCAAAGGCCAGCATTTCCTCTGTGTTGTTTGCCTGAGTTTTTATTATTTGCAGCACCTGGTATCCTTAAGAAAAGAGTTTTCTCTCTGTGTTCATGTCAGGTTTTCCCTGCTGAGTTTGGCCTGGGAACAAATATGCATCTCCTGCTTCTAGAATGGCCCCATCCATCGTTAGCTCTAATTGTGCATGAAGCCACTCCTGCCCTCGTTAAAAATCAATGAGAGCACCAAAAGGGCCTGGGGTTGTTGAAAATTGGGATCTCTAAGAGTCCCTCAGGGATAAATGTAATGATAACACATCCAAAGACAATGAAATTGTAATTATATAAAAATTGCTACTAACTTAATTATAGATATTCTACACAAAAATCTGGAATCCCCTTTTCTCACAGGAGAAATCCTGCTTTAGTCGATAAGGTTGTGGTGTAAAAACAAAGTGGGACTTGGCTGGGATGCACATGACTGCAATTTGCAGACTTTATCTGAGATTCTGCATCGATCCTTTCCTGCACCGAAGATTTGTGCTGCACTGTTTATAATCTTCTATCTTCCATTAAATATATTTTAAAGGGGAAAACAAGTCTCAGAACTAGTCCTTGACTTCAAAATGCTTTTGCTATGGATGTACTGGACACGCTGGATGTGCTTCTCAGCAATCATTACAAATGTAATGACCTTCAACTGCTAAAATGAAACTTCTTTAGTATTAATCCAAAACTTTCAACATAAACATTTAATAAAAACTTTGGACAGAAATTCCCTCATATAAATCAAAGATAAAATTTTGTTTGGTTCCCCCCAGCCCCAAATAACAATTTAATTGCTGTCTTATTTTTCCCCCTTGGTTCTACTGATGCTGTGCTGCCTGGTAAATCAGATTAGGGAACGATCTGGATTAAAAATCACATCAAAAGATCTCTAAAATCAGTGGTGTGGCAGGTGGAGGATAGCTGGGAGTGCCTGGGGAAGGATGAGCAGGAAAGCTCCTTATGCCAGTACAGATGCTGGCAGCTTTTAACCTCAAACCGAGTCTCAGCTGACCCAGTGCCAGACCAGGCAGTGGCACTGCACTCTGCTTGTGAGAGTGGGAGCCACCCACACATTGCAGGCTGATAATGACTGATTTTCTTTCAGTCTACTCTCCCCATGATGAATTAGTAATTGTACTCATGAGGCAAAATTAATAACTTTGAAATAATCCTGGCTTTCGAATTTTTTTTCCTTCTTCTGGCAGTAAATTTTGACTCTAGCATTCCAGCTGAAATGCTTTTCTGAGGCTGTACTGGCATCCTGCACATTCTCTTGGAAAGGGCAAGGCATGGCTGTGCTCCAAAAATAGGGGAGCAGGGAGGAAGAGATGTAATCACTGTGGGATGCATGTTCTGTACCCTGTGTGCAGAAAGTCCCTGCAGAGAGCACCTCAGGGTCCATCTTATCTGCAGGAGTTGGCTTGTGTTCCAGATTCCTCCTTCAGGGGAACTTTGGACACCTGCAAGGAGTTGCTCTTCCTCAGATGCTGTTGGGTAAAATGACAGGCTCTTATTTCAGGGGTTGAAAATTCAAGATATCATTGAAATTTCCACCTTTTCTTCAAACCAGAGATAGACTAAGCCTTTTCCACCTAATCTTCCATTACTCCCCCACTTTTTTTTTTTTTTCCACACCATGAAACCCAGCAATGTCAGCTCCGGAAATTATTGCCCTCTTGCACAGAGGGCACTGAGTGCACTGCAGAACTGGCAAGCAATGGTTTCTAGAAACCATGCTGGTTCCCAGCACCACGTGTGGATCACTGCAATGCTTACACCTTCCTCCTGCACCTTTCTTACAAGTACAGTGTGGACAGGACACACTGTGTGTCCTGCCTTCTGCTCTTTTTCCTCCTCTAAAAATCCTTGGGATTTTCAGTTGAGAAGGGACCAAAGACTGAAATCATCCTTCTGCTTTATTGGAACATGTGGCAGATATGAGAACTCTCTCCACTTGTACATTTGGACCTTGGAAAGACTGTGCTTGCCAAGATTGGGGTACCCACCAGCTCTTCTTAGCTGGAACCTTCTGAGCAGAGGATATGGCAGGCTCAGCTCATTCCAAGAAGTATTGGAAATAACAATCTCCTGCATGTGTCTAAGTGCTTAAACAGAATACTTAGGGGTTTATTTCAGGGTTTTTTTTCATGCAATAATCTTCTTCAGCAGCAACATCTGATAGCTTTACAAAAAATCATAATGAAGTACTTGAGCAGATTATCCAGGCAAGCTCTCAATTAGCTGAAACATCTTGACCTATGAATCTGAATAAAAGGTGCTGATCTTATTGTTGTGACCTTTCTAAGGAGCATGAAACTGCTGTGGGTAGAGGAGTCCCTGAAATAGCCATAATGTGGGGCAGTAATTGTGAAGGAAGGTTACACCTACTCAGTTTTCTTTTTTGCTCTCTCTGTGCTGCAAGAGGGTTTATGAGCTTTGGTTAATGATCCCAGCTGTTCCCAAGGAACTCTGCTGCAGATAGGATTGGACTGAGAAATGTAACATAAACAAGGAGTAGCTCTGTGTATCTGTATCTTTTCTTAGTCAAGCTGCCTGTAAGGCATTGTATGGGTACATACTGTGCACATCACTGAAATGCAGAGCTTTGTAGGCACTAAACAATCAGAAATTATATATCATATCAGAGAGATATACTATTAAGCAAAGAAATCACTGTAAACTTTGTCTGTAATCAAAAGGACAAGAAGTCAAGCTGAGGGACCTGCCTTTCTTAGTGTTCTTGGATCTTATGCAAGAAATTTGCATGATCTACATCATTTGGTACTCCTTTTATTTTAATTTTTTTTAAAGATGTTGAGCTGATCCTTCCAGAGCCTCAGTCTGCTCTAAAGCAGCTACTCTGTCCCAGTATGGGTTTGTTAATTTGAATGTGCAGACCTCCTTCCATACCCCTCCACCCAAAACAGCCTGCTCTAATCAGAGTTCCTGCTGCTGCCTGGTGTTTTAATGTGAGATAGATTTAGACTCATACATTCCTGGTTTTTGGATTCTTGCTCTCTTGGCCAGAGCCAGATATCTTGGAAATGAGAGACTTGTGTGACACAGATTTATTGATGTCCTTGTGTGCAGCCAGAACCAGAGCTATTTTTCCACGTGTTCTTGCCCCATTCCTGATTTCTTCATCAGGTTTGATCCTCAAAAGGTGTGATTCTACCCCCGAGGGCCCTGAGAACAGGACCCTGCCCCATCCTGCATGTCCTCTAACACCAGCAACTGCAGCATCTCCTTCTGTGCAGTGCCTCAGTCTCTGGGAGGGAATGAAGCTTTCTGAGCCTGTCACTGTGGAATTGCACTGCTCTCCTGAGACACAACAGCTTTGAGTCCTGCAAATCCTCTGACTACTCAGCTGCTGTGTAAACCACACATGGTAGTGATACCACCTGTCCTCTGACCACGCTTTTCTGAAAAAACAAAGGCACTACAGATACATTTTGCAAGGTCATCACTCCTTAGATCTGCTCTGAGTGTGTCAAATGGAAGGGGCACCTTCCAAAGGACTGGTATGCTGTGTCTGCCTGCAGGTCTTCACCCATGTTCGGGTTGGGTCAATTTGGAACAAATGCAGAAGTAAAATGCAGAGAGAGATATCACTTCCAGGTGAAATTAAAAAAATGCTACATTTACCTGCTCCTGTGCTGAAGTGTGTGTTGAAATATTTAGAAAAATGCAGGTGGAAGGGACATCTGGAACCCATCCAGTCCAGTCCCCTGCCCAAGGCAGGACTGTCAGATGGGCCTGAGGTTAAGTGCATATAACCCACAGATCATACAACCAATTTCCACAGTCTTTGCTGGATCTTTTCCAAGCCCAGCTGTCAGGACCATCCTGTTACCTGTGTACAAGCAAATGGGTGGAGTGGGGAATTCACAGCTCTGGAGAATGAGCTTTATAAAACACAGAAAAGGAAAAGTTCTGACTGAGTTGTGTGGGAACACAGAATCGTAGCAGCATATAGTCTGGATGCTTTCAAAAAGTCATAGGTTTGAAGCCAGAGGAGACCATTAAAATTGTCTGTTCTGACCCTCTTCATGATGATACAGGGCCATTGAATAGTCCTAAGGCTGGAATATGAGTCTGCTTAGCATTACTTTTCTATTACAATTTCTAACTCTTATAACATTTTTCTGAGTTATTCTCTAACCCCTAAATTACTCTTTTTCATATACGGCTGTCTGTCAATCTGTTCTTTACTCCTCTGACAGCTCGTCCCCACCTTCCAGTGTCTTGGGTGCCTTTTTTTCTGCTGTCAAACTCAGGCTAATTCATTTTCAGTTCCCTTAAGAGACCTGTCTGAGCACTGAAAGATCTGGACTCCCGCTATTTCATTAGCCCTCATTATTTTTCAGTTAATGGTTAGCTGGCAGCATTGGTTTTGATTTTTTTTAGTAATAGGAATGAAGCAGGTTTGTACTTTATAGCCCTTTCTCATCAGTCTCTGGGAGAAAAATATATCTGTCTACAAAGATATTACAGTCTCCTTGAATGCAAGCTTTATTGTTATTTGCATCACCTTCACTTATGCACAGTTTTAGTGGGGAAGGTCCATGAAATTAGAGTGCATGCAGCTGTGCAGGACACGGGCAGATCCTGCCACAGACGCTCCCTTCCCTTCCCTTCCCTTCCCTTCCCTTCCCTTCCCTTCCCTTCCCTTCCCTTCCCTTCCCTTCCCTTCCCTTCCCTTCCCTTCCCTTCCCTTCCCTTCCCTTCCCTTCCCTTCCCTTCCCTTCCCTTCCCTTCCCTTCCCTTCCCTTCCCTTCCCTTCCCTTCCCTTCCCTTCCCTTCCCTTCCCTTCCCTTCCCTTCCCTTCCCTTCCCTTCCCTTCCCTTCCCTTCCCTTCCCTTCCCTTCCCTTCCCTTCCCTTCCCTTCCCTTCCCTTCCCTTCCCTTCCCTTCCCTTCCCTTCCCTTCCCTTCCCTTCCCTTCCCTTCCCTTCCCTTCCCTTCCCTTCCCTTCCCTTCCCTTCCCTTCCCTGGACCATCATTTTCTTGAGGCATTGAAAGGGAACCTACAGGCAGGGCCAGAGAAACAGCACTCAGTTTTCTCATAATGCTGGATGTTTTCTGAGACTTTAAAGACACAACAGAGCTTTTAGGGGTAACCTGATTAATTTTGCTACTCTGGAAGAAAGCACAGAGAGTTATTGACTTCAAAGTGTCATTGTTCAAGCTGGCTCTGCAGCCAGCCGGCGCTGAGCCGCGGTTTTCCAACAGGGAGGTGGGAGTAGCATGCCTCCCTGATTACCCTCGACTGATGTTGTTAATTAATCAAGCACAAGCTCATTACAGTAACTGAAGAATGACTCATGAACAATCATGCCAGCTTTTTTTTTTCAAATTTTATTTTGTGGAGGAGAGATGAGAGAGATATAAAAAATATAACAGTAGCGTTTGATGATATTTTCCCAAAGACAGCAGGTTCACAGGGAAGGAAAGACTGGAAATATTCGGGTCATTAGCCTGAAGTTTTCAGAAGGAATAAGGGTGCTAGATTCCCATGTTTCCCCAGCAGCTATGGTAATCTCAAATTTGGTAATTTGGTAAGTATATCTAAATTCAGAGGAGGCTTAACCATCCTGTTGAATTTACCTGCACAAAATTACGTATGCAGGGTGACTTGCAGTTGCTGATCCAGTGAGAAACAGAACTTTGGAGACTGGGATTTGATGAGCACCAGTAATAGTCCTTGCCTTGAGCAGCAATTGCATGTGAGCAGCCCCTCTCAGATCAAGGTGCTTGTCACTTGTGATCACTTTAGTAATAATTTGAGTGGGTATCTGTAAAAAAACATATTTTAAATTCTTCCAACCTGGCCAATCTCAGAATCAATATGAATTCTCCATTTTTCATTCCTTCTCTTATTATTTATTCTCTGTTGATCTAACATGGACAAACCATCTCCACAACTGAGTTTGCATGGAGTGTAAAACCTTTGTAATTAACATTAGTTATAATTATGTTTCAGTACTGACGGGAGAAATGACATCAAAGTTTATACTTAACAGAGAAGGGAGGAGATGGAGAAAGGATTATGAGTAGTAGTATTTGGTAATGAGGTTAGTGACATAAAAGAGTTATGCAGAATTAGCAGCAGGAGCAGCATTTGCTTTCCTGTTTTTCCCAGAAATGGTTCTGCTAATAAAACAAGCACAGATGTGGAATGGTTTTATAGCTCATGCTTAAGTATCCTCGTGCAGTGTCTGAAACCTAATCATTACAACGTCTTGCATGAAAGCCAGAAAGTGAGCAAGTCATTATGTTGCTACGTGTTGACATGGTTCCTGGGTATCTTCCTCCTGAAATAAATACTGCCTCTCTGTAGATTTGCTATAATTGGATTCTACTGCACTGTAATATGTAAATTATAAACTTCAATTAGCGGCGTATAAAAATAGAAAGTCATGTAAATGTCTTAGGGAAAAGTATTTGAGAACTACGAATATTTAGGATAACCAAAAGGTGTACTATTTTGTTATGGTTGTTGTCACTACCCTGAATCTTTAGGGTGTTTCTGTTTGGTTTTTACTTCTAGTTTTGCAGTTCTTGTTTGGTTCAGCTCTGGCAGTGAGCTATAGTTAATCTGTGTGGTCCCATACAGCTGACTGGAGGTGTGTTGGCTCTTTGGTCTGTCCGTGGTACTTTGATAGCTTTAAAAAAATAGGTAAAAAGATGTTTTAAACTTGTGGTGTTTTCAACTGCTGTTAGAACACTGTTGTAATCTGAGTGTTTGGCTTGCCTGTTGCTGCTCCTGGATGGTCTGTGGTGAGTGACTTCAGCAGTTTGTGAGTCTGGCTTTATAAAGGTACGAGGGTGGGGATGCAGCACCTCCTGAAAGGGGTGTTGGTACAGTGAGGCACGTCCCCCCACAGGACACTCATGCTCACTGTCCCCAGAGGTGGCACTCCACAGGTGGGATCCCCCAGCACAGCAGACAAGCTCACACGATAAGGAGGGGACACGAGGCTGGCTTTCCTGGATGTGACATTTCACATCCCAGATGCACTGGTCTCAGCACGGTGCCGCGGCGCTTGGCACTCGCTGCTGTGCCAGGGGAGGCTGCTGCCCTACAGACCTTAGCAGGGAGCAGATGGGAACAAAACCTGCAGCAGCTGCACGGGATCAAGTGATGGAGCCTCATGCACAAGGCATGGGATTGGACTTGCTGATGTAATTTGTCAAGTACAGTTGTTTGGAAGCAGCCAGCGGAGAAATGGGAGAGGGGTGAGTTCATCAGTGCCAGCTGATTTAGTAGAACTAAAAAAGCAGTCTTTGCTCCTTTCTTATTTTATTTTATCAGTGAAGGTCACTTGCTTTGATTCCTTAAATAAGGACTACCAAGTCTAAATTCCATTTTCCTCTTTTGCACCAGCTCAACTCTCTTTCTTTTCCTCAGGCCTTTCTGTTCCAAACTTCTCTTCCTGGAACCAGCTACCTGTAGAAATGTATTTCATCTACATTGCACTGACACTGTATCACCATGCAGGATTCAAACAAATGGCTGGGAGCTCATGTCTTAAGGTGAGCTTTACAGCTGGTGTCTATCACCATTTTCCAGAGAGATCATTCCATGATAGTCAAATTATATTTATTTTAGTGATGTGAGTAACACCAAGCCTTCTGCGGTATGGGTTATTCTACTTGGATGTGTCTCAGAAACACCAAATTTATTTTCTTACCCATCTGTGTGGGAGGACAGATAAAGATAGTGCTGAAGGCAGTCTTGCCCCCAGTGTATTGCAGATGTGTTGATTATCAAGACTGGGAACAGCCTTGCTCTCACAGCCATGGGTGTGATAAAAGAGTGAGTTGGCTGGTTGGAGTCAGCTGGCTGTGCTGTGAGGAGGAAGGGGCAGGGGGCTGTGCAAGGGACAGAAAGGGTGAGACATTGGCCAAGGGACAGACAGAGTTAGGTAGCTGTGCTAGGGACAGGAAGGAATGAGCTGGAACTGCTGAAGGAAGAAAGAAGCAGGAGAGAAAGAGCCAGAGCTGTGTGGAGCTGCCCATGGGAAGCTACACAGAAAAGGTATGAAGGACTTAGATAACAAAGTACTGGTGCTTGAAGCCCTCTTTGGTGTCAGTCATATCTCCTCTGTCACCCATCTAGAGGATTTCAGTAACAAAGAGAACAAGGGAATTATTTCTACGTACTCCTTAATTCTTAATTGTTATTTTTATCTTAGTGCAATTTAAGGTTATGCCAAAGAAACCCAGCATTCTTTCTGGTGAAAATGTGCGAATTCAGCTGTTGTCCTTTGTCCACCTCGTATTCTGTGTATAGGTCCAAAGAATAATTAAGGAAGAAACATTCAAAAATACCTTGAAAGGGCTTAATTTTCATTGAATTCCACTAGATATTGGTGTCTAGTTCTTGAAGATTCTGTGTAACCTATGAGCCTAAACAAACTTATGTTGCCATAGGGGCAATGCAAGTTCAAGTAACTTTAACAAACTACTGTATTTCTCCACTATTCATTAATGTTAGGTGATACTGAAACTTTCACTCTGAGGTGATTGAGTGCAATACCTAAAATCCCATGACAAACCAGGCCTTACATCCTCAGTAAGAAAACAGCCCAGGGAAGCTTGCTTAAAAGCAGTACTGATTTCAAGATACTTTTGTACTAAAGTGACGGAATGAAAAACCTGCTGCTCGCTTCAGTGGGGCTTATAGGTATGGCTAAAGAGGCATGCTTTTATTGTTAAGAACTGCATTTCCAGGGAAAGGCCTTTGATACTAAAAAAATGAAAAAGAATGGGCTGTGCAATGCTGGAAAAATCCCTTCACTTCTCTCCAGCTAGACCTGAGCCTGTAATACAACAAGAGGCTATCGTGATCTTTCATTCACTGAGACCACTATATTTTTTCTTGACAGAGCAATTACTACTTAATCTCATTAGGATAGATGGTAATGGACCCCAGTTGTAAAATATCCCTTTGTATTTTCTCTTCTATTTTGTTTTGAATATATTGCTTTGATTTTTATCACATTTATGTGCACATTAAGGCACAATTATTCATTGTTAAAGCCAATCTGCAATCAATGTCATTTTCTGTATTTTGTTTACCCAGATTAGAGGTTTGATCCTGCTCATTGACTTCAATAAGTGCTTGACTTACCCTCTCCCCCCTCTCTCTTGGATCTCCATTTTACACAGAGTTTGTCCTTGGCCCTGGCTTGGTGCACAATGGAAAGGGCCCGTGGTACAGACTCTCATGTGTTCTGAGGGAAGACTGGTGGTGTTTGCCTGTGCTGGGCAGGGCACAGTCACCCCCTCAAGTCTCCCTGGCTTCCAGGGAAGGATAAATGGAGGACAGGGGCTGGGAGAGCGAGGAGGAACAGAGGAGGATGACAGAAGATAGCCAGCAAACATTTAAAAAAGAGACAAAGCCATGGCATCCCAGGGCAAGGGCTTTGTCATGCCAGGAGCAGGGACTGGGCTCTCCTGTGGGTATGAAACCCTGCAGGGCTTCTCTGAGCTCTCCTGTTCCACCCAGAGAAAAGGGACAAAGGTCTGTGCATATGGGGAAATTCAGGCAATGAAGACAGCTGGAGGGAGGAAAAAGGAATGTTCTCAGTGCTTCAAGGAGCAATTTTCTTTGCATTCACTAGAAATTTTCCTCCCCAGTGATGGGATATTTGTGCTCTCCACCCTTTCCTGTGATTTTGCCACTTGTCATATATCTCCTTCCTTAAGTTACCAATAAGTAGTTTTTTTCTCCTATGAGCTGCATTCCTGTTCTGGTGAACAAGAAACTTAATGTAATATTAAGCAAAGAAAGAAACTCATTTCCCTATCTCTCTAACTTGACTCAAGCTATCAGTTACCCTGGAGTAAAGTGGAGATTAATCTACCCCATGTGTACTTGCAGTATTTAACAATAACAGTCCCCTTGTCTTATCAGTCTCCCTGTGGAAGTTTTGATCACAGAACTGAAGGAAGAATAAGCCTGTGTTTATTCTTGCTGAGGATCTTGACGTTTGGCAGAGTGTTTGCCTTGCTGGTTCTGTGCCAGAGCATTACAGGCTCCACTGGCTGTGCAGAGGTGGGGGAAGGCAAGGAAGAGAAAGCCCCCATAAGGGAGTGCTGGGAGAAAAACCTGCAGAGCTCATGGTGCAGTTTTGCCACCCAGATTTATTTGGGAGAAGCTGCATAGGCAAAGTAGGGCTTTTCCAAAAGTAGGGAACCCTGCCTGCCACAGGGACCATACCAACACAGCCATGCTGTGATGTTTTCAGTAATTGAAATATGTTACCTTTGCTGTTCTTGTTTTTCTCTAAAGCCAGACTGATTTCTGATGCTCCAGGTGAGGTCATAGCCTCCCCCCACATATTTCAGTGTGAGGAATATCCCTTTGGCTTGACCCTTGCCAATCTGTCCCATGCCAGAGAGAAATGTTCTTCCTTGAGTGATCTGAAAAGTCCAAATCATCTCCATCATGTATTCCTGGCTCAAGAAACCCCTGTAATGTGCTGTGCACAGGAGTTCAGCTGGTCAGCTCTGTAGATTAGTGGCACTTAGGAAAGAACATGTTTCATAGAGAGTTTTTGTTTAATAAATGATAGTGAAGAGTGTTCTGCAGTGCTGTAACTGCTAATGTTGCACTTCCTCTGCCACTGCCTAATTTAATTTCCTTGAAAAGTAGATTTTGAACATTTCAAGGCACTGAAAGTGCCTGATCAATGCAGGTATGTGGAGTTTATAATTTCTACCCGGACCATGAAATATTATTTCACATAAATAACAATTAATAACCTTTGGAGCACATTCTCAACCTCAGATGTATGACCGAAAGTTTGGTGTAAGCCTGTCAGGAGTTACTGTGATTTTGCACCCATAAAGGGAAACTAATCCCCCACTTCTCTTTTGTGCCAGTTCTGTGGTCAAGACAATCTCCTCCCCATGGCTCATCTGTGAAGCACCATGTCCACAGTTTGGGAAGTGAGGAGAGAGGTGCAGGCTCCTGGAGCTCACAGAACCCAAACCTCCTCATGAGAAAGGGAACGGGGTGAGCAGCAGAGATGCTGCCTCCTGCTCTGTCATTTCCATAGAGAAACTCTTACATGATAGCTCCAGACAAAGTTTAGTTTTTAGGTGAGAAGAATAAGGATAAAGAACACCTTTTAAAAATAAAATATTATTGTTCATACTTATTTGATTTCTGACAGTACATTTCTAACCCTTTTCTTTAATTAATCCTTATTCAATATTACAAATATATCATTTTCATTTCAAGCTATAGTTATTTTGCTAAATTCTACTTTTTCTCCTCTACTGATTTTATTCCTGTCTAAAACCTTTCTGTCACTCTGTAACAGAATAAAAATGGGCTAAATCAAGCACTTTATCCAATCAATGACTCTTCATACTTGACCAAGGATCTCTGTGCCAGAAATAACATTCCACAGTCTGGAAGTGATAAGGATGAAACGTTCCATTACAACATATTAATCATTGTTCCCCCATTTTTCATTAGGCAGGACAAGTTCTATTGCTGTTTATTCTGTGACTTGTGATGGGTATCTCTGGAGCTGGCTTTACAACAGCAATGACCTTAGGCTCTACATGGTTTCTTTTTGGTTTTTTAACTGCTGTGCCAAAATATATGTCAATATATTGGTTTGCATGATTTGTGTGTGCAGTTCCCAGGCTGGAGACAGTCCTGGCTGTGGGAGGGAGGTTGTCATTTCCCTGTGCTGGCCAGAAGGAGCAGGTGTGGTGAGTGGATGGTGAGATCAAGCCTCAGCCCTGTGAGGAAATGCTTGGATGGGAGATGCTGCCTGTGCAGTGAGAGAAGGCAGGGGGTGAGCTCTGGGGTGGGGCGAGGAGGCTGCTAAAATCCATCTTCCTCTGCTCCTTTCAGGAGAAGGGAAATAGGCAGAAAGGGTTAGAGGGCTAGGGGTGGTGAGAGCTTATCAAAGAAATATAATCCAGCTGCTTCTGGATCAGCCGGAACTAAAACCTGTGCTTGATTTGGAGTAGGGTTGTTGATGCTATAAAGTAAATGCCAGAGACACAGCAGAAGAAAATATTTTCATTTTAAGCTGACAGTTAAACCCCTACCTTGCTACATCTCCCCATTGATGTCCGTCCCCATTTCTTGTGCGTTTAGTTAACCAGAAGTTTTGCAATGACTTATGCAGTCCTCAAAATCATGGTGGAAAATGTTTTCTAACGTTTGTAGTTTAAAAATTATACAGATTTTTTTAAAAAAGAAAACGTTCTTGATACTGAATCCCATTTTATGAAGTAGAGATACACAATGTGGTGGCATGTCTATTATTCATGACAGACCTATTTTGTAAGGAAGGTTATTGTAAGAAAATGCAAAACAAACTGCCACAAGAGGTTATAATAGAGATAGATCACAGGTGACATTGGTTTCTGTAGAAACTACAGGCAGATAAAATCAAAAAAATTAGTAGAAGAATGTTTCTTTGCTGGTATTGTTGTCAGAAGGATCAGATGAGTTATTTACTTGTTGTGTTACAAATAAAGGAACACAGAGGGAATGTCATCAGGAAATACTTTGGGCTCTAGATCATATCCAAGCACTTCTATAATCCTAGAAAGAAAGCAAGCAGCAATATTGTCAATTTGAAATTGTGACTTATTAAAATCAAACACTCATGCTTGGATTTTTCCCTGCTTCTTGTGCAGAGCAGAATCTTTAAGGAGCCCTCATGTGTCCATACAAGCCTGTATGTGGAGTACAGAGCTGATCAAAGACAGAATCCTGGCCCTTAAATCAAGCCCCCGTGCCATGCCCCAGCTGGAATCCTGCAGCACCAGAGCTGGGGGTTCTGTGATGCCTTGGGAAGGCTGACCTGGAACAGGGACTGGACAGAGCTAGCAGAATAAAGTAGATATTTTTTAAAAGGCCTTTAAGGATACACCTTGGGCAGTACAAGAGCCTGACCAGGGCTACACCCAAGGTGGACTCAAAATGGTCACAAAAATGGATGGCTGATAATGAGGTCTCACACTGGTATAAGTTTTGGTCCATTTGCATATTGTGGTTAATTGTCCAATTACAGCTTCAGGTTATGAAGTCCTATCCTTCTTGTTTTCTCTCTTCAGTCCACTGTTGTTTATACTTTGAGGCTTGAAAACTTGTAATGGTTATCCTTGGTTCTTCAGCAGGAAAAGGATTTGTTTTGTCTCCCTGCTCTGTGAAGAGCTGACTGACACTGAATGTGAGCTCAGAACTGCACCCTAGGGCAGCACAGAATCTGAAAATATGAAAGCTGAACCCTAAGGCATCACCCACAGGTGAGCACCCTGAGCTGGCCTTGCAGCACCCCTGTCACTGGGTGAGGGCTGCTAGGGACTTTTCTCCATGGGACAAAGGGACAGGGGGAAAAGCAAAGGCAGCCCCTGGTGGGAGGGGAGCTGGGATGCTGCTGGAAGAGCTGTGTCTGCACAGTCACCTCGCAGCTCCCCGGGCCTCAGGGCCCTTCCCACACTGCCACAATCCCGGGCAGGGCTGCTCTGGGAGTGCCCTGCCTGCAGGTGACAGCAGTGGCTGCTGCTGGTGACAACAGCTTCTCCTCCACATTGCTTTTGATTATCAGTTCTCCTGTGACTGGAGGGTCCAGGCTTTGTGAAGGATGTTTCTTCACACATAGTGTAACAGATATCAAATTGACCAAAGGGTTATTTCCTCTAAATTTCCTTTGGGTTCTGTTTTCTTCGGCTGGCTGAAACCAGGTTATTTCAAATGAAATTAGCCTGCCATAAATCTTCTTTTGCCTCCTTTTCTGCCATAGGCTCTTCCTTCCATGTCCATGGCCTTAGATGCTCTAAAATATCTTTATTGTAAGATAGATCTTAAGGTGATAATCACCAGAATGTAAATTAACATGTTTGAAGAATTTCCTAGTGTGAGTAGCATTAGAAGTTGCACCCTACCCCCAGGGATGTTTGCCATCTTGTTCCTCTTTTGTTGTGAACAGTAATTTTAGCATGTCTTTGTCACTGTCAAATTTTGATATTCTTTCTGAAGTAATTCAGAAGGAAATGATTGAGTTTTATATTATAATGGTTTTTAAATGAGCTGGCCATCCAAGAGTTAAATGAAGATATTATAGCTGTGGTTTTATAGGTTGTAAGTGCTTGGTTTTCATCAAAGCCTTAAAGGTTAGCCTATTCCAAGGGGTCAACCTTTATATTAGGTATCATTTATCAAGGATTAACACAAAATTAAGTTTTAATTGTACAGTATGATGGAAAGTTGGATTAGTTTAAAAGAGGTAATAAAAGGGAATTTATGTCCCCAACTGAGTATCAGAGCAGGATTGAGTGACTAGAGAATGCTTAATGTTTTTTCTAGGAAAAGTAAGGAGGTGAAGGCAGAGGGGGCAGACAGGCCCTGTGTTGCTGATAACCCTCCCAGGCAGTGGAGCTGTGCTGGGCTATCGTGCCTGGGTGTTGGGGGATGACACTGCCATAAACTTTCATTCAAGCCAAGCCCCACAAAGATTAAAGCCACTTAGGGAAAGGCTGCAGAGCCAGCTTCTCTTCCATCCTCAGCCGGGAGTAAAGCTCACTCTTCACTTGTGTTCCCAGCAATTTGGGGCTTGACTGAGATTGAGTTTGACAGCAAAAGAGATAAAACTTATCATTTGGTGTCATGATTCAGTACATAGCCCAGAAGATAAATGACTCATTTCAGAGGTTGATAAAAATGTATTTGTTCGTTTGCCATTATATGATCCGTTATATTTGCAAGCAATCTTGCAACTGGAGTAAAATCCATTAGCTCAAAACAGCTGCGTGCTGTCTGTAGAGTTAAAAGGAATTAAAGCACAGTTGTGTTTAGGAAATGTGGGGTTTTTTTCAGATTGTAGCCACAGCTTGATGAAGCACCATTAGGTACTTGGGTGGCCAGAGGAACAGCCAGTGCTGACATGGACACCCAGGATAACATCAAGTAAAATTCCTGCAGGGAATTACTCAGTGTGTGCCAGTGTCTGGTCAGTGCCCAGCCCCACAGGCTGGGAGAGCAGCTAAAGCTCTGCCTCCAAGGAGCCCAGCTGTGATCCAGGGGGGATCCCTGCTGGAGCAGGGCTCTGCTGTGCATTTGGTACTCAGCCCTTTTTGGGAAAGATGACAAAAAGCCCATGTGAATATGCAGAGATTACAGGAGGATGGTTCTCTGTGAGTGAGAGTTAAGCAATCTTAATGGGGTTATGTGTTACAAATATCAAACCCTTGAAGCCTAATTTTAAGCCAATGGGAGAATATTCCTTCCAGCAGGGCTACAGTAAATGGTATCTCTTCTGTCAAAGAGCTCTGGGACAATTTCTGCATCTTTTATGCCCTCCCTTTCTTCTTTTACAATTTCCTCCATTGCCTTCCTTAATGGACTTTACCACTCTTCCCCTTGCATGTGGGGAGCTCTGACTCCTGTGCTGTTTTCCACAGCTGTCAGAATGGGGAATAAGCTGTTCTCTCGTTTTCTCACCAGTGGACTCACTTTAGCATCCTTTGCACAGCTTCTGTATCAGGACCCAGCACTGTTCTCCTAAATCCTGCTCTGACCAGAGGTAAGCACAGCCTCGAGGACCTCCTCTGTTTCTTTGGAGGAGATGTTTCACATTTATAGGAGCCAATTTAAACCATTCACAGATTTATCACCTCAGTTATAAGGCATTGTCTTTAGGTGTGCAGATGCAAAAGCGATCTTAAAACCAGAATGAATTTTGGCATGCATTACGCAGGTCCCACCACAATGGGGGACCATGCAATTCCTTCAACAAAAAGTGAAACTTAAGGTCCCAGCTCAGAAACGCAGTTAAGGCAGTGCTTCAATTCTTTTCTGATCCATGTTTCAGCTTACATTTTCTTCCCCTTTCCAATGTACCTACACTAATAACATGATGGCAAGATGTTTCACAGGATATATTTTTGTACCTGAAAATAACTTTCCTGTAGCCTCTGAGATGCATTGTCCCTGTGTGGAAAAGGTTTTTTTTGAATAGTCTTAACAAAATTATTATTGCAAATGTAAATCCTGGAAACAAAATGAGATGACAAATGAATGGAGATTTTATAGATTGCTCAGCAAATAAAAACCAACATTTCCATGAGCACATTGTTTATCAGTCCCATATCTTGGTATTTATACAAGACTTCTCATCATGAGCTGCTTTAATTATCCTACCAAATGCTGTTCTCTAAGTCAGGGAGTACTGTATTTTCTTTTAGAGGAAATCTGCTGAGAATTCATGTGGTTTCAGTCATTTCTTGAGACCATGCATATTTTTTGTTAATTTTAAATAACCCTTCCATTCATAGAAGAATGTTTGATTTATTTTCCTTAGTTTATTTACAAGTCAGTACTGTTTTCACTTTCTGATGATGGTTTTGTAATTAGATTTTTGTCTTCCTCCTCTCCTCCTGAATTTTTCATAATCAACTCCCAAACATGCAGAACTGATTATTAGTAACATTATCCTCCTTTTCCCTTCATTGTCATCTTTCTGAGTTAAGAAGTAAATCTTTTTTGGCAGAAGCCCCCTCAGCACTCCCCCTTTTCCCTTAAAGCTTTCTGATGCCTTTTCTCTCTTCACACCTTGTGCCACCTCTTTGTGATACAAAACAGGGGTGAGAGAACTGAGGAAAGATTGACCTTTTGTTCATCTGTGCTTCTCCTGGATGATTTTTAACCTATTTTTGGATGAAGAAGGATTTTTTTTTGTCTACTAGGAAATATCTCTGTTTCAAAACTGAAGAAAATATTTCTGAGCCATCTCTGAATGTTCAAATTAACTTCCCAGTGGTTCTTAACTTTTCTGTCTGTCCCAGATTTTTCCAGGCAATTGTCTAGATGCGTAATGAAGCTCTGTATTTAATGAAAAGGAGATTTTTTGCTAGTGGGAGTCAGGCAAACAATTTACTGCAAAGTTATTGTTTTTGTTTTGTTTGGGTTTTTTTTTTCTGCTTACACCAATCTGCTGATCCTTGGTGGTTATTCTGTGATGCTTGGTACACAATACATTTGTTCCTTTCTCATCTGCTTGTTATGTTCAGGCTGTTGGGGAGGAACTTGACTTTCTCAGGGAATTGATGGTGCAAAGAACAACGTTGGGAGGTTGTTTGGGGATTAGCCCCATCCAAATAACACCTAGCAGTGATCTGGCTGTTTAATTAGCTGTGAGCAGTGAACTTTCTGTTACCTCTTTATGAAAGATGGACACAAGACAGATGAAGCTTTCATCAACGAAAAATCCTATTATTCCTGTGACACATTTATTTGTTATATTGCTTCTGTGTCTTGCCAGATAAGAATTAAGTCCATGCAACAGAGTTCACCACCAGCACCTTTCTATAAAATCAGAACAAGGCTTGTTTTGTGTAGAGCATCAATTAACCCAGGCAAAAATGTACTGTCATGGATTGAATCTTGCTTACTGAGTTTAGGTACAGTGCAGCTTTCCTTGAGAAAACACCTATAAATACCCTGTGCTGTCAGGGGGAGAGTGCAGACAGAGGGAAAAGGCAGATTAGGGTTCAGTCTGTCCATCTGCAGCAGCTCATGTCTCAGTGACATTCTGTAATGATGATGGTCAATTATTCAAAGCACAAGGTTCAGGAGCATTTTCCCCCAAGAAAGTAACAATCCTCAATAAAAATTAGTATAGAGAGTAAGGAATTTTTCAGTCATCCAGTCTGGACTCAGGTACCTGTTTCATTAACAGCTGTGAATGATTGTCCCTGCACTTTATTCTTACCTCATTCTCCTTATTTAATTTAATTTTAAAATTAAAAGAATAGTTTCATGACATTCATAGATTGCTACTTAGCATATTGTTATTTCCTCCAGAATACAGCAGATTTCAGAAATATGTTTCAGCCTGTCTGTTACTGTGGCTGGTACCATTTCTGTCATTTCTTTCTGCAGCTGTACAATGTGGTTTTGTGACAAAAGGTTCAATCTATTTTGATAATGTGGAGATTGAAAAAATGTTTATCGTGGTTCTATTTCATGACATTTTTTCTGAAAAGGAACCAATAACAGTTTTTCTCCAAAAAACCAGAGAATATAGATTCTGTGCTTCAATAAAAACATGCAAGCCCCCTTTTCCTTAATTATTGTGCAGAAAAATGAAAGAAATGAAAAAGTACTTGACTCAGGAGCTCAGGGATATTTGCCCCAGATCTGTTAACCCTGTCCTGCAGGGCAGGTCACAGCCACCAGCCTGCTGTGTGCACCTCACTGCTTTGGCAGCAGCTGAGAACAGGGAAACCCCAGACAGGGTGATTTGCATTCCCATCCTCTCCCATCTTTACTCTGCCCTCATTTTAGCAGTTTGCTTTCCTCTGCAATACTATTGACTGCAGAACCATTGATCAGAACTGATCGATAATTGGCAGCCTGGATTTTAGCATATGCTGCAAGTTTTAAAGAAGTAAAATTCTGATGTTCTCAAAGTGAAAAAAATTATTTCAGCAGAGTCCCACCTACCCCTAGTCAGACTTTGGTTTCCATACAAGATCCACCCCAGAGCCTCTGCTTGGCTGCCAGCCTCAGATTCCTGCGGAATTCAATGGGAGCTGCAGATGGAATTTTCAGAAGCACATCCTTAAAAGGGACTTGGAGGGGAAAGAGCTTTCTCCTCTCCCTGCCCTGCTCCTACCTCTTGTAAATGGTGTACAAAGAGGGCTGAAAAGATGGAGCAGGGAAATCTTCAAACTTAAGCCTCCTGGGTCATCTTTTCATATCCTAAAATAAGGTCAGCAGCAGAGCTCTTGAAAGGCTCTTTTTGTTAGACTGCTTTAATGAGAAGTGTATAAACTGACACTGATCTCTTCATATTAGGGTTTATTGCCTTGCCATGCTGGAGATGTTTTTAAGTGATAAAGTTCTGCTCAAGTGTTCAGTAAATAAATGCAGTAATAGAGAGATTTGGCTTATGTCAAGAAGAGATGAACTGAACAGAGCAGGCCATAATAGGCAACTTTTTCATGAAAACATTGGGGTATTACAGGAACAATGGGGTTTATCAGTGTCCTTTGAACTCAATGAGAGTGGGTTGTGTGTGGTCTTGTTTTAAGGATGGGGGAAATTGGATGAGGTCTAAGAGTGGCTTTCTAAATTCTCCTCTTGGCTCTGCCGTCATCTTTAGTAGATGCTGCTAAGGCAGATCAATGTTTCTGTTGATGTAAAGTAATCTTGCCATTGGAAGAAGTCTAATTTAGACGCAGCCTAATTTAATTTGCTCTGTTTGGACATGCTGTTTAATCCGGTGTTGAAAACCAAATCTTAGAACAGCTTTTCTTGGCTGTACTGACAATTACACAAGTTAAGTGGTTGTGCCTTTTGGGACAGCATGTTCACATCCTTGTGGCAGGTTTATATTTGTTTTATTTAGGTGCTATGTCAAGTCAGGGTTTATGTGATAACCACTCAGGCAGACAAATTAGATGTTTCTGTTCTAATTAATCTCAAGTAACTTTTATTGGACGCCTTCAGGAATATTACTAATGAACATATTCAAGATAGATTACTTATAAACAAATACTTATGTCTTTATCCCTAAACCATCATTTAAGTCTGAAAATATTGTCACACGATTTCAGAAAGTTGTGCTCTATCCAGTGTAAATGTAATGATTACATTACCATCACATTCACAAGCTGTCAGCTGTCAGATTTTACTGGTAAATATATTGAAGTAAATAGAGAAGCAGCATTGCAATTTCTTATGTTAATAGAGCTCTGTAGCTATTAAAACAGTCTAAATACATAATAAATAAATAAAACTCAACTTTATGTAAAATGCTGACAGGGGACATGATTTGTTTGCCTCTCCAGCAGTTTGTGGCACTAATGGAAACATGAGCTTGGGACACTCCACCAGTGGGTCTGAGATTAATCTTCCCCTTGTGTGTTAGCCCTGGCAGGGGATTTGCCAGCTCAGGGCAGTCTGCTGGCTCTCAAAACTTATACAAAAAAACAAATATTTGGGTGCAATTTGCCTTTCCTGACCTCTTAGAGGGAGTGGATTTCTCTCTTGCCAAGTTTCTTGGGGTAGATGGGAGATGGAAAAGCTTGCATTGCAGAAATAAGCAGGGGAAAAGGCAGTTTTGTGTTTTTCTGGCAGAGTGGAGGGGAAAGTGGGGCTGGCAAGGTACTGGGATGAACATAACTCCGGGCTCTCTTTCTCACTGTGTAAAGAAAATGACCCATCCACCCCTCCCAGCCGACTCTTTCCTTGCTACAGGGCTGGGAATAACACTGAAGTGAGCAGTAAAACATGAAGTGCCCCATCTTACAGCGTGCCATATCATTTTCCCCCGGCATCTCATAACTTACCCTTTTCTACAGCTTTTCATTCTGAGCCAAATGTCACGAGTTAACGCATGAATAAATGAGGACGGTTCTCACCACTTCCATGATATGTTGCAAAATATACACAGGTGGTGCTTTAAAGGCTGCCATTTGCCTCAATAACTAAATACCATTTGCATTTTACTGGCTGCTCTGTGTGTCAGGTCCCACACCTGTTCCAGACCGATTTCAGTAGGCATTATACCAGAGCCCATATTTTACTTCTTTCCAGTGGTAAATAGGTCAGTATTTCAAGACAGAAATCTATTAGAGGGAAAGTAAGTGTTCTGTCTGAGAGGAAATAGGGTGTGTATGAAGTTAAATTAAAAATAAATTGGGTAATAATCAGTCAAAAATTATAGAAGTGCTGGAGAAGTCAGTCCAAACAGGAGATGTAAAAAAAAAGGCAAACAAACTCCAACTCCGAATTCTCATGTATCAAATTCCTGTTTCCATAAAACCTGTAAGTATGTGCTTAACTTAGATATATGACTTGCCCAGCTGTAATCAGGGGTAAAACACACATGCTTGAAGTTATAGGTGTTGTTATGTACCTTGCTGATCTGTAGCTGAGGGGGTCAAGTATCTCTGGAAAACACGGCTCTGATTAGATGTAAAAAAATCCACTTATGTTCACAATATTTGTTCCATTGAATATTCCTTAAAATAGGGCAAGTTTGACCATGATTAGAGGCATTGTGGCAGTAGATGTTGTGACTCTCAAGGAACAATAGCAATAATTGTTTAAGGGTTGCTTTGAATGCATAAAGGATGCAAAGGATAGTGGCTTTGGGGAGAGGTGATTTTTAATATTCCTGTCAACACCAGGTGCTGCTCTAAGAAAAACTCTTCTTTCAAGGCATTGTAACCTATCTGGAAGGATTGCTGGTGGTTTTCAGCTTGCTGTACTCCAGTAAGGTGCTAGGAGTGGTTCAAATTTCCAGTGCAAATTTGAGCAACCCCAGCCTAAAGCCATCAGTCAGCATTCACAGGCATTTCATCTTGTGCCTCTCAGCCCCAGCTAAGGACTCAGAATCAATCTGAATGAGAGTGTTCCTGATGTTTACAGTTTACATTAAGCAGCTTTTAGAAAGGAAGAAAAGCTTTTACTTCACAAATTAATCGCTCTGTATATATTATTAGGATGTACTAATAGGGGGTAGTGTACACAACAAAAGCAGAATAAAAACACATCAGCTCTCTTTGTCAGGCAAATCAGAGTTTTTAAGAGTTGCATATACACAAATTAAATTACGTTAAGAAATTTATAATGCTGTTAGGTGGCCTTTACAGGCTTTAAATTTATGAAGCAGGGTTTAGGCTTTCCAGTTGTCAGTGGTGTGTGTGCACACTGAGAACTGTAATGAAGAGAGTTAGAGACCAAGAGCAGAATTCAGCACACAAGATAGAAAAATGAACTACCAGGGGCTTGAAGGAAAAAGTGCCAATGCTTGTGTATCCAGAATTTATTGCAGACACCTGCCATTTAGGTGTTTGATCTCCAGCTGTCCTGTTCAGGCATGGCTCTGCACAGAAGCAAGCAGTTGGCTCTGATCTCAGTGGGGATGGAGCATTGGCAGGGCTTGTGCTGCATCAGCCCTGAAGGGGCTGCAGGGAACCCTACAACCTTCTTTTCCTCCATAAAATGTTTGGTTGATTTGGCATATTTTCATTTTTGAAGCCTCATTTCCCCCCAGGTTTTTGGAGAGAGGAAAGGTGGAGCCTGAGCTGGTTTTCTGCTGTTGACCTCCCTCACTTCAGACACAGGGGTCAGGAGAGCTCAGAGCAGCAGAAGCCCTGGGGTGGAGTCAGGGGCTTTGTCCAAACTGTGCTGTCCTGAAACAGCTTGTGCAGTATTTGCTGAGGGAATCTTACCTGGCATACCTGTATTCCCTTCACAAGGTACAGGTTTCCCCAGAACCAGCTCTTGGTGTGGGTGTTTGTATGACCAGAGACCCTTTGAATCAGAATACAACAGAAAAGGATTGGTCACATGGTGAGCATAGAAAATTACTGATACCCGTGGAAGTGAGGTGGAGAGCTCTGGGCCAGTCCTTCAGTATCACCAAGGGATTTATAACACATGTCCAGAAGAATCCTTGGGAACATCAGAGCCACAGCACTCCATCCTTCATAGCTTTTCTCAAGGCATAGTGAGCCAGTATATTTGTTCAGATGAAAAAGTGGAAACAATGTGACTTTCACTCGGATGCCTGCTGTTTGTTCTTCAGCACTAAAAATGTATACTTCAAAAATGTGCAGCCTTTTCTGCAGGAAGTTGAGTCTCAATTAAAATAACAGTATTTATAAAGAAAAGGTAATGAGAGTGCTCTCACAGTATAACATTTTGACTTTTCCTTCCTCAGCCATTATGAGGAATGCAAATATTCATCTGGGACCGTTGAAAAATACCATTTATAGAAATAAAATTACTCTGTCTCAGTTGGCTGAACCAACATCTTAAGTGCTGAAGTACATTTATGCCTACTACAGAAGGAAGGGTGCTTTATAACCTTAAAAAAACACCTTAAAAATTACTGCTGTAGAGCTGAACAAAATTTTTCCCCATTTTGCTGTAGCAGGAGGTAGCACACAACTGTTCTGCCCCAAAGCAGAACTAAGAGGTGCCTAGTGCTGGAGTAAAATCAGGGCTATGTGAAAATTGTGGTGCTTTTCATCACCCAGTGGCAGTGATGTTTTAACAGGTGGGTTCCTGCTACTGGATGCCAGCTAATGGCAGGTGCAGCTTCCCTGTGCTCCGTGTCAGCCCCCTTGGGCTCACTGTGTGACCCTCTGTGCCTGAGCTGTGGAGGGGGGTCCCAGCCCTGCCTTTCTTGCTGACATTGGTGCCATTTGCCACAGCACAACCCTCCCCACCACCTCCTTGGCACAATGAATTATGGAAGAAAAGCACCTACACAAACAAAAATGATGCTGTGCTGAGCTGTAATTCCTGAATAAGAGGATGCAGTCATAAGCTGTGCTGAAGGAAATATAGGCTGGATATTAGGAAAAAGTTTTTTACAGAAAAGGTAATAAAGTATTGGAATGGTCTACCTGGGGAGGTGGTGGATTCACCATCCCTGGATGTGTTTTACAAAAGACTGGATGTGCCACTTGGTGCCATGGTTTAGTTGAGGTTAGGGTTGGCTTGGACTTGATGATCCTGGAGGTCTCTTCCAACCCAGTGATCCTGTGATTCTGTGAATCTATCATTTGCTGTTCTGTGAATCTATCAGTTATCAATCTATCTGAGGGTGCCTGTGCCCTGTGCCTCCCCGTGGGGCTGAGCTGAGCTGTGCAGCTCCAGTGCAGGGAGGGCAGCTGCAGCACTGTAGTGCCACTCACTGCTCCGAGGAGTTTCCCTCAGAAATATCACAGAGTGAGGCACAAAGCCCAGGGAGTGCACATCAATCCCTGCTGCACCCTGCCTGCCTGCCTGCCTGCTGCTCCTCTCACAGCTGTGCTCTGCACACTCTCTCAGAAGCTTTCTGCTCTTACCTGGCTGGAGGGGAGTTCCAGCCTGCCTCGTACACCATGTGGATCTCTTGGCAGTGAGTCCTCCTGAAGAGACACGTAGAGATCTTTTTGAGAGTGGAAAGGAATTCTCTCCTTAGTGCTTTGGGTTGGGAATAGTGCTTCTCTGCACACAGCACAGCAGAATTCCAGCTCACCTCGCTGTCTGCAGGCCTTGTTGCTGTGCAAGGTGCATTGCCAATTGTGCCCTCCTGAACCCACCCTCCCGTGCTGCTCCTGGCTCTTGGTATCTCTGGAAGACACCTCTTGGCAAAGGCAGGGTGTGCTGTGTTCCTGATTCAGCCAATTTGCCTCCCTGCATGCACCCCTCAGGCCATCCCTGGGGAGTCAGTGCATGCAAGTCACTGCTCAAACATCAGCATTCTCCAATCCATATTTAAGAAGATTTAAAAACAGGCTTTTGGCAAGTAGGATCACCTGTGACTTCTGTTGGCTTTGAAAGGATGAATTCATGATGTTCCTTAAAGTTGGATGAGTCTTTGATTTTTTTGGCCAGCATGTTAAGCCTAATATTTGAAAACATTTCTCATGTCATATCATAACCATATAATAGGAAAACTATGGGGTGAAAACTGAATCAGGGACTTCCAGTCACGTATGTTTTTATTTGGGAATATTACTGAGCTTGTGCATAACTGTCCTGCCTTCAGAAGAGCAAATTGTCTTAGTATGCTTAAAAAGGGGAGCTGAAACTAATGTGTGTTGTCCTTTGCAAGTTTGGATTTTGGTGACCTCCATTTTCCAAATGAAATCCTTTCTGAATCTTCCACCTGCAGATTATGGTGTAAATTTTCCATGAGTGTAACAAGTGTTTGGGCTGCTGCTTGTGTGTAGTGATCATTTGTTGGTGCCATCATGTATGCCAACCATCACCATCTTCAGATTCTTATCCCCTGTTCTCACAAATACTCTCAGAATTTGGAGATGCCAAAATCCTTTTGGGTGATTAGCTATTTTTATATTTATGAGTCTCTTCAATAAACACCCAGCATTTCTGATATGTTTGTTTGCTTTAAACAGGTACCTATTTCCTAAACACTGGCTGCCATACCGTGAAGGATTGGCATGGTTCTCATAGCAATTAAGTCATATTTTTCCAACTGAGATTTATTGTCTACATGTCTGCATCAGAGTGGAAGGCTCTATAAAGATAAGCCCTTTTAGACTGGCTGTTCCAGAGTCAGAATAGTGGAATGTGGAAGGAGCATTTGCCCCATGAGCTGAGGATTTCTGCAGAGCCCCAGCTCAGAGCCTGCCCAGCTCTGTGGGTTGTGCTCTAAGGTGCTCTCCTGCTCCAGCCATGGATTTGGCCCTGAGATTTGTGCTTATTTGAGTTATGTGCTAAAAGAATGTGCAGGGATGTGGGCATTGTTCTGTTGGCATGGAAGTTACCTAGACTTATGTATGTTTACTTTACTAAACCTATGGGATGAAGTACTTGAAACAGTTAATTTATAATGAGGCATAAATTCACTAACATGGTAAAGAACTTACTGCAAAATGATGGACAACTCGTATTAGAATTCCCCTACTAATGCAGTGCAACACCCATTTATTATTATTATATGTCCAAAAGTGCTTTTGGCACAGTTTTGACACACTCTGCTAACAGACATCCAGTCCAAATTTATTGCCAAGGAGAGATCCCCATAGGAATGGCAAAGTGTCCACACTGTTTCTGTGCTGTCAGATACCAGCTCTGCCAGCTATCCAAACAACTGCAGGCAGGGGGCCAGGGAAAACATATTATAACATATTATAAAACTCTATTTTGACTTGCACCTTTGTTAAAAAAACAGGGGACTGGATTTTAAAGTAATAATAATAGAAGAAATGCTTTTGAATTGGAGGCCTAGTAATCTGAAGGTAATTCAGTGACCCATCAGACTAATCACGTAAAATTCTGCAGTCAGTGCAGGGATGTGAAATACAAACTCCTACACCTCACCATTAATTTCTTCTTTCATTTATGATTTAATATTGAGCAACGATTAAATATGTCATCCATAATGGGAGAATTGGATGAAGTGATTTTCCAGTAATTAAAAAAATGTATGGAATCTGGGTCAGTTTTCCAACAAAATACCCAACATAAATTGATTCAGAGAGACTAATCCATGAAACATATGATTTCAGTTCATTATCAGATTTCTGAAATGCTGTAGTACCTGAGGATCTTGTTTTCATTATCTAGGCAGATGGAGAGTGATCCAAATTTATTTTAAAATGAGAGGAGTGCATTGCAGTCTCCCCATGATGGAAAGCACGCTGGATGTGACTGAAGAGAGTGTCAAAACTCCAGGAAGTTCAGTGTGTAGGTAAAGCATGTTAAATCTCTTCTCTGCCCCTTCCCTTGAAGGGAAGTTCTGAGTTGCTGTGGCATTCCCTGCCTCTCTCCAGCAGTGATGGGCCAAGTCCCACTTGCTGTAGCCATGCAGTTGGTTTGTTTAAAGCCAACAGAAATATTTTTCTAAGTAACAAGAGTGATCTCTAGCTGCACTAATTGCACTCATTTTTTTCCTCTATTCATCCAAAAGACTGCCCACTGCTTTCAGTGAGCATTAGATGTAGGTTTTATAGCTCATTTCTTTTTTACTGTGGTAAATTCCTCCTGGTTTCTGAGATGCTTTTCTGTTAGAAAGTCTGCAAGAACATCCAGACTGCAATAACTCCGTGGTAGGATATTTAAAATTTGGGGTTTGTTTGTTTGTTTGTTTGTTTGTTTGGGGTTTTGTTTTTCTCTTCTTTGTGGCAACAAGAACTATAATCTTACTTGAAGCCAGACAGCTCCCCTGCTCCACTGTCAGTAATTTCAGCAAAGTAGATTGTGAGATTTTGTTTTTTAAAATTAGGATCTCTGTATTCCTATTTCATTAGAAGAATTACAGATTGGTAACAAAGGATTTGAAATCATCCTAATTTAATGGAAGCTCTTTCTAGTATGAATGATAGAACCAGTACATGACTAATCAAATGTATTAGTGCACAGAAGGGAGATTGCACAGGGTCATTTGTCTTTTTGTCCATGTTTTATATTTGCTGTATTATACTATTTTTTCCTTTTTTCCTTTACCTTTTTTCTGAGCTTTAACTGAACAAATTCACTTAGGGTTCATTATAAGACGGTCCAGGAGTAGATTACATAGTGCTTAATGGATTGCATTTCTGCAAGACCATTTAAAATGCATTTATTAGGGAGGTTAGGTTTATAGAAAATTAATACAAATATCAAAAGATTTGTAACATTATATATGATTCTGGGCTGCATAATTTTAACAGTTTTGTGTGAAGGTCCACCATCTTTGTAGACCATGCAAGTGATATGTAAGTTGAAACAATTGCTGCTTTCTGTAGAGCTTTCACGTTTTTACTGTTTGCTCAAGATATTTTAAAAATCAAGAAGTCTTATAAAACTTAATTAGGTCTTTAAAAAAGTGAAGTGTAATCAAAGAGTTTTCATGGCTGGGTTTCAGTGCTAGACTACTGGCATCAATTGCATGATTAAGAGTCACTCTTCTAATTTAGCTATTAGACAATCATTAGGCTGACTACTACGTATTGACTGCTGCACTTAGCACCCCGATCATACGACAGGAGGGGAAAAAAAATAGAACAGCAGAAAGGAGTAATTTACTGATGACAGCTCTGCTTAACAGTTCTCAGAGCTGTTTTGGTTTTTAAAACATTCTCCCTTTCTCAGTAAATGCTCACCTTGGCATTTGGAGATGTGAGAGCCTGTTGGTTGTTAGAGCAGACTGTGTGACTGGGGCTGGGTTTCATGCACTGGATGAGGCCAAATGCTCCCTTTGTGTCTCAGGCTCTGAAGTCACTCCAAAGTCAGGCTGTATTTTTATAGGAGGAGAAGGTAAAGTTTTATTCTGCTTCTGAGACCCAGAAAGCTTGAAAGCCATACTTCAGAAACATTTCCCAGCTCCCATTGAAGTCCCTCTGTGTAACAGCTTCCTATTTGGAAAGTAGGGCTGCAGTTAATTTGGTCTGTCTGGTCCTGTTAGGCTGCAAACCCTGGCACAGGGGTCTGGAACCTTAAGGCTGAGCAATGCCCAGCACAGGGGGGACCTGATTCCAGCTGGAGCCTCGGAGGACAACAGCAGTAACATGAAGGCAAAAAGGAATATTTGACTTGTTTGAAGATAAGGGGGAAACCTGTTGCCTTCAGGTTTGATTTCAGCAGCAGTGGTGGCACAGCCAGCCTGAGCTCTGGATGCAGGGAGCAGCTTCCCTCCTGCCCTCCCTTCCCAGGGACTCCTCTTCTGCCTGAGCCTTCCAAACATCTCCTGCCTGCCTGTGAGGCCACTCACACTGGACAGGAAGAGCTGGAAATCTTTCATCTCACTCCTTCCCAAGCCTCGTCCTCCAGGCTCTCCGAGCTCACCAAGCCCTGCCTCACCTCAGACACCAAGGCACAGGCATGGGCAGTGGAAGTGTGGCTTCTTCCTGGAGCCTGGGCAGCCTGGGCAGAGCTCTGCTGTCTTTGCATCTCTTGTAATATTTGTGGAAATGAACCTTAACTGGGCCCAGTGATGGACAGCCCAAACCCTGTCTGTTGTCAGTGCAAAAAATGGGTTCCAGTGAAATCTAATCAATGCCTTAATTTAATTTGGGGCAAAATTCTCCCTTCTGAGTTTGTTTTGTCCTGATCAGGCTGCTTGAAGACGAAGCCCTTGGAGCAGGGCTCTGTGTCAGGGCTGACAGCAGCTGCTAACAGGCAGTGCTTCCATTCTTCCTCAGCCTGGCCCCGTGACCACCCTTTGTGCCAGGCTGTTTGTGCTGAAATGGAGCTCATCATACCTAGGATGAGCACAGAAAGCTTTATCATCCACTGCTTCTGTGAGGCTTGTTCTGTGACTGCACTCAGCAGCATAGTGAATATCATCCATAGTAAGTAGCTAATTTAGCAACTCCTTTCTGAAAATGTGGTAGTGATGAATAATCAGCAAAGATTTAAATGATCAGGAACTTAGATACTTTTTGAAAGGCTGAAAAATGAAACTGAGATATTCTATTACAATATTCTGTGTGTATTATATAATGCTAAGTGCCTAGACAGCAACTTATGTTAAAAGATAACATGAGCATTGCTGCAACTTAACCCCTTGCAATGCATTTTTATTCTCCCTGCAAGTAATCTTAAATTATTTTCCTTGTCAGTATGATTGACTGATCCTGACTGAAGAATCTTTCATCGTTAGAGAATGCCTTTTTGTTTTATAATTTCTTGATTAGCTCTGAATCCTGCACCTCCTCTCTATAAAGAACTGATGTCTGCCAGTCGTAACTGCCCTTTGAATATTGCCTCACAAAACTTTCTTTTCCATATCAAGAGACACATCTGCCACACAATAAAGATAAATGGCTTCAGCTAGGAAAATGATAAGCGTAGAAATACTTGTCTCAGATCAAATATTAACCTGCCTGAGCCTCCCTGGCATACACCAGCCAGCCTGGGCTGCTGCTGTTGAATGCATTCTGCCGGGTTTTGGGGATCATCTACGGCTCTAGGGACCCTTGTGAGCAGCACCCCTCCATGCTTTTCCTGGGAATTTAATCCTGAGCCTCAGCTTGTGGGTGAGAGCTGCTGGCTGCTGCTGGTGCCTATTTTTGCATCTCAATCCCAAAGTATCTCAGTTCTGACCTACTTCTACTTGCCTTCAGCTTCCTTCCTCCCTCCAGGGGCTTTTCCCCTTGGGTGGCAGTTCACAGCTGCAGGAGGGCTGCAGAAAGCAGACGTGGTCGGTGTTCAGAGGCCAGGCTGTGGCCAGAGGGGACAGAGAGCCCCAGAGCCCTGCCAGGGGTGGGGACAGCTGAGCCACCCTGTCCTCCCAGCACAGTGCTGGGCTCCTCTGGTCATGCTACCAATCAGGGCTGCTCCTGGAACAGGGAGCTGACCTGCCTGAAAGCAGAAAATAGGACCAGTTGTGGTTTTCTGAGGCTTTCAGCTCTATAAAGGGTTTAGATCAGCTTTGGATAAGTTTCTGAGCTCAAGCTTTTGTGGGGCATGAATCTTTTTTCTACTCACGTCAATGAGTTCTGGAGCAGGCCCCTGGTTGGGATAGGCTGATGCCTTTGATATATTAGCCTGTTCCTGATTAAATGTATATTTCACTTTTTAATTTTCACTTTTTGGGGTAGCCATCACTCTAATGGAGACCCATTTAGCCATTGTTATAGATCAAAACCCAAGCTTGCTCTGTGCTGCTATGGATTTTCAATGGAGCTGCCCATAAGAGCCTTGTAGTTATTAAATCCTTTGTTTTGCTGTCAATTAAAGATGGGTAAGCATCAGTCAAGGAAGGGTGGGTTAGTTTTTTTGGCTTGTTAATTAATCAGTGAGCCCCTTCCCTCTTTCCTCTGTGCTTTCTCTCTCCTTTCTGTGCTTTATTTTATATGTCCTGGTTTCTTTCTAATAGTGGCAGGCAGCTGTACAGCGTGGACTTCAGTGCTTTAGCAGCAGAACTCTGTGCCTGGATCAGTCACAGCCTTACAAATCAGAACAATCCCTGGTACGCATGTCCAAACAGCAGAGAGAACGGTCCCCATTTCATTTTATTTTACTTTGCAGCTCTGCAGTGCACACAGCACACACAATGTCCTCTCACATTAAGAAATGAGTTACGTTTCCTTGATGACTCACTTTCTTATTAGGTTACATTTGGTATAACTGTTTAGGGCTACTTCTAATTATTCACATAATATTGTCTTATGTATGAGGATGGCCCATTTTTCCACTAATTTCTCAACGCTGTTTTTCTTTCTCTAATGGCATATGACCAGCTCCTAATGTGAAAAGAAAGAAAGGAGGGTGAATAAAAGGATAGGGAAAGAAAAAGAACTCTGCTGTACAACCGGAGCGGGTAATTATGCTCCTCTGAGCACATCGCCAGAGCCCAGCTGGCACAATTAAAGAAATAGCTGATCAGTTCCAGTTATTGATTCGGCTAACATGTTTGTTCACGGTTGCTTCTTGTCTAATTAGTTTTTTCTGCTTTCTTAGTCTGAAAGCATACCTTTTCAGTCAAATCTGTTTTCAGGCATCAGATAGCAATGCTTTATTTAGACCACTTGCTTGCCATTTATTTTAATGCAACAGTACTTCTGTTCACTTTCTTTTTAACCCTCTGTGGGGCTGGTTCTTTGGGATGGGGTTGAATTTCCTGGAGTATTTTGAGATAGTCTAAAATTTACGATGAGGCTTCATAACAGTGAAAAGAGTAGATCTGAAAGTAGGGGTTAGGGGATGTCTTGGGAGCACCTAAAAACATTAAATACCTCTTGCAGGTTGTAAGAAGTTACTGGCTGTGTTTGGCAGTTAGGGAAGGATGAATGCTGAGGACCCATGCTTGCATCCTAACTGTGTGGATTGGCAACTTTAACTGCTCAGACACTCTTCTGTTTACCTGACTCTGGTCTTCTTTTTCTCTCTCTTGAAAAAAGTAGATCCTGTGTAGAAAACAGACCTTTGACAAAATGGCTCTTCTTTACAAAATGAGGACTGGACAAAGAGAAGGGGAGTGGGAACTTGGTGAGAATCCAAGTGTACCAGGTTTTGTCATTTCTGAAGTGCAAATATATGGCTATAAAATGCTTTTTATTTCAAATATGAGTTTTACGTAAAAGTGAAGAGAATTGATATATCAAAGAAATCATAATTTCCCTCCTGTAGAACTGGATCAAGTGAAAACATTTAGAAATACAGCTCTTTGCCCTGACTCAGAACTGCAGCAGCAACAACAAAGAAGAAGAAATCTTGGGCTGTTTTGCAGGACATAAAATCTATTTTCTAACCAGCTCCAGTTCTGGTGTTCCATTGTGCTGCTGAGCAACTCTCACACTGCACCTCAAGCACAAATGCATTTTCGTGCTGGATAAAGCTTCTTATATTTCAATGAACAGTAAATAGATCACTGTGGTCTGAATAACTTTTATATTTAAAAACACCAATCAGGAAAGAACGTCCTGCAGTCTCCATGACACAATGTATGTGTCTGCACACATGAATGAACACAATAGTCTAACATGGATAGTAGTAGTCTGACAGATTTAAAGGTGCAGAACATAGGAAAGATGTCAT
Source organism: Prinia subflava (assembly GCF_021018805.1). Taxonomy (NCBI): domain Eukaryota; kingdom Metazoa; phylum Chordata; class Aves; order Passeriformes; family Cisticolidae; genus Prinia; species Prinia subflava. Next base: position 8,237,245 of record NC_086257.1, on the reverse strand, counting down.
CATTCTCTAACTTAAAAGTGTTGTTCAGGCAGTGATTCCTTCAGAGAAGAGAATTGCTTACTGCTTTATGCAAAGAGATTTGAAGAACTACACTATATAGACTGAGAGAATAAAAATTCCTTTTATGTCTTTTCCAATCATGCTATTCTGTTAAGATTTCTTTCTGGGTTATTAGCACTGTATAAGTACAGGTTGATTTTAACTGCTTTCAGCACCCAGAGATATATACATATTCTAGATATTGCAGTAGTCCTTGTCTTTGTGATTGATATTATTCTTTCCTGATTTCCCATTTTCCACCAGGGGGGAAGCCAAAAAAGTACTTCAGCAGTTAGCAGATGAAACCTGTACCCTACCAATTTGGTTATCATTCCAGGAGCACACAGCACAAACAGCACAAACATCCAGAAGTTTTTGATACATTTTGGCTCCATCCCTTCTTTCCTGGCTGAAATTCTCTGTGCAGCTCAATCCCATCTCCTGTCCCAGCCTCCCTCCCTCTGCTCCCTGGGACACTGTGCCCCTCCTGGTACCTGAAGCCACACGGTTACCCCAGTGTAGAGGTGTGGGGAAGGGAGGAAGGAAGAGGGGTTAAATGTAGCTGGGGTAGGTGCTGGAAGAGCCCAGGGAGGCGGTGCTGCTAACTGGGATGTGCTGCTGAGGGACTTGGGGGATGTGGGGGTCTGCAGAGGGTGGCTGGGCTGGGTGCAGGGTACAGGACACCATTACCCACCACTGGGGGACTTGTGATGTTTTGTGTGCCCAGGGTGCAGGTGACACACTGGGGGAGGCCATCAGAGAGGCCAGGAACAGCCCCCAGTGGGGATTTGGGAAGCTGAGGCTCAGCCCCCAGCCTGGGGGACCTTGAGCAGGCAGCCTCATCTCAGTGTGCCTCGGTTTGCTGCCTGTGAAATACAGAAAGCAGAGCAAATATGCCTCCCGCTGTCTGAGGGGCTTTGTGGGGCTGAAAGCTTTGGGGTGCAGGGCTGTGAGGGGCAGGACAGCTTGGGGGGCAGAGGAAGAGGGGCTGCCTTTGCCAGGGGCTCCGGCAGTGCCGGGGCTCAGCAGCGCTCAGCCGGACGTGGGGCTGTCTGACCTGTCTTTATTGAGCCTGCAGCTCATTGTGGCGAAGCTTTCTCCTCTGCCTACCATAAAAAAAAAAGATGTAAATTGGAGGGGTACAGCACTTTTCATAAAAACTCTGTGCATTTATATTTAAACACTGAAGTCACACCACTCCCTATTGAAAAGCCCTCGGCTCCATTGTTGCACATGACTAGCGCAGAAAGAGGCCATTATACTCAGCAAAAATGTATTTTCCTTGCTCATTTTCCTGGAAACAAAACCTCCTGAGCTCTGATGGCACAAGCCTCACCAAATGGTATTGATAAAGAGGGAGAGATTGCACATGGCACCGAATCCCCAGCCCCGTCTGAGAGGGGAGGAAAAAAGCTCCAAAATATGGCAGCAGATGCCAGTGAGATTGCCTTTGTGGCAAAGCAGAACAGTTTACCAATAAAGCTCTCTCTGCCTGTTATAGTTGTGTTCAATAGCAATGACAGCTGTCAAGGAGCTCAGGGACCTGCTGGGATGCCTTCAACATTTTAATCACTCCGGCAAAGGCACGGAAAAACTGTTTGTGTTTGGAGCGTTGTTATTGTCATATGATGTTTAAAAAGAATTGGTAATTATTATTTACCTGAAAATGAGAAGGAGTTTTTAATTGTTGCAATACAGCTCTTGTTTCTGCAAACAGAAAGGACAGGTCCTCTCTCATTTTAATTTTGAGCAGTTAATTGGTGCAATACATAGCCCCTTTTACTATCACACTCTCAATCTTTAGATGATGAACTATTTTTCCCTGTGAAGCTCAACTGACAGATTTTAATATTCCATTAACTTTACAGTTTTACTATAACATTGCATCTTGAGACACTGGGGCACTTTGATTCAAACTGCAGGAAATTAATTTTCTCTCTTTTTATTATACCACCAGTAACTACCTTAAAAAAAGAAACTTTAAAACTCCTGGTGACATGAGTATAATATGTAAAAATGACAGGAAGAATTATGAATTTTATTTCCATAAGAGAAGGAAAAAGGGGGGGGAGGGTGTAATTATAGTGCTGAACCATTGTATTCAATCTGAAATTAGGATACTTTTCTAAGACATGAAATTCACATAGTCAAGAAATTATCATGATGGAAATCTTTGCAGTTGAAAGGTGTTAACAGTTGTTAACCCCTTTCCTTGCAGCCAAAATGTTTTGACTGAGTATCTCTGCAAATGAGAAGAAAAATCACAAAATTTGGTGTTGGAGGGACAGAACTTTTTGATCTTGTCTAAAATGACCACAGCTCTTCCTGGGAAGGAAAAGAACATAGCTGCTTGACTTGAATTTTAACTCCCATCTGAATGAGAGTTCAGTTTCTAGGTAATATTCTATTATGGCAAAATTCTGAAAATATGTTGAAACACTTGGTAGTTATGGCTGTGTCTTAACTTTCATTTTACAGGCAAATATAGAATATATAGATGAATATAAAATATCTCTTCATCTATATTAAGCAGGAATATATATTTTTAATATGAGTATATTCCTTGAATACAGGCAAAAAATGGTTGAAAGTTCAAATACTTTCAGCTAGAATAGCGCATTGTTCTCCACATATCAACAAAAGTAAAAACAACAAAAATAAAAATTGAAATGTGTTTTATGCAATTTCCCCAGACAGCAGAAATGCTGTGAAGTCAGGAGGCTCCCTGGCAGTTTTCCACCCTGCTGGTCACACTCATCTCTGCTGCCACACTCCTGTCCCTGTCCCTTCCCAAGGCACCCTGCAGCCATTCCCTGTCCCAGTGCTGGCCATTCCAGGTTGGTTGGATAAATCCAAACATCTCGTGCTGTTTTAATCACTGAATTGTTAAAAATAAATCAGAGAAATCAAGAGTTCTCCTCTGAGACCCCTGCCCCAAAGTTATTATCTCAGCAGGGAGTGTGAGTGTCACGTTGCTTGCCTTGCATAGGTTCCTCTCCACGTGACCAATGCTGCACTCATGGATGTATCTGTGTGATCTGTCTTATTTATTTTTAACATTTCAGTGATTAAAACAGCACAAGATGTTTTGATTTAGGGAAACCAGTCCAACCAAGCAATGGATGAGAAAATGAAAGTTTCTGACATGCAGCAGTGTAATCCATGTTACTGGGATCATGGAAGAACCCATATGGGAGGATTTAAAATGTCTTGGTCTGTTTGCTTTTTAGTTTCAGCTCAAGTGGGGGTTTCCAGGCTCCCATGCCATAGAATTATTTTTAAAATGAGATTACACACATGAAGGTTTCTTTCCATTTACCTTAAGTTTACACAGAAAGGACTTTCCCATGGAGTATTGTGTTGGGTTGCACAAGGCTGGGATGTCTGCACATCATCAAAGACAGCAAGTGACATAATTGCTGCACAATTTGTGGCTCAGGTTGAGAAGGCACTTCAGTTGCAGGGGGAGGGATCCTGCCAGCAGAGAGGTTTTGGTTGCAAAGTATTCACTGGTTCTGCTTTTAAATGAGAGTAGCTTGGGGAAATGCTTGTCCACAATAAGGAAGTGAGATTTCTGCTGTTTTTGGAAGGCAGGAGAAAATATAAGCATAGCTTCTGAGGAGATTCCAAAGAAACTCTTGCTCTGTCTTGCTGGAATTAGGGCAAACAGAGACAAAATAATTTGAAGGTCCTGTCTTCTCTTTTTTAAAATAGTAATATTCTAATAATATTGTGTCCTCTTAGCTCTATCCTAATGAAAAGCTTGTTCACCATCTTAATTGTTTAACGAATTCTTGTTTACACATAACTAAAAAACTGAAGAACACATTTTGCTCTTACTTTCTGTGACACCTAATCCGTTGGATTAGTGATGACCTGGGAGTTACAGCTTCTGTCTGCTATTTTCACACAGCTTTTAGCAACTAATCTCTGCACCTTTATATCCATGGGTGAAGGATTAGTCATGTGGAGAGGAACCTGTGCAAAGTAAGCAATGTGACACTAATATTCCCTGCTGAGATAATAACTCCACTTTCACAACAGGATGAGTGGAGAGGTAATTGAGATCTCAGAGAAATTAGTTACACACACATTGCAGGCAGTGGCTCTGGCCCTGGTAGCTCTGTGTTACCATAACGTGGTAGCTTTAGCATTACTTTGTGTTTCACAGGAAGACAAACAGGGATTTACGAGTTTCTCAGTGCTACAACATAGGATGAACTTATTGGCTGCTTGAGAATTCCTCTGAGATCTGGCAGATAAACGTAGGCATTTAGAAACAACTTGCCCAATGAACTATTCTGCCCCTAATCTACATGCTTGTTATAGCTTGGGAAGTTCTAGCATTAAAATGTTGATTAATCTATATAAATTCTCAGATTAAAACTGTCATTCACCCTTAACCAGCCCGGTAGCCCTCTGTGATGAATCTGTATTTATTACTGATATGAAATGTTGTCTGTGAGGCCATAAAGGAGAGCAGAGGATTCTTCCATGGCTGTGTCACTACACAGATCTGCTGTCAGCTCTCTGCTGTTTCAGCCAAGCCAGCACAGTGGAGAGGAATGATAAATGCAACTGTTTCACAGTGAAGTGGTTTTAAGTTTTGCCTGAATTTGGGGGTTGAGACAGTTGTCTTAAGTAGCTCTGACCTATCCATGCGTTTTCTTTCATATTTGGAGATCCAGCTACTCTTTCAGCTTAATCCCCATGAAATGCTGCAGTAAATTCAGGTCATCTTACTATGGTAATTCTGAGCCCTGGAAATGTTACTCCTCTGTTCTGCTTTGATAACCAGTAAAGAACCAGCTTTAGTGAAGCAGTATTGCATTTTTCCTCTCAACCATAAGTCCAGATCCTGTTGACTTTAAGTGCTAGAGCTGTCCCCTGCTTGTGTGCCCACTGAGGAGCTTTCATCACTGTGCAGGATGCTTGCAGGACAGCTATGCTTTCACTGTTTTACTATTAACAGTACAAGCACCTGAAAAGATACAAGTATTTATTGCTTCTTTTGATTTATTTGTAAATGCCTGTTGTGAGGCAAGTGTGCTGCAAAGGTGCTTTGGAGACCAAAGCTTCCAGCACTGACCCAGCTGCAGAGCCTGGCCAGGGCAGTGGGGGCTGTGGGACAGGGTGCCCTGCTCCACATGGGTCCCCTGCCACGCTGTCCCCTGCCACGCTGTCCCCTGTCCCCTGCCTGTTGCCATGGAGAGCAGATTTGGTCCTGCACACTCATGGGTCCCGTGTGGCTCTTCTCTGCCAGGGTAATCTGCTGTCACAGGGTCATCACAATAACTGAGCTTTTTCTTTTCTTTCTAATATACTCTTCTCTGTACCACAGCTCATTTTCAGCTGCCTAGATACACTCGTGGTGTCAGCAGCATGATGTGATGCTGCACGTTTAAACTGGGAGACAAAACCCTGATGTGCTCTGCCCACAAAATTGCTCAGTACTCCTGTATATTCTGCAAGGTTACTTAGGATACATACACAGTGAATGTATCTGTGTTTCACCTTTTGTCTTTAAAGTGATGTAGGATGAATATCTTTCAGATGGAAAGACGGGCAACTGGAAAAAAAGGGGGAAAAACAAGTAACAAGATCAAAGACATAAATAGAACAAAATATGCACAAGAGATCTCATCCGAGATCAAAGATGTGAATGTAATTACCATGAATACGACGTGCAGAGCTCACCAGAACAGAATGGCTTGTGTGCCTGGAGAATTCTGCAGAAATAAACCATTCTCTGGGAAATCACAGAGTGACGAAAGGACATTTATTCTGCACTGGAGGGGGAACAGCAGAAACCCCACCATTACAGCAGGGCTGCTCATTGCTGCCTGACCCTGTGCAGGGCTGCTGCCATCCAAGTAGCTCAAAAGAAATCTCTGAACCTTTTATGTTAAAAGATTCTGATCTGGGGCAAAAAACCCCCAAACCCCAGGTCTTTAACTGTGGGAGATGTGTTGTTCCTAGGCAGACATTTTCAAGGACAAATGTAGTGATTGTGTTACGAGTGCGGTTGGAAGAAAAACAATTGCTTCTGTTAAGCTTAACACATAGAGGAATAGTGCAGAGCATAAATAATTTCTTTTCACTAACCCTGTTTGGTCTGGGATTGTGATAGTATTTTTGATTTTTATGGCTGTTATGTACACGTATCCACAGGCCCTAACACAAAATCCTTAGAAATGCAATAAATAAATAAGAGAAGTCTAGAAGCGAGTGTAAAAAAAAGTTACAGTGACTGAGCTGAAATTGCAAACTGCTGATTCTTCTTTATGAGCTATATGCTGGTCACAGATACAAGAATATTGTTTGATTTTAAAGGAGTTACCAAATAAATGTCATTAAAAATAGAAAAGAAAAAAGAAATAATTCTTCTTCTTTTTCTGATAAAGCAGATATGGATACTGATCACTCATTCCAGATAAAATGTGCCTTTGCCATGAGTATCCCAAACCTGATGAGAAGATGGAAACTCTGAAAGTTTTACGGGTAAATTTTGGTTTACTACCTCTCTCTTTCTGTTGGTATGAAACAGAAATTCAGACACAGGTCTACATACCAGGCTTATTTTCACTAGGGAGAGAGGTCAAAAAGGAAATCCTGAATGCTGAGCATCCTGTCAAGGCTTATTTTCACAGAAACATTACTAGAACTGTGTTTAGCATGTAGATGATTTCAACAGTAACCTAGTCATCCTTGTGCAGAAATACCTGCTGAAGGGAACCTGAAATGCATGTGCAATCTCTAGAAATGTGTATTTCCACTCCATTCTTCTGACTGCTTTGTTTTTGGGAGGAGCCCACTGCTGTCCAAAGGTTCTGCTGTCTGTGAGTTAAACAGTGGAAGTACAACCATTGTCTGTGTCAGGTCTCATGTGGATCTGTGACCTGCCCAACTGTGATGGAGATCCTGCTTTTCCATGACCATGGACCTCCTGTCCCCATTGCAAAATCCCCATCAGCAGTCGTGCTGTGGTTCTAATGCCTTCAAAGGGCCATTTCTGCACAAGGCACATTTCCTCCTCCATGACAAAAAGGTGGGCTGATTCTGCTATGGGTACTTTTGCAGGTACTGTAGAATTTTTAAGGTACAACAATAAATGGAAAACTGCATAGTTTTCAGCAGGTAAAAAATTAGCTTTCTTGGTAAAAAATGTACAGCTTCTCTTATTTTCTTTGGGAGGATAGACCCAACTCTGCCTTCAGTCTTATCCCCAATTCTTTATGAAATAGAGGGATGCAGACTAGAGGTGTAGAGATTGAACTGAGAGAACATTCTGTCCTTTTGCAGGGGATGTTACTTCAGAAAAAGAGCTCTTTCCAGTCTGTAGGCCAAAATGATGTATGATGTATTATCTTAAGAGCATCAGTTACTGTCAGACTGGAGACTGAGGAGAGTTACTTTTGTGATGTTCATGACTGTTTCTGTTCTCCTGCAAGTCTTTGCTTTCACTTCAGTTCTCTCAGGAATCTTTAAACTTACTCATAGTGGGAATTTCTATTATTTTGTTTGTCTTGGTTTTTATTTGTTTGTTTGCTCTCTATTTGTGACTTCTCAGTCTCTTCATTTGGATTCAGGTGAGAGAGCAATAGAAACCTCTGTCCTGTTTTATTCTATAAATATTACCTATTCTACAAAATAGGCTCCCCACAGCAATGGTGCTCACAAACATTGTAAGTGTTTTAGTCTAGTATATTCAAGAATTTTCTGCAGATAATACTATGGATTTTGGTTCAACTTTGTGCTTAAATGTCAATGGCAGGCACACGAATAATCTTGAGGAAGTCAAGAGAGGTCCTTTTATACTCAATATTTGAGCTTAAGTGCTTGGCTGCATAAAAGCCATCCTCCTGATTTTCACTAACACAGTACTGAGAAAAGCACATAGTTTGTGCTGCAGAGAGGTGGGAGCATGTGAGTCTCTACCTTTTATACAGCCTTTGAAATTCTCATGCTTAACTGTAAGCATTGCTGCAGAGTTATCTCTCAAAACACAATTTACTGCTTAGCAATGCAGTAAACTAGATTTTGGACAAACACCATCTTGCCCAAATAGGTTTGGTTTTTTGTTTTTGTTTTTTTTTTGGTTTTTTTGTTGGTTTTTTTTTTTTTTTTTGGATTGAGCTGTCTAACCTATTTTCTGGGCTAATATTGACTGAAGAGAAGCTCTCCTCCCCATCATCTCACCCTGTTATGCAAGTATTCAGTCAGTTCAAATAATTTATTCTTACCTGAGAGCTGCTGTAGCTCATGGCAACTGTGGGCAGCCACCAGGGGATCACAAGGCAGCTTAAAGGCAGTATGGCAAAAGAAAGCCATAGATATGCTCTCAACTCTCCAAATATATATCCCTTTTAAGATTTTTTTTGACTCATTACACCCAGGTTATATTGAATATATCCAAATTGTGAAATTAAGATTACTGTGTCCCGAAGCAGTAAAAGCATGTGGAGACTGTGGGCTTGTCCCACCCCTGCAAGGGAAACCAGGACAGGGATCACTCACCATTGTCACATCTGCCCCCTCTCAAAGCATATTTGCTGTCTTTTCTTGCATCTAAAAAGTTCTCCACATCCACAGCACATGAGTAAATCAAACCAATGAGAGCTGGGCTTGAGTACAGGACCAGTACAGGTCAGGCCCTTGTTTCATGGGTGGCAGTGCTGTCTCTGCAGCTTTGGACCTCCTGTTTGAACTGGCACCACCAAAATATTTTGATCTGCCCTTCCCCGAAAATTAAACCCTTCCTTGCAGTTCCAGCAGTGAAAACAGTTTTACAGTGGGTGTTAAGATAATGCAAACTTTAGTTTAAATGGGAATCAGACCCAGAGTGTATGCATCGAAGACTATTTGAATTACATTCAGCACTGTTTATGGGTTCTCAGGAGTTGCAGAACCTGTTAAAAATGAAATAAAGCTTATGGAAAGGAGCTTATGTTTTCTACTTTGCTGAAAAAGAAATAAAAAGGAAACATATTTGTGCCTGTTCAAAGGCTGCCCAAGGACAGCTTTCATTCTTTGTGACCCAGTTACATTAAATGCTTTCACAGGAACTCCTCAGATACTTATATAAAAAAAAAAAAAAAAAAAAAAAAAAGGAAAACACAGATCAGTGCTTCTGATCTTCACTCTGAGGACACATCCAGGCTTGGAGCCACTGCCAGATATCTTGCATCCCTTGTTACCTGTACAAAAATTAAACAAAGCAAGAGATGAGCAGCACTGGATGAGAAATTAGCTTTGTCCATGGAACTATTACATGCCATAGTTTAAGGTTGGGTTTTTTTTTTTGTTCTAGGAAAAGGCACAATCAGTTGTAACTTTGGCCAGCACAAGCTGGCCTACTGCTCTTACCCTCTTTCTTTGGTTATTTTTTTCCCCTTTTGGCACAATGTGAGTCCTTTGAGTATTTTGTCTGGTGTCACCAGCACTCCCCAGTCCAGCTGAAAGTTTTCACTGGCTTTTGACGGAAGGTAGGAAATTCTGCACTGGACATACAGTGGTGCTTGTTAGACAGGAGCCCAATTTATTCTGAAACTGCTGGGCTTCAGAGTGCCCTGTGGCTTGATTCCTGACTAGGTGTATGCAGGAGCTGATCGCTCCATAGATATTGTTGATAAATGAAGTGTGTTATAGACTTTGTTACATCCTACCTCAACCCCAAATTAGTCTGTGCTTTGAGGGACAAAAAGCAAAGCTCTTTCTGCTACTTCTTGGTATTGTATCTGACTAAAGGTAGTTAATGGTATTTGAGGAACATGAGGCTGGAAGGTTTTCTTGGGAGTTGTGGTATATCCCTTTCTGTGTGCTGGGGCTCTCAGAAGGGAAAGAGAGTACACAGAGTTCCAGAGAGCACTGGGTAGCAGTACTGCATGTACACAGTGACAGGAAAAGCCTTCTGTGGGAACTTGAAGTTCTTTTGGATATCTTCTTGTCAGTGACCTAAGTAGTTGCAAAAATTTTCTTTTTGGTGGTGTTGCTTTCTAGCAAAGGAGCAAATGCAAACTAATAAAGTCTGCTGTAGTTGCTTACTGTGATTTGAAGAAGTTAAGATATTTACTATCCACTGTACCAATTCCCCTGACACTGTGCCCTATTAGGTTTGCCAAAATTAAAAAGGTTTTCTAAAATTCAGTGTTTTCTTGGTACACTGAATTCTTGTGTTTTTCTGTCATATGACTATTGAGTCATTGATATTTTATGTGTCACACAGGATGGTTGAGATATCAGAGAAAATGAATGATTTGCATAAGCATCCCAGAGGCATTTTTGGCTTCCCGGCATGCAGAAGCTTTAGCCTGTTGTCTTCACACAGAGCCTGCTGTAATGCTGCATGCCAGAGATGATAATTCACTTTGTGAAACATGATCAGAAGAACCTTTACGGAGGTGTGACAGATGCAGCTGTAGCCATCACTTGAAGCACTTTTTCATAACCTTAAAAATGTGTCTCCTTCTGATTTTCTTTCTTGATGACTTTTTTAGGTATTGTTGAGTTGCAGCTGTCATGGGCAATGAAATTCCTAAGAGAGCAAGGAAATAGAGAGGTTAAAGTGCCCACAGCCACAGTTTCAGGACTTAATTGGACATTAGCTACTCAACTATGAGCATTCCCCCAAAGAATGGTGGAGCTCTCACAGGCTTCAAACAATGGAGATGCGTGGGTTGATGCCATCTGCAGCCTAGGGCTGGTGGAACAAAAAGATGTTTGAAGAAGAGGGAAATTCTCAGAGATATGGTAGAATGGGAATGATCTGAAAGTAATCAATCATTAGGGTGACATAAATCACAGCACACAAGAGCCCACAGCCCGGCGATGTCAAACACCGCCCGCGGCGCATCCGCCTCTCTGGCATCATCACTTTTGTGTGCTGTGCCACTGCTCTTTTGAGGGCCATCAGCTTTGTGGGGGGATGAGACTCAGGAATGTGGGGCTGCCCTGTGCAGGCTGGTGCAGCTTTATTATTTCATGCCCCAACGTGAGCTGGGGCGCATTCATGCCCTGACCCCGCCGAACGCGCATTGTGAGCCCAACCCGCCAGATGTGGCTTCATCCCACAACTGCGTTAGTTCTGTTGCTCCAGTGCAGCAGCATCCACACAACACCAGCCAATCTGGGGCACAAAGAGAGGCTGCAGCTCTCATGTGGTCATCTGGTCCACGCTTGACATTTTTTTGCCTAAAGCTCTCAGACGTCAAACTTCATTTCTCTTCCTTGATTGGAAGAAAAATGATCTGTGCACAATATTAAAAAAAGGTTTATCGGCTGGAAAACAGTAAAAAGCGTGGCATAAACTCATATAAATGTTAATGAAAGGCAGACAAAATTGAGCAATAGTATTGTATTCTTTAGGCTTTTATACACTTTTACTAGAGACACTCTAGGAGAGGAGTCTAGAGCAGGATTAAAGGATAAGCACAAAAAAATATTGTTTTGAAATTTACACCAACTCTTCTTATTCTTCAAAACACTGGTTTGGAAGTCCTGTTAAATGGAACAAGCATAATCCTCCTTTAACTTATGCTGATATTGATTATCAGATCCATATAAATCATAAATCCCTTTATTTCAATAGAAAGGCTCCATCTTTCTACTGTTGCCCATAAAAAACCTCATGAATTTTTGGCTGCCTAGCTCCTTCCAAGAAACTGTACAAAGTGGTAAAACAAAGGCTGTGGTGGTTGTCTGATGAGGTCTATTCCTCTAAGTCAGGGTGATGCTATTTGGATGGTCTACAGGGCAGTCTGAGCACAAGGCTCCAGGTCCCAGAACAAAAATACTTGAACGCATAGGACTCAAATCATCCTTCACTTTGTCATATTGTTCTTTAATTTGCTAATGTAGAGCTGAAATAAAGCAAGGGTGTTTTCAACCCATTTTTGCCACCCCTCTTCCCCCCAGCTCAGCAATGGGAACGTTGCCCTTTTCCTCCTCCTGCCTTCCAGCCTGCAGAGCTCCCAGACCTGTGCTCGGGTTGTTCAGCACTGGTGCTGTACCTGGGAGCAGTCGGGCTCTGCAGAGCCTGCTGTAATTTTCTGCTTTTTCAAATAAATGTGGTGAGTTCTCATCAGCAGCAACTGTTAAATTACAGCGTTTTCCTTTCCTCTCAATTGTGAGCTACAGCACATATCTCAGACTAAGCACAAGGAAAAATGTAGCACAGGACAGGAACTATCAGCTAAAAAGATTTTCTAAACAATACAAGTTGGCTGCAGTGTGCTCTACTAATATTCTCCATCTTGCAGTATTTTCATTTCAACTAAGAATATAAAGTCATGCCACATATAAGAGAAATTTTATTTCCTGTACAACTACAGTTTTTTAGCATAATGGCCCTTGTAGATCAGTGGGCAAATATTACATCCTAAAGTTTCAAATAATTTGCATCTTTACATTTCATATCTGATCTTTAATAAATGTTATTTTACACAGTGCAATTAGACTTCAGGATGTAAAACCCAGAGTAATCCAGAACCTTTTTGCAGAGCTAGGTATTTTCAAGGTGCACTGACATCTAGATTCTGATCTAACTAATGGCACAAATTTGAAGCAATTTCCTAGAAATCAGTACAATTACATCAGTTCAATCTTCGTAAAACTAGGATGAGAGTCAGACCTTTATTTCTTTTCCAGCCTGCTCCACCGATACAGTATTTTCCATTTAGTCAACTGAAGAGAACTGTAAAGGTATAGAAAGAAATGATAGAACTCAATTTTACTATTTAACATATGGGAAACTTGGTTATTATTTTACCATAAGCTTACGGAGTAAAAAGAGCATGCTGCAGTAAAATGGAAAAAATTCACCTCAGGTGCTGTATCATGAAATCCAAGGAAGTGACATCAAAGATTAAACCTGGCCCATTTACTTTTAAACTGTTTTGTTTAAGTATCAGATTTTATGTCTGGAGATTTTCTCTACTCTGTGAATTTTATTCCTTTGTGTAAGCATAAAACTGAATAAGGATCAAGAATTTATTTTGTCGCCTCGGTACCAACATAAGACCCTCATGTTGGCCCCTAAAATTCTTTTGACAGTTTTGGGTGTCGGGCACGGAGCAGCTGCACTCTGGGGTCAGTGGGAAATGTGGTGCAGGGTGGTGGTAGCCAACAGGAGAGTGTTGTTTGCCCATGGGGAACCCTGGCTCTCCTGTTTGTTCCAAGGACAATCGTCTGCACTGCCTGGTCACATTGAGACAGGAGAATTTTGTGTGGGATAACGCTGTCTCTGGGTCACTGTTCTGTCTGGAAAGGAGCACTGGGAGTGCCAGTGCTGTCTGGGCAGGCAGAGGTGCCATGTGTCCCCTCACACCCCCTGAGGCCACAGCCTGTTGCCAGCTCTGCTGCCCTCCTGGGCTGAGAACTGTTTCCTTCCATTCATTTCACTGGCTCCATAGAGTGACAGAACACACTGCAAAACTACAGGAAAACTTCCAAATTCTTACAGGAGAAAGAACCAAACAGAGGCAAAAGGCCTTGTTTTGGTTAACGGGAGCCAGTGGGGAGAACACCTCTGGGACAGGTGAGGTGGGCAGTGGGATGGGTGGCTCTGGGCTGACCCATTGCCTGCAGGCAGCCAGGTGCCCTGGAAATCTTTGGTACACTGAGGCTCCTTTGGGGCTCTCTGCCATGGGCCAGCCCTCACCCCTGCCCTGGTGCTCCCTGGAGCATTTATTTACCTGCACTTTCAGGAGCATTTATTTACCTGCACTTTCAGGAGCTGGAAAAGTTCAGAGGAGTATGGAAAGTTTGGTACGAGTAAGAAGTGTATCTGTCAAGCTGAATTTTGTTCTCAGTCCAAAACAGAAAACTTTTTTTGTGGGAAGAAGTTAACTGGAACTGATGAAGTTTCTTTTCATGGATTATTTAAGCAGTACAAGATGTTAATGCTGAGTTTCTTCCATGTTATTTGGGAAAGTATGTCTGATTATGTAAATTAAAAGTTGCTGCTTAAAAATATTTTGCTTGAGAGATTGCAAAGGCAACACAGTAAATGAATTAAGATCAGAGAGTCTTGCTCAAGTGAGAGGATTGCATAAGTAACCGCATGTGGTATTGAAAAATACATACTGTTTACAATGTATTCTTGCAAGATCCTTAAATATTTCACTTTGAGGTTTGCTTGATATAAAATATTGCATTTGTTCAAGCTGTCTCACAGGCTGGGACCTAAGCTGATTTGCAGCTACATGCAGATTAAAACCACTATGCTGTCCCACTGCAATTTTGGATTTAATTTGGTTAGTTTCCGTCTTTTTAAGAGAAACAAGAGAGTTTTCAAACCAACAGGCATTGACTGCTTACCTAATTAAAAATGTATCCATCTGCTGGTGGTTGACTTGTTATTCAAAGCATACAGATCTAAGTAGGTTGATTTATTTATGAAGACCTTATGACACTGAGAGATATGCACTCAAAAACATGCAAAAATAAATGTGGCTGCAGATGGGTAGACACACAGAGATCTTTATGGGGTTCCAAATAACAGATAGAGAGAATTTGGAAAATGTGCTTTAAAGGGAAGACCCTTTTATGTTGCTTTCACGTGTTTAACATTTAGAGCTCAAATAACAGAGCAGCCAGAGAACATGTGAGATAACTCTAGTCTAAATATCCTATAGTGCCTTTTAAGTTGCGACAATTTTTTTCTGAAAGCTTAGTGTGAGTGATAGACTCTGAAGCAGATGCATTTTAAGCAATGTTTTATTTAGAGAACACCTTAAAGGGAATTTTAATTAAAGGAGAAAAAAAATCATTAGCACTCACAAACACCATGCATTGGAATCAGGCTAAATGCTGTCTTCTTTGATTTCATTGGTGTATTGATAAATGTCTCCCAAATTAAATTTCTATGCTCAAGCTTTGGAAACTTCAGGTTCCAATGGATTCATTCTCAGTGGTATAAATGTTGCTGCAATCCTCAGGTAAAATTTATTCCTCAGTTTATGAGCTCTAGGGACTTCCCAGTGTGACGAGGCCATCAGGTATTTCCACGTGGGGCGTGGAGCTGCTGGCATCACACTTCTCGTCACTCCTGGTGCAATTCCACTGCTGTGGCACTTGTCACACTGGTGCAAAGGGAGTGGTGCCCCAGCTGGCTCAGAGCTCTCCCCAGGAGTGTGTGTGGGTGATCTGCTTCTGCCACCTGAGAAGTTTGAGGAGAATGGAGAATGCCCTGTCTGGGACAGCCCTGGAGTAGCTTTACGGCCTCTGGTTCTGTTTACAGCACAGTTTCCAGTGGGTCCTGTTGCTTTTTCCTTCCATCCACATGCTTGGCAGCATGTTTATTCAGGTTTTGCACATTTGCGTGCCTGTTTGTGTTCTTTGGTAAAATATGTTATCAAAAATAGACTGAAAATATTTCTTTACAGACCACCTTCTCATGCTGGTGTCCTAAATTGAAACTGTCTTGCACTAGATGATAAAGTTACTTTCAGAAGAAACGTATTTCTTAGCAAACCACGCATTGACAATTGTGCTCAGCTTCACAAAAAGATAATTCTCTAATCCCAAGGTCAGTTTAGGCTGATTCCCCAGTATATACACTTTCAGATTCCCTTTGAATTGCTTTTTATTTCCATGTCAAGGCAAATGTGGGTTTTCTAGTGCCAACGAAATACAGAAACATGGTTTGTATGTAGATTAGCTAAGGAGGATATTAGAACGAGTTGCCTTTTGGTAGGAAGCCATCCTGGCATTTCTTTGGAAAACTCTAGAGATGTTTGAATAATCCTTATACTAACAGATGTCACCACTGGGAATCTGTTTTACTTTTACAGCTCTTTGCTTTAGTATCTTGCTGGCATTTTTTGATATTTTGGAATGGGGTGTGGATGTGTGTGAAACTCAAACAAATCCATATTTTCTTTTACTTGATTTCTCCCAAAGATATATTTTGATGTAAGTTTCAGATAATAATCAAGGGAAGAAAACCCATAAATTTTGCTATGGGTGTTCCTTTTGTGCAGAAGGGAGAGGACAAAAAAAAAAAAAAGACCAAAATCCTTTCCTTTTGTTTCCAACACACTGCAAATGACTGTTTGCTGTTTTCCTGGTCCTGTGCAAGCCCTGGAAATGGGGGACAAGGGATCAGAATGGGTCAAGGCAAATAGTTAGTCACACTCTCTCTCAGAATTGAACCCATTGTCCAAGCAAGGCAAGCAAGTCTTCCACTACTAATTTTGGTCTGCATTGGAAACTGTGGCCAGTGTGGTTGTGTGAATAAGGATTAGTAATGGTGAGTGGGCATGGGAGGTAGCTGAAGGGGGGGCATTTTTGTGCCTGTAAAAGCTGTAGTCGTTGCACATTTCTCCCCAAACTTAATAGTTTTGCTCTTTACCTCAGAATACTGCAAGACAACTTGTTTGGGAAAAAAAAAAATACTGGAAATATCAGCTGCATACATGTTAGGAAAGACAATCAACTGTCTCAGTAAAACAACACCAATGAGTAATTTCTAATGGAAACCTGGCCTTAAGGTAGAATTTAGGGAGATATGTCCCTTCTCTTTATTGTTGTTGCTAATCTATGTACAAGAAAATATGCTCAGGGTTTGGGTCTGACTTCCATTAAAGGAATGAGATGGTTACTGCTGAAGGAAAACTCAGAGGGAGACGGGACACACAAAGAATGTTTGCAGCTGGAGAAAAAAATGTTCATGATGCCTTTGGTGTAGGAAATAGGAGGAACTAATTTACATGTTAGAAATTTAGAATTCTTAAATGAGGTCCATGCCTGTGAAATGTGTGATGCAGGTATAAGACCTGTGAACATGTTTTTTTCTAAAGCAACAGTGGTGTTCAGCTCCTTGAGAGTGGATTTAAGGTCTGGTTGTGCTAAAATCTGTACAAGAATATCTCAGTGCATGACAAGACCCAGCAGATGGGTATAAATAAAAAGAGAACAAGGAAATTCTCTGGCAGCATTACCCAGCACAACAAACTACCTTATTCTCTGAACTGTCCCAATATCAGTGACAGCACTGAGGAAAATAATGGCTGCCACTTTTCTAATATAAAAGCGAGGGATGGGTTTGGTGGTTTTTTTCCATTGTCCTTGTAGTTTTTCATCTCTCTGCCTGCTATTTTGCTTACATGAATTTAATCCAGAATTTGCAGTATTCTGCTATAAAACCAGTGTAAATACTGAACTAGAGCACAAGCATGAACATTTACTCACTTCTTCCAGTTAGTAGTTCCCTAAAACAGCACAAGTAGTTTCTTAGCTAATAAACAATCATTCTTTTGTATCTACAGGCAATCTGAAATCAGGACAGAGAAACACGGGCAATGCTTCAGATCCTGAGTAAGCTCACCATCACCTAAAGGCTGGCCAACCTCTAGACCACAAGCTCCACACTCCCTTATGATGTTACCACAAGGAACTGCACCTCTCTGTATTCTTGGCAACAGTGGCACAACAGGCACTAGAAACCTGCAGCTCTCTCTGACTTTATGTTTATTTAGCATCACTGTTTTCACGTGGGCAATCACAAACATCCAGCTTCAAAAGTGTTGCTGCAGTGGCTGTTTCAGGAGGTCTGTGCAGAACTTGGGGCAGAGCCCTTCTCCCAGAGGTAAACTCACAAAATTAATCTTTCTCCTGTCCTGTGAATGTATCAGTCATGCCTGCATGCATAGAAAAAAAAATGTACAAATACTTTCCACTTTTTGGAACAAAAAGCAATGATTTTTTTATTTAATTGTAAAGAAGGGCAAAGAGGCTGCCCTACTATTAAAAATAGCACATATTAAAAAAGAAGGAGGGGTTGGTATTTTTTCCTACTTTGCACAGTTTTCTCCTATATGATTGCCAATATTTTGTTCATAATAATGGGTGGACCTATCTCAGATAGGATGGTTTAATCTGAGTTAATTAGGATTTACGCTCTATTAGAAGTGCCAGAAAGCTTCAGTGCTCTGTAGGGAACCTGTCTCTGGTGCAGTTTGATTGGTACCATCATTGCATAAATAATCTCTGAAAAGATTGCTGTCTCTGAACACACAATAAAAATGAATTAGAGCTCTGACACTCTATTCTTTTGACAGTTTTACAAAAAAGACAATTCAAAGATTTTTGCACAAAAATTATCTTTGTTTACACTGAAATTTTACTGGTGCAATTAAAGTAATGCTTTATTTTTTTTTAATAATACCTGCAGTAAATTATGGCAGGAAACCTAAAATTCCAGTATGAAAAAAGTCTAGGAAACACTTTGTTTTAATTTATATTATTTTAGATTTATTCTGTTTTCACATGAAGGGCCCAATTCTGCCTACCTATTAATGCTAAGTTGCTGGTAAAATTCAACTTTACTTTAGAACAGGCCAGCATCTGGTTCAGAATCTTAAACTATAACCCTATTCTTGACAGAGAAAATCCAAGTCTGCCTGACTGATTCTTTTTCCCAGTGCAGAAAAAAATGGGTGGATGTTCTTAAGGAGGTCTGGATGCAGTTTGTGGTTTTAGCTTTACCTTTCCAGTCCAGCTGAGGCTCCTCTGAAGCTGCCACAGCAGATTCCCCCGCTCTCTGGCAGAGGCTCTGTGCCTGGTGTTTGTTCCATTATTAATGGCACGGGCTCCGAGCAGCCCTTCGAGGAGGTGGCATGTCCCCTGCCTGTCCCCTCTGGCAGGTGGCCCTGGCCCTGCCAGAGCTCTCCTACCACTGGCACCGCTCCTGTGCCAGCCCAACATCTTCATCCCATGAACTTTTCCTTTCTGGAAGCTGACACCACTCCCAAATGATCCTGACTAAGAAGCACAGCTGCTGCGGACAGGCACTACAAACACCGAGATATTCGAAAGCAGTTTGTAATAATTAGGGTGTCTGTTAACCTCCACGGCTTTAAATAACCTTCCAGTGAAATGTGGCCAAGCACACTCCTCTCCAGGCTGCCGAGCATCTGTGCACTGCAAACGACCTGCAGCCTCATACAGTTATTTGCTCTGGTTTATTGGTCACACTTTCACAGGAAAAACCTGCAGGTCTCTGCTTGCCCCCAGCCTTGCTGGGGGTGAGAGCGGCCGTGAGCTGAGCCGACACCTCTGCTGCAGAGGTGGGAGCTTGCATTGGTTACATTTGATCTGCTTATTCAGTGGAAAGCAGCAATACCTGCTCTGACATTTTGGTGCATTTATTTCACTGCTTCGTCCATACTGATTTTACCCTTTGCCAGTGCCCTTTCATGTTTATTTATTTTAGGAAACATAATCCGTATTGTAAACACTCCTGGATTTGTAAATAGCTTTGCTGATAGGATTTCCTTTCATGGACCTGATAATGGCGTATTATAAATTTTAGACTAACTATGAGATTTGAGTTGTGTTGCCAGGACCAATGTAATAAAAGATACGACTTCAATTGTCATTAAAATCTTGTTACATTTCACTTACACTTCTCTAGTTTCCCTTAGCATTGCTGGTTAGAAAAGGCAAAAAATCTATGCATCTGTCTGTCTGTATATTGTCAAGTCACGCTGTGTGCCTACTCTGAATAAAGACACTGTCACAGGTCCTGTAATCAGCATCAAGGCAGTAATGAATAGGAAAATCTTGTGATGATGATCACGATTAACAAAAGGAAGTGTAAATAATCTACAGTGCCTAAAGCTCACAGTTTTTGCAGAGTGGATTTGCAAGTGAGCTATAAACCTGATCCTTTTCTTATTGAGGTCAGCAGCAAAACTCCTGCTAATCCCAGCTGAAACAAAATCATTCTGCCAGCTTGATGTTTATAGAAATGCATATTACCTTCATGGAGAATCTCCCGCTACGGCTTTTTGTATTACAGCCTGCAACTTCATCTAAAGCAAACATGACCTGAGGAATGAAATCTTACTCATATCAAATAAAAAGCTGTTATTCTGAAATAGCTAGCAATAAATTTTGTCAAGTAAGCTACTGGCAAATGTTTAATACTCACAGATCCACAAGAATCAGTCAATCCAGGGAGGGAAGGGCTGGGCACATCTGAGCACTCGCACTGGGAAGGAGCCAGCAGTGACTCTCTGGTGCCAAGCCTGATAAAGGTGCACCTTTGGGGCATTATTTCCTTTGACAATGAGACTCTGTGTGTGAGCCTTACACTTCCTGGGGTTATTTTACACTATTTTGCAAATAGCCAAGTAGTGTGGAAGTTGTGTGGGAGTGGAGTAAATAGGACTGAATTTTTGTAGGAAAAGGCTTTTCAGAGGAGACGGGTGAATTTTTCCTGCAGGCTGTGGAATTGCATACTAAAGGAAGAGCTTGTGCTTCCTCCCCCTTGTCTTTTTCTTCTTTTTTTTTTTTTTTTTCTTTTTTTTTTTTTTTTTTTCCTTTCCCCCATCTAAATGTAGCGCTGGGCCTCAGGAGGCCCATGAACACACATAGCTTCCTACTGAGGTTGTCACTTGACTGACAGCAAAAAGCTTCTGGGGAGATGGACGAGCATGAGTAGGTGGACATAGAAAAATGGAGAATGAAATGATAAAGTAAAAATAGAACCGAATGTTGATCCAAAATCACAGCCCTTTCAGGGGCTTAATGTAACTTATAAATGTTGTGTTTGTGATTGGAAAAAATATAAAGCAACTCTGTATGTGTAAGCATATGTGTGTGAGACATTGATATCCGTTCAGTGTTCTGTTAGAAATTATATTAACTACAGAGATACATCCAAGACAACGCCCTTGTGTCAATGCCCAATTATTTATACACTAATATATTCCCTCAGCGCTTTAAAATACGAGGAGGACAAATTGTGAGTGAGTAGGAAATACAAAAGTATTTCAGTCCTTACATTTGAAGATGGTTTACAGTTTCTCAGAGGCTCCGTGTTTGTGTGCTCATGTGCCTGTTTGTCTGTACCACTCAAGTCTTAATCTCTAAATAATTTTGCTGGGGTTGACCTCTCTGAAGCAGACAGGATCAAACATTTAACACACCGTCATAATTATTACAGTGTCTGCTGCAAGCGAGTACAGTTTCACCGAGGAACTGAGACAAATACCAGAGACGCTGGCTGTGCTTTATTGAGCTGCAATAATTGACCGTTTAAATGGTGTAAACTCGATGATGGTGCAAACATGATCATTCCCATCAAAGCCAAATCACTCCTGATAGTGAGTTACAATAACATAAATTGTCAGGTTGGCAGCAGCACAGGCTGCTCAGGTAATAGGCGTTTAAGACAAATGCAGCAGCTCCAGCGGCTGTAACAAAATTTTAAGGAATAAATTCTGATGTCAGATACTTTGTTGAAGGGTGGAGTTACTGGCTGAAGCCAAGAACAGGATTTAGTCCAAGTATCAATGACATCTGTTAAAACCAAGCTGGGCTTTTACGATTCGTTGAAATGACACAAAGTAAGGAAATTGTGATTATTTTGGCAAGACTTCTTAAAAAAACCCCCACATACTGGAGCCAAAATATAGTAGATTTGGTAGGATTGCAAACATTTTATTTTATGACATTTGCAGGCCTTTTTTACATTGTCTGTGTTTATTTTATGTGACTTTTAAAAAACAAATTAAAATTGCATTAAATTACAGAAAAAAAATTAAGGTTTCAAAGCATTTTATATATTTTTAATGACGACTGACTCTTCTGGCATTGCCACAAAAATAACTTTAATTAAAAAAAGAAGACGTTTTGATGCTTCACCATTCCCATAAAGTTTATCCTGACTAGTAGTAGATCTGTCAGAGGCATCAAAGATGTGAAAAGAAGAACATTCAGATAGTTTTAATTGAGGACTGCCTATATTCCTGTGTAATAAAAAAAGGCACTAAACCTTTTCTTCCTTCTCATTAGGCCAAGAATTCTTGTAGATAATTAAAGTCAGGAAGTACAAGTTTTAACAGTTGCATTGACTGTGCTACACTGTTTTCTAACGCCCATTATCCAAGCAGCCGCTTAAAAGATTTATTTCTACGGAAAGAGAAAAACACAGCAGCTATCTTTGCAGGGTTATCTTTAAGGTTCTGCCAGTGGGAGCTCCAAAAGAAATGTTCAAGGCTAAGGAAAACAATCTAAGCCTCAGAAATAGGAACCTCATTGTAAATACTGTGTTAATAAACCTTCTTAACAGCAGTTTTAAGAGCCTAAAAATGCATCCTTCCTAGATCTTGACCTGAAATTAAACCAGGTGAAAGATACTCTATGTTTTAAGCAAAAAAAAAGTGTCAGTAAGGGTGTGTTTGTAAGTCTTATGTTTCACAGATATTTGAATTTGGGGAAAAGTAGAGTGATTTAAAGAGAAAACAGCAGATTCCGAGCAGGCGTGTTTTCTGACGCACAGAATTGTTAGTCAAAGTTTAAGTCACTTTCAAAATATTTTTTTTTTTTTTTTTAGCTAATCGAGCCTGTAAAGGGCTTCTGTGCGGAAGCTACAGCTAACTCTGGCAAGGATTCGTTTTATCCCAGACGGAGGAAAAATCCTCGGAGAGTCTGGGCGCGATTCCCCGAGCCCTGGTGCTGGGATGCAGCGGGGGAAGGAGCTCCCGCACGGAGCGAGGGCAGTGCCGGGGGCCGAGAGCGCTGCAGGAGCCAGGGAGCTGCTCCCAAGGGGCAGGGGCTCGTACCGCCCCCGAACCTGCGGGAAACTGAGGCGGGTGCGAGCCCGGGGGACTCGGTGCCCGAAGAGGGAGGCGCTGCGGGAGCCGCGGTTCTGGAGCTTGCCGAGGTAGCGGTGCCCAGGGCGGAGGAGCACCGCGGGGAGGGCAGCGGGGGAACTGCTTGGTTTCCCCCCGACCCGCAGCGCTGTCTCGGCAGGCGGCCAGGACAGCCGGACAGACAGACAGACAGGTCCGGGGGTAGCTCTGTGAGTGAGTACGGACTGCTCAAGGACGATGCTCAGCCCACTGACGCTGCCTGACCCACCCAAGGCTTAGTGGGCTTCTAAAAACTACGATTTTTGCTGTCAAGGCGCATTCAGGGAGTATTTTTTCAGAAGTCAGATGTTCGGAGCGTTCAGAGCAAAGCGGGGCTGTGGCTGCACAGCGCAGGTTCCCAGGGACAGCCTAAGGGCATCAGCCAGCACAGGTGTCCCCGGGCACGGCTCGGTGGACGCGTCCCGTGTGCGCCTGTGGACGAGGGGATGTGCACGGGTTTGTACGTCCCGATGGATCTTAACATTACATGGAAGCGCTCCGAACCTGGCTTTCCCACGGGCCCGCCCCGCCCGGCCGCTGTCCCGGTGCATAAAAGCGGGAACGACCGGCACCTTCGCGGGCCCGCCAGGGCCGCTCACATGGGAAGGGCGCTGCGAGCGGCCGCCCGCACTGCCCGGCCCTGCACATCGCTGTCCGTCCCTGCACATCTCTGCCCGTCCCTGCACATCTCTGCCCATCCCTGCACATCGCTGCCCACCCCTGCACATCTCTGCCCGGCTCTGCACATCTCTGCCCGTCCCTGCACATCGCTGTCCGTCCCTGCACATCGCTGCCCACCCCTGCACATCGCTGCCCGTCCCTGCACATCTCTGCCCATCCCTGCACATCGCTGTCCGGCTCTGCACATCTCTGCCAGTCCCTGCACATCTCTGCCCGGCCCTGCACATCGCTGTCCGTCCCTGTCCGACTCTGTCCGTCCCTGCACATCTCTGCCCGGCTCTGCACATCTCTGCCAGTCCCTGCACATCTCTGTCCGTCCCTGCACATCTCTGCCCGGCCCTGCACATCTCTGCCCGGCTCTGCACATCTCTGTCCGTCCCTGCACATCTCTGTCCGTCCCTGCACATCTCTGCCCGGCCCTGCACATCTCTGCCCGGCCCTGCACATCTCTGCCCGGCCCTGTCCGACTCTATCCGTCCCTGCACATCTCTGCCCATCCCTGTCCATCTCTGCCCGGCCCTGCACATCGCTCCGTCCCTGTCCGACTCTGTCCGTCCCTGCGCATCCCTGTCCATCCCTGCCCGTCCCTGTTCATCCCTGCCCATCTCTGCCCGTCCGTGTCCGTCCCTGTTCATCCCTGTTCATCCCTGCCCGTCCCTGTCCGGCCCCGCACATCTCCGCCTGTCCGTGTCCGTCCCTGCCTGTCCCTGTCCGGCCCGGGGAGCCGCTGCTCCCGCCAGGTGGCGCTGTTGCTCAACGCTGGCGCTGGCGCCGGGCCGGGCCGGGCCGGGCGGGGCGGCGGCTCCCGGGACGTTCCCGGGACGCGGAGCTGCCCCAGGCTCGGCGCAGGGCAGGTCCGTGTGCGCGCCGCGGCCGCGGCTCCCCCGCCACTCTGCCTCTCCTAACTTTATCTATTCGCCTTTCCCATCGTCTGTCGGAGTTCGGACACCGTTAGGGCCGGAGACCCCGCGGACCGCCCGCCGGCCGCTGGCTGTGAGCGCCCGCTCCCTCACGGCCCCACGGGAGCGCCCTCAGCGCCCGGCGCGGCTCCCCGCGCTGAGCGCCCACGGGGCGGGGCGGGGCGGGGCGGGGCGGGGCGCGCGGAGCGGGGCGGGCGGCGATTGGCGGAGGCGCCTGACGGACAGCCCGGCCCCGCCCCCTTGGCAATGTCTAGCGCGCGCCGCGCGCCCCATGTAGGCAGTTATTCCGCTGGGATAGCGCGGCCGGAGCGCGGCGGCATGGCCGGGGTCCCGATCTGCGCCCTCCTCCCGCTCCTCGTCGGCGTCTGCGGCGCCGTCACCGGCTCACGGGTCTATCCCGCCAACGAAGGTGAGGCTCGCCGGCGGCCGGGCCGCGCGTTGTCCCGGCGGGGCGCCGGGGGCAAAGTTCGGTGTCCCCGGGCGGGCGGCGGTGCTGTCCGGTCCTCTCCCCTCCTCGCCGCTCCGCTCGCCGCCGGGACGGCGCTTGCCCCGCGCTGCCCCGGCCGGTCGCTGCCCGTCCGGCGGCCGCGGACCTGCCCGAGCGGCGCTCCGGGGCTGCCCGCGGTGCCGGCACAGGTGTCGCGGAGCGGAGCGGCCGCCGCCTGCCCCGCGCGTCCCCCGCGCCGCCGCTGCCCCGGCCGGGCCGGGCCGCCGAGGTGCAGCGCTCCTCTGAGCGGCGCCGGGGCGGCCCCGGATCGGAGGGCGGCTCATGAAACCGGTTCTCCCGGGAGCGCTCGGCGGCTCCGCGCCGTTCCCCGGGGCCCCGGTTCAGCCCGTTCTGCGGGACGCTCCGGCGGCGGCCCCGCGGGGGAAGCCCGCGGTGTGAGCGTGGGGCGCCGTCGCCGCGGGATCCCTCCAGATGTTCGGTGCCAGCCGTGCTCCCGGGGGCTCGGACGGTGCCGGCTTTGGGCGGCATGCGGGCGCGCTGTCCCGGGCGGAGCGGAGCCCAGCGCTCCGGGAGGCGCTCCGCTGTCTCGCAGGTGTGCCGGGGCTCCGCCGCTCCCCTCCGCGCCCCTGAGCGGCTCCAGTGCGCCGGGAAACCAGCGTGCCCTTCCTCAGAGGGAGTTTCGAAGTGTTTTTAAGATACTGGCGCGGTCGGAAATAACATTTTGTTTCAAGTGGAAGGTGGATGCGATCGTGCTCCGCACATATGGAAACGTTCAGGTAAACCATTTATTTTAATATTGCCTTTTGGCAGCTGGAATTTAATCTCTTTTATTTGTACCTTTCTGCAGTTACCTTGCTGGATTCCAGATCAGTTCAGGGAGAACTGGGGTGGATAGCAAGTCCCCTGGAAGGAGGGGTAAGTTTTAAACCGCTATCTGATCAAAAGGGTAAAGGGGGTGATTAGTAACTTTCAGAGAGTCCTAATGGCTCGATTATTGTTGATTGTGGTGAGGAGGTCAGATTTCTTCCCTGGCTTACCAAGTGAATTACTCTTTGTTGGAGAAACTCTATACTCCCTTTGGATAGTTCTGTCATGGAATAAGTGGAAACCAAAAGAGCAGAAAAGAGGTTTCAGAATTAAGAGATTGGTTGAGGCATGGGCTTAGATGCCTATTTAAAACTGAAATACCAACAAGAAATGTGATCTGTCGACTGAATTGGCATTCTTGACTGCTATTATTTTATCTGCGGACCGTCTCGGCTGGGAGATGTTCAGGGCAATTGCCGTTCTATTTCTGGATGAAGGAGTAGGGATCAATATACACGATGGACGTTTTGTTGTGATGGGCCGGTTGTCTGTTTCAGGGTGTAAACATCGTGTGTTTCGGTTTCTCAACAAATAAACTGCAGCACCCAGTGCTTGGCTGTGATTCCTTGGAGTTTCTTTTTATGTACTTTTACAATTACCTTATTGAACAGAAGGCTGCTCGAATGCACTGCCCAGTGGTGATGCGATGATGTTAAGAGGTTCATTGCTGGGCTTAGAGAGCTGCACACAAAGTAGCTGTTTTTTGGTTTTTTTTTTTTGGTTTAGCTTTATATTATTGGATGCTCCTTGCTGCTCCCTCATCTGTGCCCCCACCTGCAGGGTGCCCAGTGCCTCTCTGGGAAACTCCTTCGAATGCTGGACTCTGGAGTTGCTGGGATCTGGAGGAGACTGTACTTCATGGAACTTTCTTTTAATAAGCAATTAGAAAGGCTTTTTGTTTCTTCATATGAACAATAAAAGCAAAAATGCCAGCACTGCACACTAAACATGAATGTAAAAAAAAAAAAAAAATCCTAAATCCTTGTAGTATTAAATGAGTAAAAGCAGCTTGGAATCCTAAAGCAGAAGTAACTAAGTCAAAGTGTTTGAAAAAGGAAAGTGCTGAAAGATCAGGACCTGTGCACAACAAAGCACTGGATTCTTCAGGAAACCTACAAATTTACTTTTTTTTGTGTGCGTTCCTGCTCGTAATTAGAAGAAGCAGAGCTAAGGAAACAGCAGTGAGCGGAAGGAATCCGAGGCTGCGTTGGCTGGTGATGCATTATGCATAAGCTCTGAATAACCATAACATGGGAGAATGGGGGATTGTTTTGCTCCCCCATTGTTGTTCTGGGTGAACTTGACTACAGTCTTGGCTTGTGCTCTGCCTGAGCACACTGTGCTGTCCCCGAAACTTGGTTTTTCAGCGAGTGGGGATGTGATTGGCAGGCCTCTGGCAGCGCCCACGGTGCACACTGAGTGCTGATTGCAGGCAATTGCCCTCATCTTTTGACAGCGTGGAAAGGTACAGCTCTATCTCGGTGAGAGTCGGGCTTCTTGTTAATCCCGCACCCGGGAAAGGTCGCTTAATGAGACGGGGTCTTTCGGACGGCTCTCCAAGGGATATCTACGCCGTGCATTAAAACAGAGCCTCAAATACAAGTTTTAATAGGTCAGCAGTGGAATCAATGATCAGAGGACAGCTGTGTATTATTAATGGCTGTTGGATTCCCCCTTTCTCCACATGTTTTTTCTGAAAGCGCCATGCAAGCTTGAGAAGGAAAAATGTGTGCTCTTACTGTGGACGTGACTCGTTTCACTAAACCTACATACGTGTGTTCTATTTTTAAGCCTGTAGTGAAAAATTTAAGAGTACATGGTCTGTCTCTGAGATACAGTGCTTGGAAAGCATTTACTTTACTTTATATGCTGCAGATTTATGTCAAGCAGCAGAAACAAACTCTTTTGTCTTCCTGGGAAGAATTTGTCCTTCAGTGTTTTTCTTTAACTGTGTATACTTTATTGTCTGTTAAAAAAAGGCATTTTTCCAGATCTGAACCACACTGTTCCTGGGGTGTGAGGATTGTGTGGATAAGAAGGGCTGGAGATAGTCATTTAGCACTTACTAGCTATATAGTAGTCTTGGAGGAATTAATGAATTGCATTATAAGTGTAATTAATGATTTACTTTTGCATTTCACAGTTGAAAAGCAGGTTTTGTGTCCAGAATGTTATAATCTGCATCATTAAGCTGTGGGAAGAGCTGAATTATAAAATTTAATTTTAGCTTGAAAGCAAAAAGTTACAGCTTTGACCACATACTTCGAGTTACAAGTCATTTACAGTGGCTGGAAATATTGGGCTGTAGTGATTTTCAGCTCTGTCAGAAAGATGCACTTGGGTTTGTTTTGTATTTCTGTGTTAACGAAATAAGAAGCCCAACTCTGTACATTTTTGTATTGGTCAGCAGATGGGTGTATTGAGAACAAAATCCAAAAACTTGCTGAATTCAGTTGCTGTGTGTCTGTTGACCTCGGCGGTCTCTCTATTGAATCCTCGAGCAGCATCCTCCATTGTGTAAATGCACTAAAGGAAATCCCATCAACAAGTATTATTTCCCTCTGCTTCTTCCTTTCTCTTGTACCACACACAATATTGGTAGCATAGGCAATCTGAAGATAAGCAGAATGGAAAGTGATGGATCATAAAGACAATATTGTAACAGTAAACTAGCTCTGTGGAACTCTAAATTAAACAAGTCTGTCTTCTTACTAACAACATGTTACACTTTACATTGATAGATGACTTTTTAAGATTTATTTCGTCCTTTTCTCTGGAAAGGAGTGACATGCTGAGTATTGATTTCCCCCCTCCTTCATTTTAATTTGCAGTTATCTCTAGGCAGCAAATAATATATTATTCTTTCTGCTCCTAGTGACTCATGGTGCTAACTGCTGTCATTCTGTAAATGGATTCAGCTAAGCTGGAAGCTTTTTAAGTAAAAATCACTTGCATAAGACCAATCCTTGTGAGAAGAATGCAGGATATTATATGAGAAAGCCCCTTCATCTTTAGAAGGTTTCTGTTTATCAAAGCTATGGCTTCAGTAGTTCTGAAAAGCACTTCTGAGAAGTCTCTTTAAAGTTATTACTGTTTTCTAAGGATAATTTTATATGCTTCATTGTATTGCCTGCAAGTGTAGTCAGCATATCATTATCTAATATTTTTATAGGGAAGTATAAATTGAATAATATAAATTGAAGTGCTATGGTTTTGCTGATTTTTTTTTTCCTGGGAAGATTTCTTTTCCTAATGCCCCTACTTTGCCTTCTCTCCCTGCCAGCAGAGCCCTGTGATAAACTTTCTTCTGTCTATGACAATACTTTGACCAATTTTTTTCAGAAATGTTAAGTATGTGTTCTTTCCTTTTCTGAGTTCATTGTGCTGAACTCCTGCATCTCCTCCTTCCGTACTCACCTTGGATTACATGTGTTGTTGTTGTTTCATAATCACGTTGCTTGGTTGGCACTTCTGAAGATGCCTGAACTTGATTTGAGGGGTGTAACTATTCTGAAGAATGCTGCTATCCTGATCTTCAAGCACTTTCCCTCTCTGCTGACCTTTTTGGGATTTTGATAATATGGAAATTAGTTGTTCCCTTACATTTCCTCCACAAAAAAGATGTGTAGTATTTCTTCTGTTTTTTTGAACCTTCCCACTAGCAAGAAACTCTGGATAGCAAAGTTATGGTGGTGTTGCTGGTGGACTGATGATGTGGTCTCTTTTTTCTTCTCTAAGAGCTACCCAGGTCAAGGACCCAGTTCTTTGTAGACAGCTATTTCTGTTCCAAAGTAGAATTTACTGAGTTTGTCTGGGATAGTGGTAGCCCAGGAAAGTAGTTGGCAGCTTGGAGAAATAATGAGGGATGGCTTGAGAGTTTTTAAAATAAGTGGTAGTGATGCCTGAAATGTGGATGTCACTCTTGCTGTGTGACTGAGTTGTGCTGTGTCCCCTGTTGGATATTCCCAGGTGCAGGGCAGGGTCCATGAGATACCTGGTGCAGAGAAAACTCTGCAGGTCAGAGCTGCTGGGTGAGTCTGTGCAGTTCTGTGTGTAACCCTGCTCTAGGCAGTGTTCTGTGGACTGAGCTGTACTGCAAATAAACCTAGTCAGCTGAGGGAGCACTCTTGGATTGGTTCAGAGGGCCCTTAAAACACATGCTTATTCCTCGAGACATGAGGGGATTTGGAATTTGTTTCTCCTGAACAGATGCCTCCTTTAATGTCCAAGTAGTTGAAGTCCTGGCTATGGCTTGGTCTGCTGGGTGGTTTTTTTAATCTGTTTGTTTGTTTCCCTGTAATGGAACAAGTGCATGTTGTTTGTTGTGAAGCTCTGTTGTTCTTTTAATACTGATGGGTTTTTCTCCCCCTTTCCCTCCCTGCAGTGGGAGGAAGTGAGCATCATGGATGAGAAGAACACTCCGATCCGCACCTATCAAGTCTGCAACGTGATGGAGCCCAGTCAGAATAACTGGTTACGAACTGATTGGATTCCCCGTGAGGGGGCTCAGAGGGTTTATATTGAAATCAAGTTCACGCTAAGGGACTGCAACAGCCTGCCAGGTGTCATGGGAACTTGCAAAGAGACTTTCAACCTTTATTACTACGAATCAAACAACGACAAAGAGCGTTTCATTCGCGAGAGCCAGTTTGCCAAGATCGACACCATTGCCGCTGATGAGAGCTTCACGCAGGTGGACATTGGTGACAGGATCATGAAGCTGAATACAGAGATTCGGGATGTGGGGCCACTCAGCAAGAAGGGGTTTTATTTGGCTTTCCAGGACGTGGGTGCCTGCATTGCTTTGGTCTCTGTCCGTGTGTTCTACAAGAAGTGCCCCCTGACGGTTCGGAACCTGGCACAGTTTCCCGACACCATCACTGGGGCTGACACCTCCTCGCTGGTGGAGGTTCGCGGCTCCTGTGTCAACAACTCGGAAGAGAAGGATGTGCCAAAAATGTACTGTGGGGCAGATGGCGAGTGGCTGGTGCCCATTGGCAACTGCCTGTGCAATGCTGGCTATGAGGAGCGCAACGGAGAATGCCAAGGTAGGATGAGCCATATTGTACTGTTCATTAGGGCTCGGTGCGATGAGGAATTGAATCGGAGACGAGAGTAAATGGACCAAAGCCAGCCATTAGCAGCCCTGTGGGATGTGGTGGGACAGAGGGGCTTAATGAAGAACTCCAATCGCTCCAGGTGGCAAGGCTAAGAATTATACAATGCAAAACAAATGAAACTGCTGTAGTAGGCAGAAGGTGAAACACATTTTCTAACAGACGCCCAAATTTGATTTGGCTCACGACAGTCACCAAAATGTGGATGACTGCAAAGCAGTGCAGTTGAGCTACCATTATTTGAAGAGACAAATCTTTCAGGGAAACTTTGTTAAACATAGGAAATTCTGGCAAAGT
The DNA here is from genome assembly GCF_021018805.1 of Prinia subflava. Classification (NCBI taxonomy): domain Eukaryota; kingdom Metazoa; phylum Chordata; class Aves; order Passeriformes; family Cisticolidae; genus Prinia; species Prinia subflava. The sequence goes on along the minus strand of NC_086257.1, from coordinate 8,206,236 downwards.
CGACTTCGGATAGTGCAGTAGGTTAAGAACCAGGCTGGGAGGCAGGACAGGAGTTCTAGCTGGATTATTTTCCCACTTTAGGAAGTGGAAATCTTCGGTGTTTTACTTGTTGCGAGTTTTTAGCACTAAATACCCTTTGATATTTGACACTGCTGCCTTTGTTAAATATTTTCATTTCTCAGAGAGTCTCTATTGTCAGTCAAATAAAAGAGGTGCTAGGATACTCTTAGAAATGCTAAAGGTCTCCACCCCACCCTCCCACACACACACACCATCCTGTGTGCTGCAGAATTAGGGATTAAAGTTTGTATAAAAGACAGATTTGCCTAAAAGAAAAAACCTCAATACCTGTATTCACTTTGCCTTCCTTTTCTGGATAAAGAAGCTGTAGAAGGTTAGGGAAGGAGAGAAGAGAGTTTATAAATAAAATATCTTTAGCCTCTGCTTTGAAAGTCTTGCTCATGTAAGCATAAATTAAGATCAAACTTAAATGGATTCTTGCACAGGTCAGTGAGCTTAATTTTGCTGGGTGCTGAATTGAAGGTGCTCAGCTTCTTCCGGGATTTGGAACCATGTTTTTAGAAAAGGTTCTTTGGAGTCAGTTGCCTCATCTTAGTGTGTTTTTTACTAGAGCATTTTTATCATCTTGAGACTGAGAACAAGTTAGCAAAGCAAGTAACTGGCTGCTTTTGCGGTGGACTCCTAAGAGAATGGTGTCTTTTGAATGTCCTACTTGATTTCTTTTAAATGGTAATTTACAGTCAATATGAAGTTCATTAGTATGCACTGAAATTAAATTTCTGTAGGAAGGCACTGCTAAATGTGAACTTCAGCCTTGATTTCCTGGCTTTTTGCTCTATGACAGAAGCCTAATGTGGGTGGCATAGTGGCAACAAAATTGCCATGGGCTGAAATGTGCCAGAGGACTGAAAGCTGAGCTGCACGATGACAGGGCATCCTGTCAGGGGTAAAATACTGATTTTTCTGGGATTTTTTTTCTGTTGGTTTTTCCATCCTGTGAGGTGGACACTTGAAAGCCTGTTTGTCACGAAGTGTGTGAACCGGTGGCTGTGGCACTGCCTGGGTGCTGCTGGGGGAGCCCTTGCTGGCTGGGGAGATGCTGTTACTCTCACAGCTCAATAAATTCTGAGCAAAGCTTCCTGACACCTTACTAGCCTGGGCTGTGAGAGGAGAAAGTGAAGTGGGGAAGCATTTATTGGTTTATTGCACAGAGATGATTCCACCTTCTCCTAAAGGCCTATTAGGTCAGCACTAGGTCACTCTGACTGACACAGATTATCCATTTTTCAGTGTCAGTGGCCCAGACGTGGTGAGCTAATTGTCCAGCAAATCCTGTGTTGTTCAGGGGAACTCGCTTGAGGTTTTGCTGATGGGCTGTGGTTATAGTGGCATGCTTTTTAAGTTTATTTTTGTAGTGTTGGACTAGACCTTGGGGATGACTGTCAGCTTACCTCAAGGCTCTCAGCTGCATCTGGGGATGTTTGGGCTCAGGAAACCAAATTCTGCATTTTCCAATTAAAAGGAAGATCGGGTGATGCCATATTGACAAAGGTGTTAGAAATATTCTGTCTCTTGGGCTCTCCAAAATGAAGTTGGCCTGTGCTAGTCGTTCCAAGAGCATTCGAGCCAGTGCATAATTGAAAGTGCTAAACCCATTTCATCAGCTGTTACTTGTGGTTTCCTTTTCTCACATTTGCCATTCTCCTGCCAGAACAGTTAACTGGGAAGCTCCTCCTGATGAATTAATGAAGCTCACCAGAACTGTGCAGCTTCTCTCTGGTTTCCAGTGAGGCTGTTAAAGCAGTTTGGCCTTTGACACTATAGAATGAGGTTTCCCCTTTTCTTTCCACTCTTAACTTAATCGTTTAGCTAATGTTCTGCTCTGACAGGGGGTTTTGGAGGGGACGAGGATGAAGTGAAGAGGATTCCTGTGGTTTTGATATAGAGGATTGGGGGTGGGGGAAGAGACTGAGTTTGGGAAGGGCTGTGAAAGGGCGCTGGTCTGGGACGGGAGCTGGTGAGCAGGTTCCACCTCAGTTGTTTTTCAATAGGTTGACTGTGGCAGGACAAATACAACAAAAGGTCAGAGGTTGTCCGTTTCCTCATCCATCTTCCCCTGTGATCCTAGGGTCAGAGTTAGGATTGATTAAGATCTTGAATGTTTAACAAAAGCTCAGTGGGCAGGAATAGTTTGGGACAGTGGACTGGGGCTTTGCACTTGTTCAGAGATCCTCAGTTCATGCTGGAGCTCCTTGTCCTCTCCTGGGACCTGCTCCCTGCCTCTCAGTGCTGGGACAGACCAGCTGGCCCTTGGCTTGTCCTGCAAGCTGCTTCAAGTTCGCTCACCCTCCTGATTTTTAAATAATACATTTTCCTTTTGATTCTTTCGTCTAATTTCTAATGTGTGTGTGGGAAGCGTAATGGAAAGCCTTTTTACATCTAAAGTTCTTGTAGTGGGAGTTAATGACTTTCTGACCTCAAATGGGATTTTTAAAAAATTGTGTCGGTGGTATGGAGGTGTTTGAATATGATGACAAAAAACTGTCCTTTCTCTGACTGCTACTTCTTTTCCCAGTTGACTTTATTGATGATGATTGTCTTACTGAACATCCATAAGTGTGTGTGTATATGTATATATGCAAAAACCTGGGACAGGAAGGAAAAGGAGCTAAGTACTTAATCCATATTTATTTGGGAAGCTTCACAGGAGTGTCATAGCAGTGGTTCTGCAGAATTGGTCCTGATCAGTAGAGATTTTAGGTGAACTCTGACTCTTTGCTTGCAGATGAACTTGTAGCTGTGAATTAGATGCCAAAAAAAAATCCAATTTGCTATTTCTATTACAGTTTATTCTCCCTAAAATGTTCTAAAATGTTCTTTCTTAGTGGCTATCCATTTAGGAGAATATGAATGTGGTGTATTGTTGATGGAAGTTGGCTATCCCAAATAGTGGCAGATCTCAAGGCTAAGGCAATTAGTGCTTCAGGGCAAAGCTGAGACATAAAGTAATTTTAAACTTCACTTGTACACATCATTGTTATGTAAATTGTTTTGTTACACATTAATAAAATGTGGTTTGGATTTAGTTACGATTTCCTTATGATAAAACACATATCTTTCTAACTCAAAGGAGGAGGGGGTAAAACAAGCAGGAAGGGAGAAAAGACAGATTAAAGAAGCAATAGACTGTAGCCATCTGTGATGATTTTGATGCTGTGAAATTACAAATCTCAATTTTAGACCTGCCATTTAGTATAAATATGTGAGACAGTTGAGATTTTTACTGTGATATTGTAAAGGTTATGAGAGCCAACAGCTTTGTCTTCATCTACACTTGCTTTTTCTGAGTTGTGAATTGGCCAATTGGCAGAAAATCCAGTGTCATTTGAAATATGGCTCAGTCCTGGTTTCATATCACTGCTGTTTTTAGAATTTTCCTTCGAACTTTGATAAGAGCATCCCTAAGAAGTAATAATTTGAATGATAAGATTCTTTTTATCTTGGAAGCTTTGAAGAGTGGCTGTGATCATTGAAAGCAGCAGTTGAGTTTACATCAGAAGTGTACAGTCTAATTACATGTTTTTCTGTGATAAGATTCTTGGATGGTGGGTTTTTTAAGGATGGGGAAGTAAAGTAATTTGTGTGTACTTTCCCGTTTTAGTCATAGATAACTTTTTTGTCAAAATAGCACTGATGTACAGTCTGTCTGCACAAAAGGGTGATCAGAAGGGTGACTAAGACTGTGCAGATTTGAAATTTCAGAAGGATTTTTTTTCAGGTTGATTATTTTTGGCAGGGGAAAAAATGCACAGACTCAACATGTTACGTTTAAAAAGGAGCTGAGAAGACGGAAGCTACAGGCGGGGCCTGGGAGCGATACTGAAACACAGTCTGTCTGCACCAAATTTAGTTGGTCCTCTTCTCTGCTGATTTGGTTATGTTCTCATGTAGCTCAATAGATCTTCCAAGGTTTACTCCCTCTGTGATTTTTCTTGTACCACCTGGTGCATTTCAAAATCTCCATTTTAATGTCGTTGCTTTTCTCCTTCCTGGCCTCCTCGGAAGTCAAGTTACAGCTGTCAAAAACAATTGTCCCTTCATGTATTGCTTGGAGAAAGGCTGTGATTGCTTCCTTTTGAATTTCTGACAAGACTTCTGCTAGTACACAGGGGAGCAATATCTGGTCCTTATTCCGTGTGTTAGTGGTGAAAAGCACAGTCCTCACAATCAGAGCCAGATGAGCTCTGTGGTGGTAATGAATTTCATGGTAGGTCTGGGTAGTCTTTTGCGGAACTTCCAGCCCATCTTCTGGTTTGTGTGTTCTTTTAGGATAAAAAAAAAAGGCAACCCAAAACTTTCCAGACAACTCAACCAGTGTGTGATTAATTCAATATTTAGATCTTGGCTGGGTAAGGGTTATTATCTGTCTAATAATATGCTCCACTGAGCTTGGTCTGTATTGTGCTTGTGAGTAGTGATTAAAGAAATGCTCTGCAGTACTCTAAGGTCTTTTGGGACTGCATCAAAAAGCCCCCCAAACTTGTGAGATAAATATCTTATCTAGTTTTGTCCCATTATGCGACATCCTTTTCATGTGTTGCAGGGAGCAGGTGAGGTCACACAGTTTTGTGAATCAGAGACAATTAACACTCCCATGACTAAACGGCCATTTTATGAATATTCAGAGCATGCTTCACCTCCCTGGGAAGCAAACATGTTGGTTCCCTTCTCCTTGCTCCTGCTAGGGACTAGGGAAGCTCTCCCTGTGAATGGGGATTGGCAGCTGTCGGCCCGCTTTGCCTTTTGCATGCAGCAAATTCCTCATTTACATCTTTTGTATACACCCTCATGCAAAGTAGCACACCCATTTCCCCATTTCACAAAGCAGATAAGAGCTTCCTTTGGAAAAGCCAGCCAAAATCTTCTTCTGTTTATGCAGAGCTCAAAAGATTTGGATTTTATGCAAATGAATTCTGTTTTGATTTTTTTGACCTCTTTGTTCAAGACACAGTGTAATATTTGCCCAGCGTGCTCCTCATGTCTTGACCATGGCCGGTTGTCGCTCTTGCCCCGACGTGCAGCTCCCTTCCAGCTGGTGTGTGGGACAGTGCTGTGCCCAAGCCTGACTCCTCTAGAACCATGGAAGGGACACTTCTCGTGCCTGGAGGGGCTGCAGGCCCTTGGGGGACATCTCCTCCAGATGTTCACCAGCCATCACCAAGCTCTGCTGTGGCTGCAGCCTCAGCTGGGGAGATGGTGATGTTCAGGAGGTGGGATCCCCTCTGGGCTGTAAGTGTGCACCTAGGGCATGAAAAAGCAGCATTACATTTTGACATTTCCTATGCCTTTTGCCAAGTACCTGCTCAGGCCTGGGCTAGTGCCCTTCCCTTTGCTGTCTGGGCTGGCCTTGGCCCGTGGTTATGGTGTAGTGAAAAGGGGCTCCCAGCACTTGGGTAAGTAAACATGCAGAAATGCTCTGCTGTCTTCATTTATTGAATGAAAATAATCTGTGAGAAAAGCTCTGCTTTCTTAAGACTCATGATTATATGAGAAGCCATATTTTATTTTTGGTTTTAGTGGCTTTCTTTTCTTTTTAACTTCTCTTTATTTCAACTTTACTTAAAATTGCCTTTGGCTTGAAATAAAGCTGAGGCTCATTAAATGCTCCCAAAACACAGGCTTGTTCAGAATGGATTTGTTGAAAGGTTTATTGATATAAGTTAGAACACATGCTGCATGAATGTACTGTATTTCTTTAAAGGACTGGTTTTCATTTGGTGTCTTTATAAATCAGTGGTATGAAATTGGGACCCCGATCGTGTTGGGCCTACATCCTATAAGAAACCAGAAGGAAAAACATGGTTGTGGGGGGTTTTCGTTTTTGTTGGATGTCCAATTAGTGTTTAACTTGAAGGTAATTTCACAGGGGTAGTAAACTGCGCAGTGTGAAACCTGGTGGCATAATTAAATGGAGGAAAGGCTCTTTAAAACAACAAAGGAACGTGCAAAAACTTTGCTTTTGTCCTAACAGTCACCCAGAAGGGGAGGTCATGCTGTTCAAAGTACAATATGGATGGGCTATTAAGGTTTGGAGGGAAAAAAAGGCAAAAAAAAAAAAAAAAGCTATACTATACAGTTGGTATTTGCTTTGGCTCATTTAGTATGGATACCTAGGAAAAAACCCATTTGCTGATCTGCTTTTTATACTTCCCTTAGATGGGTGGGTTTAAATCTCACTAAGGCTGAGTTAATCTGTACAAACCCGCTGAAGGAGGTGTGCTGGGAAACAGGCTTTATGTTCGCTGGGGGCCTGGTGCTGCACAGCTCAGGCTGGGGAGAGGCAGCAGTTTCAGCAGCCTGGGCAGAGGCAGGGTCCTGGGTGGGAGGAGGAGGAGGAGGAGGAGGAGGAAGGATGCTCCCCTGTGCAGCAGCCAGAGGATGGAGCAATGAAGCCTGGGTAACTTTGCCAGAGGCACACAGGATGTCTGTGACTGAGATAAGACCAGAGTGAAGGCTGATTGTAGTGTTCTAGCTGCAGATAGCTTCTGCCCCTCCTCGCTTGTCAAGTTTTTGCTCACCTTTTCCTAATGAGGGACCCATCTTACACATCCTTCAAACATCTTCTGAGCTACAGCGATCACAACCTATTGCTTCTGCTTGTATATGGGAAAGCTTTGTACAGCCACACTACAAAGCTGCAGTACAGTGTCTTAATTACCCAGATAATCCTGTTTGCTTGTATTTTTAAACTATGGAGTGCTGGGTAATTATTCAATTCTTAATAGAAGGCAAATGGCAATGTAAACAATAATTAGGATGTTAGACTAATGTGCTTCAAAGCAAATTGGATTTTTTTTCATACCGTTCAGCATGAAGTCCCATAAAGCTGACAATTTAGTGGCAAGGAAGCAAGTTCCATTTTGCTTGTATTTTCTGCTGTTATCTCCTCATGCCTTGTTTCTGTGAATGAGTTTGCTGAGATGCTGCTGCCTGCTCCAGCCCAAAGACCAGGCTGATAGTCAGTTCTCCCCATTTGCCTGTTCTCTCCTGCAGCTTTCTGTCTCCCCTTTTTTGCAGCCAGGGGTTAGAGGTCAGCAGCATCCCGAATTCCCTCCTTTGCCAGGGCATGTGAGTGTAGAGGGGGCGGCTGGTGTGGCCAGCATTGGACTCAGTGGTCCAGAGCTGAGGGAGCAGGCTGAGCTTGGTGACTTAAGCTCTTCCTGCGTTTGGAAATCAAGACATATTTCCAGGGAAATTCAAATTTCAATCTGTCTCTTCAATCTTTGCAAACAGGGTAACACGCTGTGGGTCTGAACTACAGCTCGTTATCTCCCTTAGCTGGGAGAGCCCTCCTGGTTTTCATAGTTCATAGCAGGTTTTCCTCGAAGCATGATGCGAGCCACAAACACTGATGCAAAACACTGAATTGATTTCTGTTCTGCCCGCAAAACTTGTGTAATGTAACATATTTCAGTGCTTGCCCAGGCCGTTAATTAACCCTGCCATTGTATCCATTCCTCGCAGTGTATTTAGCCCCTGATTGAAAGGCGAGTGTCGGTAGCAAAGGCGTCAGTCAATAACGCTGCTGCTTCCCAAAACTTTAATAATGTCTCTGTCACACCAGGGTTTTGTCTGCCCTTCGCTGTGTGTTCTCAGCGGCCTGAAGGGATTGAACAATTGCCTTTATTTCCCCCCATTATCAATGCTAAGAAAGGCCAAAATGTTCTGTAGTTGATGCTGAATTACAGAAATTGAATTACAAAAATTTAATTTTAAATACATTTTATTCTTCTCCTAAGAAGTGCATGTGTGGGGGAATCAATGGAACACTTCCAGAGGTTATGGCTGAATAATATAAAGATAGCCTGTACTTGTGTCAAAAATAAAATGCGCACTTACTGGGTGTGGATTTTCTTATTTTAAATCCCAGCGGGTTTTTGCCAGGCCACATTTTAATAACCCTAATTAACAAGTCTGTCTTTCCACACATCAAACATCTGTCTGGGGAGCTGAAGAATACCTGCGAGTGCTTCTGTGAACTTGGTGCTTAAATTCATTTGTTTTCAGTTTAAGTTTTTCTGCTGCTGAAAAAGACATCCCCGCTTTGCAAACAGTTTCCTTTTGAAGTGTCCAGCCTGGCAATGAGTGAAGCATCCACTGGGCAAATTAGCATGTTAAAAGGGGCAGATCAATAACTTTCTCTTCGCCTGGTCTCTGCTGGGGCTGGGTCTTGGCAGCCCCTGCTCGGGGTCTGGCCAGCAGCACCCCGGCATTTCGGGGGAGCCGTCAATAGTGGCGTGGGTCGTGTCAAGCTGAGGCTGCTTGATCTGGTGCCCAGGCTCTTTCAGGGATGGCGATTTGAAAATGGATTTGAGGGAATTGATAGCTTTGGGAAGATCAGACAGCTTGTGTAATTATAAACAGGATTAGAAGGAAGGTGGAGGGAGAAACAGGAGATCAATCATAGGGCACAAGTTGGCTGAACTCCTGATGCTTGAGTTTTGTTGTACTTAGCTGCTGTGTGCAGAAGATTTCTTTGGGCTTTTTGAAGAGACAAGTAAACACAAATTAAAGAGAGGGTGTGTGGGCAGTCCCTACTGTTTCACAGAAGTGCTTGGAGGCAGCGGCTCTGGAGATGCTTAGATCCAGCTGTGTTTGCCGACAAACTGCAGGAGGTGGTTCTGCCTTCCCCGGGTGCCCGCACACCTGCAGCAGCACCCTCGGGAGCGGGCGTGGGATGCTCTCCTGTCCCTGGCTTTCTCTGTGCCAGACTCCTGCTCACTGAAACCCATCTCCCTCCCTCCCTGGGCCTTTGGCAGAGCCCAGTGTGTGTTCCCTGAGGAGGGACAACCCCTGCCTTGGCAGTGGGGGGGAGCACCAGAAGTTCCTCCTCAGTCCACCACTGTTGAAACAATGAACAAATGATTGCAGTAATCAAAACAGCTCTGGAGCTGTTCTGAAATGGAGGCTATTTCTTGAGAGGCTTCCTGTGGTCACACTTACCAGAGATACCAGAAGATAGCAGAGTTTTGTTGCTGTTTCTTTTTTGTGGCTTCAGTATTTGCATCTTGCACATCTGCCAGCCTTCCCTTAATCTCTGAAGTGCCCTAACATGGTTATTAGGTTGACACATTTTGTCCACTCATAATTAGCTCTTGGATTTCCTCATTTATTTTTGTGGTGATCAGTAGTGTCCAGGGTAGAGCTAATAAGACAGCTGAAATCAGGACCAGGTCCCTATGTGCACTCCACCTGCTCATTAATCAAGGACTCTGCAGTTAATGAGTCTAATTTCCAGGTAATATTTAATCTTAGAGTAGCAATAGTTACACTTAATGTGAAAGAGCTTTTTTTGCGGTTTGTTGCTGAAGTCATTCCCAGGGCACGTTAGAAACCTCTGCTACTCCCAGGTGCAGTTCCGTCAGGCTGGCCCAAATTTGGACTACTTCCAAAAATCCACACAAGATGGAAATACTGGCTCCAAGTATTTAGGCTGGACATGACATTTCAGTGGGTGCCGAGTGCAGCACATGTGCCTATACATGTGGCTGATAATGTACAGTTTTGTAATGCTGTGAGGTTCAAAGGCTTCTCTACGTGGGGAAGAAAGTTGAAAGCAATCAGCTAAAGGGGTGAAGTCAGCGTATATAGCTGAAGGTGCATCATTAATTACCTGTTTCCAAGACTGTTTCCATCCTTTTTGTCTGAATCTACCCCTGTGCATATCCTTTATCCATTTAGTTGGTTCACCTTAAAGTTCTCAGTGGCTCTTTGAAGATGTGCTCTTGGTGCCCAGTTTTAATGTGCCCGGAATTAATGCACTTGGTAACCTTGAACTCAACACACCCAATAGCTTGGGAAAGTGAGCTCAAAGGGTTGTGGGCACTGTGAAAGCACCCATTTTTAGCTTTGGGATTCTTTAATTGGGGAGAGAAAGGAGAACAAAATCCTACAGTCACAGCAGCAGAAGGGAAAGGAGCACGGCCACAGCTTTGGCAAGGAGGGCGGCTGGGCAGCTCCAGAAAGGGGCAGGAGCCCTTGTCCACTGTGGGAGAGCAGCACTGGCTGTGACAGAGGCTGCTGGAGGTGCACTGTGGGCAGGGACCTGCCCTTGTCTTACCAGGAGTGGTGCAGTCCCAAGAGCAGTATGTGGCCTTATTATCTCATCTCCTTCCCATTAGGCTGCACTGAGGCGGTGACCGTGCAGAGCTGGTGTTTTTAGTTCAAGATGAACTGTAATTGGGGTATGAGAGTGTGCAAAAGGAGATCTCCTCCCTCTTTCAGGTTTGGTTGGTCATTGCTTTGTCCATGCAATCAGAGGACCCTGGTGCTCTAATTTGTGCTGAGTTTTTAGCAGCTCCCAACTCACTGTGGGGATGTGGGGAGCAGGAGTTCTGCCCACCATATTCCTCTGCTTCTTTAAAGGTTGCCACTAACTTCTCTTTCTTGTGGCTGTGTGTTTAGTAGTCTTTTGCAGTAATGCTAATTTGACCTCTCTATACACCTGCATTAAAGTTTGATTCAAAAATGTAGTGTAGCAAAGGAGAGACATTTTTTCCATGAGGATTGTTGAGCTCTTTGAGAATGCCGAATGACAAAGTTAACTCTTGTGCAAACACTGCCTTTTATTTGACTTTGTAGTTTGCCCTTTGAAATCCAAACATATTTGTGTCAATCAGCAAGTCTCCTTTCCAGAGTTCTGGTTGACCCTGTGGAAAGAAATGTGACTGTGCAATTATTAAAGGTGAGGCCTTTGCTTTAACAAATGCTGAGTAATTGCTATTCGCTCCTCTCTGTGCCTGTGCCATAAATGACAGTGAACTGCCCTTCAGCCTGGCTAAATAACAAGGAAGATACTTGTTTGGAAGGAGTAATTCTTCAGAAACTTGCAGTGTGTCAGAAGTATTGTGTCACAGAGACTCGTGGGTAGAAAAAAAGTTGTCTGTCTCAGCTTAGAGTGCAAAAACCTTAGTTGAGCTTTAAAATGCAATTAGGTCAAATACTATATCTATGTCACTCAGATCTAGTAGGGGTTGTCAGAGCATAGAAGAGGGCAGAATTTGCCCATTATAAAAAAAATCGGAAATGTATATGAAGGTGTGATACTCTTACAATTCCCCTACAACTCCTTATGATTAAAAAGATGAAAGCTCCTCCTCTCCCCTGCCAGAGTGTTGGCAGGAATTGGAAAAAGGCTCCTAATGTTTCCTGGGAGTATTCTCCACAGTCTGGAGACTTGGCCCTGCTTGGTGCCCCTGCTCTGATTGATTTTGTCCAGGGAGGTTGTCAGTGAGGCTATGGATAAGTTGTGCCAATGACATAGAAAATTAGACCTCATTACTATTTTTGGAAAATAGTCCCTTTCCTCTGCCAGGTATTTTTTTTCTTGCTGTTTTTTATGTAAAAGCCTTCTGAAGAGCCAGAAGTATGGAATAAATTCAAGTTTATTAATCATTACTGATGCTTTATAGAGACACTATCAAGATGGCCCAGTGCTGATTTGGCCTGTGTCTTCTTTCTGCATGAGGTTCTAATTCCTATATCTTCATTCAGTCTGTCTGTGATTTCTCCAAATAAATTGTTTATTGCCCTGAGCTCAGTATCATGAGTCTTGCAGGCAGACTTTCAATAACAAAGTCTTCCTTGTTAGGTAAGGGGAAATAAATTTTTGAGAGCACTTCTCAATTTGTTTCTCAAAGAGATTTTTCAGAAAGTAGTAGATTCTGTTTTACCTATTCACATCAACAAGCTTATTTTGGCCTTACTCCAGAAGGAAATAATTGAAACACTATGCATTGGCTTTCTAAGTAGTCCAGAGCTTGACTGATGGATTTGCAGCCCTTAAGCAGGTTTAAGAGACTAAGGCATCCCTTCTGCCTATGTTAGAGCTTACTGTCCGGTTCACTTTTAGGAGTTCAAAGGTTGGAATTGCTTAAAGCTGAAGATATCTTGAAATGTCTCTCACCTTTCTTCTTTAACCAGAAGTGCACAGAATTTGGCAGTAAAGATGGAGCTGATAAAAAGGGCAAGAAAAAATGGACCTTAACTGCAAACCCAAAAGATTATGCTAGACTGCCCCCCAAACCCTCCCCTGAAAAAATCACAATTACTGAGCTCTGTAGTGCCCGTGCAGATTGTCCAGGAATGTGGGGGAGTCTCAGTATCAGAGGATTTTCAGAATCCTGTGGGGCTGGGAATAGGCTGACTGGGATCATCTCTACCCACGTCTCTTGTGGTAAGTGCTCTTGTCCAGTTGTTATGGGATCACCATTGTCTTACAGGTGAAAAGCAGCTCTTGAAGTCTGACCTAGAAAGAGAGATTTGATCTTACTATCTCCTGACTTCTTTCCCTCAAGAGAAACTTTTTCAGTCTGAAGAGGTCTCTTGCCACTAGAGCTCTCGCTGTGCTGTTCAGCTTTCCAGTTTAACCAGCTACTTCCAGAACTACCAGCTGAACAGAACCTTCTTTAGGTGCCTTGGATAACTCTGTTTGTTCCAGTCCTTCATGGACTCAGAGGGATCCAGGACAGGCTCTGGCTTTTCCAGTGAATCATAGCTCTACATATGAGATTCATAGCTTCATTTTACTGGCCTTAGCATCTCCTCTGAGCAGCTGAGCCCTGGGAATGATAGAGAAAGTCAGGGGTGCTGTGGAGTAGCCATGAAGAGCTCTGTGTAGTATTGGCTCACCTGGAGGAGCAGAAACACTGGGTCCTTCCCTGGCCCTGTGCAGCAGCACTGCTCTCCTCACTCTGGAGCCGTCCTGGGCACTCGGAACAGCCCAGAGCAGATGTGTGCAGCAGAAGAGGTGCTGCACTCCTTGCTTCGTGGGTCGGGGCTGTATTTTGGTGTAATTTTGCATTCCCCCCCATGCACCTGAGATACTTGGCAGATGTATCTCAGCTTGTTGAAAGATGGTGCCCTTACACCAACAGAAGCTTTCTCTTTGCATCCAGGTTGGTTTTAATGGGGAGCACATGTGCTCACTTACAACTTGAATAAACAAGCAACTCCTGAGGAGATATTGTCTGCTCAGGTGCAGTCCTATATCTGTTAGGATGTGGAGAAGGGATATTAAAATTGTTTACGAGGTCAGAGCTATAGTGAGCCTTGCACCACCTTTGAGTTACGATATCATTACCTGAGCTGCGGGAACCAAGAAATAAAACCTTTTACAGTGAAATATGAGGAGTGCTTATGATTTTGAAGTATAGAGAGGAAGAAAAATGTACATTATGTCCTAGTACTTTTTTTTTTGCTTGTTTGTTTTTGTTGGGGTTTTTTTTGTTTGTTTTTTATTGCAGGGCTTTGCTTTTGCTTACTGGTGACGCACATAGAATAGATAAGGCATTTGCTAATAATGCTTGTGCTAGAGAAATGCTCTTTTTACTAGTTAATTTCTTTTTTGGGCTATGCTAGGAAAAATGTTCCTTCCTAAAAGGAATAAATTATTCAAGTTTATGTAAATAAACATGCTGTCATTTATCTACCTGGTACCTGCACTGTTGCAAGTCCAAACACTTGTTTTCATTTACCATGCTGTGTTTCCTGTCCTTTCTGTGCACAGGTTCTTTTCTGGAGCAGGAGCCATTATGATGTTCATGACATATGAAAAGTTGCATGTAAAACATTGGTGGAATAGAACAGAGATTGCTGAAGCAACACTGATTAAGCTGATTATTCTCAAATAGATGAGAGCAGCTAGCATCTTATATCTTTTATGAGACCCACTAGCTGTTTTTCAAGGACTGAAAGCAGTTAATGCTCTATAGGTAGTGATCTATCAAAACATATTTTGACAGTTTTTGTATTGTCCTGCCTAGATCCTTGTCTCATAAGTCACTTTTGTGGAATTAAACAACACTATTGTGAAGTTATGTATCTGCAGAGCAAGGAAGAAATTAAAAGCCATGAACAAGGGAGAATAAAGTGTAGGTGTAAAAATGGAATGAATGTGAGCTATCAAACAGAATGATGTGCTGTGGACAGCAGGAGAGGCAGCAGAGATTGTTCTGGGAGAAGCTGAGAGACAACTGCCACATAGTAAACCAGTATTTAGCAAAGTTAACTTTTGGTTTCTTTACAAAGTGGATTTTGTGGTCTTGCTGGTCTGCTGTTATGTCAATGACTTGCATCAAAACTTCCTCAAGTCAGAACATCTGTTGTGGCCAGTGGGAAGATTCCTCTTGACTTTAATGTGCTTTGGATCAGGCCCAATATGCAAATAGTTTTTTCTCTCATCCTTTGAAGTCTTTAACATTTCATGGGCTCCCTTATGTTATTGGTAATTTGCACCAGAGGTATTTTGCATGCAAATGAAATTTTGGCAGTAACAATGACTGCATTGGTGAATATATGCATGTAGGTGTATCAGTAAAGCAAATTTTACTTTTCAGTGTATCAAACTAGAAATTTTTTTGTAATAGTGAGTTCTTCACAGTATCTACAGCTGCAATCAAATGTATCGACAAATGCTGTAAATACATTACTTTATGCAGTAAAAGACTGTATAAAACTGTCAAAGTACATTTTGATACATCTGTATAGAGCCAATTGATTTTTCCTTTTTTTGTGGCTTGTGCAGGTTAATACATGTTTTCTATATGAAACTGGCATTTGTCACTAACTTCATAAAGCACTGTGGATGTCATAAATTTGAATACTGTAATTGAACCTGAATTTACTATGGATTTATTTAGCAGATCAAAGAGTAGCTTCAACCTACAGCACTCATTTTTATTTGCTAGTATAAACTCCTGAGTTTAGGGAAGTGCCAGAGAAGGACTGTTCCTTTGAATTATGTGAATGTGAGCAAATCACTGGGTTTTTAGCTTTTAATAAAATTGGAAGTGTAATTTTTTAGCTGAGGGATCATGCTGATTTTAGTATAAGCATTTTGAAGTTTCTTAGAGTCATAAAGACTATTGTAGTGTTCTCATGGGTGAGTGTGAGACCAAGGCAATAAAATATGACAAGTTTATAGTGCCTTTGTTTACCTCATATTAGGAGCTCACTTTCTCATGGGAGGTGGGTGCTTTGCTCCCCAGTACCTGTCCAGTAAACCTTGTTTGCAAAACACTGAGCCTTAATGAGGGCAGCATCTTCTCATCATGAGCTGTCACCTGCCCTGGCCACTGGGATGCTCTTCCCCATTTAAAAGTCATCCTTCCTTGCTCATCTCCGTAGTTTCATCTGATCCCGACCCAGGCATTCCTGCCCGAGCCCTCATTTGCAGAGCAGTGCTGCTGAATCCCAGCAGGCTGAGCCGAGCTCTCATCCCCCGGGGCCTCAGCCCTCCCTGCTCCCCTGCAGCCTGCCCTGCTTGTCCTGCCTGGGCTGCCTGTACTTCAAGGGCACAGCCAGCCAGTGCCTGGCAGGAGAAAGGGGAAAACAATTTGTGTTTCTAATTGCTCTAAGATATGATTACGAGCATCTTTCCACAGAAAAAAAATGTCTGCTAAATAGAATATTGCAGGAAGGGCTTGTCAGTGCTGTTGCTGTTGGGAGATCACCATGTATGACTGGAAATGTAAAGAGTTAGTCACTCTTCTTGTACCCCAGGCTGTTATTTGAAGCTCTTGCTGGGAATGTCATTGCAACAGGGAGAGAGTAGCAGGAAATAAGGGCTGGGGTCAATAGTGACGTTACCCAGCAGAGAGAAAGGATGCGTCACCTGAGCAGAGGTGGCAGTGCCCAGAGTCCTCACCTGAGCTGCAGGGATGGTGCTCATGGCTGTGGGAGCTTCTGTGTGTTTCAGTGCATCTTTTTGTGTAAGAAGCACATAAATAATCATAAACTGAACAGGGTCTTTTTTAGAATTGTTTGCATTTGTCCGGCTCATAAAAAACACCAATCACCAAAAATACTTGTCTGTTGTCAGTGGAAAGCCTTTAAAGGAAAGAAGGGTCTTTCTGGTTCTCTGTGTTTAATCTTGCTTCGACTTAACCAAGTTGCATATTGAGAAAGAGGAAAGGCAATGTAAGGGTGCCTTAAGGAAGCATAAGGGGAGGCAGCATTTCAAGTCATGTTGCTGGTGGCTTTACAGGGACAAAGTAACTCTGGCAAAGTGATGTACTCAACTGCTGAGGATAGCAAGGGTTTGACTAACACTAGTTCTGGTCCAGATAACACTGATGGGAAGGGAAGGAGTGGGGCTGTGGACCAGGCTCTGCTAAAGAGTAGATTTGGAGGTGCTGTAAAGCCGTGCCTTTCCCACGGGGCTGCTCAGCCTGAGGCACCCAGAGCCTTGCTGAGCCAGCCCTGCAGTCCCAAGGGCAAGTACAGAGGGCTCAGCAGGCTCTGTGGCCCTGGGGAGCCAGTGCCAACCAGCACAGAGCAGAAGCAGCCCGAGGCTGCCCCGTTCAGTCCTGGAGCTCCAGGCTCCTTGAGCAATCCCCAGCTTCAGAGGGCACCGCTCTGGTGCCTCCAGCTGCACTGCAGGGTGGTGCCTGAGCCAGGCTCCACTTTCCCTCCTCAGCCTTCCTCAGGCACAGCCTCAGGAGTGGCTTCAGGAGAGCTCGAGGGAGGGGTGCAGTGGCATCTATGCAAATCCTCGGCTGCTTTGGGCTCCTCTGTTCCAAGCTGGGGAGGTTTGTGCTTCATGGGCTGTTCCATTTGTTTAAACATGCTGCTTGTATTTTCTGCAGGCAGGCGGGGTCCCAAGTTATTATTGTGGCATGGACTCCTTAATGTCATCAGTTTGAGGGCTAACTTTGATATGAGCTGCATAAGCAGAGAGTAAGAGCTGCTTCATTCCTGGCAGAGGCTTGGTGGTGGATACTGGCAGGGGCTATCTAGTTAATTTTTGAACTCTCTTACTCCATCCAAAGTTAAAAGCTGATCCCAAACCGCCGATGACATCTACCACTTAGAACTAGGTAGTTAAATCTCAACCCATCAGCTCTGGTGGTGCAGGGGCACTGCTCAAGCCATACTGTGACACCCAAGTGTGCTTGAAATTCCCCTCACAAACGTGCTGTGATTCACTGCCACCCCTGTAAAGAGTCAGCAAGTGACAGTGGGTGCAGTGAGAGCTGGGCTCTGTCCAAATTAGCATTCCAAAATAAGTGTGAGGTACTGCCCAATTAATATACTCTGCATTACCCAAGACCATGAACAGCTTCTTTTGTGAGGACCAAAGTTGTCTTTATAAAGAAATAATACAAAGATGTGTTTAAGTATGCATGGAATGCGTATTGGTTATTTTAAACACTAAAAAAGCCTTGTTATCTGCGAGACCATGGACAGTTGTTTTATTGTGTTGAGTCTTACAACATCTTTGAAACTTTTCAGCTGGGTGCAAGTCTAGAATGAGAGTGTTCTCTTAAGGCTGAATCACATCCAGTTGTAAGCAGTATTCTATTGGCAGTGCAGAGGGTTGGATGGGAAAAGGAGGGTTGTCTAGTAATGAGACGGGTTTAAAATGCAGAAATTAGAGATTTACATGGTGTTTGTTCCCTTCTGCAGTTTGGGGCAGGGTTGTTTGACTTTTTTTTTTTTTTTAGGTTTTTTGTTTGGTTTGTTTGTTTGTTTGTTTTAAACCCCACTGGAGAATTATTCCAGAGTTTTTTACACTGCCAGGAGGGATGTGCTTTGCCTCTAGGATGTGAGTGACAGTGCCCAGTTAATTGTCTTTAGAGGGTGGGATTGATGAAGCAGCACACAGTGTGCAGACACTGCAGTGCTGATAGCTGGCCTCTGGCTGGTACAGGGACACCCGATGGAGCCAAACTCAGACATCCTGTGGCTCACAGATCTGGTTTCTTGTGAGGCTTCTCAGTGCCCAGCCCTTGGCTCTGCTTTTCCTGCCTTACAGCTCTTCTATCAGTGAAACCCCACTGATAGATTATGAGAATTTCAATTTGCTGCTTAATTTTATGGTGATATCAAGGTGAGGAGACTCAGGCCATGCATTATGAGGGTGGTTTTATGAGAGCAATGATCAGGCTGTTGAGTCATTACATCTGCATTACACTTTGGATTTTAATTGCTTTATGGAGCTTGTTAATTTTTGTTTCGTTTGCTCGTAATTTACAAGAGGTAGTTGTCTTTATCAAAAACTTCCACCAGCTCTTTCATCACTACTTCTCTATGGTACCACAGTTCTTAGAAACACCAGGCAGGATTTTATCCCAGGTGGCTATTACATTGTGGCTTCAAAACTACCATTGTGTTTTATTTTGGCTTGTTTTCCTCTCTCAGTTGCTAGGAACAGATATAACATTCAGAACAGCGTGAGTAATAATCAGAACTTCTTAAATATCAACTAATGTGGGAGATAAAACCACCCAGGTGACATATTTGTAAGTGCAAGCAGTAGTAAAGCCGTATAAGAAGTCATTATCTCCACATTTTTAAAATCCTTTGTTGAGATGTATGTTGCTGTTTATTTAAAATGCCCTTAGTACAAAGCTCCTGGGAATACCAGTTAAGTTAGAGTGTGGTATGCAAGTCTCTCTGTGCAGGGGTTTTCATGGGCAGCTGTTCTTTGACCTTGCCCTACATAAGGAGTTTCAGGCTTTCACTTCTGGATTACTGACCCTCCTCTCAGTATCACACATTCACCTTAGCTTTCTCAAAATGCAATGGTAAATCAGATTGCATTAATGGAAAATACTGTGGCCTAGAAAACAGCTTTTACTGCTGACTGAATGGGCTGATGAAATCTGGGCTGGTAAGGTGTGCTATTTTTGACTGTGAAAAGTAGCATTTTCTGAAGGTTTGCTGAATGCAGTAATGTGATTTCATGTTCCTCTTTGTTGGTTATCTCTAGCTGCTGGTGATGGTAATGGATGTTGTTAATGTTCAACATTTAATCAGCTAAGTTATGTGTCTGTCTGCTTTTCTTTCTCGAAATTTGTAAGGATTGTTATCAGCTCCGTGTATTTTCTAAGAAGTCAAAAGCAGCTCAGAGAAGATGAACAGAGGTCTGCTAAATCTATTTGAGAAGCTCATGAGTACAAATGAATGATTATGTGAAAAAAATTCAGTCTTCCCTCTGACTGAAGAGGTGCTTGCAGTAACGCTTGGCTTGCACTGTCTTCTTCCAGCCTTGTCATGACCATTTAGTGAGGTCTGATTCAGACTAATTTCCACAAACTCTAGGTTTTATTTCCTGCTGAGGCTGGAATATTTGGATGTTTGTTCAGACACAGAGTTTACTTTCTAATTAGCACATCAAGTGCTTATTTTCCTTTTTTCTTTTTTTTTTCCGGTTTCTTGGTTTTTTTTGTTTTTTTCTGATGGCCGCAACCTCCTGTCCCAATCCGGCCAGGTGAAATTTCACAAGCACTTTATCATGGCTCATACCTCAAGCATCCGGACACGCCTTGCTGATTGTCATTCATATCCGCCTGCCATTGCCTCTGGCATTTGCTGAGTTCACGTTTCCGTGTGATTTACTGCAGAACATTTTGTTTAACGAGTCACCAACACACACTGATGGGGGAGACCCCCTAAAGAAGCTGAACTAATGACAGCTTTCCTCTTTGCATTCTTCAGGTAGACGCTAAAAAAATCACTCTGTTGGTGTCTGTGCTTTAGTCTTTGCACTTAGGGAGAATTCCTAAAACTTGGAAACTCTGACCCTGAATCTGTGAGTGCTTTGAACTGCAAATGCTCTTTGTGATGGGCTCTGTGTGTGTAACAAGGCTCTGTGAGGCAGCCCTGTGCTCCCCAGTTGCAGAATTTCCAGTGCAATTAGGTTATGAGTCAGCAGCAGCTCTGTGAGTGTTCAGGTAACCACTGAGGTGTCTGGATGCTGAGGCTGCTCCTTGGCAGCATTTCTGGGAAACCTTTTAATATACCAGAGCAGCTGCTCTGTCTTCTGGCCTTGGCTTCTTCGCTGCATGCCTGAATAAAGTCAGTAAGTGTTTGCAACACCAAAATCCACTTAATGTTGGCAAAAGTGATTCATATGGGTCTTATAAAAGATTGCTTATCTCCCATGATGAGTTGGGTACAACTGCAAAAATAGCTCCAAGTGTCACATTCACAAAACATAAGCAAATGCATAAGAATAAAATGTAGCAAAAAACCTCATCTCCTCTCTTTCCCCAGTTGGTTGCTGATCTCATGTATTTGGGGCTCTGCCTGGCACAGTGCAGATTTACTGATCCATTAGTGGCTGCTGTTTGGCTGCACCTTCACATAGGAAAAATATGTCTAGAAAATAAACTTGGCACATCAGACATGCCATAACTAATTCATTGCAGCCAGCACATTTCCTCCTGTTCTGCTTAACTGCCTCAAGTTTTGATTATGTACAAATTTAATGGTTTGGTTCTGCTAGAAAATCTGGGGTTTGTTTATTTAAATTTATATTTCTTAATGAATGCATGCAAGAGAAAGCGCTAAGCAATTACAAGTGAGGAACATGGAAAACTACTATGCTGAGCTGGGCATTACTTTTTGAAAGTACAGGCTCTCCTATGGTTTTTTAATAGTCTAATAAAAATTTTGGTAACTGAGTGACGCAGTGCTTGCAAATTCTAGCAGATGGTGGTCCCTGAGGGACTCCTTGCTGGAGCAACCTAACAGATCCTCTGGGAACTCAGTTTTGGTGGTTAGAGTGCAAGGGAGAAGGCTCTGGTGGCCACAGGAGTATTAGAGGATTATCCCTCTATAGTTGTAAGGTGCCTCACTGTATGAAACTCGACAGTCAAAGGAACACCAGGAAGGCAATGCAGTTTTGCAAGGTATTTTTTTCTATTTTGGGAAGACCCTACTGGTAGTTGACAGAGCAGAGAGAAAAAGCGGGAAAAATCCATTTATGCTTCAGGTCTGCTGTCTTGGCTGAAGGTGGGAGTGAAGGTTACTCTGTGTGACTCTGGCATCTCTTGAAAAGTGACAAAAATATATGCTGAAAACAGATTGTCTTGCATACCCAAGCAAATTTATTTAACTTCTGTAAGATCACCGTGTCGACAGCATTTAAAACCTCGCTCTCCTAAGCTATCTTAAATCCAACTGGGATGTTGGTGATAGCATTTTGTTAATTGTTGTGGCAAAATTAAGTCTTGATATGGTTTAGTGAGAGCAGATAAAGCAGTGCTCATGAGAGCCCTGAGCTGATAGCTTATCGGATCAGGAAGAGCGCGAGGTGATCGGGGCGGGCGCGACTCATGCGCCAGCTCCAGCCCTGACACCAGATTTCTTGGCTGGAGTAAACTTTTGTGGCCTGGACTGAAGTCAGTGGTGCTTTTGGCCATTTCTAAATAGCTCCATGGTTACCACAATTAATTTCTTTATTATCGTGCAGTAATTTACACATCATGTAGATATTTGAATAAATAGCTCTATCATGTCAACCATAGGGGCCTCTGAGCCAAAATGGAATGTTATTGTTGAGCTTGTTTGCCAGTAGTTTTGTTGGAGACAGATGCTTTTCCAGATGAAGGAGCAAAACTGTGTGTGTTTTGTGACTTTCTCCTGATTAGCAGCTGTATGGCATCCAGCAGGAACTGGAAGGGAAGCTTTCCCTCTCATGTGTCACCGTTGCTGCAGTGAGGGCTCTGTGGGCTGGGCTGTGTCCTGAGCTGTATCCAGCCTGGGGACTGTGTGTGCCCTCTGGGTGCCTGCTCTGGTGACCACGGCTCCAGGAGGCTCAGGGCAGTGGGACAGAGCCCCCCTGGAAATGGCTCATGCTGGGTATGGGGTTGGCATCCTGGGATCTGTATGGAGAGAGGGAGGAAAACCCCTCATCAGCACTGGTTGACATTAACCCAGTCTCCTGAGACGTCTTCATTTGCTTTAGCAGTTGGCTCAGCTGTGGGCTCATTCCTCGTGCTGGAGCTGGTCTCAAGAGGGTGTTTTCATGCCATGTTTGTGCCTCCTGCAGTGCCCAGAGTGTGAGCTCTGTCTCCCACAGGAGCAACAGGCACCTCCACCATGCAGGTTTCAGCCATTGTGGCTTTGCTCTGGTACAGGTGGATTCAGCTGCAGAGGCTTCCCCTGGAGCAAGTCAGAGGGCCCTGCCATCCCCCTTTAATTCATCATTTCTACTGCTCACTGGTGTGTCTGCTGAGAGTCTCCCTGGAGCTGCCTCCCAAAGACTAAGCTGGGAGAGAGGAGACCAGTCTCAAATATTTTTGGTCATGCCTGACACTAGTTTCTTTTCCCCAGGACTTTATTTAATTTACCTTCTCATAAAAAGGGAGACTTTCTGCAGGACCCTTGAAAAGTTCTTAAAGCATTCATTAAATATCTGCCTCCATAAAAACCCCTACTTTAAAGGTTTACTAGGTGACATGCCCATTGCACAACTGGGCCAAATCCTATAGTCCAGGAGCAGCTGTGTTGTAAATCTCCAGGTTGCCTGGACCTGGAAGATGGATGGGCAGAGCTGTGATTTAAAGATACCATACATCTTACGAATTCAGGGTAGCAGAAGATTTAAAAGCTGAGTCCTGCTCAAATTGTAATTCTTCTTACCCAGAACCCCCAGCAGCCCCTCATAAAACTGGTCTCTCTTTGGCTGTTCTCTTTCTGAACCTCTTGCTTGCTGGGGCTGACAGCAGGTCCTCCAAACCAGCCTCTGTACATCAAGTGCCTTTCCCTCACTCTGCAGGGATGTGTGAGGATGAAAAAAGGCACTGAGTGCAGGCTTGGGGGAGACATCTGCTCTCTGCAGAGCAAGTGCTGATGAACAGAGTGGTGGAAGGCATTCTGAGTGCACCTGAATGGGGTCAGCAGCGAGAGCTGCTTTCCTTCTCCTTCTGGATCGGTGCAGTGCCGCTCCTGGCATGTCCTTCAGAATGTCATGATACACAGCTTGACAGGGGTTCTGCTGTGCTGGTGTTTCTGTTGGTGACCTAACAGACTCTGCTTCACAGCTATTTTCTCCTCAGGTAATTCCCTGTCTTCTTTTATTTATTGGTGATAAAAGACTATCACAGATAAATAGGCATGTTCTCACTTGACTTTGTAATTTACATGGCATTGCTGAAGGTGATTTACAATTTATATATGGAAAAGATTTGCTGATCTCATTAATAACTTTCCAAACATCTAGATAAACACGCTATTGCTCTGAATCAAATGAGCATGAAACAGCCAAGGTATTCACCTGCAAGGGCTTCTGGCACTTTGCTCTTTCCCAGACAACAGAAGTTTGACAAAAGAATGCGGGAACTGCCAAAACGCGTTTCTCCTCACAGCCAACCACATCACCCTAAGGTGGGAGATTTCAGCTATTCTTGCTAAATTATTCTTCTCTATTGAAAGGCTTGTTGACAGGAGAAGATTCCCAGCTCTTTGATTTTTAAATACGGGCTGTAGTTCACATCTCTGAGACTGCAGCCCATGCAGGCATTTTGCTACATCCTCTTGAATGTCCTGCCAAAGCCTGAGATGCAAAAGAGCGGGTAAACAATCTCTACAAACTTCTTCCATCAAGGCTGTAAAAGGAGAGCTGAGACAGGCTGAGTATTCCCTGCTGAGCAAGATTGTTGCCATGATTTGTTTCATCAGAAATAATCACCTCCTCTTGTTTTATGGGCATCTTGTTATCTAGAGATCTCCAAGTGCTCTATTGCTTAATTAAATTCACAACAGCTTTTAGGTGTATCTATTGTGAATCTTATTGCCACTTGCGAAGTGGATAAACTGAGGCAGGGATATTGAAGCATACACTCCAGGTGTCTGTGTAGTTACACTCCTCAATTTAGGGAGCCCCAAAGGAACAGCCCTGCCTTCTCTTCCTCTGCTACCTGCTTCTTTCATGCCATTGACTTCTGTGAGAGGGTTATCTGTAACAGGGGAATCTCCCATGATCTGTAGAGATGAGCTGGAAGTTAGTGAGAGGAAAGTGAGGCCAGACCAGCTAGGAGGAAAATGAATCATTTTTCCTCTCTAAGACAGTGATACACACTGTTGAGTCCATGAATGCCAGAGGCAGGTCAGGCAAGCTGTTCTCAGCCTCTGTGGCAGAGGCAGGAATTACACCTGCCTTGGTCTCCCATGTAGGTGTGAGCTTGCACCTCGTTGTGAAGCTTCAGCCTGTAAGGGAGACCAAGTGTGGACAAATAGCTTCCAGATGGCTCCTGGCATAGTTGGGGGTGGTTTGTGGGTTAACCCAGTGAGGGGCAAATCTCCTTCCCTGGACACACTCAGAGGACACACTCATGGTCTGGACACAATCCTGAGAAGTTCGAGTAGAGAACTTCCAGTGGTCCCTTCCAGTCTTACACCGTGAAGCTTTGGTTTGATTTCACATCTAGGAGAGAGTTGGGGGAAAAAAGGCATCTAGGGAAATCCTGGGTGGTTTGAATCTTCCTCTTTCAGAAGCTCTTTGGTAGCAAGTGCCACGTTTAAACACGGGTGCCCCTGCATGTGCCTCAAGTCCAGCTCTTCTGAAAGGTGGGATCTGTGTAGAGTAGAGAAACATGTAGCTTGAGCAGATTTAGGGAGAAAAGGACAAACAGCTGAGCTGCTGTTTTCCTCTTGCTGAAGTTGAGCTTTGTGCTAAATTCTGCATTGGTAATGAACTAAGAGTGCTCGTGTGCTCCAAATAGTAAAGGGCAAAGAAGAGAGAAGCAACTCATCAATGTATGACCCTCTCTAAAGTGTCGTGGGTAATCAAGTGTGAAGTACTTAATGGATCATGATTTGCATGCCACTATTTTGATTGATGTACTACTTAGTAGAGGTTTGATAGTTTTTTACAGTGGTGTTGATGGGAGTCTCTCAGCAGCAAAGGTATTTAAAAGATGTGTAGATGTGGCACCTAGGGACATGGTTTGGTGGTGGACTTGGCAGTGCAGAGTTAGCAGTTGGACTCGGCTTTTTCCCTAACTAAATGACTCTGTAAGCACCTCGTCTATTTTCTTTAGTGCTGGGGAGAGCCAAAGCAGTGGTTTTTTGAAGTCATTGTGTTCCCAGCATCTTTGTTAAGCAGTCAAAAATAGT
The DNA here is from genome assembly GCF_021018805.1 of Prinia subflava. NCBI lineage: Eukaryota > Metazoa > Chordata > Aves > Passeriformes > Cisticolidae > Prinia > Prinia subflava. The sequence goes on along the minus strand of NC_086257.1, from coordinate 8,181,309 downwards.
GCAGAGTTGTTATCTTGCATAGACCCGGATCTCACCAGAACTGTCTATATTTAGGCATCTTCCAAAACCTTTGTGTTAAGCAATTCTCTGGGGAGACCAAAATAACTTTTTTTTTTTGTTGTTTATATATAATGTTGTACAGCCATCTAGAGAGGATGTGATGATTAAACCATATTAAGACATCTTGCTATAGCTCTGGAGATAGGTTTAATTGTGTTTCAGGCTGCTCACAGTTAAAGCAAGAATAAAAAAAGCCTAGAAAAACACTGTAGTTTTTAGTTTGCTGGCATGACGTGGCTCCATCACAACTCATGACACAAGTTCAAACAGTAGCAGAAAACATTACAGCTATGCCGGGTTCTGCTGCAGAGTGAAATTCCACTTGCACAAAAGAGACAGCATTAAGGGATTTAAGAGCAGGATCAATCCTCAAATTCTTAACAATAGACAATTTGTTAAGGGGTATTAATGTAATAATTATTTCAGCCAACTTGTAATGTCTCATTAGCCTGTATAAAATACAAGCACTTTTACAGTAACTGGGAATAACGTGTTAGATGCTCTATAAAACATTATGAGTACAATCTTTGCAAAGCCCAGGACCCTGAGCTGATGCTTGTATTAGGGGCAAATAGACATTTTAAACAGTGACGTTAGAGCTCTGTGTTGGGCCTTTCTTAAAGTGCTCAAGCTGATACTGTGCTCTATCACAGGCTTATCTAACTTTGGAGGTTTAATTGCCTTTCTAAGAGCTGTTAAGATTTAGGAGATGAGAGATAATCCCAGGCTGGCTGGACAGTGCTTTTGAGATACAGATCTCTGTTCTCATCAGTGCTCTTACACCACTGGGGAGAGAAGCTTGTAAGCAGGTCTCCTGACAAGAGGATTAGGGCTTGTTAATGTGGAGATTCAGGCCAATTAATCAGCTTTCACTGGAGTATATCAGAAAACTTCAGTAGGGATTTTTTTCCCCTGTAAAATGTAGTTGCTAAAGAACAAAACCCACTATTTTCTCCTTTTTTTTTCTTTAAAAAACCCCCACCTTACTATCTTAGGTTTGCTTGAAAATCTGTCAATTGTGTGATTCTCCTTGTGCTGCTTCTGTTCAAGGGAATCCATCAACTTGTTTTTCTAATTGAGTAATTATTTGAAACTGATTAGTTGACTCATCCCTTAAATCTCACAGCTTGTATAAAGGTGATTAAACTTTCAAAGTTAGATGCAGTCTGTGGTGGAGCAGAGTGACAGCCCGAGCACTCTGAAGAGCAGAACATCTGAGCTCTTGGCCGGGGCAGCAGTCAGTGTTTCAGAGATGCCCTTGGCACTTGGTCAGCGTGCTGGCAGCATTGCTGCTCCCTGCTCCCAAAAAGGACACGGCTGCTCCAGCGCTTTCTGGGCAGAGGGACCTTTATCATACCATCTGTTTATTGTTGAAATACTTTTAAGTAAGTATTTAAACAGTGACCTGCCAAGTCCCCAGTTCAGCAGCAAGTTCCATTTCATTAAAGCACTCAAACATGAGCTGTGTATGCGTTTGGTGCTGTCCTGTGTCCCCAGTGCTTCGTCGGCTGCTCCGCTGGCCACTGCCAGTCCTAGCAAATATCTTCCTGCAGAGAGCAGAGCAGCTTGGGATTTTCACTCCTCGTGGAAAGTGCTGACTTCTCATTGAGAAAGGTGTGTTTTTGGTGGTATTTTTTTGGTGGTTATTTTCAGTCGCGATTTTTTTTCACCTCATCCTTGAATTTTTAGCTTTCTATTTTTATTTTAATTTCAGACAAAACCCCAGTGCAGCAAGTGTCCTGTCCAGGGCCTGATTTTCCTTGGTGAGATTTTCCAGCTGTTCTCCCCTCTGCTGCAGGACTGGAAGCTTTGTGTGCTGGCAGGGTTGACAGAGCTAATATGAGATCAGGGTGCTGTCAGAGACCAGGAGTGAGCATGATGTGGGAAATGTAAAGCTTATCCCCAGCTCTTCCCCCCAGCTACCACCGCTGTAGCAGAGGAGGATTGCATAGATAAGCTGTTATTGTTATTAATACACAGAAATGTGACATTTTCAAATTTGTATATTTTTAAGAAGAGCTTTTTTAGCAGTTGTGATCTATCAGTTATGTAGCCAAGTTAGAATAATTCTTAATAATTTTTGAGAATAAAAGCTAATTTTTCATTTTTGACTTTTCTATGTATGTACCTATTAAACTTAATATACGAGTTGTATATGTATTTAATTTTTTGCTTTATGATTTTGACTATCTAGTTTCTTTAGAAAAAGGGGACTTTTGAAGCAGATTTTGACTTTTGAAATGATTCTGTTATCAGCATAATTACATTTCTCTTGCGTGAGGTACAAGTTGATTTGTAATATTTCTGTAGAAGACAAACAAAGCATTTCTCTGTGTAAAACACAGGAGAACTGATGCTGCTTGGGAGTGGCACTCCACACCCACAAACTCTGTCCCTGCAGAGAGGATTTGGCAGTGTGGCCATGGCAGCAGTGCCCACGGTGTGCAGTGCCCAAGTGCTTGGCAATAATGTCTGGCAATTGGCCCTGAAGGCTGTGCAAAGAAAATGATACCCAGGTGAGCAGGACCTCCTTGGCTGGGATTAATAGGCCATTCTGGTTCTTGTATCACACACCTGGGAGTTTTGTTAGTTCCTGTGGCTCTCTCAAACAGATTGCTGTGTCAGATGTTCTGTCCTGTTGTGCTTGTGCCCTTTGCTGAGCTGGAGACTTTGTTTTTCGTGGTTTATTTCCCTGGATTTCATGTGTATTAAAAAAAAAAAAGCGCTCTGGAATTCAGGTCAGAAGATTTTGGCTGGTTGAGGAATTCTGTCAGGAGGGCAGTGAAGAAGCCCACATGGACTGGTGGGTTTTAAAGGACGAGCTGCTGCAAGCACATGCACAGCAGCTGCAGAAGGCCGAGGTGGATGGGCAGGGAGCCCTTGGCACAGCTCAGACACACAAGAGAAGCACCAAAGAGGATTCTACAGTCCAGCCACTGCCTGAGGATGCAGAGGAGGTGTTGGGAAAGTCAAAGCTTGGCTGCAGTTGGTCTGGTGTGGGATATGAAGGACACCAAGGACGCCTGCTCCTGCAGACACAGTAAGGAGGGCTGAGGAAAACACGGTCCCAGTGCTCAGTGGGGGAGGAGACCTAGTGACAAGGACCTGGCAGAGGCACTGAATGCCTTTTTGTCTTGGCTTTCACTGGCAGTGCTGGCTGCTGGCCCTCCAGGTCCACCAGAGTCTATGAAAGTGAAGTGTTACCAGAGAGGACTGAGTACAGAAGAATGAAAGTAAAGTTGTGCCTGATGGTGCAGAAGGATTTGGCTGATGTCAGTGCACTGCCAGTCCCTGCTGTCTTTGACAGGCTGTGGCAATGGGCACCTTGCAGTTAGCAGTGAGTGCCTCATCCCTTTCCCTCCTGAGGATTCAGTACGAGACCTTGGATGGTGATGGTGATTTGTTTCCACACCAAAGATCACTCTATCTCCTCACTTCTTTTAACTTCCTTAACTTCCTTAACTTTTTAACCAAAGCAGGCAGTTGACTTTCCAGTCTCCCATGAGCCAAATAAAAATCTGGCCACCTGTCAATGAGGTGATCATCATGTTTCCATGGATGCACATCAGGCAAGGTACACTCAGATTTGCCAAAGACGTTTGATCCTGCTATGGCTGGCATCATGAGATCAGTCCCCAGCCTAAAATCAGCAAACCACAGCTCTAGAAGCAGACCTGTAGCCAAAGAAGCTATACTAGGGAAAAAATAACAAAAGATTTTTAAGGGTTTTTTATGGTTGTTCAGACTGGGTGTGTAAAAATCTCCTCCACTTGGTTTATGCTGCAGCTTTGCAAAGGAGTGCTTAACCTGCCACAGTATCTGCATGTACAGGTCCAATGGCTTGGAACTCAGTCTGGATTTCAAATCATGCTACATTTATGTTCCAAAGTCCCTTTATTTCTGTTTTGAACTTCCTGAGTTTTTACCCAATCATAGAGTAAAAGTGCTCTGCAGTCAAATAGTCTAGACTCTTCCCCAGTGGGATTTTGTTTGTGTTTCCTTGTGTCACTCATGCATCAAAAATACATGCTTTGTGTGTAGAAATACTGGTTTTCTCATCACAGATATGAGTTAAAGATTGGGAGCTCCTTTTTATGTGTGGCAATAGTGCAGTCATTATTAACATGAGGCAAAGATCTTACAGTGTGAACATCAAAGGAATCTGACGTTATTTGGAAAGAGCATTTGGTACATCACATTACATTCTACAACTTGACTTTTAAGAAATGCTCAAGAGAAAGCTTTTTTTTTCCCCTCCTGCTTGGCTTCTAAGGATCTTTATTTATCACCCTCAGGGGCATTACAGTGAGTAATTAGATTGGACCAGGAGAACGACTTAATTTTACAAGAAACTCATTAATTCATCCTATTTTAAATCTTCTCATTTCACCCAAAACCCAATTATGCTTGTAGTGGCAATGATCTGGAAAGGCATTGTCTTGTAGGTATGGGGGGGGCCACTGGGACTGCTGGGGTATTCATGTCTGGGAGACAAGGGTTGACTCCCTTTCTTTGACTTCTAGGTCAAAAGACCTAGTTGCTGCGACAGCTTGACAATTAGAAAACCCTGATGAGCATTTGGAAGTAAAACAGCTGTACAATAACGGAGGGGTTCATGGTGCGGGGCAGAAAGCTCATCAAAAGAGACTATCCAAACAATTGAGTTCTATAATTAACACACAAAAATCTGTTCAGAAATGGTAATAACAGTAAAAGCTGAGAAGATGCTGCCTTCTTCTGTGGCAGCTGTAGTTTTGTTACGATGTGAAAGAGAAAATCCATCCTCTTAAAGACTAAGAACAACATTCAAGGGGAAAAGTAAAAGTAACTTTTTGTTCCTAAGGGTGTAGTTAAAACAAGAGCTCAAAATATTTCCAGATAGAAGAGCTGTAGAAAAAGTAACCAATCATGAAACACATGAAATGTGCTATCAAAGTATTTTTTCAAGTCTTTAAACACAAATTTCTTTTCTTACCGAAATGGATAAACGTGACATTGAAGTATCTCTTATTAAATTATTTGTCTTGTCCTTCATTTCACCAAGAATATGATTTTGGAGTCTTTCTTTAAAGTTGTCTACAATCGTTGACTTAAAAGTAGTTTTCCCTCTTCTGTTGTCTGCAGAGGGAGATTTGATTCAAAATTGCTTCTCAAGGAATTTTGACATTTCCTTGAGTATGTAGCTAACATATTTTTCTGCTTCAAAAAGTGGAAACTGAAATGCATAGCTTCTGACAACTGAGCTGCATCCAGGGGTTTTATCGGCGTCGCTCACTTGCTCTGACTATAAATGTTCTTGTTGGTACAGAGGGCTCCTTTTGGGCAGGAGGGTGCAGCAGGAGCATGGTCTGGTTGTGGTCCTGTCCTGCTCGGGGTCCTCTCCTTGTGGTGCTTGTGTGGAGAGCTCAGCCTTTGGCATCTCCAGTGCTGCTGGCCCGTGCAGGACTGCATCCCACGGGGATTCTGTGAATGAACACTTCAGAACATCTCTGTCACATTTGCTTCTAATACCAGGTTATTGACTTAACTAGATTTACTTGAGCAAAACCATGTTTCTGTGCTTGTTTTTCTCCCTATTCACTTTATTAGGTCCTAATCAGAAATCAGTATTTTCTTGGTTACAAGTCCTCCTCTTCAGCAGAGGCTGAGGATTCAGGCAGGATTTCTGCTGCCCTTGGTCCCTGGTGCCCAGGGCTGCTGCCAGAGCTCCTGCCCAGCAGTGTTCAGCTCAGGGCTGGCCCTCTTGGGCCTTCCCCATCCCATCACTGCTCAGATCCCAGCCAGGCTCGGGGGACCCCAGCCCTGCCTCAGCCTCCAGGCACTGCCAGAGCCTCTGCCTGGAGCTCCCTGAGATGTTTTTAAGATATGCACTGCATTTTTAATGGTTTAGGAACTTGTCAGCAAAGAGGTTGGAATGATTTCTTTATCCAAGCCTTTGTGAACATTGCAGAATTTTTTTTATTTTTTTAAAAAGGACTATTAGGTATGTCAAGCCTTTTCCAAATTCAGATGAAAGGAATTATTGCCATTTCCACAAGGATAAAGGAACAATTTAAGAGCAAGTACTGGGTGATTTTTTTTAAACAACTCTAAATTTGAAAGAATAATTTTCTTAAATATTTCCCCCACCCTCAAATAAAATTCCCAACAACATAGCTTATTTAAAAATAGTTAAAACCAATTTAATACATGTATTTTGTTGTAGCTGTGTTTAAAAAGAATGTGATTAGAGCCTCATCCACTATGAATTTTTAAATTCTGAAATTGCTGTCTGAAATTTTCTAGTAGAAAATTCAGCATTTGGAGAGACCAAGCAAGCAGACTTTGCAGCCCACACATGTATTCTTTCTCTTTTTTTTTGAGGAGACTTTAAGTCTGAAAATCAAGTTTTAATGTGAAAACGGAGCTGCAAAAACAGCTTGAGAAAATTTACATCTAGATTTGACTGAAGTTCCATAATTCTTCAGAGCAATTTTTGCAGTTTTGACATGTATCACTCTGATATATTTGGAAAAAAGAATGAAAAAGGCATGTAATAATGACCAGAAATGTTCGCCATATCTTGTCTTGCTATAAGAGAAATAGAAATCAAATAGATTTTAATATTATAACTCAAAGACATCAGCATGATTATTTCAAGCTGATGTCCATTTAAATTAACCTGATTTGTTCTGAGGAAAAGCTGTGAGTTGAAAATATTTTTGTCTGAGACTTTCCCTTGAATGTGGTGCAGTGGGTTGTAACCGTGTAACATTGTGGGTGACCTGAATGTGGGAAAAGCTTTTTCTCCTTAAAAAAAAAAAAAAGAAAGAAACCTAACAGAAAGAACTAATTAAAGGCAAAGCTAAGAAATTGAAGTCAAAGTTTGCATTGCACATGTGAACTAATCTTTTTACAAAGGCATCTTTCGAAAACTGTGTAAGAACCCCATTCATGCTGGGTCTCACCCAGCAAATCCGTCCTAGAAAAGCAGCAGCGTGAAGATTTGTCATGAGCAAGCAATAAAGACTTCCAGGGAATGAGTTCTGTACAGGCTCCTTGTTTGCCTACTAAATCATTACCCTTCAAAAAAAAAGTCCATCCGTAGTTGTAGTGGGTGTGTCAGCAGCACTTCATGCTAAGAACAGCTTTTACAGGATTAGGTTTGAGGTTTTGAGTGGCGGTACCATGGAGCTCTTGGGGGCAAAGAACTCCTGGTTTAATGCAGCACATTCTCTAATGCCCTTTTATGTCTGTTATGGAATCTGGTGAATCTCTGAGCACACTAAAATGAAGAAAAGTGTCTTCAGGAGTGGTTAGTTGATTTTTGAAGCAAAATGGCTGTGTGTGCTTTAGGAGCAGCCACTGTGTTTGGAGAGCTTTCTTCAGGTCTTGAAATATTAATGATCTTGGCTTAATATAGCAGAAAACAAAATACAGTGCATGAAACGAGGAGGAAAAAAAATCCTTGAGTTACAGAGTGTTGACCTTGCAGTACCCACTGAATAAATCTATTCCCTCTAAACCACAGAGTATGAAAAGAGGGGAGGAATGGTCACAAAAATCTTTACCTGTGACATTTTCTTGTCTTCCTAGAAGCGTGTTATAACCCAAATAGGATTTTCAGCTTTGGGCTAGATTGTTGAATAGATAAGTATTTTTATACCCCAAATATGCTAAAGATGGCTCACTGTTTAATGATTTCTGTGGATTACGATGTTCATATTAACAGTAATAACAGAGTTTACATGTTTAGTTTTTAAACCCATGAATAATAGAAAGAATTTTGTGGATAAAAGCAGTTAGCTTGGTTTCCTCTTGCGTTCTGTTTTTCAATTCCCTGTCTTTATATATGGCAGCAAGACCCTTCCCGTGGGTGTCTGTCCGGGTCATATACAGACTTAGGCATATTTCTCATCTGAGCTGTGACAGTGAAAACCAGGAGCAATATCTAAGACCAGCATCTGCTACTTGACTGCTGCTGTTAAACCCAGGACATGTCGTGATACAGCAACTTGCTCACCAGATAGTGCAAATCATATTATTAAAAAAAAAAAAAAAAAAAAAAAAAAGGAATGTTATTTTCTTTGTTTGTTTGTTTGTTTTGCTGGGCAGTTTCCATCCCAGGCAGAATAAGCTGCTTTCCAGGTGTTGCCTTTGCATGCTGATGGGCCAGAGGTGCTGGGTTTGAGCTTTGTGTTCAGGGACCAAAATGAGTTCTGCTGTGGGCAGGCTGGGTTGGACCCCTGCGATCCTCCCTGCCAGAGCAGTGGCTGCGGATTTGAATTGAAACCCCAAGGCTGTTTGAAGCATGGCCAAAACACACCTTGCAAGTCGAATTTTATCTAATACCACGACGCATGTGAACTCTGGAAGCGTAAATCCCAGTCACTTGAGCAGTGTGTTTGCACAAGGTCCCCTGGTGCTGTGACAGCCCTGGCTGGTGACACCAGGCTGCTCTCCCAGCGCTCTCACAGATGGCGCGCGGCACATCGTAAAGTCAGGACTTGTTAAGGACATTCCATAAATGGCTTTGGCTAATAGGAATGAAGTAACTTGCTCCTTTAGAAATGTGTTACTAATATTCCTCTCCATCTCCCACTGGAGGGCTTTGTACGAGAAGCAGGGAGAGGGTGAGGGGGACTAAGGGAAGAAACAGCAAGAGCGAGCCCTGGCTGTGCAGGGGCTTATGCCCTCCCAACAGGAGCCTGTGTGTAGCAGGGGAACCCTAAAGGTAGTGTAGGTGATAAATGACAAGATGTGGGAGTGAGTCACATGGTAAATACTGGGAACAGCCTTTCTTTTTAACTGGTTTGCATGCCTGGGAGTTTTCTCTCTCCTCCTCAGTGCTAAAAGCCAGTGGTGATGGTGGGCTTTTTTCTCTAGCCAAGGGAGAAATTTCTAGGATGACATACCTGTTAGCCACCATAAAAATGTGTTATTAGTGATGCTAATGAGTTTTTTCCAAGTGATGTAAAAGTACCCTTTTGTGTAAGTTCTGTTTTTATGAAGCTGATGTCACCGAAAGCTTGCCAACTGCACGTGGGCCTGGGCAGCAGTGGTGCAGTTACTGCTGTGCCCCAGCTTGGAGCAGGGGAGAGCATTGCTGATCTCCTCCCTTGGGGACAAAGAGCCAAATGAATCCTGCCTTGCCAGGAGGGAGATGTGCCATTTCCGGGCATGTTGGGTTCCTGTCCCACTCCCTCTTAAAAATTGGCAGTGTCTGACTGTCAGCTGCCATTCCTTAAGTGGTCACAGAATAAACCAATTGCACCCCTTTTGTCACGCTCTGTGTGTGTGGGGTGCAGGTGGACATGGGTTAAGCCACATGCAACTCCACAGTAAGCACAGAGAGGCAGCTGATTTTCTGGCAGTGTCAACAGAAGAGTATAATTTTTTTTTTTTTGCCATGCCTAAGCCAGCTTTTAAAATGGCTCTTGTTGGAATTAGAAATCAGTATCCCCTGACATAGGGACTCCTCATTAGGAGTGTGATGATTGTTAATTCTTCACCTGGGGCTAAGAGGACATCATTATATCTCTTTGAAATGTCTCCTGACTTGATTTTGAATGAGTAAGCTAGCAATTTACGATCACAGCCCAGGCCAGTAACACTCTCCCTTCCTGTTCCTCCATCCAGCTTGCAAAATCGGATACTACAAGGCTCTCTCGACAGATTTTGCCTGTGCCAAATGCCCGCCTCACAGCTACTCCATCTGGGAAGGCTCCACGTCCTGCACCTGCGACCGCGGCTTCTTCCGTGCCGAGAGCGACGCTGCCTCCATGCCCTGCACTCGTAAGTTGGCCTTAGAACAGTCTCTGCCCCTCTGATCACCCATTTCTTCTCTGTGTCTCTAAAAACGTTCTGCTGCTGACAGCAGCGTTCAGTAGCTCTTGTGGCCCTTTGCAGATGCAGTTTGCATTTTGGCTCACACTTCAGAGTGACAGTGTTAGTTCTCGTCCCTCAGTTCCTAATGGTTGTGCTGACCCTTGCAGTATAAATAAATCAGGAGACACAAAAGAGGGACTTGCACACCTTAGTAACACATGTAGAAGTAAAATACAGGCCTCAGTTCTAGTCTGAGCTCTTGGCCAGTAGATCACATCACCTTTCATCTCTTTAAATATGGATATTTGTAAAGATTTTGAAAGCTTTCCTTGTAATTCTATGACCTCAGGTAAACAGGTGATATTTGTAATCTCATTATATTTCTAATTTGGTTGAAATATAGCTGGTGACCCTTGAGAGCCTAATTGTTCATCTGAAAAGGGTGGTAATAATAAATCTTAAACTTTAATGAAACAACCACCCAGTGCATGGTTTATTTTATCCTGTGTAGGTAAATACATCATGTGCAGCAAATGGAATTTGCTTTAGTTCCCCCAAAATGCCTTCATCAGGGAGAAGGAGAGATGCTGTGAGCACAGTCACAGGGTTGCTGGATAAACTCCTTGTCCTGTGTGTTGGTTAATGGCTCATGCAGTCGAAGACCTGGGATTCCAGGCATGTCCTGGTGTTGAATTGTGATCATCTAGTCCTTTGGTTTTCACTTTCTTAGCAGAGCAGTTCAAAACAATAAGTGAAAGGGCTGTGTTTTACCAGAGGGGATATCCATGTGTGGCTTTCCCTGAAAGCTATTGGAAGTGTTTCCAGATTTTTGGAGTTCAGCTGTTTATTTATGTAGAGAGTGTGTGTGTCTCAGTGAGGGAAGGCCGAGATATTTCTTTTGTAACATTTCAATATATTGAGAATTAATTTTGTGAGAGATGACTCACATTTATTTAAACTTTAATTTCTCCCTTACAAGGCAGAAACAGAGTATGTCCATAACTAAGTTAGCACACATCCCTTGCCCACACCCCCTTGATTCCAGCTGTTCTCCAGTGATTTCCTTCTTTTCAGCAGTGAGTTTTGCTGGGTGGTGGTTGAGGAGGCCAGAGCATAGCCAAGAGCAGCTGCTTTTGCTTAGCAGGAAGCAGAGTGGTGCATATATCCCTTGCCAAGTATTGACTGGGAATGGAGTCTAACTGTATTGTGAAACCTTGCCTAAATGGGCAAGAACATGCTTTCTGTAATATAATTTACACTACTAGATCTCAAACGTGACCAGTTTGATAGGAAAAATGTCTTTCTGCAACAACAAAACTATTGTTTGGAATGTACACCCTAAATAACATTATACCAGCAAAAGTTTTCAAAGCCCTGGTCCTTGTGAGTGATACCTTGACCAAATTGAAATCAAATTAGTAATCAACTGGTTGAATTTAAATAGGCATGTGCAGTTAGTGAAGTATGAGGAAAGAGCAAAACACTTCCAGATGGGGAAATTGTAAGCAAATGATATGTATGTTTGCTGTTATTGCAAAATGTACCCCTGCAAGCTTAGCCCTTTTTTGTCAAGTCTTGGGCCTACTGCAGGCACTCTTCCCCATTCCTGTCTTGGGAGGTCAGGCAAAGCTGAAGTTCCTGATCATGGTCTTTTACCCAAAAATACAAAGAGGGAAGGAGAAAAGGCAAAGGCTGTGGTGCTGGCCTCAGTCTTCATTTCTGCAGCAGCCTAGGAGGACTCTGCCTGCAGAGGCAAGCCAACACTACAATCCTATGGACACCTGCTCTTGGAAAACAGGCCTGTCTCTGGAGGTCCTGTTTCATGGCTTGGAACTTCCAAGTTTCCTGTAGCTGAAGGGCCTCTTCTTCTGCCATGCAAAGTGAAGGATGACACAGGAGTTGTTTCTGAGCTGCCTGTGGGGCAGCCGTGTCACCCCAGTGCTGCTGTGGGGCAGCTGTGCCTCCCCAGTGCTGCTGTGGGGCAGCCGTACCACCCCAGTGCTGCTGTGGGGCAGCCGTGTCACCCCAGTGCTGCTGTGGGGCAGCCGTGTCACCCCAGTGCTGCTGTGGGGCAGCCGTACCACCCCAGTGCTGCTGTGGGGCAGCTGTGCCAACCTGGTACTGCTGTGGGGCAGCCGTGCCTCCCTGGTACTGCTGTGCCTCCCCAGTGCTGCTGTGGGGCAGCCGTGCTCCCCAGTGCTGCTGTGGGGCAGCCGTGCTCCCCAGTGCTGCTGTGGGGCAGCCGTGCTCCCCAGTGCTGCTGTGGGGCAGCCGTGCTCCCCAGTGCTGCTGTGGGGCAGCCGTGCCATCCTGGTGCTGCTGTGCTCCCCCAGTGCTGCTGTGGGGCAGCTGTGCCTCCCCCGGTGCTGCTGTGGGGCAGCCGTGTCACCCCAGTGCTGCTGTGGGGCAGCTGTGCCTCCCCCGGTGCTGCTGTGGGGCAGCCGTGTCACCCCAGTGCTGCTGTGGGGCAGCCGTGCTCCCCTGGTGCTGCCGTGCTCCCCCGGTGCTGCTGTGGGGCAGCCGTGTCACCCCAGTGCTGCTGTGGGGCGGCTGTGCCTCCCCCGGTGCTGCTGTGGGGCAGCCGTGTCACCCCAGTGCTCCCCCGGTGCTGCTGTGGGGCAGCCGCAGCCCCTCTTGGGGCCCTGCCGTGCTGTGCTGAAGGGTGGTGCCTGCCCAGGCCCAGAGCAGGGCTCTGCGGGCTCTCCCTTGCCACGCTCCCCCTGGGTGGCCTTCTGCCCGTGTATCTGAGGCCAGTGACAGCATTCCAAGGGCCTCTGCTGAAGGAAGACCCTTCAGGAGAAGGTCCCCGTTTGTCTGGCTTGCCTGACAAGATGTGTATACAGAAGGGGGAGCATAAACATCAAAGGTGCTTTCAGGCGGATTCAGGCTGTAATCAGTTCTTACCAGTCGGTTAAACCAGGTGACAAACCCAATTCCCTTGTGCTGACAGCCATAATAATCTGGCACCTTCTTTGTTCATTATGCTCTCTTTAACTCTGGTATTCTCATTCGGGCCTGCATTTAGTAATCGCTCAGTGTGACGGCACACTAATGAAGAAATAAAACACAGTATCTGAGATCCATTCTTCTAGCAAAAGGATAGACTCTGCTCCACTGGCTTGTAAAATCAGGTTTCTGTTCACTTGGAGAGCTATTAGACCAGGTGAATAAAAGTAACATTGGATAATTTGGAAAGAACACCTGGAATGGACTGTGGATTGATCCCTTCTTTATTATTCTTAAACACTTTTTAAGATGAAGAACTTCAGCCTTCTTAAGATGTGTTTTTATAAAGCTTTGACCCTTGGCTATTGATTTCCTTTAGTAGTAAACTGGCTGGCCTTGTCACTTATCTCGCCTTCTAGGTTGGGGGAGGAAGACTGTTAGGACTTTCCATTAGCCTGATTGTGCTAGTGGATGAAAGGGAATTAGAGAATTCCCCTTCCTTTTCCTTTCTTGCAATTCCCATGATAAGTAACAAAAGCAGTAGCTACTTCCTGATGTGCTGGCCAGGAGAGGTGCCCCAGAGTTTTACCCTTCCATAATACTACTCTCTCATTGCCATGCCTTGTTGAGCTGTAAAAACTGTGTCTAACTTCAGGTAAGGCAGGCATCATGCTCCTAACCAAGTTACTCCAACTCTGGGTTTATATTCTATTCAGAGCTATTTCAGCTCTGCTAGAGTGAGTAATTATGTCTGGTGTAAAGTCTGTGCAGGTAAGAGCAGAATGTGGCAGTGTGGGTGTAGAGACAGCAGGGTGGGCTGTGTCAGAGGCCAGGCAGACCCTGACATACACGTGTTTTCTGGTGCATCCTTCCCCTCAAACCTGCCTCCCAGGGATAATCATTGTGTCTGTCAGCACTGGGCAGAGCCACCCTGGATCTGCCACTTTGGACAGACTTGGGAATTCAGACTTGGAGCTCTGAAGCACACTGGGCTTGTCAGCTGTGTACCTGGGCACGGAGATGGGATGATGGACTTGTAATACACCTGAGCCCAAACCATGGGAAACACGGATGCCTTTCCCTTTTGGAAGCATTGCAGAAGTAATGTCAAGGCAACTCTATGGACCTTCATTATATTTCAGTATTTGCAGAGAGGAAGGGTCTTTCATAAGGTTAGCAATGTAATGGATAATAAATAGTCTTGCCATATATGAATCCATGAGGCAGGAAGACAAATCAGTCTCAGTCATGGCCCTTGTCCCTGAATTCCCTTCTCTGTAAGGAGATACCCTGTGAATTGCAGCCTGGTGCAGGCAGGTGCAGTTCCCACCCAAATTAATGGGCGTTGCTCCTGTGTCCCCACCATTAATGAGCTGGGCTCTCTAACTCTTAACAAACAATGCTCACATTATGGGCAAGAATGGGACGGTTTTGTGTTGTTTATATTGTCTGTTTGATTCAAATTATTAATGATTTTTAATTGGGAGCCCTTTACAAAAGAGAGATTACCATCATGGACTGTCCAGCTTGAAATCTGCCTCAGTAAATGACCCTGAATAATTTAGTTAGTTGTATCACCCAAACAGGAACTGATGGATTGATTGATATTTTGTCATGGCCTGAAATATTTCAAAAACGGTTGCATTTAAGACAGTTTATACCGGAGAAGCTTGGAGATAACAAGGGCAGATTTAGTGAGATGCAAGAGAAGAGTGCCTTCTTTAAAAGAACCTTCTCCAGTCTAGGTTATCAAGACACTGAATAGCCTACTTCAAACAGCAAACATCACTTACTTGTCTTTACATTCCCCTCTTCTAATTGAATTTAGTGCACTGCTGTATTTCCTTCAGAAAGTATATTGTTTTTAAATTACCATTTCAGTGCTATTACTCAAGGCTCCTGCTTCTAATGCCTTCTGACAGTTATCAGCATAATGAACCATAATGAAATGATGAGCAATCTACAGTGGAAACTCAATGTGAATTCCACTAGAGCTGTGTGACTGTGCTGTTGAAATTTGAATGCACATTAAAATAACACTGTCCTTATTTGTTTCCAAGGTCAAGGCTTTAAAAAAGGTCCGAAAGGTCTAAACAGTTCAATTTTGTTAGTCTTGCAGTCTAATATATACCCTTAAGGGAATCTTGTGTTACATTTAACATATCTCAGAGATAAATATTTGACCTGCATTTTCAAAAAAGAGTGAATTTACCTACCTAGTAACTGTGGCTGCAAATGAGTAATTACATAGGAGCTGATTATTTGAGCACATGTTTATAATGATTACTTAGACTATAAACAATATAAATAAGCAAATGTGCTCTTTTTCTTTCAACTTAACTTGTTCCTTTTCTGTGTTTCCAGTCAGATGTGGATTATCACCGTTGTGGCTGCTAGGAAAAAAGAAAGCAGGATACACATACAGTCATTCTGGCTACTGCATTGTTGGTGGCTTTGCACTGGCTTTGCCACACTTCCACGCTTGTGCTGGCACTACTGCAGTCCTCTGCTGATGGAGCCTGTTCTCTGTAGCATGAGGTATATGCCAGTAGAGTCTGTGATCTTCAGAATTTAAATTTATGACATAATAACTCTTCCACATCTTTATATATATACATGTCCGCACCTTCGATAAATGATTTTGTTCCTAAAACATCCTATGATATTGTTCATTATGTAAATAGTGCATCAGAATGCCTTTTAAGCTGTAGTACAGCAGTTACAAGAGCAGAGGGAACAGTGGGTAGGCTGTAAGGAGAGAATGATTTTTCTTCTCCACGTAGGCTGGGAAAATAGACCATCCATCGCTGCATCGCTGCCAGAGTGAGAGAAAGGGATTGTGAGTGATGGGAATCTCAAAGGAGAGAGCTGTCTCCCCTTGTGTGTGGTGATGGGCTGAAGGAATTGAATGAGGAGTGGTTATGGCTTGAAGAGAAGAGACGGCAGTAATTTGACAGTGTGTGTTTATAATCAGTAGACTTGAAATCATCACTCCTTTAAATACAGCAACTGTTTATTAGCCGTCTTCTGATTTTCTGGCCAGAGCCTTAAATTAACAGAGACATTTACTCAATTAAGTGGGGGCTTTGATTTGGTTAGTCAGGACCCAGTTCTGTAGAGCTGTTGAAGTAAATTAAAGGGCAAACAGAATAAGAAATTCAGCAGTTGGGCCAATTACAGAACAACTTATTTTTCTGGTTGGATTTCTTTCCTGTCAGGCTGTCAGATAACTTTCTTGTTTCCGCAGTGGAATTCTTTTTATCTCGAAAGAGTGAGTGAACACAGGTGGTATTGTCTGCAGCACAGTGCATTAGCGTAGATGTGATAACATGTCTTAGCATATGTGACAATGCAAAATGTTCTTACATGGCAGTTCTTGGAAGAGAAGCCTAGAGCCCAAAGGAGTGGTACCTGCAAGCATCAGTTTTCCCACACCTCTGCCAGTGGTAACTGGACCCCTTTGCTTCTTCTTTAGCCTCTTTAGGAGAGGAGCTATTAATTGGATTGTTCTCCGGGTGAAAGGAACAAAGCCTGTTGTGAAGCCGGTAGCCAGGGTACTTTTGGCAAGTAAATAGGAAATCGTACATTCCAGTGAAATGGGCTTTTTGTCACTGGCGATGGTCCAGGATCCCTGGCTTGGCAGAACTCCCGCTGAAGTCAAAGGAATCTTGCCCAAGTACATAAATGAAGAATTGTTTACCAAATCATTTGCCTTATTATAACCCAGTTGTAAAGCTAACTATGCACAGAGAGGAGAGAGGGTGGAAATGGAGCAGATGACTGGTATTTTAAGTGGCTGCTGCATCTTGTGGCCTGTTGGCTTTGGTCTCACCAGTTGTAAGCCACATGATCTGTAATGATAAATGGTCAGGAATAGCCAGGCAGACAAGAAGTGAGGGTTGTCCGAGCTGCCTTTGCTTGTGTAAATTAGCCCACAACGACAGGGGACCTGTCCACAACTGCTGAAAGAAGCAATTAGTGGCAGCAAGATATACCACTGTCACAGGAAAGTGTGGGCTTTATTTGCAAGCTTAAACATACAGGACCCAGGTATTTACTCTGCGTTAGAACTTTCCTTTCAGATGGTCAGAGATCAACAACAAAGGCATATCTGAAGGGCATCAAAGCTCAGATGCTGAAACATCCTTGACAGCTCCACTGCTGTACAGGTTCAATGAAGCCTTATGAGATGGAAAGAGGAGGCCAAAGTGCTTCCTCTTGAACAATGCCTGCCACCGCTTTGCCAGACATTTTAGTCAGTGAACTTAAGGAGTTTAAAGACATTGATTATTTAATAATTACTTTCCTTGCATTCTCTCTGAAAATAGTAAACTTTCTATTTCACGCTCAGCCCTGCCCCCAGGGAGATGATTCTAGGATCACGATCAAATTAAAGAGCATTGATTAGAGTTGTTAAAGGCCATCCACACAGTACCATCGTGGTGAGGCCTTGCTGAGAGAGCAGCAGTGTGACCCCATGGGTGAGGCTGGCCACACGACCACCACCCTTAGCAGAACCCTAGTGCTTCCTCTGTGCCTGAGCCAGCCCCTCCAAAGGCACCTGATCTGCTTCCATTGGCATCTCATTGCTCTCTGCAGATATGCTCCAAAGAGCTTTGGAAGTGTTCATTCTATGGATCTTTTTTTTTTTTGTACACCTCTTTATTTGGTCTCTTTATTCTTGCTGTGTTACACACAAAAGCTGGCCCTCAGATCTTGTATGGCAGATGTGCTAAACTTTTCCCTGGGTCTGGCAGTGCGTTTCTAGTTAGGTTTTCTTGCTATTAGGCAGTCGGATGCTTGCTCCCAGGTGCCTGCTGCTCCTTTAACTTATCAAAGACTTTGCTGCTCCTCTGTAGTGCAGCCAAGGCCAAGCTGCCGATTCAAAACAGGCCAGTTCATCCTAGGCTGCTTTTAAACGATGGTGAGTCATAGCAACCTTCCCTGTTGTATGAATCTTGTTTATTATGTAGCAAATTAGCTCAAGATTTCTGAATACGCTGAGCTCCCTTTGAAAGCACGGCAGATGAAGAGGGTCAGCGTCTCTGGAGCAGGCTCATAAAGAGGATCCTTTTGTCAGTCCTGGTCCAAAGCCCACTGAGGCCTGCTGCTCTGCCTGATTGACTTTGATTAGCAAACACCCAGAGCTGGCACACAGCTGCATTTAGCAGTGTTTTTGTGGGGCTTTCACAGTTTTAGGGTGACGTTGGAAAGCTTCAAACTGTTATTGTAGGTTATTGTATTATTTTTAATACAGTATTTTAATATTTTTTGTTTGTTAAAATAATATTGAATCCTGCTCAAGCTAAGGTCTGCTTTTTCTGCCTCAAAAAAGAAGTGATATTTTCTTCAAGGAGAGTGCGGGAATGGTTTAAGAAGATTAAAGTCTTTTCTACATGCTTGAGGTTTTCTGATGTCTGGTGGGAATTGCCAATGAAGCTTCCTTCCGATTTCACACTGTCAGGCGAAGGCAGGCTGAATGCAGTGTGACAACCCACTTGAAAATAATTATCCACTGCCCTGGCTGCAGAGACATCCGTTACCTGCTGGAGAAATGTGCTTTTACACACGTGCCCACGCAGATGGAGTAAATTATTTTTTTTAATCATTTTCTCCTTCCAGGGCTCAAAAGTTTCATTCTGCTAGTTACTTAGTCACATACATAGCTTTAGAAAGTATCTTTCTTTTAAAGAAGGTACATTTTAAATGCACTGATCTGGTGACTGACAGGATGCTCCTAACAAAGGCTTGCCTTCTTGAGGGTATAGATTTGAAATATCTCCATTAGCACTTCCATGGAGAGTGTGGGTTTCAGTTTGCGTTTTTAATAGATCTCCTCCCACAGCCAGATCTTTCAAGGTAATAAATCTTAACTATAACATAGGCTAGTAGTAAACAGATGTGGTTACAGTCCTAATACTGATAGTATCAGTTCAGTCCTTAATGGCTAATGTTGCTGCCAGAGTAATTCACTACCACTGTTGGTGGCTGAAGGCTTAGCTGGTATAAAAAGGGAGCTCCTGAAGGAGCCCTCTGTGCCAGGCTGTGACAGAAACGTGCAGACAGGCAGCTATTTGTGGCTAAGAGAGCTTTATTTTGGGTGTCACCAGACTGGGCTTCTTGGAAGTGCTAAATTCACTTTAAAGGAATTAAATGTCAGAACCCTGTGCAGAAGTGCTTTTTGGTTTGCTTTGTGATGTTTTTGTTTTTCAATATAAGAAAGTAATATAAAAAGGCTACTTGTATCTGATAAAATTGGCTAAACCAAAGCCCTTCAATTTTATCTTCAGTCCTGTGGCCATGGAACCTCTGAGAAAAGGAAAGGGGAATTTTTTTTACTGGTGTCTACCTTTGGTGAATAAAAGTTGTTTGCCCAAAATTTGGAGCTGCTAGTTGTCTACAAGTGGGATCCTGGGGTCCTGTCAACCTGTGGCAGCAGAGACCCAAGCTGCAAGGTCTTTATTTCTTCTCATTTTATGGGACAAGGTCATTCGGAGCTGTTTTGCTGGGAATCATTTCTTTCTCATCTCCATTCTCTGTGCTTTAATCCACGCCTCCTAACCATACACTGTTGCTGAACTAAATTAACTGGTTTAGTGAAGACAGTATTCTTGATGTCAAACAAGTCTGTCTGGTCTCCTTGTAGAAAACTGTAATTGAATTTACCGCATACACCCACAGAGACTTTTAGAGAAACACTTTGCTGGGCAGATCAGTAATAAAAAAGGAAGATGTAAAACCAGGGATATTAAAACCTCTGTCATAACCATTTAAATACAGTTCCCCAGCACAGTGCACTTACAAGTCTACCTTCAAATCCCAGGGTTGGTTTTCAGGGATATTTTTTGGTTGTGTGGATCTGTCGGGCTTGCAGCTGTAGGGAGGAAGGGAGAGCTGGCTTGGTTGGGGTGTCCCTGCACACCCAAGCAGCCGTGCCCACCTGCCTGTCTCCCTGGAGCCCAGGCACGTCCTGTGCCGTGTCATTGTGTGGGTTTGCCGTGTATGGCAGTGGTCAGGGGAAGGGCTCTCTCCTCCCTGCTTGTTCCTTTGTGGTGGTGCTGCACTTGCAGTCCTGGCCTGCCCTGGTTAGACCCCGTCCTTGGCACGCTGCAGTCCTGAGCTCTGTACTTTCTGTGGTGTGCATGAAGGGCAGGGCATGCTGCTCCCTCAGGGCAGCAGGAGTATTCACTCAGTCCTAGCTAATCCCCTTTGTACTATCTTTGTTTGAAATCATCCATTGCATTCGGATAGATATTCTTTCTCCTTGGCAGAATGACTTTGCCAGATTCCTGAGGCTGAGCCTCCTACGTTTGTGCTGCTATTCTTTGGGGACAGGAAGAAAGGGGCTTTGGGGTAACAGTTCTCAGCTGGATGGCATCCAAACAACAGTCAAACAACCTGTTGATGTTTGGCTCAATGATCTCTGATGCCCCTTAGTCTTTAGGGCAGCTGATTTAAATGGAAAATACTGTAGTCCTTGCAAATGAACAGTTTACTGAGGCATTATGCCCAGTGTTAGTGTGCAGCCCGGTTCACTCCCAGCTGTCCCCTTGCCACCTGCACCCTTCAGTCCTGGAGAGCAAGTTCATTGCCGGGTCCTTGCTGAAGAAGCTCTCTGAGTCACCCCAGGCTTGGACCAGGCTTGAGCCCTGGTGTGCATCATCAGGGCTCCTAAAGTGTGCCCACACAGACCTGTAACCCACAGAGAGCTGGCACACAGCCATCTCCTGTGGTCTGGAAGGAAGGAAGGAGACAGTCAGGTGTTGGCATGTGCCCTTGTCATGGTTTTCACCAGGTCCTTGTCAGTTGTACAGGCGCGTGTGGGAGGCTTCTGACTGCAGAGAGACTTGAGTGTAGGAAGGGAGGGAGAGAAATGTTGATGGATGAAAAGTTAAAATTCTGCCTGAAGTTGTAGAAGGAGTGCTAAAATACATCAGTCCTTTTAGTACAAGCAGTGCTTATGCTATTAATGCCTTAAAAACTCTTGTTTCCGTGAATGTTTGTTTGATGTAGGGTACAATATTATCCTTAAAACAGATAGAGTTATGCGTGGATGAAAGACAGACAGCTGGAATGGCTATAGCCTATTGCAGCAAGAGAAAGCCAAACAATCTGCATTGCCCAATACATTTAAGGAAGTCTAATGGGAGGGTTGAGGAAGATAGCAAGATTAGCTTGATGAAGATTATTTGTTGCTAAACAGACTCTTCAGTGTTTCCCTCAGCCCTGACACACACAATGAACTGCTCCACCCAGGGCCTTCCCATTTGCTTCATGGCTGACTTGATTTTGATGGGTTTATTGTGAAGCAAGATTTATGGAGCCCCAGGAAGGAATAAAATTGAAAACTTCCGTTCCCTGTGTTCCCACAGAGTCCCCCCTATCCGTTCAGGGTTCTGGTTAAAGGGGCTGGAGGGGGATCCGGCTTTCAGGCCCCATGATCAAACTCTGTCCCCTTTGCAGTCGCTGACGTGAGAGGACTGAGTGGCTCTGCAGTTCCATCCCTCAGATTCTGTTGTCCTGTGCAAGGGAAAACAACAGCACCTGCCTTCCCAACATCATAAAATGAATTTTAAAATTAATTGGTTTTCAGAATTAAAATGTTTAGATTTAAATTTGATTTCCTGTAGGAACTGTCACATTTTCAAACTGTTCCAGGCAGTGTGGCAATGTGAGCTCCATTCTTCCACAGTGCCAAATAGCCCATGCAATAGCATGCTTCCATTGGCAGGAGATTTATCAAAAATGCTGTAGATCATGGGACTTGTGACAAAATTACAGATGGTGGTGGTGATTCAGAGGCACAGGTCCCTGTCTCCTCTCTCATATGCCCTGCAGCTAGATTTTTTTCTGCCAGAGGATGCAGGTTTGTGTGAGGGTGATGGTCTGGCTGTCAGGATGCTGTTCCTGTGGGATCCTGCTAGCTGCGTTCATCCAGGTACTGTCCTGGCCCTTGCAGCCTGCCATGGCCCTGAAAGGGTTTATCTCATCTATCGGCAGCAGCTCTGTCGTCAGAAACAAAGCAAATCCTGATCACCATTGAAGGCACAGATACGCCCTGTGTTTCAACATCTGAAACCAGGCCCATCAATCTGAAGCTATTCCCCACTCCCTGTGCCAACAGCTCCATTGATGACTGTGCTCCAGGAAGAAAAGAAATTGCTTTTCCCCTCACTGTAATGTCAGCCCACCATTTGGAGACTCCCCCATCTTCCTTTTCATGCTGGAGGTGGTGTGCTCATCTCTGTGACCTGCAAGCATCTGCTTCCCCGGTTTTCCGCTTCATCGCATCTCTGTTTAGACTCTGCACTGCCCTGTCCCACATACTAATTACTGACTTTTTGCTTCTGAGGAGCTTGATTCATTCTGGCACATTTTCCCATGTGAAACTGGACCTAGAGCCTTGGAAAATATCTTAATGGACATCAGACGAAGTCTGAGTTTAACCCCAAACTGGCTGCTGTATCTGAGCTAAGAGGCACATCTTTCAGACCGCAGCTGTGGCAGTATGAACCCTCCTCTCATGGAGGTCTTTGCTTCAGGAATACCCCCCTGAACTGGGGATATTCCTGGCCCTGGCAGAGCTGGTGCTGCTTGGGGAGGGAGGTGTTTGCACTGGCACCACCTCATTTCAGCTGGCTGTGCTCCGAGTCGATGCTCTCGAGTGTGTGACTGCAGTAAGAGAATGCCTTTTGCTTTTGCTCTCTATCAGGCTCTTGATGTTTCCCACAGGAGCAGTTTCTGTTCTGTTTCTCGCTGCTGCCAGGTCCTGACCAGTCTCTGGGAGGACACACAGCCTCAGCTCTCGGTACCTGGCCAGCTACTCTGGCCAGGGCACACCTTCACTGTACAGTGTGCACCTGGGCTGGCAGCCTGCTGAGGCTGCTGTTCCCCCCAGAGGCTTTTGTTGGTTTTCCTGTTCCCTTGCCAGTGCAGAGGGGCAGGTGCTGTCACCTTGTGCACCTGCCTGCCCTGAAGAGAGCCCAGGTGTGAGGCAGTCTGGGGAAGTCCGGGGTGGAGAGAGTTTGGTTCAGTTCCTGCTCAGTAGCTCCCGTGCTGCTGCTTGAGTTCACAGTTTCAGGAGTGTCTTCCACCTCATTGCACTCAGAGTTTTTGGAAAGAAAGCTTGTGTATTTGCAGGCTAAGCAGAGACCACTTTCTCGTACCCAGGGGAGCTGGCAGAGCCAGCTTTTGGGGGAAGAGGAGCTATGGGACAGAGGCAGTGGGCTGGGACTTGGGACACTTTTGACTGCTGCCCAGGTGTGCAAAGCGTGTCTTCTGTGCCCTTGTCTCACCACATCTCTCTCTGCCTCCATTTCCATATGATGAATAGAAATTAAAACCAGTTTCTTTCATTTTTTGTTCTCATCTAGTTTTTGGATCAAGAAATGTCTCTTACTGTGTGCAGTAACTGATCTTTGAGTAAGAGGGTTTTGTCCTTAGGAGTCCGAAATGCTGCCAGTGCCTAAATGAAAGCCATGAAAGGCAGCCTGGTGGTGCAGCAGGCAGGAGGGCTCCCTGGCTCAGGGGCTGCACTCGGCTCTCTCTTCTTGCAGTAATTCTACCTGTCAACCCCGATTAACTCAGAGACTGTTTCAAAGGTTTGGCAAGAAGGGAGGATTTCCCTCTTTTCAAAATAAATATATTAATTTTGTATTTTTGAAGTAAACACAGACAAACAATCCTTGCTTAGCTACTCCTGCAACAGAGACCTTTCATTTAGGTACTGGAGACCCATTTGACCTCTGTGTCGTTTAAGACTCTTTTTTTAACCTACCTACCTCTCTCAAAATAAAAGTCCTGTCTCCTATTGAGTGTGTGTTACATCTTGGTGGCTTCAAGCACAGACCTGAGGAGGTGATGCAGCCCTCAAAACCTTGTCCTGCACAGCCTGTTCAGGCCTCAGGCTTCCTTTGAGATGGACCTGAGGAATTGAGGAGGGAGCCACAATTAATCTTCCCCATAGTCATCCCTTAACAGCTTAACCTTTTTGCTGCTACGCTTGATGAGTCACTTTGTAATTTCAGTAGAATTTCACATTTTCAATGTATTTGGTTCCTGTCTTACCATGATGACTGTTTTTGTACCTTTGGCATATGAGAGATAATGACTTATTTATTTATACACTTAATAGAACTGTTGGTGCTGGCTGATTCTTTTTTTGCCTGGTTCGTAGTTTGATGTTTGACAAATTTGCCAGAACTTTCTCCCTTCCTTCATTTTCTGCAAGGAGATCTAGTTGAACTTCTTTTGAATTGCAACCATCAAATGTATTTTGGTGAAATCTAAGAAGCTTTCATGAGCTTTCTTGAATTTGTAACTTTCTACAAAATTATTCCCAGTATTTTTCTGCTAATAATATTTGCACGTAAAGCTCTGGCTGCTTGTAGTTACTAAGCACAGCTATTTTTACTGTGTTCCTGTTTGGACTGATAAATTTTTAATCTCCATTCTCACTCTGTTTCATTTCTGTTTGGTGCAGTGCTTACCTGCAGCCCTATCCCAAAGCACTGTGTGTGTCAGAGTAGCTGTGTGCTCTGCCCCAGAGCAGGCTGCCTGGCCAGGGTCAGGGAGGCTTTTCGGGATGGATAAAATACCCATCTCTTTCGTGGGTTCACTCTGAATCATCTGTCTTAAATTTAAGGGTATGAAAAGCGTGTCTCAACTATATTGAAATTAGATGAAGAGCTGCAGGATTAGCTCTTGTGCATTTTCAGTTTGCCTGTGGGTTTGGGGCTGTGGTGCTTTGTGCACCTCCGTAGGGTTTGTGCCCGTGCTTGGGCAGGGCTGGCCAAGGCACCTCTGGAGAGGTGCAGGAGGAGCTGCTGCCTCTGGGCTCTGCCCTCTCGTGCCCAGGGAGTTCCTGCCCAGCTGCCTTTGGCTCTGTGCTCTAATCCCATAGTCCCTGTGCTGGAACCAGCCGCTCTGGGAGCAGCATGTTTATGAGTCTTGAAGTCTCCTGTCCCTGTGGTGGAAAAGCTGACCTTGTGTCTCAAATCCAGCCTTGCTGCCAAGCTTTCCGTCTGGTCTCTTGTTTCTGACCAGGTTTCTTTTATCAGCCCTTCCTTCAGATGCTCACCATATTTTCCTCTCCAGTTCTTTCACTTTCTCCAACACTCTCCTGTTGTAAACTTTATTTTCCATCCTTCAAAGCCTTAGTTCTGTGTCTGGCTTTCTACTCAAATCTCCATCCTGAATGCTGAAGTGTCATGTTCAGGTCCCTGCTTGATGGGCTTCAGTATTTGCTGAATTTGATTTGACATCAACGTGTCTGGAAAATATTGCAGACAATTTTTTTTTTTCAGAAAAAGATACCATAAGATATTTCTATAATAATGAGAGTCTGCCTGTAGGTAATGGGAGACCTTGAAAATCTCATGTGAAGCAGAAGTTTGTGCATTTGATGCTTTGCTTAGCAGATCATGGAAAAAAAAGAGTATAAGATATGTAAATTTAACATTTTTCATAACAAGCATAAACAGTGAAAGGGAAAAAGTCCCACTCCTCCTTTAATTGCAGTACTGAGCTTTCAGGCTCATTTAGAGCTGGAAAATACTGTTAGTTCATTAGATGAAGAGATCAGAGTTTGACTTACCAGTTAATTTTTTTCCTCCATTATAAACATAGAGAAGTAAAATTCTGCTTAGTCTCTGCTGTCCTTAACTTGAATGGGTGTTGCACAGGGTCTGGGACCCTTAACTCTGATGTTACTATGTAAACTTTTTTTTTTCCTTGACTAAAAACACGTGGACTTTGTCTTTTCAGGCCCTCCCTCTGCTCCCCAGCACCTGATTTCCAATGTGAATGAGACCTCAGTGAACCTGGAGTGGAGCCCCCCGCAGAACAAAGGGGGCCGTGAGGACATCTCCTACAACGTGGTGTGCAAGCGGTGCGGGGCGGGCGAGCCCGGCCGCTGCCGCTCCTGCGGCAGTGGGGTGCACTTCAGCCCCCAGCAGAGCGGCCTCAAGGCCACCAAGGTGTCCATCACAGACCTCCTGGCACACACCAACTACACCTTCGAGGTCTGGGCCGTGAACGGAGTGTCCAAGCAGAACCCCAGCCAGGACCAGGCTGTGTCGGTCACTGTGACAACCAACCAAGCAGGTAGGAGCATAAACAGCAGTTCCCTGCCGATCTCTGCTACCTGTTTTTTGGGAAAGCTGGGATTTCCATTGCACTTGCCATTAGCAAATGAATGCGAGGAGCCCTAAGATGTGTAACTGGGTCAAACCCTTATTTTCTGGTGATTTAGATGGGTAGTTTTAATGCTTCAGAGGCAGGGAGAGAGTGGAGGTTCGTGTGCTGTGTCTGGGAGCAGGCTGTGCTGCAGCATGCGGGCAGGACGCTGGGAGGCATTCTGCAGAAGCACAACAGCACGGCTGCCCTGTTCCTGCCCTGGCCCACCAGCAGCTCTGCTCCTTGCTGGGGGCACCCTGTACAGGGACACAAGGATGTCCTTGGTGTCTGCAGAGAGCAGAATACGTGCTCAGGGAGCACAGGGTTGTGCTCCTGCCCCCCTTGAAAAAGGGCTGCGTAAGATTCAACGAGCGGAACGAGTGGGCGCCCGCTCGCCTGCCTGCTCGCTCTCCTCTCCCGGAAAGTCAATTAGATTCTGTCCCCTTGTTAAATAAATGCCTCTTTAACCTGCTGCTGATAATGTTTTGATTGATCAGAGCTGGCATTGCTGTAGAAATCCTATATGAGCTTTCAACTTTTTGCTGACTGATTTTTGCGTTTCATTCATCTGGGAGAGTGAAATACTATTTCTGTGTGTACGAGATTATTTCAGATACCCTGGGCAGCTCTGTTTTTTGGTACCCATGCTTGACCTAGTAAGGGCAAAGGCTGCAGAAGCAGATTGCCATTTCATTTTGATGCTAATTTGTTGGATCTTTTTCTTTAATTACATGAAAACATTTCTTAGTTTGCAGCCAGCTAGGGTTTAACACACGGGGTTCCAGTTGAATTTTTAATTTAATGCACAAAATTATATACATTTGAATATGACACTCTTCTAAATGCAAATGAGATATCCAGACTGTCAGACTGGCTGCAGGACCGTCAAACCTGTTATCTGATGGCTCAGGGTGCTGATTGCCTTCAGGTCCCACAGATGTTGCAGGCATTCAGCACCCCGGAGCGTCGCTTACAGGGTATCATTTATTACCGGCCTTACGGTGTATGAGACAATATTAATATTGCATATTTTGATAGTACCAGACCGTATAAATATTTTGAATTCTGTTTCCTGGTAGATGTATGAGAAAAATAGGTCGGTATAGTCTAAATCTGTGGATTTTTGCTGTAGTCCTGGACATGTCAGTGTTACTAGTGAGAGATACATTCAATTTTGCAGTGACAGTTACAAGCGAAATTGTCAAGTCCGTGCTGAAGCGCTTTTGGAAATCTGGTCCTGTGGTTTTTGTTCTTCATATAGAGTTGACAGCATCCCTTTTAAATTATGATTCAAAAATTCAAGCTACCACTTTGCCTAGTGAAAAAAGACTAATAGAGAGCAGGGCTATTAGGGAGTCCTGGGAGAAAGCCTTGGGAGACTGCTGTCATACGCTACACGAGAAGAGAAGGTTGAGAGCAGCAGCAGGGACAGTGTTTTTGTGCCATGAGTGCCTAGCAAGGAGAGTATTTCTGACTGATTTTGGCATGTGTAAGGATTAGTGGATGCATATATGCATGAATAAGTGAGCAGGATCCATCTACCTTGTGAAAATTCTACCATCTTATGCTTTTATATGCAAACCAAAATCTGATTGAATATGCAAATAATAATTGATTTTGTTTATTATCCATGAATAGTATTCTTCCCATCAGGAAATTTGTATTTTTGCCAACATTTCCAATTTTGAAACATGCCCAATTTATCAAATGCGTCAGAGGGACAGAGAAAATTATACTGCTGTAAATGAAAATTAACTCCAAGGTGCAGTGTTCTCCCGTTCTTCATACAACTTTGTGGTTTCTGCTGCATAGAAGATCTAAATAGAAATGTGTGGCCTAAACCTACAGATCCCAGCTGAGATAAATAGCCTTACATATGCAAATAATCCCATTGATTTTGGTGAAACTGCTTGCTTGAGTAAAGGTTTGTAAAGTTAGACCCTTGGGTTTTACAAGTAGTGATCTGTTTAATCATTGTAAATGTGTGTCTGGGGTGCATTAAAATCCTTGTACCACTAATTTTCTTTCACTATATTTCATTATAAAGAAATCATCTCATGATGGAGCACTGCCACAGGCTTGGTTTTGATCTTGCACCTTTCTTACACTAATGTAAAGCTGCCTTGGTTTCTTCAAGGCAATTCTAAATTCAGAGTAGAGCCAAGCTCCTCCCTTAATAGCCCCTTTTCCCTGTTTTACTAATAAAGATGAAGCCACCAACATTGAAAATTTTTAAATTACTTCATTGGTTGCTCTCTCTATGCTCATGCTTCCCAACACTTGAAAAAAAAATGTTGTCAATATGGGGAGTGTTTTTTAGTTCTTTACATATAAGCCGTGCTTCTGGGTTGTCTTCCAGAGAATTTGCTAGAACCCTTTGCAAGAGGTGCATCTCTGAGTTAAATTCAGTAGAAATGATAAGTACACAAAGGATCAGGGAATTCTTCCTCATAACAACTTGACCTTCCAAATATGCAGTGGTATAATCTGCAGAAAGCAGGCAGAAATTTTCGAAGCAGGTTTTGATGTGAGAATCAGGAGTCCTGGTGTCTGTGTGTTTGCTTGGTGCCAGCCCCTGTGGAAAGTGTGCATTTGGAGACAGGCACAAAGCAATGAGGAATCACTGCTGGTGTACCCGGCACAAAATTGATGGAATGTATTGCAATGACTTAAAAGGTGCAGTTACAAAGCACAGGTGGGTTTTTGTTTGCTTTTGTTGTTTTACTCCGGAGATAATGAAACGAGGCAGTTTACTTTCCACTCTTCGTTTAGAAACTCTTTTCAGTTTCCAATACTATAGAAAAGTGTTTAAATGAAAATAAGATTTGCCATTCAAAGTAAGATCAAAAACAGTTTGAAAAAGTATTTTTTCTGCTTCTTTGGAAAAGGTATTGTTTTTTTTTTCCCCCCCCAAAAAAAAGCTGAATTTCAGGCTTTGAAGCAAGTAAAAATTTCTAGTGAAGTACTTCAGTGTTGTGACATTTTAAGAATTTTGAATGAATTCAGCTCATTGTTTTGCATGTTTAGTATAATTTCTTTCTTTTTTTAATTGAATTGGGAACCATTACTCTTCTCCCATATGAGATTAAAAAGAAATACAGAAAGCAAGGATGGAACACTGAGCTGCTGGAACTTGGAGCCAGTGTCCTTAGCACAATGAGTACTGTAAATGCTGATATTGGGGGTCTCACCACCAGCAGTGCTGGCTTTTGGGCTTTCAATGAAATGAAGTCAGCATTTTGTCTGTCTTTAAAAAATTGTGAAATGATCTGTGGAAGAGATGCAGCCCAGCAATTCTCATGTGATGCTGCTAGGAGAAGCTAATTTCAATGAGGAACTCTATCAGGCTGTTGACTGAGCAGCTCAGAAATCTCCAGGCTTGTTGGTTGTGGTTTTTTTGTGCTAAGGATAATGCTGTGAAGCTGTTCGAAATTAAAAGTAAAGCTCTCAATAAAGAGATCTTGTTCACAGCATGCGGGAAGCTTGTGGTTTTTTTTGAAGAGGCGCTGAACAGTTTATATTTTTATTAAGGATTAAACAGCTGAGCTGTGTGGGTCTCCAGCCTGGGGGGCAGGTTCCCTGCTCAGTCCCTCTGTGTGCAGTCCGAGGGGGCAGTGCCACAGGGACAAGGCTTTTGCAGGGATGCTGAAGGCTTTGGTAAGGCAGGGGAGTGGTGTGGGGGGCAAAGCCTACACAGGCTTAACTGAGATTTAACATCCAGACTTATTATCCTGCTTGCTTGGCTCCCTTTGTTTTGTTTGCATTTTCTGAGGGATGGGTGTCCTGCTCTCTCCTTTGCTTGCTGGGGTTAAAGCAGTTGATATTTCTGAATAAACTGCCTGGTGATTTGTTACCCTCTTAGGTTACCTTGTGCTCTGTGTTTCCTTAAATGGATCGGCAGAGCTAGATGGATGCAGGATGTGCCAATTACCATGAAAATACAGTATAAATAAACTTACTTACTTACTTACTCCTCTGGCATCACCCTGGATGTTTTCAAGCTGCCTGTTCTCAGGATCAAGAAATGATCTTTCTTGAGCATATCTCAGGCTCTCTGTCCCGGTTATTCCTCCTCTGTTGTCACTGCTGTGCCCAGCCCCTCTCCTGGCCTGTGCAGCTGTGTGTTCCCCATCTCAGAGCTGCCTCACCCTGGGGTGGCTGCAGTCCTTCCCCTCTCCTGTGTGCTCCCCAGTCCCACACTGTCACTCAGAGCCCTGCAGGGCTGCAGTGTCCCTTTCCAGGCAGGAGCTAAAATGGGTCACGGTGCCAC
The DNA here is from genome assembly GCF_021018805.1 of Prinia subflava. Lineage (NCBI taxonomy): Eukaryota > Metazoa > Chordata > Aves > Passeriformes > Cisticolidae > Prinia > Prinia subflava. Next base: position 8,151,050 of record NC_086257.1, on the reverse strand, counting down.
CAGGATTTCAGCACCCCCGAGAAGATCCATGTGAATTGAGTGTTCCTCTGGGACAGGTGCTGTGAACCCAAATACTGACTTCAGTGCAGGGAAGGCAAGTGTCAGCTGTTACTCAGTTTTATTCAGCCTTTAGGTTTGTTCATTATTTATGTTCTTAATTCCTTTACTAAAAGGAAAAAACACCCCAAACCTGAAAGATCCCAGTCCTTTGAGGATGATGGTATTTTAAGTCAGAAATGGCAGAGGTAGGGGGGAAAGAAGTGGGAGTTATGACTCATAAGTTTTACTGGACTTTTTGACAGGGGAATATATATTCTCATTTTGCATTTTGGTTGGTCTTCTTTGAAAGCCCACGTTTTCTTTCAAATGCTGATTAGCATTCCTCACGTGTTGTACAGAACAGCAAAGAAAATGCATATAAGGTCTTACATTATGCCAGTGTGGTTTAGCCTGTGCTGAGCTACATTTGCAGTCAGTAAAAATTCGTGGGCACACATTGCCCTTGGTCAGTGTGCACTTCTCGTGTCAAAAAAATAATAGTTGCTCAGGCAGATCAAAAGCAATGCATGCCAAGGCCAGAAAAGCTAAGGATTTTAGTATTTTCTTTTTAATGTACTATTTTCCTGGATATTTATAACTTACCTATAAAGAATTGCTCTGTAGTGAAACATCAAAAGATATTGTTAAGTAGATTTCAGTCACAGAGCTTTCTTTAGGTGACTGCATGAACACCCTTAAACTGCTACTGGAAAATAAAATTAACAGTTACTCTGAAGGTTGATCGATCCATCTAATTCTCTAAGCTCCCTAGTGTTCTTTGTGTGTAATCCTGGTTTCAATACGTAATAGTAAATCATTTCTGTTTGCTGAGAGTGAATGTAACATTTTTTGTTTTTCTGTGTGGCGATATTTATATGCATATTAATATTCTTATCGATAGGGAGGTGCTGGAAGAAGTTAATCTTGATTTTAAAAATTGCAAGGTCTGTAGTCATTCAGGCTGCTAGTTTTATGCTCAGCTCTTGCAAAAAAACATTCTTTTTTTTAAATGCAGTCCTGGTGAAGAGCTGTTTATTGTTGTGTTGAAACATAATTTTTGAAAGGCTGTATAACCCGAAGGAAGACTTCATCTCCAAACCGCCAGCAAAGGAGCTCTGTGATTGTGAAGACAGAATTCATCATGCTCTCGTGTCCCAGTTTCACAGACCCTGTGAAATAGTGTAAGCTGGCAAAATAAGTCATTTTCTGTGCTGGCATCCCCCTTCCCTGGAGCCTGGGGAGGCTGTCGGGATGTCAGCTCCCCTTCCTCGGTGGATGGGCTCAGCCCAGCCCCTGCCTTGTTCCCGTGTGTGATGTGGGGATGGCGCCCTGCTGCCGGGCTTTAGGGCTTTGTGGCTCAAGGTGCTGGGACAGGCTGCTCCTCAGGAGTCTCTGGACCTTTGGAGGGTGCTGAGGTGACATCCAGCAGGATGGCCCAGCCTGGGAGAGGTGCAGGAGGGTGAGTGAGTTTGTGTCTCTGCCCCAGCGGAGGAGCGAGTGGCACTCCGGATGCTGGGCACAGCTGGTCTGGCTGTAGCTTTCGCAGGCATCCAAGAGTCAATTTAGTTTTTTATTTTTATTCTAAGTACTTACTACCAGCACAGTCCCACCCTTTCCAGTTACTTGTTCCCTGCAGCCAAAGGATACAAATAGCCTGTTCCAGAGGTCCTTTTTCAGGCACACAAACCCATGAGGAAACTCATGCACGTAGCTGGGTGTGTATAAACAGCCACAGCACCCTGGCCACCCAGTTCCCAACAAGCCTGATTTAAAATAATCCCTTGGCAAACATCTGGATGCGTGCCAGCTGTCCAGAGCATGGGAAGTGTGTGTGATACTACTGGCTGCATTCTTTTTTCTATAAAATGTCAGGGTAATGGTAAAGGGGAGTTGCAGAGGGGTGTTCTTACTTTGCTTAAAGATGTTTGTATGAAGGATGATAGACCAGCAGTCTCCTTATTCCCCAAATGGAGCTGTGTCAAGCCTGAATTCTGTAGGAAAGAAAATCAAAACTAGTAAGCAAGGTCTTGGAATGTGGTGATCCATGAGCGTGACACTGAGTGATTTCTTACAGCATCTAGCGGAATTCCAGGGTAATTATATGCAACTTTCTCATTTTGAATCTAAATGAGTGGGGTTTCACACTTTTCTGCTGGACACGAGCAGCGATCCCCCCCACACACACCTGTACAAGCAGGAGGGTTGGGACAAGCTGCCCGCTGCTGTTGGGTTTCACCTGCCCTGGTGGCTGAGGTCACCTGCCCTGGTGGCTGAGGTGACCTGCCAGGATGGGCAGGACAGCCACCTGCCTTTTCTTCCCCTGCTTGGCTTTACAAAGGCACTTGTGTTTTGGCTTTGGACATCTGATCTACATTGCAAGGAGTTACTGGAAAGACTTCTGAAGCAAACCAAATGATGTATTTTGGGAAACCACAGATCTTTCAAATATTAATGCAGTGGGAGATCCAGAAAGAAAAGTGATCCTGGCACTAGAAATTTGGGAATTGTGTGGAACTGAACAGTGGGGAATACTTTTGAATGGGCAAATTTCAGCACTGAGCATGAGATTTCTGAGAATTGAAGATGTCATGTGTTGACTGCCTCAGGTTTCTTCTGCTGCACGTTTAATTACGTATGTAAGTTTAAGTGTCTGAGTAAGGAGCTTCTCCAAGCTAGCAGATGCAAGTGGGAGTTTCTTCTTAACAACTCCGTGTTCTTGCAGAGGCTTTAACTGATGGTCTGTAATAAATGTGTAGTTATAGGCATACGTGCTCCGGTCTTAAAAACAAAACTGGGAAAACTATTGTTAAGAAGGATTAAATTATTATTTTAAGGTAACTGCAGCATTCCACAAAGAAATAATAATTAAAATAACAACTGCCTGCTTTCTGGCAAAGCTGTCTGCACCACCCATTTCCATGAATTTGTATTCAAGGTGGGGGATACAAGTCTTGGTCGGAAGGAAAAAAAAAAGTGCTTTCTAAAGATCCTTAGTAAATAACCAGCTTCAGGGTTCAGTGAACAGCTTAGACAAGCTGCATGTCAGATAGAGCCAAGATGTAATTGCAGCATTTAAATAAAAGTTTGGTCACATTTTTTAAAAGATCTCGTGGTTTGCTATGGAAAATGGAGGTTAGTTACACATCCTCCTAGGGAAAGAGATGCTTAATTTCAGCATTGGGTAGCGTTGATCATATTTAAGTCATATAAATTTACTTCAAGGAGGCATAAAATTCTGGTCTCAGTGATGTTGGTACAGATGAATAGTTACTGACAGAGATGGAGATGCAGTCCTGCAGCTTTTATTTGCCCTGGACTGTTTGACTGTGTGCTCACTTCCCTGGCAGCACACTGACATTTCCCATTCAGGAGCTTGAGGATCGGTGTGAGCGCTTCCCTTAAACAAGCGGCACAGAAATATTTTCATGTGGAAGGAAAATTTGCCCAAAAATGTTTGTGGCTACTGAATGTTTAGATGGGCGTCTAAATTCTCTAGATGTTTTTGCAGCTGACTAAATAAATTGGAAAACAGACAGACAGACAGCAGAGTCCAGTCGGTAGTTCAGCAACAATAAAAGGCTTCGGAGAACTTTATCAAAGCTTCCATTAACCCCCTGCTGATGTCCTCAAACAGGATTTTTTTGAGAGAGTAGAAACACAAAAGCTAGGCTGCACAACTGCAGCCTGTGTGTCCATTCACAGTTTTGAAATCCACACAGTTACTAATTAAAATGCCATGCAGAGTAGCGCAAATAAACATCACCAGTCCCTGAAGCCCAAAAGTTTCTGCATTGGCTCATAGTTTGGAGGGCAGGATGCTGAACTGACCCCAAAGGGTGGGTGAGGCAGTCCATTCTGGTTCAGATATTCCGTCCTTGCGAAATGTGTGTCAAGTCCATCCATATGGATGAAATCCCACTCCCAGAATGCCATCCCAGGGCAGCCCGTTATATTTTATTTATATGTTGCACAGCGTTGTGCGAAACCGTGGGGGCTAAATAGAGCTGTGGCATGCCTGCTGGCTCCCTGTAATCATGTTTGCCAGATTCTGGTGGACATCAAAATGCTGAGCACACGAGTGAATACTGCTTCTTTCATTGGGAAATGTCACTTCAGATTTAGCCCCACATGTGAACTGGTGTGGAGGGAGCGCTTTATTATTGTGGCAGGGCTCCAGTGGGCTTCCCCTCCCAAACAAAGTGGGCAAACGCGTAGCCTCTCTCTGCACCCACTTGGAGGATTTCATGGCGTCTCCTTAGATTAAGGTAATCTGCCTTCATTACTAAATTCAAGAGCCAGAGCCCCAGAACTTCGAATGCACTCTGGGAATGGATTCAGGGTCTCTGAAAGCTGTGGTTTGGAAACTGGTGATAATGAAAGTTGACCGTGGCTTTGTATTTACTTTTTTAAATGCAGTCAAAAGAGATGTAGGAAGCTCAAGCATTTGTATTTTATTCCTGTGGTCATTTGTATTTCAAACCGTCCCTTACGGAAAAATCCTACAGTTAATTTAAAAGGAAATTATAGCTTTTGTCTCAGCCTTCTGAACTGTTCCTGCAGAGTTTATTAGGACTTTTATCCCTGCTATTGAATTCTATCACCTAGTCTTAAAAAGACGATTGACTGATTCTGATTTTTTTATTAAATTCTTCTACTGCTCCATAAAATATCTTTGGTTTTGTCTGTATTAAAATCCATTGAAAGTATACATGGCTTATTACAGTCAGAAAAACCCTTAAACTGTAAAGTGCTTTCGATATAAATGTCTTCCAATTCCACAGATTACTAATGGCTAAAAGGAAAGCACTGAAATTTTTAATTAGCTTTTTATTATTTTTAATTTTCTACATTGCCGTTAAGTGGTTTTATCGAGAGATAACAGAACAAGACAGTTTTGACTAAGCAAAATAGGAAAGTATAGTGGGCTGGAAGAGGTGTCTGGTATATGAATTGAGTTTTGTGTGCTGTCCCATTTATTTTAGCAAACAAATCAAGGCATGATCTGGAGACAACCCGCTACAAGGGCTCCCTGGGAAGATTGCGTTTGTCTCGGTAACAGACTGCGTTCTTTAAATCTGTCCTCTGAATCAGCCCCAATTTATCTTTCCAGCATAAAAGGGAATGCAGATGGAGTAGCCGCAGCCTCCCTTACAGTTTATCGGGATATTGTGCATGCACATAAATAAGGCAGAAAGTGACTGGAATGTGTAAGTGCTGAGTGTTAAATCCCGTGTTTTTCAAGCTCCCTGGGCGCTCAGGGATGGGGCAGCCAAGGGGAGTCCTGGTGGGCTGCAGGGATTTGTGGGCTCCCTGTGACACTCCAGGCAGGGCTGCAGACCCAGCGGTGCCTGTGCAGGAGCCTCTTGCTTTTCACTGCTGAATGTGCTGAAGGTTAAAGCTGCAATTGTGGAAGGAGTGGGAAAAAACGATGTGAAAAGGGTGGATTGGCTCAAAAGGAGACTTCTCAACCCTGCTTGCACAAGCGGCATTTTGCTTTAACTAGAGAATATTTTTATTCATATTTGTTGCAGGTTAGAAGGGCTCTGTAGCACAGGACTTCCCTAGCTTATTTTTGGTCTGAGTGATCCTTAAAGGGAAGGTACCAGCTTCACCTGGATTAAATGAGAAGATGATGCTAAAATAATTGGACCTTGATGACAAAAATTAACTAAAATTGTAACAGTGAACCTTTCAGGAAGGAGAGAAATAATTGAAAAATGCTTTGCGTGCTGTTGCAAGAAGAAATTATTTTTGAATTGCAGCTTTTGAAGGAAGATTGTTTTAACTTTCAGTGCATACCCTGTGCAGGTCTCAGTTCCACCCTCCAGTACCCTTAGGAGCCCTGGCCACAGTGGGGAGGAAAGGCCTGCTGGAGAAATCACCTCAGGAGCCAGGATGGGCTCCCCTCAGTGTCATCCTGTCTGCTGGAATGTGGGACTGGAAACAAGGTCCAAATTCAGAGCACACACCAGTCTGTTCGACTGTTGCACAAATTATTGTTTTCATGGGCTTTTATCTGACCAGACTGTAGCTCAGTACTCTTCCAGGACGTGAATCTGGCTGCTCTTTGAACAGCTCAACATCCTCATAACCTCACAAGGTTAATTTTTTTTTTTTTTAATTTTATTTATTTATTTTTAGAATTGAAAATTTTCAGACTTTGTAATGGCACTTGCATTGCACAGGAAACCAATTATTCTTTGGAGTGTTTTACACTGAGGCCGTCACCTTTAATATTTAATTGCTGATTCCACTTGGGGTTTTTCCAGTTGACACAATTTTAAAACAAATAATGCACTGGTTTTCAGTATCCAGCATAAAACCAAAATAATGAAACCCCTTTATAAGTTTAATTATGTGTCACCTATGATGTAATTGGCTACTGACATCATGAACTAAGATTTTAATTTTAAGGTTTATGTGTTTCAGGAAGCTTAGGACTCTTCCCCAGTTTGTACCTCATCATTTATTTTTTTTTAATGATTGGCAAACATAGGTAATTTTGCTTTTTGCAGCAACAGTGTGTGCAGAGTTTTTGCTCTCTCATCGGGTCTATTAATGATTTTTAATTTCCTGAACAAATCTGCCCGTTGTGGATGAAGGGAAGGGGGTTTAATTCAGCTCCAGTGAAAGGACCTGGTGGGAGAGCTCCAAGTGTGAGTTTAGTGTGCTGCAGTCCGATTCTCTGTGGTACTTTCCAAAAGCACAGAGTGTCTTTGTTCCCTGGAGAAGGGATACTTTGATGGGGGAGTATGGCAGAGTGTCTTGCAGCATCCTGGAAGAATGAGGATCTCCCAGTGCTGTCAGAGCAGTGTCCTTCACAAAGTGCCACTAACCTGAGCCCAGAAAACCCAAACCTTGATTCAGTCTCAAGCATTTCTCAACAGCACAGACAGAGACAGTGATGGTGTCATGTCAGATCCATCTAACCTTTGTGCAGAAGGTACTTCTCTGAATGCTCTGCGTATCAACTATAATTAAAATTTATAGCTTCTTCAGCTGAAATGTAATATGTAAATGCAAACCTTCTGCACCAGCTCTTTCCATGTGATGGAGCTGAAACTAAATATGGCTGAAGTTCCTTATCTTTGGTGGCTTTGAAACAACTTATGCTCTCAAGTGTTGAGAACTGGGATTTTTTATTGTTGAGTGAGTCCTGGGTTTGGATTCTGTTGGGTGCTGAGGCTCAGGAGGGCATGGTTGAGACACAGCTCTCAGCTGCTGTCGGAGCTGTGGATCACAGTGGAAGTAAAATGTTTATAATTTTATTACTTTTTCTTTCCCCAAGAATCTTGCCATTTCTGACTTTAGATGATTGATCTGAGAAACCCAAATGGCAAAGTCTAAGTCTATGCTATTACTGAAGCACTTCAGAAGCCAGGATGAGGCAATGTGGCCAAATCTATTTATTAAAATAGCAAATGCTGCTTTAGCAGAATGAGTCATGCCATTTATTTATTTATTTTGTTCAGAAGATACTTCAGTGTTTCCAAGGCATCTAAGTGGCAAATGGGGCAGAGGCTTCTGTTTGCCTGGATTTTAAAAAGGCTTTTAAGCAGTACTTTTTACAAAATCTAATATTCTTAATGTTGAAGGTAAGTGACCAAGGACGTTATTTAGCACACGTATATACATCATCTAGACATCTGTGTTTCAAGTAAATAAAAGATAGCTGTGTAAGAACCAAGGAGAGCAGCATTAGGAGATGTGTTGCCTTGGGTGCCAAATCACACATTTGCCCCATAGTGGATTAATTATGTCATAACTATTGGGGTAACCACATGCTCAGGTGACTTGGTGGTAAGTATAAGAAAGGACCAGGGACCAGAAATGAAGCTTTCTGTTAATTAATGCAGATATGGGGCATCAGGTGAGAGCTGTCCTATGCCCTGTGAGACAAAGAGTTGCCCTTTTGGGCTATTACAACAGCAGGGTCAATATTTTTTATGTTGTTTTATGGATTATTGAAACACTGTTATAAGAGGTTTGAAAGCTGCACACAACAAGTGGTTTGCAGGGCAAACACAGTAAATTATTTCATTGGTTCTGTACAATTTAAGAACAGCTCTTCCCCTCTTGTGTGTTGAGTCATGACCTGTGTGCAAACATGTCTTAACTGTGGGCAGGAGAATGGCAAAATGAAGGAGGAGTAGCTGGATGGTGGTTGGCTGGAGAAAGGGTTGAGAGAATGGGATGGGGGTCTCATTTGAGGGTAACTGGTGTTCCTTTAAGGGCAGCTTTGATTTCCTGGTGGAAGGGGCTGGGGGGTGTGGAGTTGGTTTAGAAAAGGCAGCTCAGCAGATCTTTCTCCTGTGCAGCAGTGCAAGGGTGAAAGGCTATTTCTGGGAGGGAATTAACTCTGGTGGCTACTTCTGGCTTCCTGGGAGGAACAGCAGGGTGTGTGGCTGAGGCAGAGCTGCCTGGAGGGAAGGATACTAAGTGGGGCATTTAAGCTCCAGACTGCTTATTTTGAGCAGTTGGGGAATGCTCCATTTCCAACATTATTATCCCCTTTAATAACTAGGGGTTATGGTCTCTAATTCCTCCTTTCAGCTCCCCCAGAGCCACTGTCCTCAGGGGTGCTGTACATGGTGTCACAGCATCTGCTGGTCTGTGCTTGCTTGCCCCAGCATCTCAGAAGTAAGAGGATGATTACAGTACATCCTTTCCCACAAGTGTCCCACCCAAATTCAGGTCCTGGGGTCCTACCTCTAAGTGTGACAGCTCTGGCTCACAGCAGTCCCTCTCTGTGTGGACTGCCTGGCCCATTTTTTCTGCTTCTCTCAAGCTAATATAATGCAGTGGAGCATCAGTGTTGGCTTCTTCAGGCTACAAAATTTATTGTTGTTTATACTGGGTCAGATTCCAAGCTCAACTAGAGGGAAGAGTAACTGCAACGTGACCTGCTTTGTGACCAGTGGCTCCAAACCTGCTCGGGTCAGACAGCTGCTGACTAATTCCCCATCTTAACAAATTACTTATAGCTCTAGAGTTTCTAGAGCAACTCCCAGCTCGAAGTATGCTCACCCTTCCATGTTAATCATTCTAGCATTTAGAAATGTTTCGGTGCTGGGGTTTTTAAGTGGTTGTGATGTTCAGATAGATTTTTATAAATTGCCTTCCAACTGAAAGGCTTGTTTTCCTGTTTGTTTTAAACTGGCATTCGTATATACAGGAAATACACAGTATTCTGCCATGTTTCTGTTGGCAACTATTAAGTTATCCTTGTCAGAACATGCCAACAGGATTTCTTAGCAAGCTAGCAGAAAGAAAACAAGCAGTTTTCAGACGAAACAGACCCCATGCTTGAGTTGTAATACAAATCTCTTGCTAAATGCTATGTAGATGCTATAATCTTTTGGTTTAAGGCAATCTTAGGGATTGTAGGTTGCAGATTCAGATCTTTGGAGTAATTCCAGACCTGCATTGCATAAGCTGACATCATTATTTGGCCTTCAAAGTTGAAGTAGTCAGTACCTGAGAATGTATTGCTGTCAAGAGCTGGCCCTCTTTGATCACCAGAACAAGCCATCTTCTGGACATGCAAAATCTTCTTCATCCTCCCTTCATTTCTGATGTAAACCACAGGGAACTGTGGTCACATCTCAGTTCCTGTAACAGTTCTGATCTAAATTAGAGGAGTTCTGAAATGTTGAAGTAGTCTGTGCTAAAAGACACAGAACTGGATGTGCAGTCCAGAAAACACACGGGCTCTTTGTGGATCCTCAGCAGCCACTGCCAGTTGCCAAGAAATGGAGCTGGACTTAGGTGGTAGAAGTACAGCACTCTAATAATCCTCAGCTACTACTGTTTGTTGCTGCTGAGAGCCTGGGTTTTCCTTCAAGCTTTTGAGTCGATGCAAGTCAGAGCCAGCTTTTGTGGTTTGGCAAGATTTGCAGCACAGGTTCTTTTGGGAGAGGCAAAAATTGAAAACTTTAAAACAGAGGAAATGTTTAAAACATAATAATACTGTGTTAACAGTCTTTAAAATCTCATTTTCTAGCCCCTTTCATTATGAACACATGATTACAAACAACTCATGTGAGCTGGTCCCTAGGTTTGAGAGCCTGTCACTTGTTTTTCTCAGAGGTCTGTGACTGGGTTGCAGAGCCTGGAATGTAAGGGAAGATCCCTTGTGCCTGTTATTTTGGGACAAAGGTGTCCTGTGAGGGTATCCTGTGGCCAAGTTGGTGCTTTCCCTCAGCAGTGTGGTTTCTAGCAACAAGGAGGGAAAGTTCATTTCAGCAGCATTAGGGCTGTTAAAGGGGTTGGGAGAAGGAGGCCAAGCTCAGCTGTCACTGCTTCTCAGCGTGCTGGCCAGGATTGTCACGTGTGGGTGGAGAACCCGGGGCACTTTACTCCACAGGCAGAGAGGTAAAGTCTCTGCTTTCAACGCTGAAGGCGTGAAAACGCTGGCCTGAATCCTGGCGTGTCTCTCTCCAGGCTGGGAGGTGTTCCTCGCCAGCCGTCATTCCTGGGGGAAGGAGAGGCAGACGGTGGGAAGACAGAGGACTCGGGAATGTCTTGGGAAGCTTCCAGTGGCTTGGTTGAGCAATCAGGCCTCTAGATCCTTGTCCAAGTCCTAACATGGTCCAATCATCACTAGTACAAATGTTTGCTCCACTTTTACAGAGGGAATAATGAAAAAAACCCCAAATATGCATGTGGTTAGTTTTTAAAGTGCTCAGGCAGCCCACAGACTCTGTCAGGTCCCTGGGAGAAGGCGTAGCTGTGATGCTGACAGCGAGGAATGGGAATGCCAGACTCCAGCTTGGCTCTTCAGACGTGCACAGACATCTAATGTGGGAGTGCACGTCGCCTCACACATCTGCAGGAGCCTTTGGACATACATGGCTTCTACACAGGCTTTCATATGTTCAGAACTGTGGTCATGCTAAAATGCTTTCTGGTCCTGGTGAGGCCACTTCGGGAGTTCTGTGTCCAGTTCTGGGATCCTCAGTACAAAACAAAGAGGAGCAACTGGAGAGAGTCCAGTGGAGGCCACAAAGATGATGAGGGGTCTGGAGCAGCTCTCTTCTGAGGAGAGGCTGCGGGCTCTGGGCCTGGTTGGTCTGGAGAGGGGAAGACTGGGGAGATCTCATCAGTGCAATAATGAGAACTCAAAAGGGTGCCAAGAGGATGGTGCCAGGCTCTTTCCAGTGGTGCCCAGTGATGGGACAAGGAGCAGTGGCCATGAACTAAAACATAAGAAGTTCCTGAGCACGAGGAAGAACAGCACTGGAACAGCTGCCCAGGGAGGTCATGGAGTCTCCCCTTCTGGCGACATTCCAAACTCATTTGGATTCATTTCTGTGTAACCTGCCCAGGTGACCCTGCCTTGGCAGGGGATTGGACTGGATGATCTCCAGAGGACCCTTCCAACCTAACAATTCTGTGATTAATTAAAAAGAGAACTGCCTTCTTTTTAATTTATTCTGGTATATGTAACTAGAGAGGGTTGGACATTTCTCCCCTCGATTTGAAGCCTATGTGACAGCTAGTCATTTAAGATGCCCTCTTACATGAATAAAATGAACAGAATCTGCCCCAGAGCATGGGCCTTTAGAAACTATTAAAACCATATTTGATTCTTTGTGTTGTATATCCTTTTCCTGCTCTGAGATTATTTACTAATATAATTTACAAAATCTCACATAAACACCCACAGTGTTACAAGGTAAATAATCAAAGAGAACCTGAAATGTGTCAGGTTCCCTTAAATATGTTGTGTCGTAATCAGGAGGGTTTTTTTAATGGAAGACCTTTTATTTTCTTGTTTTGATTTCTAGGAGGACTTCTCTTCAGTGTTAGATTCTCAGAAATCTTTTTTTTTTCTTTTAAGTAATTAATAATGGAGCAGGCTTTTAGTATCTACCCTGGAAGGTAAAAACCCTTAATCACAGTAACATCATTAGTGCTTTCAAGCATTTAATTTTGATGCTTGACAAAGCACATAGCCATTGATAAGAACAAATAAGTGTTGTGTACAATTGAGGGAATAAAGAAAAGCATGAAAACCCCTAAGCTTCAAGTAATTAAATTTAAATATGTTATTTGAATTTAGCTGAGATAATGTACAAACTGTGGGTATATTTTTCAGTCAGTGAAAGACCCCTTGAGTAAACATGATCCATTTAAATTCAAATCATGGGGAGTGGAAAGTAAACCCTGCTGTGGGTAAGAAGGCATCTTCAATAAAACACTGGGCATTGTGTATCTTTGATATCTGAGTACTCGTGCTGTAGCTTTATAAAGAGCTGTTTTCATTCATGGATGCTTACATGCCAGAGACTTTATTGCATCTATTTATTTCCTGTTTTTTTCCTCTCTCCATTCCCCCCCACCTCTCCTAATTTGAACCAGTAATGCAAAACTGACACTCTGCCTCTGCTATCCTTTAAAGTGCCCCAAAACTGCTACAATTCAGCACTTGCTAGCCTTGGGATATGGCTTTATGGCATTTGGGTGAAGTTTTTGTAGTACATCTGTGCATTTTCTTTCTCTGTAGGCTGCAAGCTCAGAACTGAGGTAATAAAACTACTAGTAGGTGTTTAATGGCAGGTTATTGAGGAAGTAGATGAAAGAAAATTGCAACATTCGCATCAGTAGGGAGTGGGGTTTTTAAGGGAGAGGAACTGCTGAGCTTTGAACTCAGGGAAGTTACACTTTGTGCTTTTGTTCAAGGGGAGACCCCTTTTTAGGCACCAAAATACCTCATTTTGTGAAATGGGCTGTTCTGGTGGAATTGGTGCTTGGTTTGTGCAGTCTGTGCACGTGTGGCAGGAAGCTTGCTGTTGTAAGCAGTGATGGCTGAGGAACAAGTCATTGCTTACTGCTCCTTTCCAAATATAAGGAGGGAGCAGGGGAGAGGAAAGTGCAAAAAGTGAAAGAAAAGTGGTCTCCCACTCCCTTCCATAAGTTTCATGGGATCTTACTGTGAACATCTTAATGGTGTACCTTATTCTTTTTTGGTCAAGCTGTCCTCAGTTGTTTTATGTAGGAATGTGTGCATCTAATGAACAGTTAGCCCACGCACATAGAAGAGAATATTCCTTTATTCTGCTTGTGATCAAAGCACTGTTTTCCAACTTGTTACACGTTTATCTTGACATCATCCCTAAGAGGCAATTTAAAGGCAAAAGGCAGAACAAAGAATGTAAATATTTTGCACAGGCTCACTCAGAAGGCTGTGTCTGCTGCCTGGAGTGCCATGTTGAACTGGCAGTGCTGATGTCCTCTTTGTCCTGGACAATATTGATCAGACTCTTACGCCCTTTGATAATACATGTGCTATACAAGAGACTGTTGTTCTTCGAAGCAGTCCAGTCTTGGTCAGATGGTGGATCCTGAAAAACAAGGGGAGAAAATGAACTTGATCTGTAGGGCTGCTTGCAGAAATAGAAGGGATTGGTCACTGAGGATTGTATCCATGCAGTGGGATGGCTGTAGTACCCCATGGGTCCAGTTCCTCAAGGTGCTCAGAGTCTCAGCTTACCATCCTATTGCACAGACAGTTGTAGGCCTGTGCTGCAGGGACGTCACTCCTCAAGAGCTTCTTGCACTTCTGTAGTTGGACTTTGGCATTCTTAGGATTTCTGTACAGCACATGGAGAGGCCGGATGTGCAGTCAAAACAAAGCTAGGAACACATAGCTCATCTGCAGAATCCAGGACAAAAGAAAATACTAAAAGTTAAGGAGGATGAATTTGCATATAAAGGGCAGGGGGGAAAAAAATAGGGCCATTCTTAAAAGTGTGAGGAATAACTTCGAACTTTGAAAGTGTAAGGAGTAAGAAAGCATTAATGTACAAGTCCTTTTTGTGTCCTGGGGGCCAGGAGCATGTTGCTCTTTCCAGTATGGTGTAGTGCCTAAGATCAGCTGTCCGTTTTTGAGAGATGTGAGAAAGCACTTGTTAAGCTATATAAAGCTGAGAGTCTTTCATAAGAAGGCTTAGTTAATATAAATTCTTCTGCTGCAAATAGCCATTTTACACCAGAAAAGAAATGTGTTTTCATACAGCACTTACCAGCCCAATATTGAAGGACTCACTAAATTCCAATATAGATGCCTGCTGAAATGAAATGGGAAACCAAGGAGGTTAAAGAGAGGGTAAAGGAAAGAAAGTGAACTTTCTCTCTACAGTTCTTGAGGTCAGACCAGCATAAGTGATGGATTCTCAGTAAAAAGAATTGCTTGTCTGCCCTGCATGAGGCAGCGATTAACTAAGCAGATTTCTCTCCGCTTGGTTTATCAGTAATGGCGTGTGCGTGTGTGTTTTAGGGTAACAAATCCAATTCCTAATTTATTAACTGAGCAGTATTCTTATTGCAGAGGGGAATTAAAAAGGGTTTGATTCTCTCTTGAGGAAGTGTGAGGTTATTAAGCGAGTTTGCAGTCGTGCCACAAATATAATTTGATGGAGCACACCTGGATCCTCCCTGTTGGCTGTGTTTATAGTCTCCTCTGTCATTCAGTATTTGCCTTTGCCTGTGAGAGACAGACAAGGAAAAAAGAGATAAAGGTTTTGGAGGCATTTCTAACAGAGATGCCAAACTGTCAAATAGTAAATCGGGAAGCAGCTCCCTGATGGTTTCACATCAAGAGGAGACACCCTTTTGTGACTGCTGCACCTACCGGTTATTTTCACTTCCATCAGAACTGTCTGATATGGTCAAGTAGGTTTGAGGCTTTCAACATTCAATTTTCCTTTCATTTATAGTGACTGTTTTATTTATTTGGCTTTCTTGGTAGTTTTCAAGGATACCTGTTTCAAGGGTACCTTAAACTTTATAACTTTTTCATGGATTGTCATCCCAAAGTTAAAGGTAGAAAAAGAAACAAAAAGAAAGGGAAACGGGGAAAAAAGAGCAGCTACAGCATCAGGGGACAAAAGAAGAAATATATTCAATTTAGGAAGACCTCTAATCTCTAGTTATACAGGACAGCTTTGTTAGATAAGATTAAAAATTTCATGAATGTCCCTTTTTATCCCTGGAGACTCCGCCATTTATACCAGCTATTGTCAGCATCAAAAGAGCTTGATAACAGCTGGCTAGAGATGTGACCACACAGCAACACAACAGCAAGAAAGGGGCAGCCGGGTTCATAAATCTTCAGAAAACCCATTCCCCTGTGCAGCCATGAATCTGCTGCTATCACAAGCAAAGGGAGGAGGCATTGTCCTCCAGCCAGTCAGAAACCTGAACTTCAGCATTAGCAGGGGCTCTTTAGACAGTGCACCGTGCACAAAGAGATGTTTTCCATTATCCTCTTCATGGCAGCCTTTATGACTGACACAGATACAGTTTAAAGGGTCTTGGAGTTTAGCTGGTTGCTAGGTAGAGTTTTTCCAAAAATGCTGCAGCCCTTGCCCTTGGTGGTGCAATCCTGCTCTTTCCATTCGTGGCATCAGTGCAGCGCCACGTGGGACAGGGTCAGGAGGTGCCACAGTGGGCCAGTCTCTCGTATCTTTTGGCTGGGAAGGAGCTACCAAAGCCAGAATCTGGCTCTTGAGCATTTTCCAGGGACTGCTCACAGATTTGGGCATAAGCAGGGCAAGTTATGAGGCACAAATTGGCTCAGACTCTTGAAATACAAGTTTCCTGGTTTTAGTGGGAGCGCCCAAATTCATATGTATTCAGCTTTACTCTGGCTTTACTTAATTCAGTGGCAGCATTTTCTCAGCTGTATAGAAAACCAGATTGGGACCTCAGGAACTTCATAGTTCCTTTAAAGTAAATAGCTAATGAAATAACATCAGTTAATTTTAGCAGATCGAAGAAGAGAATGACTGTGGGCCAAAATGACACAGGACAAAAATAAGAGATCCTTTTAGTACCGTGATCTCTTTATGAAGGTTCTTACCTGGGCATCATGAACATTGCAGTGTTTAGACAACTGTGTTGTTACTTCAAAACCCACCTATCTGGTACTGTTCAGCATCCAAACCCAATCTTTGTTAGAGATGATTAAATGTAATTTTGGTAGAGAAAACAGGAAAAATCTTTAATGCTTCTAATTTCCCCTCACCCCCACTCCCCAAGAAAAACACGGTTTCTGAAAGTGCTCACGTTGTGAAAGTTACAATTAAAAATACATGTTCCTCATTAAAAGGAAATTCTTGTTTATAATGTTTATTTTTTCTTCTGGCAGCTCCGTCCCCGATTGCGTTGATCCAGGCTAAGGAGATAACAAGACACAGCGTTGCCTTGGCATGGCTGGAACCTGACAGGCCAAATGGAGTCATCCTGGAGTATGAGGTCAAATACTATGAAAAGGTACTGCTCAAAAATGGACAAGCAAGGAGTTCCCTTTGGGCTTGGGCAGAGCTTTTTTGCTTCATTCCACTGTGGTTTATTTCCAGATAGGATTCCATCCTTTGAAACCAAATAGATTCAGTTTAATAAAATCCAATTAAGGATTTCATGCACTTGAATGGTTGCTTGAAAGAGTAAGACTCATAGGCTGTTCCTGCTGTATGGTATGAGTTTATTTTGTTATTTCTTTCCTACCTAGAAACTGAGCTTTTATAGCAATCACATTTATAATGAGAGTCGATAATGCTGGGCAGAAGTGAGACATTAGCTTTACTTCATAGACAGAAGTATAATAATGAAGTATATAACAGAGTCATAATAATAAGATCTGTTTGCTGACAGCTTCTGCTTAGAGTGATAGTGTGGACTGGCTGGCTTTTAATAGAGAATAAGGAGAGAAAATTAGATTCTTCATACTTTCCAAGTTAGAGGGAGATTTTATTCCTTCAAATAACTTCTCAAGTAGGGAATTATGAAAAGAGCTATTTTCTTTGAAGGCTCTCTGCAAAAATGAACAATTACCTGCTCTTGCTTGTGTGCGCTGTCTCTCATATGCACATGCATACTTCTAATTTTTTTAATAAAAAAATCTCTTACTTGCTTTCCATATGCAGAAAAAGGCATCTGATTTGCAGGAAAGCTAGATTATGACATTTTCTGATTGATTTTCCAGCCAAAAATAGAACAGTTTTTAATAATGGACTCTCTGGAAGACGTTTTCTATGTCTTTTCTTTTTAAAAATATTTTTATCCTTTTTTTCTATGGCTTCTGGCTGGTAGGAAGAAAAAGAAAGTGCCAGCATGTGTGAGTAAAATGTGCTTGTTCATCAAGAGGACCCTATTTAAATGTTTGGCTGTTTTCCAAAGGTTTTCATTGTGTGACTTCTTAAATAATCGGTGATATATGAGCATCACACCTACTGCCTCATCCTCCTTTTTTGGCTTGCTCAGAGCCCCGTACGGCGCACAGCGCTGGGGGATTGGCGAGGCCAGCAGCAGGAGCCCTTGGGATGTATTTTGAGAATTCCTTTGCTGTTAGTGTTCTCTTGGAGGCAGTGGGGTTGCAGGTCCCCTCCCTCACCGTGTCCTCGCCCTGCAGGACCAGAACGAGCGCAGCTATCGCATCGTGAAGACGGCCTCCAGGAACACCGACATCAAGGGCCTCAACCCCCTGACCTCCTACGTGTTCCACGTGAGGGCCAGGACAGCAGCAGGCTACGGAGACTTCAGCGGGCCCTTCGAGTTCACCACCAACACAGGTAGGGACGTTCCCACTGAATTCTAGCAGAGAGCGCAGGTGTAGCTGGGCTGTGTGCCCGGGGTTTCCCGCTGGACGCTCGGGCTGTGTTGTGTCTGCTCTGAGCAAATGTTCCTCCGTGGCCACGTGGCTGTGGGTGATGCCGTGAAGCTGACCCTGTGGAGACATCTATTTGGATGTGCTGTATTGTAGATTTAGCAATGGCAGTACTTCACTGTGGCATGAGGGAACAGGCACCCCGTAAACACTTGGAAGCCGTTGATGCTTGAGAGATTTTGTTTTCCGTAAAAGCACACATTTGCACGTTTCTGAAATATCTTATGAGTAGAACTCTGTTACTCCCCTTTACAAGCTGTCGACATATATCAGTTAGGTGTCCTACATCAGCTCCCGTATTTGCACTTTCCCTTAGACAGTTATATAAAGACAAGAATGTTCAAACTGTGTTGTCAGTAGGGCTTTTCACTTTGCTCAAGGAAACATGCAGATTTAGCCCCCAAAATGTTTGCTTTTCAGTGGCAGAAAGGCACTGTGACCAAGACTATTTTGTTTTGGACATGCAGGTCTCCTTAAATCAAGTTAAGGTCATGCCAGTTAGAGGCGATATCATTCAGGATGTTAACAAGTGAAAACAATCCATCAGGAGGAGAGTAGACATTTTAAAATAACTTACTCTCCTACTTTCAGTTGTGATCATCTGGCCCCCCTTAGAGAAAAAGGAGCTGGAAAGAAGTGTGGAAAGCAACTAGAAAGGCAAAAAAATAATGTCATTGTACCCTCTGAGCAGCACTGGAGGGGAGAAGGGGAGGGAGTCCTTGTTCCTGGTGAGCTGAAGTTCCCCAAATCATTATCAAACATCATGTCTTCAGCTCCTTAGCACCCTGTTGGAAAATTGTGTCAAATGACTATATAATAAAGGCCTGAAAGTAGATTTGAGTGCTACTCTAAACTGCCTTCACAAGCCAGAAAGCTCATTGAGTGCTACCTAGGTTGATTTCCTGAGGTTGTCTGACGCAAATGCTCCCTTTTCTGTTTCCAGTTCCTTCCCCCATCATTGGCGATGGTACCAATCCCACAGTGCTTCTTGTTTCAGTGGCTGGCAGTGTTGTTCTTGTGGTCATTCTCATTGCGGCCTTTGTCATCAGCAGGAGGTAAGAACTTAAGCTTCTCTCTCCCTCTCTCTCTTTCATCAGAGAGCTTTTTGTCTCTTCCAAACAAAGCTAAATTCTTGATTAGCATCATAAACAGTACATTTGCATTACAAGCCTTCTCCCGTGTAGCTTTGATCTTCTCGACATTAGCACCAAGCAGCATGTGATGTAATGGCAATAGTTCCAGCTCTATTTGCCCTTCAAATGCAAAGCTGATCCCAATAACTGGCAGTGAGAAGCAAGCCAGCTAGAGATTTGTGGTTAGTGTAATTTGAAGTTAAGTTTAATGGGTATGGGTACAGTAGATTTTCTTGGACTGACTCCTGATAGACAGGGAATAAACAACAGCGGTTTTGTTAACCAAGCCATCAGACTGCCATGCTGGTGATTTTTGTGTTAGTCTGTGAGTCTGTACTAGTCCTTCCTGTGTGAGGGGATTTGACTGTGAAATGGAAGCCACAGTCATTCAGCATCAGATGCAGTAACACAGCAGAACTGGAGAGATGGTTATTTCATCAATGCAGCACCATAATCTTCTACCGAGTGTTCATTCTCCCAAATTCAACCCAGGCATCAGGAACAATCCTGTGAGTGGGAGGACAGTGTAGCAGAAACAGTGTGAGTGTTTCTGTCTTCATCTTTGTGTTCAATCTCATTTAAAAAGATCAGCGTGATCTTGCTTCGGTGTAATTTTGAGATAAAACTGGTTGTATCATTACTGCCTCTGAAGCCTGGGATCTGAGGGACGCACATTTTGTCAGTCTCTGTTGGTCAGTTTAATGACATCAGCTGTAAATGCGCTCAAACTCCTCTTCATTTGCTCCCATTGAATTGTCCTAGAGAGCAGTTAAGTGACTATGGCTGTAATATCTGGAAAGTAGACATGCATTGTGATCCCTTTCTGTGGGTGTTCAACTCAAAGCCTCCATGCTGGCAAGAGGAGAGAAGAGCAGAACATATGAAAATGTGGCGTGTAGAGACAGGTTTATTAAAAGCCATTGCAACAGAAAATAGCATCACTGAGCTTGATGACTTAATCTCCCCTCCGCTTTTATTGATCACTTTATTATTTAAGGTAGGATTGATAGCAGGATGCATTGGATTTCTAATTATGAGTCGCCACCTTGGAGAATTGAGCCTGTCGAGCTGCTTTGAGATGATTCCTTCCCCTTCTCCCCCTATAAAAAAATGTCTCTTCCCAAGGCTGATAAACACTGCTTGGTGATCGGCCCTCAATGGATCACTCTTTAGAAAATGAACTGTCAACCCCTTGCCCTGGTATCGATTCTCGTTAGGATCGGCCATAAAGCTGTCAGAGGAGAGGCTGCCTGGAGCCAGGTGCTGACAGACCTGCTGGGCTCAGACAGGTCTGCCCAGGGCTGTCTGCTCACTTATCTCTGCCCACAAAGGCACCCCGGAGCAGCTGGGCAGCACTGACAAAAGCCCAGTCCAGGCACTGGTGGCAGTGGAGATAAAAGCATCCCGGTGGCCACGGGCTCGGCAGTGTCCCATGGCTCTGCACTGCTATCTCTCAGAGAGGCCACGGAAGGGGAAAGACAGCAGGATGAATGAAATACTAGGACAGCGAAACTGCTCTGTGCATGCTAATACATGGTGGTGCCTTGCTAATTAATAGCCCTCAATACACAGCTCTCCAGTAGCTGGAAGTAGCTCTCAATAAACAGAACCTACTTTAACATTCACTATTACTCTAGTGATTTTAACCACTGTCACAATGTCATTTAGAGGTGTGGACCTTGGAGATATTTCACGATCTTCCTACGCCAGCAGAAGTTAATAGCAAAATAATTATACTTTGTTCCAAAATTACTTCAGATGAGAAAAAGCTTTTTTGTTCAGACAGTCCCCATGAGAAGGTTTTGTAATCTAACCATGACCTGAAAGTCATATTTGTACAATCAAACCTGTGCTTTGGCCTGCAGACATGGCCTCGCTGCATCCACGAGCCAAATGTGGGAACTGGGCATATGCTGTGGCTCTCCACTTTTGAGCACTGGGTTATTACTGGTAATTTAGCCTCAGATTTTTTTCAAGACACTGTTTGAATCCCAGAACTCATTTTTACAGTGGATTTAGTCAAAGGACTTTGCCTTCAGGCAGCTCAAGCTGTTTGACCCTGTCCTGTGATGCAAGAACCAATCTGCCTAATGCTTGTTTAAACCTCCTGAGGTTTGGATGGGGACATCCATGGAGCAGCAGGCAGGACATGGTGTGGGTGTTCCCAAACCCTGCTCTGAAGGAATGCTGAGGGAAATTGCAGCATCTCAAAGTGAGTTGTAAAGGGTTTGGGGAAATGTAAAACAGAGAGAGACACCTAAAAGGGCTTGTGTGGAGTAAGATGTTCTGACCAAGTCCTGTGGTCATCTGAAAGCTTCTCTCAGAAATTCTTCCAGCTGACAGATTGATTTATCTTTGCTCTGGTGACACATTTGCCCATCTTTTGCCGGTGGTGTTGGAGCAGGTGTTGTGCCAGCCTGGTGCCTGAGCCCCCCCAGCCCCTCTTTGTGTGGGAAGGAGGAGGTGGGAGCAGGGGCATGGCAACCAGCTCCTGCTGTTTCACCTCAGTGCCTGCTAATTCCCCTCGCTGTTAGCTCCTCTCCATCACCAGCCCCACCTGTAGCTCTGCCTGTCTCTGACCCCTGCAGCTCCTGAAAGCTTCTGTGTTCTTTTCCTGAATGCTGGCAACTTAATCACCACTGCCCAAATCCCTGTAATTAGGGGATTCAGCCTGTGACAAAGGCTCCCTTCTGCCCCTCAGGTGAGCTGCCCCAGGGGCAGCCCCAGCCCCTGTGCCCCATGGCGTGGGGCTCCTGGGCTGCTCTCCAGGACAATGGCACACAGCAGTGTCCAGCCCAAAGCCAGGCAGGAGAGGTCAGCAGGTGACACGGTGAGAGGTGGAAGTAGGTAGTTAGTTTAGAAGGTATTATTTAAACTTAATAAGCTACAATTACATTGCTTGAACAGTAATCCCTTTGTTTCCCTTTGCTTTTTGCTGTCTTTGAGTTTTGGTGGGGGAAGGTTATTTTTTAATCTGTTGTGAGGGTGCTTGTACTTGTAAAAAATAAGATAAAGAGAATTTTTTTCATACTTAAAATGCTTTCATGCGAAGTCTGTTTGCATTTTGTATTTCCCATCTGTGCCTGAACATTAATAAAATTAATTTGAAGGATCCTGATTAAAATGCAGAATCTTCTTTTTCCTATTTTTTCTTTTTTCTGAGAGAAGTTGTATAATACCTGAACCCATCTCTGCAGTCCCCTTAGCTGGCCTGGTCTTTTGTGGCCTTGGGTGAGATTTGTACTGCCTCTTCCTTCTTACTCAGTTCAGAAGCTGGGAGCAGAACATCATCCCATTTTTTTACTCAGCTCTGTTATACCAGTGCTGTAAGTTCTGGGGCAAATAAACTGTTTAAATGGCTGTTTGGATCCAGTGTGGGTTTTACTAATGCTCTCCTTGTGACTGGAGCCAATTGTGTTTCAGTTACTTGTGTCAAGAAAAGAAGCTCCCCCTGGTTTATGGTTGGATGTGTACCTGCTTTTTCTGTCTGAACAAAAGTCCTGTCAGTGTTGGGAGCTGTGATGCTTGGTTCAAAGATCAGGCTGTTTCCACATGTCAAACAGGATTTTTTTCTTTCTGTTTCATGGTTAATTTATATTTTTTTTTATTATTGTCATAGTGGGTTGTATGACCCAGCACAAGGACTCTAAAGGCAAAGGCTGGGAGAGGCCCTCCCAGCTGACAGCAGTGGGAAGCTGCCATTCCCCACAGGGCAGGTGCAGAGTGGGAAGTGAGATGCCTTTTGCTAAGGGGCAGAGGGCTTTTGATGACAGGAGAGGTATGGTAAGACTCAGGGAGATTTGCTGCACATGAGGCTTTCAGTTATGTCTTTTCTTCCTGTTACCTGAGAGTTTCTTGACCCCTTTTAGTTCACATCTTACAGGATTTTGTTGCACCTGCTTCCACTTTCCTCTTCTCCTTACTCACCATTTCAGCCTGTTAATTAACCCAGTGTCACCATGGTGTCCCTGGCAGGCCTGGTTGTCCCCTGCCCCACTCCAGGCAGCAGCTGCACATGGCTGGCAGTGCCAGTCTCACCTCCTGGTCCCCAGTTCTGCCTTCCCTCTGCTCTCCTGGTCTGACTGGGAAACTTGGATTTCCCAGGAACAGGCAAACTGAGAGTAAGTAGGGGTAAGCCCATCTCTTCAGCAGTGTCTGTTCTGTGCCTGATCCTGAACATTCAAGGATGGATGGGTAAAAGCCCAAATCATTTCTCTGCATCTACATAATGCTGGATGCTGGGCAGCTTCAAATTCCTGCACATTTGGCTGAGCAGACTCCTAAATGTCCTCCCTAATGGACTAACTTCTTGTGTTAGCTTTTCACAGTGGTCCTTGTCCATTGAAGCTGAAAGCTGAACTAATTAAATACATAACTAGATTACAGTATCACAGGTGTAGGTGTGGAAGTAGTAATCTATAGAATTAACACACTCTGCTATGTTATTGTCTCCAGCTCAGAGAGTTAGTAGAGGAGCTCTGCCATCAGTTCTTCAGCCCCTTCAATTAAGCAGTGATTAAAAGAATAAGCAAAATCCTTGGGATCTTAATTTTTGATGGTCAGGGTTGGTGGTTTTTCTTTTTTTCTGCTGAGATCCTGATTTCTGTGTTAAGAGACTTGTTTCCAGTTTTAAATTTGCAGTTAAATAAGTGTATTGATGTTGGTATTTGCCTAATGATGTTTGGAAGTCAATCTACCAGAACACCTCCATTGTAACATTTAAATCCCTGTGTGGTAGGGCTAAAAAGCAATTTGGCCCCTCAATTGCGAAAGTGAGTTTGAAGAAAAAGCAGCCAAAGCACGAACTTTTTTGTCTTTCTTTAAATGCTGAGATTCAAATAGAATTGTCTTTCCTTTGATGCTCTGCTGATGCTAAGAACAGGGAGAGGAGAAAGGAGCCTCCTGCCCTGGCTGTGGCTGTGTCACGGCTGTGGCAGGTGCCAGCAGCTCAAGTCTCTGCAGGCCACGAGGGGCGAGCTTGATTCAGAGTGAGGTCCTGGTTCTGAGCTCACATGCTGTGTTTTGTTCTGACAGGCGCAGTAAGTACAGCAAGGCAAAGCAAGAGGCAGATGAGGAGAAACACTTGAACCAAGGTAAAAGGCCCTGCTGCTTGGGGGTTTTGGTTTGGGTTGTAAAACATGGCTCATGTTCTGCTGCTTGGGAAATAAGGGATTGCATTCCTCTTGAGGCAAATCAGTTTCTGGTTTCTCCTCTTGCAAACATCCTGCTTCAAAATTAATTTACTCTACTAACAGGGAAAATAGAAGTATCTGGGTAAAATGTTTTGGAGTTACAGACAGGAGAAGGGTTTAGCAAATTTTTGCATTGTTTGTTGCCATTGAAAGATGCCTGTTCTTAGCCACTTGATTTCTAGGCAAGATTTTTCCCCATAACATTCTGCTAAAGCAGTTTCTGAATGGGCCAGAGGCAATCCTGCAGGAAAGGGAATGTGAACTTTGCTGCCTTTTTTCCAGCACTGAATCCCGTTGTTACTTCCATGTCCCAAACCCAGCACCTGAGCTCAGAATTTCCTGGCTCCCATGGAAAAAAGGATGTGTTTTAGTCTCACAGGTCCCTGACAGGCTGTGCTCACAATGGCAGTGATTTGTGAAGGTCATTAATTGGCAAAAGCCTGATTCCTTACATCAATATTGGGAAATATTAAATGTTTACACTTTAAAATATTGCACTGGGGGGGGGAAATACTTAAGTCCTTCCTTCCTTATCAATCATTCCTGGCTTACAGTACATTTTTATTGTACACTCTCTTTACTGTTGTATATCATTAAGGCTTCAGTCTCATATGTTCTGTGTTCAGCAGCATGTAGATCAGTGACTTCAAATAAAACATTTCTGCCTTGCAGGTGTTAGAACATATGTGGATCCTTTTACATATGAGGATCCAAACCAAGCTGTGAGGGAATTTGCCAAAGAAATTGATGCCTCCTGCATAAAGATTGAAAAAGTTATTGGTGTGGGTAAGTGCCAGAACTTTTGCATTTTTTTCTGTAAATACACTTTTAAATTTGCTTTTAGGGAATGTGTGATCCTATGATTTTTGTATGACAGTTCTCCCAAATGTACTGACATAACAGTTTGACAACACAAGTGCACACTTCAGGCTCATGACCGTGGATTTTTGTGCCTTCTTCTTTTAGGGGAGTTTGGTGAAGTGTGCAGTGGACGTCTCAAAGTGCCAGGAAAAAGAGAGATCTGTGTTGCTATCAAGACTTTAAAAGCTGGTTACACTGATAAACAAAGGAGAGACTTTCTGAGTGAGGCCAGTATCATGGGACAATTTGACCACCCCAATATCATCCACTTGGAAGGTGTTGTTACTAAATGTAAGTAGGTCATTTTCATGACAAGTCCAATTTGGGAGTCACTGAGAAATTAAGTCTGTGTGAAGTGTGCTGGCTTTTTTTTTCCCTTCTTACCCTCTTTCCTGTAAAATGACAGATGGAACTGATCCACTGATAGCTAATAGGAGGAAATCAGTGCAGGACAAGTCATTAATCTTGTTGTCAGCTATAAATGGGTTTACAGTTTCAGCTGATACTCTATCTGTAGGCAGCTTGTACAGGATTTTGTAGAGGGAATTAATACTGCAGGGGTTGGCTTTTTTTTTATCCCTTCTTGCTATGCCAAGCAGGCATCTTTCACATCTTTGCTAGACTGAGATGATTGTTACAGGATAGGCAAAAGCAGATGGTGAGCGAAGAATTCAAAATGATGGGGGAAAAACACCAAAACAAAACTCCACAGTCATATGTTTAAAGTACAAAGCACAGATGTAAGGAGCAAGCCTTTGAAATAAAGCAGACTATTTTAGTGGGAAACTTGCTTATTTGTTTTCTCTGATTTACAGGTGTGATAATTTCACTCTGCAGAATTTACCTGGGAGATCTTTTTGTTTGCTTGGTTTGGGGTTTTTTAAGTTCCCTGTGCTTTGGAGAGTGACAGTGTTTGCTGGGTGCTGTCTGTAGGCTACAGCTGAAAATGCACCTGTGAGACACCAGAGTCTGACCTGAAGAGGTGCCACTGCCATGGTGTGGGTATTGTCTGTGCTCCAGCTGCCATGGCGCCAAAGCCTGGCTCTCATTGCTAATCCTAAAAATCCCTTTGGATGTTGGGGCTCGTGCTCAGGGTAGCTTAGAAAGCAGGCAGTGATCTTGTGAGCTGCTGTCAGAGTGGACTTTGTGAAGCTCACCTTCTGCAGCATGAGCAACACGAATGCAGGGTATTAATAGTGGGAGCAATTAAAATTCAAGATGGATGAAAAGTTTAAAAAGTAAAATATCACTAGAAGAACAAAGTGCCTCTCATAGAGAATTATCAAAACCATCAGTTCCACTGTAAAACTCTGTCTCTCTTGAATGTCAGTGAGAGCTGATACTTACTCTGCCACTTTTGTTTCTGGAAATCTTACCCCTGCTTGTTTGTGTTGCTGTCTCCTGGTCTGCCTTCTCTCAACAGTGGAAAATGGCTCATACAGTGTGTGGCAGTTTGCTTTTAAACTAAGGAGCAGTTTGGACTAATTTTTGCCATCCTTTACTGAGTGCCTCCCTCAAAACTAAAATTAAAATCCAGTACTCTGTTTAAATTTGGGCGGTCTCAGTGTCTCTCTCGGTGATTGTTATAGCAGAGGGCAGGAGGGTTGTGATCAGGCCACAGTGTTTGCCTCAGACAGTGATTCTTTCAGCACCTCAGTAAAAGACAACAGGGGAATCTTTGTGTTGAAATCCCACTGAGGCTGGAAGCCCCTGAGCTGCCACAGCTCCAGCACTTACAAATGACCGTAGGCATTTGCATAATGCAGTTGTCAGTGAATTAGAAAGGTTGGGAATTTTCACGGAGGAGGTGGCAGTGACCTGGCTGCCGGTAAGCGATGCTCCGTCCCCTCGTGCTGTGCTCCTGGGAGACAGGGCTGCTGGAGAACACATTTATCTCCATTGCTCCATAGGCTGGCTGAATGCTGTGATAAATGAATGCATTTAATAAACTGAAAATTAAAATGTGAGATAAATAGTGGTATAGATGGGGGTTGAGAGAGGCAGCAGAAAACCATGAATAAATTATTGGCTGCTAGTCAAGTACTTTAATAATTGACTCGCTGATGGTAACTCTCTCTATCCCCCCTCCCCTGCTATAGAAGTGCATGAGTAATGAAATTACATGTTAATGCACTGAAAGAGTCTTCCTTTTTTCCCTTCTACGTTGACATAGTATCTTTTGATTGAAGAAGGTTAATTAATACTCATTTAGCTGTATTTGTTCAGTGGAAGGGTTGCTGTCGCAGTTGCAAAGTATAAATGAAACAGTGCCATATCCAGATTTGGTTGAAGTTTTTCCCCTTTCTACCAAAGAATGCTTTTATAGAGGGAGGATGATGTTTTATCACACCCTTTTACTTAAGGATGTGCTCAGCCAAGGTCACTCAGCCCTTCATCCAGAGCAGTTTGCTTTATGCAATGCCATTGCTTCTCTGCAGCATTCAATAACGGCACTTCACAGGCATGCCAGCTTGCATGAGACCAAAACAGAAAGAATTTGGATACCAGCAGGGAAGGGAATTAAAAGCAGGAGTGGTAAAAGGCCTGTAAAGGATAGGTTGGGACCAGAAAGGTGAAGTAAGTAATGAGTGAAATAAGTTATGCATTGCACATAGATGTTGGCCTAAGTGAAATGGAGTAAAATGTTCCTACAGTCAGTCCTTATAGCATATGGTTTTCTAATTAAAAAAAGGTTACTTCAGAACCAGAAATCCCTGACAAATGAAGAGAAAAGAATCTTGGTGAAAGATGCACTGAGGTAGAAACTATTAGGGGAACTTAAAATGCTGCAACATTTCATGGTAGGGTAATTTTTAGAGATGGTTGTTCTGGAGCAGATCCTTGCTGGTGACAGAAGCAAGGAAAAACTAAATAGTTCTGATGCGTCCCATACCAAGATGTGGTTGAGCTGTGTACAGTCTAGGTAACCTAGCCTTTGAAGCCTTCTTTCCCTCTAATGTTCCCTTATTCAGACCCACTCCAGGAAGTAAAAGCTGAGTTTCTCTGGGACACCTTCTTTTATTTAGGAAGAAAACTCTATATTTCCTGTAGGTAAAGCATAAGAGAGAGAAAGGTTTGCCGTGCCAGGGAGCACTGATTGTCAGGTGCTTATCTTAACAGGGCTCATCTTGGGACTGGGCTTTTGCCATTCAACCTTTGATGAGTCACTTCTGTACTTCTGCCATTGCTCTTTTGAGATCTTATCAGACCTATTTCTATCAATACCTCTATGTCAAATATGCAGTAGGATTTAATTCCATGAAATAATTAGTGTTCCTTGTAGGCACCTGAATGTTCTGTTTCAGCACCTTTCTAAAACTCTCAAAGACAAGCTCGAGCCTTATTTGTGTATTTGTATTTTAGGCAGTAGAGTGCCTAGAAAGCATCCCCCTGTCAGTAACATTGCATTTCTCCTCCTGTTGCCCAGCTTGGCCCCTGTTGCAGCACAGGGAGCTGGGTGCTGCTGAGTTCTGTGCCCTGTATTCAGGGCACTGAATCATTTTGCCCCTGGCTGACTTCAGGAGGCAAATGGCTTTGGCTCATTTATAAATAACAGGAGACACAGAATACAAATTTGGGGCAGAGAAGGTTGAGAGGAACAGCCTGTATTTTTTATTGTTGAATCCAGTTGTCTTGGAACACCTTGTAGCTCCTGGCAGCGTCCAACTTGCCTAAAGCATCAATCTTTCAAAAAAGAAAGACCAAAGCATTCACAAATTCCATTTTCTGCTCTGCGAGCAATTTATTACACTGAAGATTTTTGTCAGGTTTAGACAGATCTTTGTTTCTTAGTTCTCAATTATCAATTCATATATTCCTTAGAGAACCGGAGCCACTCTAGTTAAAGACCTTGTCAATGAGTCAACCAAAGGGTTAACCTTCCAGATGGGCCCTTTAAATGTTTCTGTCCTATAATATTTCATCTCTTGCTCCCCACAGCTGAGGCATAAGCTTGGTGCTTTTCAAATTAAATTAGATTGTGTAAGCCAGGTGTCTTGGCAGTAAAATCATGTGCAAACCATTTTTATCCCATTAACATTGGTGTTCATCAAGGAATTGTGTTTTTCTTTCTGCGCGCTCTAGGTAAACCAGTAATGATCATAACTGAGTACATGGAGAATGGCTCCTTGGATGCCTTCCTCAGGGTACGTGGTTTCTTCAAAAGCTAAGGAGATTTTATACCGGGAAACATTTTCTGATTTTCTTTCTTTCTTTTCTTTATTTCTTTTATCAGAAAGATACTGAAACTTGCACAGTTTTAAAGAAATCATGTTTGTACTTGGTAAATTCTGTTTTCTGGTGTTGCTTCTAGCAAAAACCAGAATAAATGTAAAGTGGAAGAATATAAAATAAATTATTTTTTAAAATAGCAGGATCTTAAATAATCCATGTTTAATGTGAACAATTCTGACTTGCTCCATTTTGGAAAGCATTGCAGTGCTGTAGACTCATTAAAATCAGATTCATTTCAAATGGGGTACTGCATCACTGAAAGCTGTGACAGAACCTCTGGGTTTTTGCTTTACTGGTGACTTATAGACCTGGTGAGGAGAGTGAGGAAATAACATTGCATATTATTTGAGAGAAGATGGGAATCCGCAGCTCTGCTCTTTGCCAATTTCAGCAGTGGCAATAATGTAGCTTTTAGCTTAACACTCTGTGCTTTTTTTCTCCTTTCCCCCTATGCAGAAGAACGATGGCAGGTTCACAGTCATCCAGCTGGTGGGGATGCTCCGTGGCATTGGCTCAGGGATGAAGTACCTGTCTGACATGAGCTACGTGCACCGGGATCTCGCTGCTCGCAACATCCTGGTCAACAGCAACCTGGTCTGCAAGGTGTCTGATTTTGGCATGTCCCGGGTCCTGGAGGACGACCCTGAGGCAGCTTACACCACGCGGGTGAGGAGGGACAAAAATGGCCATG
The DNA here is from genome assembly GCF_021018805.1 of Prinia subflava. NCBI lineage: Eukaryota > Metazoa > Chordata > Aves > Passeriformes > Cisticolidae > Prinia > Prinia subflava. The sequence goes on along the minus strand of NC_086257.1, from coordinate 8,121,230 downwards.
CTGTCGTGCCTCGGGTTGGTTTTGTGTGGCTGTGTGGGAGGTGACAGTGGTTTGTTTTAAAATAGTTTCAGTCACAAGTGAAAACCTCAAATCACATCCTAAAAGTAAACATTGGCCCGGGCTCCACAGCTCCTATAAATTGATGCGCTGTTGCTGCTACAGCAGTGGCCACAGCAGTATTTCTTTTCTGAGGATGTGACCTGTATATTCCTCTTCTTCCTTCACCATGATACAGCACGTGACAGGAATCTGATGCCAGAAATTAGAGCCTGGACTTCTGTTCCTTCTGATATCTGCAAATGTGGTTTCCAAGTGGCTGGTCCTACTCACATTTGATATGGCAGGTGTAGACACACCACAAAAAAATAAAAAAGATGCATCCACTTTTGCCCATTGCAAAGCCAGTCATAAATTTGACCTAAATTATTTGGACTGGGAAAGGGGCTAGGCCTGTGTCCCCATTTTTTATTTCCTTCCCATTTTATCTATATTTCAGCATCCCACTGTTAGGTAATTTTGCTAAAGACATTTTAATATGCTGCACATGGAATAGGGCTAATGCGAGTACTCTGACCACAAAACAACATCCCAGCCATTACCAGCCTTTGTACCAATGTCTCTGATACCAACATGCATGTAAAGAGAAAAATGTCGGTTTATAAAGTCTCCTTTTTTAATTGCTTATTTTCTTCGTTTTAAAATATCTGCCATTCTCCATCTGTTCTCCCTAGTGCTGAGTTTGTTTGCAGCACTCAGATCTTGCTGTTTAATCCCAACACTCATCCTTTAATGGATTCACAGCTCATTACAGGGAAGGATAAGACTCCTGTACTATTAAATGCTGGCCAGCCTTGGTATCTTTCACTCATAAGGGTGGCAAGTGGAAGAAGCAGGAGCAGAGGTCTGAAAAGCTGTATTCAGGGAAATCAGAGTTTAGACAAGCACACAAGGGCAAGACAGAAATGACTGAAAAGCTTCTCTTTGAATTTAGCAAGTGGAGACACGGTATTGTTGGCTCTCAGGAGTAAACTAGAGAGAGTCAATGACATTTGCTTTACAGTCATTGTCTTCATTTGGTATCAGTAATGAAGGATCAGGAATATTTGGATTAACTCCACTGTGCTCAAGCAGCTAAATATAAAGAGCTTATTGACAGTTTTTAGAATGACAGCCATGTATAAACAATGTCGATGCATCTGTGTCTGAAAGGAGGAATAAAGCTTTTGCATAAGTAGAGAGGCTGCAGTAGAATGCAATTTTTAAAGCAACATTTTTTAAGAGAATGATGCCTTCTGCTTCTGTTAATAACTCATTAAAGTGAGAGCATCTTGCAGTCACCAAGGAACATATTGCCACAACCTGATTCACAAAGGGCCTGATGCAAAGGATGAAGCAGCTAGGAGAAGGACCTCTTTTGATTTCCCTTGGCTTTGGAACCAGTCCATATTAAACACTTGAGAGATATAGTAGAACAATATACTGTTAAGTATGCACACACTGCACTCAGTTATGGATAAAAGCTATCTAGGAGATGGCTGGGAAAAAAAACTACCAAAATAAACTTAATCAAAAAAGCATAAAAGCAAATGAAAAAAACCCCCGAAAACCTTTGTTCAGCTTAAGTCATTCCCCAGATGGAACTGCAGGAAACCAAAAGCTCAATTAAAAACACCTTGCATATTAGCATAAACAAAAGGAGAAATCTCTGGCCTGGGATCACTCAGCTAAGGCAAAATCAGATAAACAGGATGGAGTGAGTTCCTTTTTAAACACTGGGCCTCAGTGGCCCAAATCAGATGGCCAAGTGTTTTTATTTGTTTAAAAAGAAGTACTGTAAGAAGAGGCAGCTTTCTCCAGCAGGTATCAAAAGCAGCCTTGTATCCTTGCTTGGTGTTGAACTGCTCCCCCAGGGTCTGGGAGAGCCACGGGGCTTGCATGTCCTCTCACATCTCTGGTAGGAGTTGGGATATTGCCCATGGGAAACACCACTGTATTCATACGTCTTCGCAGTTTATCCTTTCTTTATTTTACCTTTTTGAAAAGTAAAATGTTTATAATCCCGTTTTTCTGAAACAGGCCAAACAGGTCAGACAGGCAAGCAAGGAAATAGTAATTAACAGCATGTACTTATTTGTTTTGTCAAATAAATCTCTAATGTATACTTTGTAAAACCCCTGGCTCGTTCTCAGGCTTCAGCATAGCCCTAAGCAGAGATCTCTTGGAGGGCTGATAGAAATACATTTAACAATTTACTGGTTCTCCTCCTCGTGACTAAAGAAAACAGATGGGCAGCATTGCCTCCTGGTTGGATCTGACAGCTTTATGGCAAGCAGGAGAGAAAGAGGATGCCTTTTTAAGAAGGGTCCTGGAGCTGTACACAAAAAACCATTTTGTATTTGGGCTGTGTAGAACAGCCACACACAGGATGGCATCAGTGGCTCACTGGCCTGTGGTTCTTTTCCTTGTGGCAGGGGGGCAAGATCCCCATCAGGTGGACTGCTCCCGAGGCCATCGCCTACCGCAAGTTCACCTCGGCCAGCGACGTGTGGAGCTACGGCATCGTCATGTGGGAGGTGATGTCCTACGGGGAGAGGCCCTACTGGGACATGTCCAACCAAGATGTGAGTCTCCTTCTGAGCTTCCCCTGCATCTTCGCTCCCTTCCCCTCCCCATGCCTTTGTCTTTGTCCTTAGATGTCTGCTGATGTGTTTCTGTGGCAATTGCTATATGGCCATGAGATGTTTATTTCCAGGCGTTTTAAAGGATGTCATGGGTGGTAGACTCCAGTTTTCTCAGGGAACCTCTCTGGAACTAAAGTTCCTTCAAGCTTTGTCGAAGTTCATGGAATAGGTTATTCTCAAGTTAGGGTCTACACCTTTTACATGGGGTTTATTCGGTTTGGTTTTTTAAATTAAAAAAAAAAAGCAATTAAAGGAAAATGGAGGAAAGGGAAACTAATATATTTAAACTGTCAAATCGTAATACTGTCAAGAGGAGGAAGATTTGAATGTTCCTATTATATCTTGAGTTTACTGAATGTCTTCAGGAGAAAAACATTTGAATTTGATAGGGCTTCCTATTGGTAGTTAATTCTTGAAGCACTACTGTGTTTATAACTCTTTCAGTAGATTTTATTTCTTGGAGGATATCTAAATCAACACATAGGATATCCAATTCTGATTATCAGTCAGAGCATCCTTGTGACAATGGCATAGCTGTCCCCTGAGGGCATTAAAAAGCAGCTTTTGTAAATGACCATTCTTAAATTATGCATGTCCTGTTTAACCATACCATCTGGACTACTTCAGTGTGTTCCAAGAGGGACTGTGCACAATGGCTGCTGTTCCAGAAGAGTATTTAATAATAATGCTAATAAGAGCTTTTGCTAATAGAATTTTTATTAAATGAAAAAAAAATCCCAATGAAAATGAGGCCTAGATTATCCGTAATTCTTTTCCCAGGGGATTTACAAGCAAATAAAGGAAGAAGAAAATGGTAATCTGAATATACAGCCATGGGAGTGGTTAAGGCATTTTACAAGTCATCTGCTTTCTTCTGTAGAGCTGAACGTTTTCAAAGAGTGTCTAGATGCGGATGGCATTTAATCTAAATGGGGGATATAATTTTAATTTCCTTCTGATGTGAAATGTCTCTTCTGGCACCCAATCTTGCCTTCCTTTTGCTAACAGGAAGTCATCAAGACTTAGCAAGAAAATAAAACACCAGATGTGTCTTGGTTCTATCAGGCATGTCTGCACAGCACAGTGGAGCTCACTGCAGCAAACAGCTGTTTTTGTTAGAGCTGTTCGTGTTGGGCTGGGGTTCACTGCGACTGTGCACTGCCAGACCATGCTGAAAAGATGGCTTGAACAAGACAGGGAAAACCAATATTACTGTCTCTGCACACTCTTTACAGTCTGTAGCATAGACATGCCTTTTTTCCTCCTTAATGATGGCAAGAGCAGTGCTTCTCACAACAAAGCAGAGGAGGATTTCAAATTATACTCAGTGTCTGTTGAATCAAGAGAAATCAAAAGGATCTTCATACTTTCTGGAGCAGTGAGAGCCACTTCGTTTGTGGTCACTGACTAGCTGCTAATAATGCAAGCATATCCCTCACCTTGTCCTCCCAGTGGATTTTAGCCACTAATTGGACAAGTCCAGAAGGAGGAATTTAGTGCGACTCAGTCTCTGAGCACTCCTAGTCTGCAGTCTCATGGTGAGTCCTGCCAGCAGTGTCATATCGATTAATTCAGATCTGAAGGCTCCTGGGTCATGTCCCTGTCATGTCAGAATTAAGTTCTGGTTGTGTCCCATTCTCCTGAGAGAGCTAAGAAGCCATTAGAGCCTCTGGAGTGCTTTTTAGAGGGTTTAAAGTGACTTCAATCTGAGTTTCTCTGGGTGCTGTTAAATATGAAAGACATACTTAAGATGTGTTGGACTTTTGTAAAGCTGCACAAAGGGGTTCTCACCTCTGCATTTCTTGGCTCAGAGCATACAGCAGTGAGAGAAGAGGTGCTCTACAAGGCCTCTATTACTGACAGAGATGAGCTAGCCTGGGAGAACAGGGGGCAGGGAGTGATCTGCTGTACCTTAACAATGATGGGGAAAATACAGTCTCAACATATTGCACCCAAAACTGACAGATAGTAAAGACTTGCTGTAGAGCTGTTGCTTCTCCAGCCCTCTGTCCACCGAGGCTTGTTGCTTATTTCTAACCAGTCCTTTTCTGTCATCCTTGTATCCAGTGTGCTTTTTTGTGACAAATTGCCCTGCCGTATCTGATGTCTGCTCTGGGTGCTGTACCCTTTTAGTTTCGAATTGCTGAGGAGAAATGACAGTTCTGAGACCACCAGCTGTCTGAGTCCGAGTGCAATTTTCCATGTTGTATCACTTAACCGGGGATTTGTCACCATAGTCTGGATGGCCCTAGGATAAATGCTGCTCAGCTGGTAGACTGAGCAGCGTCTGATGTTGTCTAACGTCTTCCTGATTGTGCCATTTTTAGGTGATTAAAGCCATCGAGGAAGGGTACCGGCTGCCCCCGCCCATGGACTGCCCCATCGCTCTCCACCAGCTGATGCTGGACTGCTGGCAGAAGGAGCGCAGCGACCGCCCCAAGTTCGGGCAGATCGTCAACATGCTGGACAAGCTGATCCGCAACCCCAACAGCCTCAAGAGGACGGGCAGCGAGAGCTCCAGGTCAGCCTGGCTGCGTGCGAGGGGACAGGCAGAGGGCTGGGGGCACAGAGTGAGTGCAGGTGGCACAGAGTGAGTGCAGGTGACACAGAGTGAGTGCAGGTGACACACAGAGTGAGTGCAGGTGGCACAGAGTGCAGGTGACACACTGAGTAAGTGCAGGTGGCACAGAGTGAGTGCAGGTGGCACAGAGTGAGTGCAGGTGGCACACAGAGTCAGTGCAAATGGCACACAGCTCCTCAGGGCCAGCCTGCACAGCAGCCACTGCTCAGCACAGGTGAGCACAGGGCTCTGCTGGCTCCCTGTAGCCCCTGGGGTGCGCAGGCTCACCAGCCCTGCCAGCAGGAAAGGGGAGTGAGCAGAGCTGCTGCTGGATCTCACCAAAGCTGAGCGAGTTTCCAGCACAGCCTGAAGCATGTCCTGACGCAGGCAAGCTCTGTTGAAAGGCCAAGTTTGCTGCTTCTTTCCCCCTCTCCCCCCGGTGAAAGGGCTGGAATGGGTAGGGTCACCTCAGTCAGTGCAGCTAACAGGAGTGATGTGGTTTTCTGCAGGAAAAGCACATCATCAAGTTTTATAAACCCTAGATTTGTGTAGGATTTGCAAATGAGCGTTCCAGCATTACAGCCAACGCCTCCGGGCATTGGGAAGGTGTGGATTAATTTTTATGTGAATTTGAATTTAATTTTGTGGAAAGCCAGTTTCATGTCTCCACCAATCCCGCATTACATTTGTTTTGTTTGCTAAGCACGGTGTACCTGGTACGTGCAAGAGAAGTACAGCAGGAAGGGAACTCCCAGAGTTGTAGGGTAAAACCAAAATACATTTGTTGGGACAGATCAGCAGTTTGTTTAAGCTGGTGAAACACTGCTGAGGTAATAGGAGCTTTACTGATCTCTACCATCTTTGGTCTGTTTTTCTCAAATGTCTGTGCTTTGTCAGGTAGATTTGCTTACAGCAAATATGGAAAAAAAAGCTTAAAAGAAATGAGGAAAAAGTTTTTTAGTAGGAGGGAAGGTACAAAAATATGCATTAGCCAATGCAAAATCAGTGAGGGAGTAACAGAGATTCTGTCTCAGCTTCCAACAGTACAACATCCATTTTTTAAACTTGTGTGTCCCTTTGTGAGTCTTGCTTACAATGTATGTCACCAGAAGAGGGATCATTAACCCTGTGAGGCCACTATCACTGCCTCTTCCAGATTGCCCTAATGGCACTGGAAGCCTGGCAAAAATATATTCTCCCTTGAGGCTTAAATAATTTACGTGGTGAGAATCACAGTATGATCTGCTGTGGTAATTTGATTGAAGAATCACAGTATGAACTCCTCCATTTTGCTTTCTTTTCAATTTATAGGTGCTCTTTGAAAATATATATAGGTCTTCCAATAGTTAATAACCTGTTCAAGGTTATCATTCTATATGTGTGTGTGTAAGTTAACAGCCTATTCAAGGTCATTTCACATTCATGGCTGTTTATAAATATTTTTCTTGTCTTCAGAATAGGAATTTCAAATATGCATATAACATTATTAATATATGACTTTATACATAAAGCATAATTATATATAAATAGGTTACCATCATTGGTCTTGTGTTAGATAATGCAATAAAAGAGTTGAACCAAGTATTACCAGCATGTACTCAATGCCTCAGGCAAGACCTAACCATGCTATTGCACACCTAGTCTTTGATGATGTGCATTTTCAAATAAATTGCTAAATGATAATAGTTTTGATTAGATAGATAACACTAATTTATAGTGCTTTAATGAAACTGTGACTTATGATATATATGAAATAATAAATGCTATTTTAATACGAGAAGAAAATGTTGTAAAAATAATTATTGGCAAAACTGTCCAAGGCAAAATGAGAAGCACATTCCACAATGCAAACTAAGATCAAAGCTCGTGTGATTCCTGCCACTCCTGGCACACACTCGGTCAGGAATGGATTGATTAAAGAGGGGATTAACTCCCTGCTGTCCTGAGTTTGATTGAATGCACTGAGCAGACCTGGCTACCAACAGGAGTTATCTGAACCCGCCCTGAGTTTTGCTCTCCAAACCAGTCTGGCAGGGTGTGAGCTCCCAGTTCTTTGCACATACTTCAGTAGTGTTTCTATAGCTGCCGAGCTGAAGTCTGACACATGCAGGGTTGGCAAGGTCTGGCATTGCTGCCCCTGAGATACAGACCCAGCAGGCAAAATGCCTTCCAGCACTGCCATCTTCTTTGTTTTGGGGAGTAAAAGAATTTTCTATGAACTTGGTTGTATCTGAGATGGCAATCATAAGCTGTATTGTGGTTCAAATTAGATCTCAAACCAAAAATAGAAACCTCAGGTCAAACTCATTCTTAGCAAAAGTTGGCCCATTACTTTGAATCTTGTTCATTTTCTTGCACTGATCTGAGTTGATATGCAGAGCCACCAGTTTCACTGGGCACAGCCTCTTGCTCTTGCTCTCCCTCATCATTGAGGTTAATTGTTGCAGAGACCAAACTCTGGTTTGTGGTTCATGATCCAGCTGACACTATTCCTCTGTCCTTTCACTGTTTGGCATCCAGACCTAGCACAGCCCTGCTGGATCCCAGCTCCCCCGAGTTCTCGGCGGTTGTTTCTGTCAGTGACTGGCTCCAAGCCATGAAAATGGAGCGATACAAGGATAACTTCACAGCTGCTGGCTATACCACCCTAGAGGCTGTGGTGCATATGAACCAGGAGTAAGTACTCAGCGATATAACGAAAAACTGGTAAATCTGGATTTAATCAGCCTCTTTTGCTTTGTGCTGCATATCATTACACTCATTAAAGGAATGGAATGCCTTTCATTTGGATGGAGGATAACTTTAAAATGCCTCCACGATGCCTCCACTTATTTAATTAAACATTTCTGTACATCTGCCTTGCTTTTGCTAATGCTGCTTGCGGTTGACTCTTAATATTTTTCTCTGCACCAGGATCTGATCCACGGTTCTCAGCCCCTCGTTGTTCTCTTGCTTTCCACAGGGACCTGGCCAGGATCGGCATCACAGCTCTGGCACACCAGAACAAGATCCTGAGCAGCGTCCAAGCGATGCGCACCCAAATGCAACAGATGCACGGCAGGATGGTTCCCGTCTGAGCCAGCACTGAATAAACTCAAAACTCTTGAAATTAGTTTACCTCATCCATGCACTTTAATTGAAGAACTGCACTTTTTTTACTTCGTCTCCTCGCCCGTCGAAATAAAGATCTGCAGCATTGCTTGATGTACAGATTGCGGAACCCGAGCGTGTGTGTTGGGAGGGGGGCCTCCAGAAATGACAAGCCGTCATTTGAAACCAGACCTGGAACAAATTGTTTCTTGGAACATACTTCTCTGTTGATCAATGATATGTAAAATACGTGTATCTATATAAATATAAAGTCACATTCAAGTTTTGATGCTATGTTTGCTGCCAGATACTGTGCTTAAAAAACACCACCATTACTTTCCTTCTCCCCGTGACCTGTAGGATTACAACCATAGTGTTTTATTTGTGGGTGAAACCACCGTTGTGTATCTTTCACTGGAATGAAGAACCTGCCCTAGGATATTCTTTGCAGACTTGATGCATCACTAACACCTTGCAGAAACCTCAGTGAGAATATCGTGTGGCTAATCAGTGCCTGCCAGTTAGTGATCTACCCGTTTATGGGCTTGAGACATGAAGTGACCCACCTTGTGGATTACTGGGCAAAACTGGACTTCTGGGAAGGTTCTTGGCTGTTGTGCCGTGCTGAAGCCTACCATTGAATGACTTTTGTGACCATCTTGCCAGTAGTCAGCTGTGACAATCGTGGCTGTGGAGCTTTCAGAGTTCTTTTCTCTTTCAAGAAACTTTCTCCCTTTGCCTCATGGAAGGTCAGTGGAACTACAGTGTCCAACATGTTCATGGTGCTTTATTTTGTAAGCTGTGCTAGGATTTCATCACTGTTGGGGGAAAATAAAAGTTGCTGTGGTATGTGTTATTTGGGGTTCCTAACTGGTTTGTAAGAATCTGTGCTGGTTTTCCATACTAAGTGCTGAGCCTTTCCTGTTGTTTGCTCCATTTGATGGCAGTGAAAATTGCACTATCTCAAATTGCTCTCAAGCTGTTGCCTGGTAGGGTGTGCAGACAAGGTGTAGGAGTGTCTTGGGGCACAGCTCAGTGCTGAGAGCTTGACCCCACTTCACACTGAGAGCAGTAGGGATGCCCTTATGCTGTGGTTGGAAAAATTCAACACAAATGGATGCCATACTGTAAAGTACAAATACTCATAAATGCACCAAGAAGAACCAAAGACTTTACCTGGACTCTCATGAACAGCAGTAAAAGCAATATTTGGGGTTTAGAAAGACATGTTTTAGTTGTGGTGTCAGTGGTTTTATAGGGAGGTGAGCAGAAAGACATGGGATTGTGCATGCAGCCTTGCAGGTTTTGTGCAGTTTGGGTGTCAGGCACGGTGGCAGCTCTGGCAGTGCAGCAGTGTTTGGAAACCAGCCCTGTAGGGTGGCTGTCTGGGATTATCAGGGCAGCTGTGTGTGTGAGTGCCAGGTGCAGACTGCACAGCTGCCCCTCTGCAGGTATGGCCAACAAGATGGAGCATGGAAAAGCTGCCCTCTGCCTCCTCTAGGGAATAGATGGAGGTTGAGTGACTGGAAGCATCCCCTGGCTTGCGAGGTGGAGGACACTGCTATGGCAATGTGGTTGTCCTCAGTAGGTCACACAGGATAAAGTTCTATCCAGTAAAGCTTTGAACACAGATCTTGAATTTATTTGTCATGAAGCTTTTATTACTCTTTTTGAGCAGAGTATGTAAGTTAGATTCCTTTATAGTCCTTCTGAGGGCCAAAGTGATGAGATGACCTTAGAAAAAAGATGGGCCGCTTACTCTGTGCTGAGTAGGAGGAGGATTTTCATGACATGTCCTTTAGAACTGACATTGCATTTCAGCTGTGCCAGGCACAATGTCAGAAAGGTGAGATTTATGGCTTAATGGCACTCAGACTGGTTCCTTAGTCTATAATATTTTGGTCCTACTCCACACCTGACAGCAAATTCAGAAATGATTTAGTGGCTTTATGTGTCAAACTTTCTTAATAATTGAGTTTATCCTAAATCCAAAACAGTTCACTCAGTTGGACAAATCACACATACTGTATTGTCACTCATATCACTTTTTGTCACTTTTAACAATAACTTGCTGATTTTAACCACTAACTCTCCCTCACTCCCAACTCTCTCAGAGAACAACTTGTTCTGAATATGAGATGCTAAATTTGGATCCTGTCAAGTCATGACAGCTCAGTATAAACTGTTCTGCAGTATTACTTATAAAAGCTTTTCCATTTCAAGAAATTTAAGATTTCTTTAAAAAATCTACTTAAACCAGCATGTTTTAATGTCACTTTGCCAGGCAACATAAGAAGTAGTTACTCATTTTAAAGACCTGACATTTGTACTTTCATCAGGAAAAAGTCTTCTGCCTCTCAAGTGCAGAGATACTTGAAGTATCCTTGCTGTAAATCTGTTGCGTTCTGTTGAGATCATCTTTTTATCTAAAACCAAAATACACCCAGTTTTCTGGCCAGTTTGTTAAATTGCTGTCTTGGAGTCTAGTAGTGGTAATTCAAAACAGTGCAATATTTTCCACACAGAATGGAAAACTGTGTCCCTATAGAATGAAAACTGTGAAGGCAGCTCAGATGCTGGCTTCTCAGCACTGCCACTGGTGGTTTTGTTTCCTGTGATAAAATATGGCCAATGAGGGGCATCCACTGGAATGTGACTTTAGCTTGAAGAGAGCAGATGGAAGAAAAAAAAAGGTGGCCCATGTAAATATAGATAGAAAGATAGATTGGTTGATTACATATCTGTATGTAGGGTACGCCATGGAAGCAAGGCTTTGAAATAGTGTGAGGGAAGGAAGGAGGACAGGGAAGGTGAAGGGTTCCCACCCTTTGAGCGCTGCCCTTAGGGCAGGTCTGGGTGTTCGTGCTGGTGCACGTGGTTTAATAAATTTAATTTGGGTTCTCTTTTTGTGCAGGGAAATGGATTTTGCTTTCACAGCCTCGTAGCGTGTCCTGTTGATCACATTGACCGTGGAGGAACACAGACCAGACGTGAAGCCTTCTGGACCCACCGTTGCGTCTTCCATAGCACTGATTCTGGAACACACATGCTGAACAGCCATCAGTCCCCGAAGAGAGTGTGACTTCTGCTTTCTCTTTTTTTTTCTGGGCCACCCACTCCATTGTTTTTCTCCACTGAGTGATAACTAACTCGTTAAGACTCAGCACCCAGTTGTCACTTGAGGAATGTACTGTGTCAAAGCCCTACAGACTTCTGGATTTTGTTTTTTCTTCTCTTCTGCTTTCTCTGCCTACCTTTGGTTTTATTTATATATTTTGTTGTTGTCTCTCCTCATTCCCCTGGCTGTCACCGCTGCATCCCGGACGAGTGAAGGTGACAGAGCACTACACATCTTACCATGGACACCAGGCCAGGTGCCACAGCAAAGAACCCAGTTCCTGTGAGCTGCCTGTGTACATTGCTGAAGTGACATTTCACACTAAAGGTGCCATTGCAGTGATATAAATATATTTTTTTCCTTGAATGGATAACGGATTATTATCTCCTCCGGAAGGTGCGTACGTGTGCTTGTGTACGTGTGTTGGGTTCACCTCGTGTGTGGAGCTGCCTGTGAGTGTGCCCCCAACACCTCTGCAAGTGCAGGAGTCCCCTGTCCTACAAGAGCAGGCCGACAGCTCATGGCTGAAATGGTAGCAAGAACACACACATTAAGAAGTGGTGAAATTTCTGTATCTGTAAGTGTATTTTTGATCTGCCACACTAATGTTGTTGAGTAGTTCTGCAGCCTGAAACAGAGGCAATGTCGGGTTAGTTTTGGAGTACTGGATTGCAGGATCTACAGGGTGCTAAAGGTTTTTGTTAAGTGTTGTTTTATTTGTACTAGTGCCCTGCTCATGACCAAGAACAACCAGTTTCTCAGTGGCAAGGTGGTGGAGGCAACACCTGCCTCTCCATCCACTGGTAATCCTGAGCTGAATTCTTACGTAGCCTTTTTTATCTGCAAAAACAGGATTTTAAAGACTTGTTGAATGCTAGCAAATATATGCAGTTCTTCCATTCACACAAGCACCTTGCTCTGTGTGCAACGTAATAATCAGAACACTTCCCTGGTTCCCAGCACAGATAAGGAACAAAAATGCAACGAGACCTGTAAAGTTACAGTTAGCAAGAGTTGTGAAGTGTGTCCTGTTCCTTGTGCAGTTGAAGAGCAGCTGAAGTGCAGTAGAGGACACTCTTTCTTCCACGGCCCAGGAGCAGTGCTGCAGCGTGCTGAGCTACCGAGGAGAGCTTTCTGTGTTTGGAGAATTCCCCTAGGGTGGCGTGAGGGAGCCCAGTGGAGCAGAGTGCCTGCACCCATGGCAGGGGCAGGTGGCCGTGCTCCCCACAGCTGTCCCTGCCGTGGGACAGGGACATGTGGGCAGTCTGGAGGCATGGCCCTGCTGTGACATGGTGTCTGGGCTGGTTTGCTCTTTCCCCCCGGTAATTCTGCCTGATCTGAAAGAGGAGCAGCAGCAGGGGGCTGAGGGGAGCTGTGCTGGCAGCTGAGGCTGGCCATGGCAGGGCAGCAGGACGTGCTGGCTGTGCCCTGGCATGGTGGCCATGGCCGGGCCACCACAGGCCAGGCAACCATGGGCTGTGCCACCACGGGCCAGGTCACCACAGGCCAGGCAACCATGGGGCCAGGTCACCACAGTTCGGGCCACCATGGCCGGGCCACCACAGGCCGGGTCACCACAGGCCAGGCAACCATGGGGCCAGGTCACCACAGGCTTGGGCCACCATGGGGCTGGACCACCACAGGTCGGGCCACCATGGGCTGTGCCACCACAGGCCTGAGCCACCATGGGCTGTGCCACCACAGGCCTGGGCCACCATGGGCTGTGCCACCACAGGCCTGGGCCACCACAGCCTGGGCCACCATGGGCTGTGCCACCACAGGCATGGGCCACCATGGGCTGCTCCAGACAGAGCTGGAGCAAGAAGAAGGCAAGTGCCACTGCACTGCTGCCCTTGGGGACAGGCCACCGCCGGCTTGTCCCCCACGACGAGTGTGTTCAATTGTTCTGCTCACACACCAGTGGTTGATGTTTGTCCGGGTTTCTTGCTGTGCTAATTTTGTGATGGATCTTATGTATTAAAAATATATATGTATAAAATACAAAAAAAAAAAAAAAAAGCTGGTAAGTTACCAGTAAACGGGACTTAAAAAGCAGTATTTTTCTTTTATGTGACATTTTCATAACCAGAAAAGAAAAAAAATCTGAAATACTAATCAGACAAATAAAAAGAGAGTGCATTTATTTTTTTGTATCACTGCAAGTATGTTGGAATATGCAAGGACTGTGGTTAAAATTAGAATGTATGAGGCATATTATAATTTAGTTCATACTGAAAAATTCTAACAGCATTTGTTGGTTTGTGCATTTGAACGATCTCTGGGTTAGATATATAGATTTTTCTATTTTGTTTTAATTTGTAATTTTTTTCTCCCTCCGTGAATTTTAGGTACACATAACTTATGTCATTTATTTATGGTCTTTTATACCTAGTTTGTAAAATTGTAAAATAGCAAACAATGCAAACATTTGCATTTGAAAATAATAAAGTAGTTGCTGTACAAACCTGAAATGGACTATTTCTAATTATTGCTTTTTTTTTTAATTTGGAGTTTATCCACAACAGATACAGGCAGAGAATTCAGAGTACCAATCCTGGTGTTAGCCCCAAAGGGTTTTATTCTCTTCAGCAGATTTCACAGGAGTGCACTGCCTGAGTTCCTTTGAGCTGTGTGGCTCCTGCGCATGCCTTAAATCACATTGCTGCTCCTTGCTGCTGTGCTGAGCTGTGGTTTGTGATGTGGAAGGTGCTGCAGCCAGGCTCACCTTGTTAATAATATCAGTGATATTTCCCTTGGACACCACGTGCTATCCATGGGCACTGTGCCTGAGAAAAACCTACAGGGCCATCATTTTTCATATTCATGACTGGGATTGGCTAGGGATGGTGTCCCTCCCCTGCTCCCCAGCCTGGACCTTGCCTGAGGTCAGATATCCTTGGCAGAAACCCTGCAGTTATCAGAGTGTCCTTTGTGCCAGGCCGTCACCTCTGCTGTGGAGCCGTGGCTTTCCTGCTGAGCTACTGCCTGCACTGCTCTGCTCAGGGGCTGCATTTGCCTGTGTCAATGGGCTCCTCTTGGAGACTCATGGCCGGAGAGGGAGAAGGGGAAAGCTGTCAGGAGCAGCAGAAAATGGGGACAGATTCCCTGAGGAGGCCTCCAGGGCAGGAGCCAAGAGCATGGGTGTTGTGTGATGGGCACATGGGCGTGGGCTGTGTCGTGTGGGTGCCAAGGGCCTCAGCCATCACCTCTGCAAGGCTGCTGCTTATTTTGGGACACACAGGCTTTTAACTACCCAAATTACACATGCACCATTCGTGGGAGGCAAAGAAACAACGGCGGCTCTTGTAGCACTTTCCTTAAGGTTTTGAGCCACTTGCAGATGATTTTGAGCCCAGCTAATTGGTAAAGACTCCAGTGGTATCAGCAGAGCAGTACTGTGCAGTGCTGGTGCCCAGCAGCCCTGCTGCTGTGGGTGGCTGTGTTTGAAAAGCAGGTTCACCTTTGTGGCTGGGTGAGGAAGGCAGCCAGCTGGGTGTTTCTGAGGTGCCTGGATTCAGCCAGTCGGGAATTAAGAGAGAATGTGTCATGGGTGGAGAAACAGATTCCATTTCCCACACAGAGATGTTTTATAAATTGTTTAGCTTCATTGTGAAATGAAAGAAGAACCTTTATATCTTTTTTAAGAAACAAATATTTCAAAATGTCCACTGAGGACTGAACACTTGGGTCATTCCCCTCCTTTTGCTGATTCTCTGCTCTTTTCCCTTCTATCTCGCAAATCTAAGAAATCATCCTCTAGAAACTTTTTACCCCAATGGTTTAATTTACTTCCAAGTATATGGATTTTACTGAAAGATTTTCTGGCCAAAAAGACATTTTTTCTTGCCCTGCCCCTCATTCTTTCCACATATTTATACAGTAACATGAGGCAATTTCCACATAAAGCCTATATATTTGCATTTCATTGATGGTGAACATCCCTGTCCTTGAGCTGAGCATGGAGCAGTGCAAAAAACAGATGTGGGGCCACTGCAGACATGTCAGGAAAAACAAAATGTTTTTTGACAATTGCAAAGCAAAAAAACCCAAAAAAAGGCATGTTATGCTCTAAATCAGCAACATGATTAAAACTAGAGCTGCGTTTGAGGCCCTGACCTCAGTTATTTTACCCTTTCCCTTACAGGGAAGTACCCTTGGGCCATTGGCTGATCCTCTATTGAATGGGTTACAGACCCCTGACATATCTTATTTCTGGCAGTGGCCCTGAACATAATTCTTTGTTTATAGGAGCTTCCGAGAAAGTTACATGAATATGTTGACTTTAAAAAGTAAAATTAAAACCTAAAGCATTTTATTCCAATCAGTTTAGTAAAATGTATTCTCCATGGGTAGATGGAGATGCTGCATTAACTTACTTTCATACATATACATGTGTTTATATATATGGGGCAATTATGTTCTAGTAATCTGCTATGGACTACTAGCCTTTAACCTGACCAAAAAAAGATGATATAAATCCTTGTTTTTATAATGCTCTTGAACTTACTCATTACTCCCTTCTATAAAATCTTGTAATTAATTGTAATTAACTAAAAGGGCTGAGGCATTTTGAAACATTCATTTTTTGAAGACTAGTTTTAAAATGAAAAAAATGCTGGTAAGCAGAAAAAAGCCATCATAAGGAATCCAGCTCCCCTCCCATTTCTGACCAGGTAACCAGCCTCCCCCAGGGTCAATTAGCATTTATAGGTGTGGGTAGGTGCCCACTGCCAATTTTTAATGATGCTGCTTGGCTAAGGGGTGCAGCAGCTCAGGTAATAAACTCCCGCTTCCCACTTGGATTTTCAGCCTTGCACGAGGCACCCTGCTGATGAAATTACCAAAACTCCACTCTAATCTCCTTGAGGAAGGGCTTTTCAGAAGACAACCATCACAGCAAGAAGCCAGGTGAGCTCAGAGGGGCTGGAGGGGACCAGCTGTGCTGCTGGTGCCTCCTGCCGTGGATCCTGCTGCAGTCCGTGGAATGAGCTGCCTGAGGCGGGTCCTGCCCTTGCAGCCCTTCTTCCTGCCAGCCTCCCGTACTCTGTGCCAGGCCTTCCTCACCATAACCATGGTGGATGGAGGAATGTCGTGTCCTGCCTCCTCCTCACCAGCCTCCAAGGTGTGCCCGGGCCTGAGCAGGGTGCAAGGTGTCAGGGGCCACAGGAGATGTCTGAGCTCCTGCTCACTGGAAGGGGACCTTATCACTCTCTATAACTCCCTGAAAGGTGTCTGTAGACAGGTGGGGTCAGTCTCTTTCTCCAGGCAGCAACTGACAGAACAAGAGGACATGGTCTTAAGCTGTGCCAAAGGAAATTTAGGTTGGCTATTAGGAAATATTTTTTACAGAAAGGGTAAAAAGTATTGGAATGGTCTGCCTGGGGAGGTGCTGGAGTCACCATCCCTGGATGTGTTTAACAAAAGATTGTATGTGGCACTTGGTGCCATGGTTTAGTTGAGGTTAGGGTTGGGTTGGACTTGATGGTCCTGGAGGTCTCTTCCAACCCAGTGATCCTGTGATTCTGTGAAGGCTGGGATCAGGTCCTTCACTCAGGAACATTATCAGTGTTTGGGCTGCTCAGCAGCTGAGGCAGACAAATCTTTCATGCTCTGGAAATGCAGGCAGCAGGAGGGGAGTGGGCATTGGAAGTGCCAGTTTTCAGTAGGTTTAAATCCAAGAGCCCTTTGAGGATTCTGGCCTCAAGTTTTCAGAATGCTGTGGAGGCCTGTGCCCCCTCCTTGCCATGTGGATATGGAACTACCTGTGAACTCAACATGTAAGAATTCAGCACAGGAGTCCCCAGGGAGTGCCTGGTTCATCTGCTGAGCACATTAACCTGTGTCTGAGACCTTACCTAGCCAGCAGATTCACAATGGGTGATAAGTATAAAAGATCATTTATTCCCACCTTTTAGAAAAATTGTTAAAATTCTGTTCTGAAAAAATGCTTCTAGAAAAAAGGGTTAAAATTGAATGTTGATATTCTTCCACAATTAAAGTGGCTTCTGGGTTGATTGAAGCAGTATAAATGAATGGCCTAGGAAAGGTGACACTGACAAGGAAATAGGGATAAATGAGTTGATCTGAGCCTGCAGGTGGTATGAACTGATTTTACTGGGAGTGCCCTGACTTGCATCAGCTTAAAGATCTAGTCCTTATCTACATGCCACATGAAACTTAGGTAATTTTGTTTGTATATTTCACCAGAAAATATATTTTAAAGTGTGGTTTGGCAGTGACTCAAGCAGTGATAGCACATTTAGGCTGGTCTTTTTGTCTGTTGATTCTTTTTTTGTGGTCATTACTCATACAAATATTTGAAGTACTTGTTGAACAATACAAAATAATGGTATCCAACAACAGACAGGAGTGTTTCCTTGGAGTCCTGCAACTCCTGCTTTGTCAGCTTCTGTTTTCAGGTTCGTGTTAGGATGGCAGATGGGTTTTATTTGCCCAAACCATTTGGATTGCAACACGACATCCTCGGAGACTGTTTTTGTCATTTCTGCAGACTCTGTCAGTGTTCTGCTGTGGCTGCTGAAGAGGCAGGAGTTCTGTGTGCCTGCTGCAGCCCTGGGGATGGCAGAGCCAGGATTCAGGGTCTTAGCAGCCCTGTTGTGTTTTCAGTAGCACCAGCAGGGCAGTGTTGTTTCAAGTTTTGGAGATTCACCCACACTGATGCTGTCCTACACCGTGCACTTGCAGAGTGGCTCGGGGGAGGGCAGGGGGGAGAGCCTGAGCAGTGGCAGCTGCTGAGCACTTGCAGGCAACCACTCCACTCTTCCTGTGCCCAGAGACACTGCTCTCTCTAACATGGATTCAGAAAGTCATGTCTGTAAACTTTTCTTCCACAGATGCTGCTTCACATTTCACCTGCTTTTGTCTTCAGCCCAGGCTGCACCCTGTTAGGAACTACTCTTGACTTATGCAGAGTTTTGGAAATTATTAGTTTTGGAGCCAGTTTATCACTCTGAACAGGTGGAAGAGATCATCAACAATTTTTTAATCAGCTTTGAAAGTGGGTGTAGTTGATCCAAGAACAAAAAAGCATTCACCAAGTATTAAATCCAATCAACCGTGGGTGACTGATTACTTTTAGCTTTCTTAATTGATTGACTGTGGCATTTCTATGAAGGAGCTTTTCTGAAACCCAAGGAAGTCCACACAAGTGTTTCAATTCTCAGAATAACTTGTAAGTGATGTGTTAAACCTGTGTTTGACTTCAACAGTACTGTGTGTCATAAGCCAAGTATACAGATGGCTGTGCAAGAGCTCTGCTGGAATAATGGGTGGGTTTTTCCTCCTGATTAGGAACAAATTAAATGGTGGAAGGCATAGGTTTATGGATCCCTTGAAAAAAGTTTGAGGAGTTTTTCCCAGTTAAAAGCTCCTAGTAGATGCCTAGTAGCATCTAGCAATGGAGTTTTCACCAAGAGGCTCCCTTCACCCCAACAAAGCAGCACAAAAGCTACCTGTGTCTGTCTGTCAGTGACATTGCCTTTTACACACACGTGTGCATGGGAAGGGCTTTGTTGTGGCTGGCTGTGGCGGGGCAGCTCTGGGCACTGCTCCTCAGCTCTCAGCTGTGTCCCTGTGGGGGACACTGCTGGGGACACTGCCCTGGCACACTGAGGGGAGGATGGGCTGTGAGCTCACTGTGCACAGGCTGATCTGTCCCAGGGCTGTCCTTAGGACACAATTCAGGTAGGCTTTGGAACACCAATGTCAGATTTTTCCTGGTATTTTACCTCACTGACAGCTACTTCTACTCGCACAACTGAAAATGAACCTGTCAAGTCCTGAAGTATGACTCCCTCAGCAATGTGTTCTAGGGCAGATCATTAATGTCATTATTCTTTTATTTTCAACACAGTAAGACAACTCCAGCTGGCAACGAATGTGCACAGTGCACAGGGATGCCTTTGGTGTGATAGAGAGCAACCTGTCAGAAGGTGACTCAGACCCAAATAAAGGTACAAGCCCTCATTGAACAGGGCTCAGTCATCACCCTCAGTCTCAGACATGTCTGCTGATGGGCTGGGACCAAGGCTCTTGTGGCTTGATTGAGAACTTTTTAAATAATGCTTATGAACCCGGGAATTTTAACCACAAACACTCAGAGTCCCTAAGAGCAATCACCTGTAAGGCACAGAATTGTTCCTGGGTCAACCTCTTTTTTCTAATAGCAGTAAAAAAATTCCTTGGGGGTATTTTAATAAAAAAATAATATCTTCTTATCATAAAACAATGTAAATAAGTCACATCAATCTGTTCCTGAGCTTGGCTTGAGAGCTGGGGTGGTACTGTTGATGTATTAAAATGAAAGAAATTCAGTTAGCAAAATACTTTCTCTGGGGCCACTTTTTACTTGAGAATAGGGGTAGCTTGGTTAAGGAAAAAGACAAATACACTGCTGACTTTGTATCTTTTTGCTAACCTGACTTTCAGCTGCATTTTTTTTGCTTCCATCTGTGGAAAATACAACAAGTTGTCTTCAACATGCCCTTTTCAAGGTGTAAAATCAACAGTGGTCAATGTGTATCTAGCTTTTGCCAGCTGTGGGAATTATCCAAGGTGTATCTCAGCTGCTGGGCATCTTTTAATTGCAAGCTACAATTACTGCTCCCCTGCTCTTGGTTCCCCAGCCAGCAGCTGCTTGGAAGGGGAGAAAGAACTCACAAGGAGCCAGTTCCCTGAGGATAAAAGGCAATTTTTCCCTCTTTGGGCTGGGTAGCAGGTCTGGGAGTTGTTACAGTATCAGGACATGCAAATGCTGTTCCCATGTGAATTAACAGCTGAGCTGACTCAGTCCTTGCTGGCCACACTGTGCTCCCAGGCTCGGCCAGGGGTGCACCCCAGTGCTGTGTGTCCTGCCCATCCCCAGGGATGATGTTCCTGGGCTCAGGTGCTGGGGAGCCACAGTCCTGCTGCTTTTGTGGCAGGTGTGTTCTGTATCACAGCAAGCCTTTGGTTTGGCATTTGCTCGGGGAAAGGAGCAAACAACAAACAAGTGTGGCTTAAATCAGAAACACCTGTGAAATTATGCAGGCTTTGGATGTGTGTTTTAAATGAAAGTGGGGGCAAATTTTTCCTTGGCATACAGTTTTGCATTTTGTTGAAAAATTACACGGCCTCCATTCCCTCCTTCCAAAGTTAATTGTTGTCAAACCCTGAGCCAACTGAAATAAGCTTTTGTTGCTCACGGTGGAGGAAGAAAAGTTGAGCAGGATCTGTTTGTGTTCTAAAAGTATCACAGCCAGTTCTGGGCCTGAGCTCTGGTTTGTGTTGCCTTGATCAAAGAAACCAGATAGAGCAGCAGACAGAGCCAGGCCTGGGCTGGGCTGGCAGCAGAGTCGGTAGGTGCACTTGGCAGGTTTGGCTTGACATTCTCCTCTCCCCAGAAACCTGCATGTTTTCATTACATTAACTCTTAATTGCTCCCCACACTGTTACCAGCAGTGCCAAAGCTGAGTTTCTTCACCTGTGCTCTGGTCTCCAGTCCCTCCATGCACTTGTGATGCAGACAACATCAAGTCAAGCTTTGCCTGCTCAAGTCCTGGTTTATTGCTTTTCTGATTGCTTCCTTGCTACATTCATCCCAAATTAATCATATTTCCTGTTCTTCAGCTCCCATTTATGTCTGTCTTTTTTCTTTTCCATCATCAAACCTCCCTCATCCCTCACTCTTGACTCTCTGCTGGCGAGGAGTTTCCCCAGGACCTGGAACCATTGTGATTTTCTGGCTGGCCCCACCACAGCAGTCTCAGGGGCTTGTACTTGTCAGGATGACATGAGCAGAGGGCATCACTCCAGCATCTACTGAGGATACAGATACATTTCAGGAAGAAAATGGAAAGCAGCTCTCCTTAAATTACTGAGGAAATGAAGACAATGTGCTGCTGGGCACTGGAATGCTTCCTCCCTTTGCTCTCTAACAAAGCATTTGTCAAACACCAGGCACACTCTGCTGTGTGTGGTTCGTGTCCTGAGGAGGAATTTGCCCCCCTGTGTGACTGAGGAGCATTATGTGGGATTGTCAACACACACAGGGCTGCCCAGGCTGTTCCAAGTGTTCACATAACCCAAAAGCTCCCCAGCACAAGAGAAGTCACCAGATGATTTTTGTAATTCTACCTCTTATTTTCTTGCTGGAACAGAAATGTTTTTGTTCATTCATCCTTTTCCTTATTGGGTCTAATTTTATTGATTGTTGAACAAACTTGTACTAATGCTAAGCCCTTTCTGTTTGTATTAAAAAGGGATTTCCATGGACTTATAAGCTTACCTTTTTGAGTCAGAATGCCATGTTGCTTTATCTCATAATCTTTAATATCTCATTACCAGCAGGAACAGCATATGGAATCTTAAATTGAGCAACTGAAGGTCTTAGTTGTGAACAAATTGTGTTCATTGTAAAGTCTGAATCCGTGCAGAAAATCCCCTGTGCCTCTGCCATAGGTGACTGCAGAACCTGCATCCATCCTGCAGGTGCAGTGACTTGCAGTGCAGTACTTACCAAGGGCAATATCAGACTGCTGGGACTGGAGCTGCCTTGCTTTGTTTGTTTCATTTTGCAGCTTTTTCCTCCTCTTTGGCATCAGTGTTGTGTCCTGGGGTTTTGCTTCAAGTGGAACCCAGCTAAAGCAGCTGCCTTTCAGCTGTGTGCTCATTTGTGGATGATATCTGATATTGATGGCGCTGCTCTTTTTGTTTATGTATCATTTTGTAAACTAAATGGTATTGTTTTAATGGATTTGCTGAAGAGCACAGCCAAGCATTCAGCTCATGAACTGTCCTCTTTGATTCATTGCTGTTTGAAATTCAGTGTGTGACTGATCAACTGAGTTCCATAGAATTTTTTTTTTCTTTATGTTGCCTGAATCAATCAAACTTTCTCAGTGAGAAACTGTAATTTAAAAGAAAACACACAAAACTGAAAAACCCTATTTATATTCTAAGGCCTGGATTTTTAGGAGTGCAAAGCAGCATTAAAGATGGCTTAAGAAGTCAGCTGGAGTTTTCCTGGCATGAAACAGCACAGTTAGTGCAGTTTGTCTTACAGCACTTCAGTGCAGTCCCAGCATTGTGAGCAGGTATAAATCTGAGCAGCCCTGAGTGGGGAGGTTGTCTCTGCTTCAGTCTGGTCTCCAGGCTGTGAAAAGTTGGTCTGAAAATAGAAGGCAACTGGAGCAGAGCTGCAGCCAGGCTGAGAAACAAAAGAGAGGCCAAGAAAGAAGAGGAGAAAAAAGGCAGAGGAAAAACTTCTAACACAAAAACATGGAAAAAAACACATTATAAACTTCTTCGCAGTGGAGAATTTGCTCATTTTTAGAGTTGTCACAATGAAAAATGGAGGCACAAATTAACAGTATTCACTTTTCTCGGATGAATTAAAATCATATATCTATGTTTACTAAGTGTCAAAAGAAAAAACAATCCAAGAACATAAAGTTTGTTGTGTGTAAAGGAGTTTAGAACACAGACAATGGACCCAAGACATCCCTGGGTGTGGCCTGAGGAGTGCATGTTTGTAATGCATTGCATATGTCCCTCCATGCACATCTGATCTGGGGCTGGCAGTCTGTGCTGTTATTTCACTTGATTTGTATATTTTAAGAGCCCCAGCTCCTTCCTCACTGAAGATGAGGAGATTTTTTTTATATTTGTTTTAATTGGACAGAAGTAAAGCAGATTCCTGACAAGGCAAAAAATCCAAACATTTTTCTTTCTGTTGCTTTTTAGAGAACAAATATTTTTAAGGGTTCAGGGGGCTCTGCAAGTCAAGTGTCAGAGCTGGGAAATGAGAAAAGGTGGGAGATAGAGGGGGAAATTGTGATGAAAAAGAATGACAGAGTTCTGGCTGGGGAAAACAATAATGGATATTATTGCCTTCTGGGTAGAATGAAAGGACTGAGCCCTTGGCTGGTGTTAATTGGTCCAACTCCTCTAAAGTTGGTAGAGGATTGATTCACAGCAGTTGTAATCCTCAAGTTAAATCCCAGCCCCACTGGGAGTTTTATCATTGTCTTCAAAAGAAGAAAGATTGTAACCTGTGTGTTATTTTATTCAGTTACCCAGTGAATCTCTGAACAGCAAAAGAACCGGGCTCAGCCAGCTCTTCCCTGGGGGAGGAGTGGGGTCAGACTGCTTTAGGAACTAGAAATGTGGAACTAGCTCTCTGGAGAAATTGTCAAAAACCTTCCAAACAAGCCTTTGTCTAATCTTAGTAGTTGGTGCTTTTTTCACAGCTACTATTCGAAACTGCTGAACTGCAAAATTTTCAAATCCAAGCCAGGTGAAAACTTCAGCTTTTGGCTTGTTTCCTGAGAAGAGTTTGGGTCTGTGTCCAGCCTCCAGCAATGAGTGCTGTGTTTGCACAGGGCCTCCTGCTAACAAACACGGGAGCACATGCACACATCTCATTTTCACTGCGTGCTGTGCATGGGAAACTGTGCTTGATCCTGGCTTATCAGAGGATAAATTCAAGGAATATGAACACTACTGTAAAGTGTAAACCAGGCCAGGCGATGGGGGATGATGAGATTTAATGACAGGAAGGACAAAAATGCAGTCCTTGGTTGGATGAAATCTCTACCTGATGGAGTCAAGGTGGGATTGGCCTTTGGCTGTCCCTGAGCACCACTGCTGAGATTTCAGAGGTGCCACAGGCCACACAAACCTTAAGGGACAGAAAAACAGCATAAAGCTCCTATTTTGCATATTTTGTGGACTTTTTTCCCATGCCTTGTAACCATTGAACAGAAAGCTGCTTTTAGGTTGCTATTCAAGCTTTGGCAGTTTCAAGCTTAGCCTCCTTATTATGTGAAGTTGCAACCTGTGTATGCAGAATATTGACACATTCCTAATTATCTTACTCATATATGCTGAATTTAAGAAATTGAATTCAACTTCCCTTAGGAATAAACTTGGCTCTGTTCCTCAGGCTCTGACTGAAACAGTGCAAGGAACATCAAAATCCCACTGTCAACACCACACAGATCCACACAAAGCCAAGACAAACTCCCTCAGAGCCCAGCACACAGCTGCACATGGCTGCACAGGAAACAGGCACAGAAAAGCAGTATGTACATGGCTCAAAGATGAGCATATTCCTGGGGAGGAGTAACTTGCTTGATCTGAGTATTTTTCCTGAAAATTTGTTTCTTTTTCTGTTGCTGAAGAAAAAGACTGGGTAAAAGCAAACCCCCTTTGTCATAGAAATGTGGTCTCTTAAGGTGGCATTGACAAAATATCTGCTGTTTGGGGATGTTCTGTTCAAAAGTAGATTTAAAATTAGAATATAAGTTTTTGGAAGGAACTCACCTGGGTTTTTGTGTTGAAAATAAGCCTGAGTAGTAACTGCTGTGCCAGAATAGTGGTGTTATAAGGACTTTCATAAGGCAAAAGATAACAGAGATAGGTTTTTTTGTCCTCTTGGTGTTTTCTTTGTATTTTTCCCTTTTCTGGTGAACCTTTCCCCTGAAACTGTTCCTCAGCTTTTACTCCACACAGTTGTGGTCTTCTCAAGGTTGCCTTTTGTTTCTGTTTTATTTTCCTTTGTTCCTGTACTGACTTTGTAACTAGATTTTCAATTCCTTTCTTGGTCAGATTGCTGCCGATCCCTGTAGTGTCTGAGAGCTGCAATATTTCCTCCCATGATTGTTTTCTGTAATTGTACACCAAATACAGGCTGCTGTTGTGCTTGATGAGAAGTGAACAGTGGTGCACAGCCATCACTATCTGAGAGCTCACTATAGACTCCTGATATTTCAGCATTCTTGCAGAGGTGAGGGTAAGGCTCATGCCTCCAGCTGCAGCTTTCCAGCTCTAGACACCTTTGTGGGCAGGGAAAGCATAGGAGGAGAGCAGGATAAATAATTTTGGTGAGGAGAGCTAGGCTGAGGGTGTGGAAAGGGCACCTTTCCTTTTGGTCAGCTCGAAATGATGGCCTGTATTCTCTGCCAAGCCACATCCTTTCTCCTTAAAGCTCTTAGCTGTTTAGTCCATTCTCAAACAAGTAATTTATTTTCTCTTTGAACACAAAAATAAAAAAATCAGAAAGATCAGGATTATATACTCAGATTTGACTTTTTTTTCCTTTACATGCATGGTCACAGCAAGCCTAAGTTTGTGAATAGATGGGCTGAGACCTCAAAGGTGTTTTACTTGTAAATTTTATCTAGGAATTTCATTTGGGAGTTATTAGTGATGGGCCCTTTGGGGGTTTGCCTGTGTATCAGGACTGTCCAGGCATCAGATTAATTTTGTGTGAGGACAGAAGAGTTGAGGAGAACACAGGCCCTGGTGACACCCTGTCCTTCCTCTGTGTCCTCTGTTGTTCCACCAGCCTCTCCCTGTGCTTGGGGGTTGCCTGGAACCTGGTGGAGAAGCCATGACTTGGGACAGTCTTGTAATTCAGCATAGACCAGCACCACACCCCTGACAGTAAAAGTGGGCAACTCGAATCCAACAAAAAGTTCAGAATGCAGATTGGAATGTAGCCTGGAAGCCATTCAACATCAAAGTGCCACGACTTTAATAAGGACAAGCAAAGAGCTGGAGTCAAGAATAGCTGGCACATGGATCCTTCTCATGGCTCCTCTTAGCTGGCTCTTGAGAAATGGGTCACCAAATGCTGGAACACTGCTGCAGCTATCAGTGCTGGTAAATAGCTGCAGCCCTTTTAATTCTGTCCAGCTTAGGGGAGCTAAAAATTCCATCACATCACACCACAGCTTCCTCTTCGTGCTGCACAGGCACTCCATAAATCCGCACAGCTCTCTCCCTCTTATCTGAATCGCAATGCAGTTATTAAACAAATTGTAAGTCTATTTCATATCCTTTTTACTACTTTGAAAACTGCACAATATAAGGCTTAATAAAAGCTGAATGCTCCAAAACTGCTCTTAGAACTGAAAATATGACTACATCAAAAGACTTTACAAGGGCAGGATTTTAATGGCTGAATAATACGCTGGAACAGAGCAGTAATTTCTTCTCGAATGCTGGGATGAATTATTTATGCTTTGACAACATTATGTGTCTCTAAAGCAGCTTTTAGTTATTCGCCTATTGGAGGACACAGCTGATCCTGCTGCCCACTCTTGTAATTACATTAACCTCTTGACACTACATGACAAGCTTTTCCTGTGAACTGCGATCAATAGCCCATAACTGCTACCTATTTAATAGGGCCATGGTTACACTTCAGTTCAGATATAATTAGCTCTTTCCCCCCTTCCTCTTTTAACAGAGTGTGGAAAAAGCCCATGTTGTTTAAATTAAAAAAAAAAAAAAATACACACAACAAAATAAAGGCTGTTAAGGAAAAGAATAAAAGCTTTCAAATCACTGAATGGGCAAGTAATATGTTCCCTGAGTTTGGTTCAGGAGTGTGCAGCCCTTCCATTAGTTCACATCTGCATTTAAAAGGAATGGGAATTCATAGCACGTGAGGACTTTTAGGAATCACTCACAGAAATGTTGGCACAGGTGGGCAAGGCTGTGACAGGATCCAGCTGAAGCACACGCTGACAATGAGATAAAGGAATTTTGTTTCTCTCTGTTTCACCAAGCTTCCACATGTCATTGCATCCCTTTGGAGCTAGCTTGTCTCAGGGATATGTTTAGGGTCAGATAAATACTTACAGGGTTTGAAATGAAAGTGTTTGACTAATTGTGTTAACACTTTTAAATGAGTAACACTCTCTTGAAGCTAATCTTTTTGCTGTTATGGACTGTTTGAACAGACTAATGGATACAATATGAAAGAGATTGATCTTCATCTTGATGTAATAGAAATTACCTGTCATGGGGCCTTTAAAACACCACCTCATTCCTTCATCTGTAGGTCGGTGGCCATGCTCATGCCATTGGCCCAGACAACACTGCCTCAATTGTAATTTAAAATTTTATAGTCTCTACTCCAAATAATTCTTTACATTTTCATGTGCTACTTTGCAAAATGGCCTTCAGGAACTAACGAGGTTTTGTGAGGTTTTTTAATTTTGTTTTCTGGTTGGTGGGTTGAGCACTTTATACTCATTTTAACAGTACAGGATAAATGCTTGTAATTAGGCTTTATAACTTTATAAAAATAGGCACTTTACAAGAGTTGTCTTCTTTTAATCAGGATCCAAAGAAATCAAGCTGATGAATTTCTTTCCAGATCTTCCAGGGAACTTCCAACCAGGTTTGCACTAAGAACAATTATTGCTATCAAAACATGACAAGACAATATCGGTAGTGAAAGAACCTGACTGGTTTCCCTCATCAGAAACATATTCCTCGAGATTTGTGAAAACTTTCTGTTGGTGGCTCTATTTTTTTAGGAACCTCACTCAAATGTGAACCCTTTTGGACTTAGATGCTTAAATTTATGTAACATCTGGGTCTTAGGACTAGCTTGTCTTCTCTGAAATTACTGGAAAATATTTCTTTATTGCTTCACTTCACTGGTAGGAAATGGTTTTTTGTGAGTGTACGTGTTGTGACAAGTTTTTTTAAAATACAAAAATTACAGACTCTAACTTCAGCCTGTAAGTAGTTATTCTCTAACTTCAGCTTAAAAGTAATTATCCTCTAAAGAAAATACATTCAGTTGTAGTAAAAAGGATAGCTTTTGTTTACTTGTGTTTGTTCACTTTACTGGCTTAGGTGGTGCTTAGCTCATGGATGTTGCTGAGGCTCTGGGAGGCCTCCTGTCCCTGACTGTGCCTTGCTGTCCCTAAAACAGAACCTGAACTGCTCTGTGACATTGCTGCTCTGGAACAAGGGTGAGGTTTGATGATTAACAGTATATAGTACCAGGAAGGCTTACCTTTGCTTAGTAAATATTTTATTTCCTATTTCAATACCATAACAAAGCCATGGTTTGCCCTGCCCTCAGAAGCTCAGAATAGAATAATAGATATGAAAGCATATTTCTTCTATAAAAACTTCCTTATCAGTGTGTGCAGTTGCTATCTGGACACTTTTTTTTTTTATTCAGCACAGACAGATTAACAGAATGGTTAGTACTCTTCTAAATTAGAGTAATAGCCCTGTTTGAGATGGTAACTAGGTGCTCCTGGGAATAGCACTGGAGTAATCAACCACAAGGCAGAGATTCCAAGGAAACTCTGAAACACCTTCCCATTTCTCCCAAGAGACAAAAGACAAGAAAGAGAACAGCTGAATATGCAGTTAATAATGTATAATGAGGTAGAAGTTTAAAGTTGATGATGATTCATAATTGTTATAAGAAACCAGTTTGTCAATTCATGAATTCAAGACAAGCTTGTTTTCCTGCACGCTGCCTATTGCCACTCGCTGTAGCTGCGAGGTGTTGTACTGCCTTTCAACAGAACTTCATTTTTGGAGACGTTTTTTCTTTCCTTCAGCATGTCTGTCAAGTAAGCAAAGGGTTTGGCTAGGTTTCTGTTCCTCCTCCTTAAATTAAAAAAAAAAAAAAAAAGGATGCCAGTCAGATTTTCTAAGATATTTTTGGTAACAGAATTTCCCTCGCACAGATTTGTTGATCCCAGTAGCTGACAAGGTGTGTTAAAGCAAGTTCTTCTAAAACTGCTGTCCTAAGGAAAATGATAGATTATCTGCTTCTCTGCAGAAGGCAGACATCCTCTTTTCATGACTTGAGTGTGCCAGAGGTTCTCAAATGTGAACCTCTTGTAGCCTTGACAATCTTGAGAATAGAGCTGAGGACAGAGAGGTAAAGGAGCTGGGGGAGGGCAGGGAAGGAGAAGGAGAAGGAGAAGGAGAAGGAGAAGGAGAAGGAGAAGGAGAAGGAGAAGGAGAAGGAGAAGGAGAAGGAGAAGGAGAAGGAAGGCTGGATCTCAGAGCAGGGCAGCAGCAAACACCACAGCAGCTGAATGGGTCAGTCTGTCTGAGACACTGACACTGGGGAATGCATCAAATGAGAAAAGGGTCATTTAGCAGCTCACTGACTTCCACAATTAACAACCCCTCCACCCCAGATGGAAACAGTGATCATTTTCTTGCTATTTTTATGAGTTAGTTCTGGTAAGATGTTGGAAGATTTCAGCCTTTCTTTGAGGCTCCTCTTGTGTTATTTAACATGTCAGTTGTGGTTTGTCCACCAAAGAAACTCTCATCTATTTAGAAAAAAGGAAATGTTTCATTATTCCCAGTTGACAAAGTAGGAATTGAGACTCACTAAAAGGGAGTTATTTTATTAAAGGTCACCCAGACATTACGTGACAAAGTCAGGAACAGAAGTCAGTTCTTCAGGACCACAAACCTGTTCTTTAGTGGCAAGGATGTTTTTCCTTCTGCATTTTTACTGTTTGGAATAGCCTGAGAAGCTCTTCCTGACAGTAGATTTGTTTAATGGTATTACAAGATTAACACTAGTCATCTGGCTGGAATTTTCACTAACAAGTCATATCACTATGTGTTTATTTAATATGAGATAACCTTTCATCTTCCTGCCGGCAAATATTTCATTTCAGAGATACTAAGCTGACTAAAGTTACAACTTGCATGAGCGATACGGAATTTGAAGTTAAACAGCAGAGTGTTTGTTATATTTATAACTGATAGCAAATGGGATTTCAGTTCATAATTAAAAATAAAAAACTCAGGAGCTTGTCAGCATTAAAGTGAGGGAAGTCCACAATGGGAAATGCACAGCACAGCTGAAGTATTTATGCACCTATTTATTTTCTTGCACACCCATGTGATTAATCTGTGCTATCAGCTGGGCTCCCAAACAATGATTTCCTCAGCTCTATTGCAGGGAGCAGGGCACAGCATGAAATGAGAGAGAGCTGCTTCAGTTTTCCTGGGCTGTTCTTTGTGCTGCAGCAACAGGCAGAGCCTGGATTGTTATGAGCAGGGTGTTCCTCATCCTGCCAGGCCTTTTCCTACAGCCCCTGCCAATTTGGCCTCACAGTGGGGTACACTGGTCTTTGAAGGCTGAATGAGCTGAGAATGTGGTTTTGATTCTTATCTCTAAGCAGATTTGGCACCTTCATCTGACCTGGGGAAGGGGAAATGAAAATCAAACCTGGAATCACCAGTATGGCAATGCAAAGTGCTCCTGTGGGGCTGGCAAGACACGAAATTGCAGGGTTCATCTTGAACATAGGCACAAGCCCATTAAAGACTGTATTACCCCAGCTTGGGAGCTTCTATTCCAGAGGACACTGGTGCATTCTCTTCTAGATAGGAGAGTTCAGACACCTTCTAAAGGCACCTGAATAAAAAAAGTCTATGAGCATTTCATTGAGGTAACACTGGAAGACACAGAAAAAGATATTTTCCCTGTTGTGTGGTAACCCACCCGTTTGTCTATACATTATTTAACAATGGTCACCTAAGAGTGGCAAGCAAGGGGTATCTCATGTCCCCTTTGAGATGTGGCAGGAATAGTATTCCATTACAGCATACAGTATCAATAATGGCTTCACAGATACATCCTCTGTATCCAGTGTCCCTTTTGAACTGGGAAGGAGAAAAATGGTAACATGATCACACTGTCCATAGGCTGGGAGGTGGGATCCAGCTGGGCCGCCTCTGTTGAAAGAAAAAAAGCCTCAAATCCAGCAGAACAATTTGCTTCCAAATTTGTTTTTCTGTTGCATTATTCCAGATTGTCTGGGGGGCCTGGGGGGGTGGTTCATGCTATGAAAAAGGATTTCAGCTGCTGCATAGTAGCTGTCTGCAGCAAGCAACCCATGAAGGCCACCAGCTTGTTGGGGCAAGCAGAGCACAGGCACTCTGGAAAGAAAAACCTGGAAAGCTGGGCTCTGTATTTAGATATAAGTTTGAGCTGCCTTCACCCTGGGTGGGTCTGGTCCTGTTCCAGTATCCCAGGAAAGCCAAAGGGACAGAGCTGCAAGATGCTTGCAATGCCAGGGGTCTGACACAAGCTGCTGAGCATCCCTGTGCTCCTTGGCATGAGGGCACCAGGCTGGGCACCCCTGTGCTTAGAAATCTCCCTGTGGGGCTGTCTGCCCAGACTTTCAGTAGGATTTCCCCTCATCTGTTTCACCTCATGCTTCTCATCCAAATCAAGTAGATGAATTATTATTCACCAGTCTTACCCTTTCATACCTCACAAGTCTTCTCACTTGATTGTTGTTTAACTCTGTGCAGCCCAACTAAACCTCCCACAAAATCAAATATGTAAAACTACGGAAAAATATATTTCCTATGCACTTTCTTGCTCTTCACAGTGTTTATGTGCAGCCTCTGATGATTTTTAAATGTCACTTGTATTTTAAAATGATTTGATTAAATGTTTCATTAATTTTGCTCACACTTTAGTTAACTATTGCCGTACCTAGCAGTCTCTGTCAGGTTGTTTGTTCACTTCTAAATCAGTCCTGCAGTCAAAGGAATTGACTTCCATCTGCTCTGCAAGGGTCTATGGCACAGATTGCCACAGAGTGTATGGTATTATTTTTGCTTCTTAACTAGATGAACATAACCCTCCTAATCACATTCCTGTGGGAATGATCATGTATAGAAAGCTAAGATTTGCCTTCCCAAGCATTGAGAGAAAATCTTATAAAACTCAATTTCCATAGTAATTGTAGTAGATAAAGGTATCACAGATACTCACATCCATAGAACATTTTTGTGTTTGTTTCGTATTCTTATGAGATTTCTTTATTTCTTGAGTGGTTTTGTGTTATGCAGCCACTTCACTTTTGTCTATGGTCAAAATCTGATTTATCGAGATAAAGCTGTTATTTCCACAGGAGATGTACTCTTGAGCTGAAAATAAAATGTAATATACTCTGGGAAAATGCAAACTAAGATATATGAGAACAAAGCATGCTCCAAATTGGCAGGGATATAGCAAGAAATGATGTAGTAAAAAGACTCGGGATTGATTGCTTCCATAAAATTAGCTTTGATCTGCAGTGTGATATAACCGGAAGAAAGGCTAGCACACTTTGGGGCTGCATTGATTGGAACATGTCCTGGAGCAAATAAACCAGAGACTGGGTCTTGTTTAACTCCTTGGGGTTTTAATGCTGTGGGTTTTTCCCCAGACTAGCAGCCCTCAGCCTTTCACAGTGATATCCTGGGGCCTCAGTTACTCTTTATGCATCTTCATGCATCTGTCTTTGGGATGTCTTGTAAAGATATCAGTGGCCCAAAAAATACTGATTGCAGAGAAGAAAATTGGTCTGAAAGGACTGCTGTATAGAGGTAAACATAAGGTGTTCTGGTAAAATTACATGCTTAGCAGGATAGCAGCTAAGTAGCAAATTAATGCAAAATAATGTAATTGATGTATGTAGAAGAAAAACAAGGATTCAGTCACACCATAGAAGCTACAATATAATTAGGAGCAGTAAAATGAACATAAAAAGGAAAAAACTAGTTTGAATATTAAGGAAAAATATTCTGAACTGCCTTTAGCCTTTCAAACAACATCCCAAGTGAGGCTATGGGGGATTCTTGAAAATTGATCCTATAGGTATTAATTAAAGAGCCAATAAACCTGCAATCGAGAGCAATCTTATCTCTCCTGGAGGGATTGCCCAAATGATCTGTGCAATATTTTTTGTCTCTATCTCCTCTGGCTTATGCAGATGAAAGAGAAAAGCAGCAGTGATGTCTTCAGCACAGGGGGTGACCTGGCTGTGGATGAACACTGGGTCCACCAGCCCTGCAGACACCAAATGGAAAAGGGCAAAGAAAGGAGGGGGGATGACCAGAAGGCACAAATGCAGTGCCCTGCCGAGAGCTGCATCAAGGCAAGAGAAAGCAAAGTGCAACAGGGGCTTTAGTGAGGAAAAGGAGCAAAAACTTTCTTGGAGGGCAAATGTGTGCTCCTGTGGCTGGACCCAGTGATGAAACAGCAGCTCTACAGCAAAACAACACTCAGTGCTTGGGGTCAAATGGTTCAGCAAAGTGCTTGGGAGCTGCCTGAAGGCAAGGGCTGTGCTTTCTGTCCCTTGTTTCAGCCCTTCTTGCTGAGTAGGTCCTTGGACTGCTGTGGAGGAGCACAGGACCCCCAGACACCTCTGGAGCTGCCTGTGTCCCTGGCTTGCACTGGGTCATTCCCAGCAGTGGGCACCTCTCCCTCAGGCTGGGGAGACCTGCTCCTGTTTTTATTCCAGCTAGGACTAGATGAGAGCACTGTTGAAAGTGAAGAGCTGTTTTACAGACCTGCATACAAAATGTGTACATGGATATATGTTTTAATGCATTTGTGGGAATCAAGCTGAGAGGGGTGAAGCTAAAGACTGTTTTCTGAGTGTATAGTAGTAAAGCCAATAATATATTCCTAAATGTGTGTCAGGTAAAAATCAACAGCTAAAGTAGTCATTGTATCAACTGCTGGCTGATATGCACCTTGGGCATCCCAGTCTCACTGAAAAGGAAATTGTCTGTGCAGCCAGACCCATGCAACCACTGAGGTGTTGTGGGTCCCATGTCTCAGCAAACACAGAAATCTGCAAGACCTCTGTCTCCTAACACGCTGCAAAGCTTTTTCCTGTTTAGAACTGGGATTTTTCTCTCCCTTAAGGAACACCAGGTTTGACTTCTCTCACACATTGTGGGAACTGCAGGTCCTGGGGAAGGGATTCCTGCTTGGTTTTGTGTGCACATGAGCCTGCTCAGGTGAATTGCTTGAGAGTGTGGGAGGGTAAAGCATCATTCTGTGTAATAAACATGTGGTTTATTTTGTGAAAAGATGAGACTTTGCTATCTGTTCAAGAATGTATTTCTGCAAAAATCTATGTGATTTAATCTAATTTCAACACTATGTAAAGGAATTTAAAATGTAGTACTTCCCATTAACTGTTTGGAAATGCAAAGAAAATTGCAGTTGTTGGGTTTGTGCTTCATTGACGTTGTAGTTGTTCTCCTTATTTTCCAAATGTTTTTGGTCTATTTAATGCATCTTTACTTGTGTGTAGGTAGCTTAATTGTTATACTGATTTCTTGTACCAGAGCTCCAGTTAAGTGGATGGATAGTGCAAAAATGCTAACACCAGTGCCTCACTTTTTTTCTGTTTAATTTTCTTCTGAAAGATGGCCTCCTATTGATATCACTTTCCCTTGTAATCACATTGGCAATTGTTTGAAGGTGCAATGGGAAAGCTTTTAAACATGTCAATGTTCCAATTACCTGTGAGTATCAGCAGTGGAAGTGCTTTTGAGGTCATGCAATGACAGATCAGCACAAGTACAAGGTAACTTTTCTGACCAGGCAGCAACTAATTAATGTTGCTCGTGCAATGAGAAATGACTTTCCATGGCAGCTGATAGAAATCAACCCATAATGTTAAATCGAAGAATACTGGCAATTTGCCAAGCTAGTGAGGATCACAGATACCCTGCAACAGAAAAAAAAAAATTCTCAGATAAATGACCTTTGTAGGTTTTTCATCTAGATCCCATCAGAGTGGGTGTTCTAGGTTTCCTCTCTTGATATTCCTCAGAAGAAATTTGCTTTGTTTTTCCCTACCTGATTGCTATAGCCTTTAGAGGATATTTGTTTTTAAGCCACAGCCTCTGTTATTTCCTTTTGCTGCCTGAGCTTAGTGAGAACTCTGTGCCTCAGACATGCAATAAAGCCCAGTAGCAGAGGAAATAACAGCGCAGTTAACCTCCTTAACACTGATAATAAATAAGCACTAATAAGATATGTACCAGGGTGGCAATTGCCCTGACATAATGAAATGCACTAGTTTAAATAAGTGGTAGCTGGTGTCATCATGCTTTTCAGTAAAGAACCTGTGCAGGCACTATATTTTCTGGGTAATTTATGTGTCAGGTTTTGTAGGCAGCTTGGCTGCTGTTAAGACATTTAGTCCAAGTGGTCCAGTTTTCATAAATTCTTGACACCAAGCAGAACCCTTTGTTTTTACAGGTGCCTATCTCTGATCTGAGCTGTTTCTTTAAAAATATTGCCCAAGTTGAGGGGTGGGGCTGAGCATTCTTAGAAATCCAGTCTCTGTATTCTGGCTTTTTGGTTAAACTGCATTTCTCTGGATTGAAGCCAGCTCCACTGAGGATCTTACTCTCCAGTTGCTGCCGTGACTCTTGATAGAACACAACATCTCTGCCATCAATTTACGTCCTTGCAGACCAAACAGCTCTCTTCATCTCACCCCACTGACAACCTACCGTGACAGCCGTGTGAATATACACACTCTGGAACTGGAGAGGAGACTTCACTGCAAGGCAGTTCTTCAGGGTGGCTTACAGAGGCATTTTGAAGGAAAGATTGAGGTTGTCTTTGCAGCAGGCCCAATCCAGGAAAATACAAAATGTCCCCCCTCAAATGGGTTGTCTCCCAGCTTGGGCCCTGCTTAGAGCAACTCATGTGCTGTAATTGAATTTCTATACCTACCAAAAAAAAAAAAAAAGGTATTGAATAACCAGGAGGTGTTTATAAGTAGCAATATTAATTAGACAATCATAGTTTATAAAAGCCACATGAGGATGTGATTTGTGAATCGTAACTAAGTCTCAGGGATTG
The DNA here is from genome assembly GCF_021018805.1 of Prinia subflava. Classification (NCBI taxonomy): domain Eukaryota; kingdom Metazoa; phylum Chordata; class Aves; order Passeriformes; family Cisticolidae; genus Prinia; species Prinia subflava. The sequence continues at coordinate 8,085,312 of NC_086257.1, read as the reverse complement.
TGCTAATTTATTATGGTTTGGAAATAGAACTGTAAATTTGTAAGCGTTGTGCCTCATTATTACAATTATTATTTTTTTTACTCCACAGTTCCCTTGACACTTATTGTGTTACTAAAGACAAGAATAATAATAGTAGAAAATGGTCATGTTTTATCTCTGTAATATTACTGGCAAATTGAGACAGCATGGTGGCAAAATCATAGAAGGAGATTTCTCTGAAGTGCCCATGCCTTTGGTTTATGGAGCTTGTTAGATTTTCGTCGTTGCTTGGTTGCAAAAAAACATCTGTTCCTGCTTTTGGGAAATATTTGTAGCACTTTTACAGCAGGATTTAATTACTGCCAGTGAATGGTGGTTGGGTGCCTTACAGTACTAAAAGATTTTTATCTATCCTCCTCTGTATCTATGAAGTGTAAATGACAAATAGGAACACTATTTAACTGTGACTTTAGTAACAAAGGCTACTTGCTGAAGAACTATGTGGTGAGAGAGTTCAAATGATGGTCAATACTCAAAGGATTTGGTTTCAGAGTAGCTCACACAGTGATGTGATTTGTTTCTTTTTGAGCTGCATACTGGAATGCAGCTTGCTAAATCCTAGAACAGTTGGCCACAGTAAAATCTCTAACGTGAACCTTGAGTGAATTTGAGGTACTGGGAACTTTCTGAGCAGATGCAGTCAGTGTTGCTCATGGTTTTTTAAAGTGCTGATCACTCTTGGCTCTGAACACTATGCTTTTGATGGAGCTTTGTCTTAATATTTTTTTTTCTTAGGGTTTAGTTGTCCATCTGCTGTTTGGGAGAGATGTTAGACATTTCTGTTATCATGAAGGCACAATCTGATTTGTATACTGTCTGGAAAGGGGGGCATCTCACTCCTCCAGAAATATCTAATGCTTCAGTGTGATTGATGGCATTTGATTACAACAGTTTCTCTGGTAATTAGAGAGAAGCGCAATACCTGAGGCAGCGGTAGTGCCAGCTTTGGCTCCCTCCTTTCTCTTCAAAAAGCTCACACGACTCTGCTTTTTTAAAGCCTGCTTTCTCTCTGTTGTACTAGAAAAAAACAAAACCTTTTCCCACATCTGATGACTTTGCTCATTTGAGTTATCTGTGAATTCTCTGAACTCTTCATCCCTGTCAGTCGCAGTGCTCCAGAGAGGGAACCAGCAGCGGGTCCTGCATTCCAGTGCTCCATGTCTCCAGCTGAGCAGAGAGGATGGCTGTGCAGGCAGAGAGCCAGCCTCGTCACAGATGTTCATGGAGCTCTGCTTTGGCCTGGGGAATCTTCCTCCTGCAGCTCCCTGCTCTGCTCACACCCTTTTTGTGCAGTATTTGCATGAGAAGGAAGGAGCCCGGCTTGGCTGGCAGGGGCAGGCCTGGGAATATGTGCAGAAACTATTCAGTACTTATACATGGGGCATTGCATATGAAAATCATGATGTTATTACAGCCTGTAAGAAACATTTATATTAGTGTGGCACCCACAGGTTCTGCTCTACATTTATGTATGCAAATAAGTGACAAAGCATTTTGCAGTTTGCAACTGAGAACCCATTTTTTTTCCTTTAATCTGTGTCCTCATTCAGTTCCTGCAATGACCTAGCTGTGGCAAAGGTTCACACTGTGGTATTTGAAAATAGTTTCAAACACCTTCAGTGTTTTTTAGCAATACTGACATGCCTGCACAGGCAAACAGACATAGTCTGGACTTTCTTTGTACCAGCAAAAAAATGCATTTGCCAGTTTATTTTGTGTATAGTTCTGGAATTGAAATGAGCCATAGCCCTGGGACATTTTACATTGTGTTTGCGTGGGGCTTTTCTCAGCACAGACACTTGGAACCCCAGCAGACACTGTTATGCTGGCAAAAGCTTCATGTGTCAGTCTCTATTTTCTTTAAAAATTCTTGGAATTCAAAATCGAGTCCTGCTGCCCCTTCCCTTGCTTTTGGCTGCCAGTGCTTTGCAGAAGGGTTGGTGATGGATTGGTGTGTCTGGGTGTTTGCTACACACCGACCTGCAACAGCCTGGGCAGGGTCAAGGCTGCAGGGAGGTGGAGAAATCCTCCCTCAGCTTTCTCCTGAGCCCTAGGAACTCACCCACATCTCATTCATTAGCGAAGCTAGCTGGTCTGAAAGCAGCATGCAAACCACTCTGGATTACTCTGATGCAAAAGTTTAGCAGCCTGCTCCCCCAAGGAGCGCCAATAATTCAACTTTTAGACCTCAAAGAAAGCCTGGTTTTGAGGGCCCAGTTTGAAGATGAATGCGGGGCAGTGTTTGTGAAGAAGTGGGAGCTAAAGACAGCACACATCTTGTTAGTGTGAGGCGGCAGGGCTGCCCCTCACCTGGAATCTCTGCAGATTAGCGGCTCCTGCTGCACTCACAGCTCCACAATGGGCTCTTCATGGTGCCCTGACCTGCGCCACATCCAGAACAACTCACATTTCTGCTCAAGCTATATGATTTCATTGCTCTGACACAGGCAGGATTTATAATAGCAGGGAATGATGGGGCTTTTTCCCTATCTCAAATGAGTGACAATTCTCATATTCTCTCTCTGTTGAGCCTCGTTGCTCTCAATTCTAATGTGATTTTCGATCTTGCATACATCTGTTTGCGAAGGTAAATGAGATATTTCCTTGTATGGATGTAGGCAACTGATGGGAAGGTTTACTGAGGTGGTTTGCAGTGTAAACACCCTGGATTCAAACAGTTATACAAAATGTCAGCCACTGTCAATCCACAGCTGATTTATTTGGTCTCTGAAACCTCACTCAGGAATTCATTAGGAAATTCCTGCTTTCTGAAGTAAGAGGAAATCTCCTTCAATGTGTACCTGGTAATGTGACATGTAAGGCAGGATACCAGAACTAGGAATTTTGACATCAAGATTACCACTTCAGTCTGAGAGATGTTGCATCTGAAAAGATTTGTACATGGGCATGAGTCCTGGAAACAAATTCAAATGTTCAAAGACCTAAGTGACTGAAAACCAAAACTGTGCCTCTGGAAATGTCTTGTAATGACTTAATTACCTTCTCTATTTAAAAAATATGCTTTTTAGTTCTAGTCTGAAGTGACTAAATTACTAATTTCTGGATGTTGCATTTCTCTATGGCTTTTTCTGTTCTTATTAACACTGGATCTTCTTTTCCTGTAGGTGCTGCCTCAGGTATGTCTATGCATGCTCCAAACTCATTGCCTGTTTGTAGTGTAGACAAATACTGTTTCCACTCCAAAGAAGGCAAACCCAGCATAAAGCAGAGGAGGATTCAGATGCAGGAGGCTGGTGACAGCACAAATGTACCTGAAAAACCCTGCAGCCACACTGAGCTGTGCTCCCACCCTGAGAGCTCGGGGTATTTATTTCTTTTGCCTCTCATTTTGCTCTGCTCCAAACACAGCAGCCCTTTACAGGTGAGATTATCCCCTGTGAAACCCTGCACAGTGAAAGACTCCTTTCAGTACAGGTAACAACATAAGTTTAGGAAAATGCTAACAATAATAGATTTTGTTCTGCATTCTCTAAATGGTCCAAGCTCTCCCATTGATTTTAATAGCTCTTTTGCCTGAGTAGTTGTTATGTGAGCAGGTTATGATTGAAATGGCCTAATTCTCATTTACAGGAAATATGTATGAAATAGAAATATCCACAGCCAAGTCATCATTATATGTGTGGTAGAAAGGGTTTGAATGTAGTAGAAAGTAATTTAGCTTTAAAGGTGAAGGTGCCTCTCTTTTCATTTCCTTTAACTATTGCTTCTGCTGCTTTTTTCATGTCTTTTTCCTCCTTTCTTGTTAGCTTCTTCCAGGGATTGGAAGCTGAATGGTGATTATGTCTACACCTCTCTTCAGCTCTCAGGTTGTGATTCTGCACTGGTCAAAAGTAGTTGTACAAATTCTTGAGTACATTAAGGATTTCCTTTTCTAATTGGAAAAATGCCCCCCAATCCAAACTAGCTTAGAATTTCATGTCCTGTTACTCCCATGCAAAGCCCTTGCCTTCTCCAACAGAATGAAAAAAAAATAGATTTAAAAAGTATGGTAAATGTACATTTATCCATTTGATCCCTCAAGGTAATCACATCCTTTTAGATTCCTGAGGTTTGTTTGGGTTTTTTGCAGCATGTGAACCAATATTCATAGAACAAACAATCTAAAGTCCTTCACTGAAATGACAGATAACATTAGCACATGTCTGTAGTCTTCAACAGCCTCCTCCTGCACTTTGAAGAACTAGACATATTGGTGGAAATGTCTCCCTGGTTCTGTGATGTAAGATGGCACTTGTATCAATCAAGGAAGCACTTAGGAAACCGGAGATAAAGCTGTAGCCGAAGGATTTTTTCCCCTGAAAGTCTTGCTGCAGAAAAAAGTACATTAAGATAAATACCCCAGTGTCACTTGCACACAAGGAGGCCTCTTTGTTGAACAGTGTCAGCAGATTAAAGAAATGAAAACACACAGTGCTGTCGTTCCACTGTTACTCCAGTGTAATTCTGATATTCTTCACTTGGGAAGTTCTGATGTTCTTCACTTTCACTATATCATGTGAAAAGAGAGCCATTCCAGCTTTTTACCAAGATCATGACAGGAGAGTTCAGTCCCTCATTTCTTAGCATTTCTTAGAAAGATTTTTATGCCAATGTATTTATTGAATATTATTTTTTTGCAAGAATGAAAGCTTTGTTCCCTTCATTCCAATCTACTGATTTGCATGTGTCCAGGTATAACTTTGGTGCATGACCTGTGTGTGAACCTGAGAGAAGAAAGGAAGGAGGGAGAGAAAGGGTTAAGGGAGGAGATGACCATGGAAATGGAATAACCTTGCCTGATCATCAGGAGAGAACAAATTCTCCAGGGGCCAAAGGATTACAGTGTCTACAAAGGTACAATAAAGGGGGAGGCCGAGCTACTCATAGTGTCATCACAGCTGTAATTCTGCAGCCATAAAAAACCCCAGTGTGTCATTAATTCAGCCATTCTGCTTGCTGTAGAGATGCTATTCCAATATTGCCATTAATTCATCTTTTTACCCACTGATACATTATTTTCTGCACAGATTCATTGTTTTAACCCTCAAAGTGAATTAGCCTGTGGCATATTTCAAAGGTTTCTGCCCAATTAAATCCATCCAAGGACATCCACATTGCATCAGAGCCACTAGCAATACATTAGCAAAGATAAAAATCCCGGTCAAGAGGGTAGGATATCTTTAATGGGACTTTATCACTGAGACTTGAAGTTATATATACGTGAGAAGCAAAATGTGGTTGGCAATTCCCACAGAGATCATGCACTCTAAAATTACCTTAAAAAGCACAATCACTAACAGCAGCATTTGTCACACTCATTGCTTGTTAGTTTAAACCAGAAAATTACTTCTGAATAAATGCTGATTTGCCACAGAAAATATATAAAGCAATAACCTGTAACTGAAAATGATCATCAAGCCCCAGTATTGCTGGGACTTGTTTTTTATGCTTGTGGGTGATGAAAGGTTTTTAGCTAAAAGGAAAATAAGCATGCATAGTGCTGATAGAGAGAATGGGGCAAGGCGAGGCAGAGTGGACACGAAAGGAGAGCAGGGGCTAAGCAGCTTTGGTGGACCTGAGCTTGTCTGGGCTCTCAGTGCCATGTTCTGCAGAATGCAGCACCAATGCTGGTCATGCTTTTGCATTATCTGCCTTTTCCAGGCTTCCTGCTGCTCTGGATTAGGGAGAGCCATCTGTGTGCAGACCTACCCCTCAGTGTTTCTGTTCCCTGAACAGCAGGCTGGAGGAGATAGCAATGGAAATCACAGATCAGACCCTCTGCTTTTGTCCCCTGTCCTCTGGGTGCACTGAGCACAACTGGGTGTTTAATTTTCTGCTTATCATCGTTTTCAGAAACTGAGATGAGAGTAGAAGTGAGCTTTGGATATGTACCCTATTTCAAAGTATTTCCCCAAAGTATTTGTGCACCTGTCTCTCAGTGCCCTGCCAGTTCAGGTACTGAACCACAGGGGTGCTTTGTGCAGAATCCCAACTCTCCTTATCCTAGAAATTAGGGAGAAACCTTTCAGGATACAATCTGTTTTCCTGGTATTAGTAGCTGTTTGTATGACTCTGACACAAGGGTTTGATGCTGCTCAGTCACAGATTTCACTGGTTTCAGAAAACAAAAATGCAGGCCAGAAAGACAGGACAGGTTTTTACTGGGCATTTTACCACTCTAGGGAAGGCATTTAAAACACAAACAGACAACATGTAGCACATGCACTATTAAGCTTTTACAGGGCATTATTCCACTCAAGGGATGCTTGTGGTGTGAAAAGAGAGAGAAACAACCCAGGACACAGAGAGCAAGACAGACCTTTATGAGGAATTATCCCACACTGGGGAGGCTGCTATTGTGAACTGAGGGAAGAAAAACAAGGCAGGAGATAAAGATGAGAGATTTTGCTGGCTTTAATGTCCACCTCTGTGTGATCTAAAGCCTCTCTGGTAGCACTGGCTGAAGGATGCACACTGAAAAGCTCATCCTAAGATATCGTTCTGTTTTCCTGTTTGGTAATTGAGGAGGTTGAACTGGGCAGTTTTTCCCCCACATACTTTGTTCTGGGAAGAATTTTTTGTCTCAGTCCCTAGGATAAAATGACCAGTGAGGTGCAAGTGAATGCACTTTTCAGAACTGATGTTTTTCAAATGCTGTGAAATAGAGCTGTATGAAAAATAAAGACCAGTGGGATTTTGCTGATAAATGGAGTTCAAGGAGAATAGTTACTGAGCTGAGGTCAAAATAGGCAAATGGTTTTAGGCAAAAGGAAGTACAATTTCAAAATGCCACTTTTGTTGTGAATTTAGATGTGAACAAGAGTGTGTTTTCTTAAATGTCTTAAAATAAAGAATAAACAAAATACCTTTGATCCTAACCAAAACTTTTTATTTTATCAGATTCTTGTGAGCTTTTTAAGAGAATTTTAATTTTTAATTACTCTGAATTTATGTTCTTTAGGCTTTACTTGTTCAGACAGCAATTGCAATCATGCAATTATTTGAGTACTGACATCAGTAAAGCCTCATTCCTTATGGAGTATGATCCAACATTTTCCTGTACAAATATGTTACAGTTCCTGTGGTGTTTGAGAGGCATGAATCCTTCTTATAGCTGGGCGTTCATAAATGTGAGCTAAAAGCAGAGGGCCATCTAATATTTATCTAATATTTACACTTCTAGATGTTCTCTGCTTCCAAATATCAATTACCAGGATTGTGTAAATCACAAGCACGATGAACTCGGAATAGCTACAGTGAGTTTAAAAGGTCTGTACAGGGATAATAAGGAGATTGTGAAAAATCTGCTCTAGGAAGTCCTGGAGACATTTTCAGGTAATTAATGCAGTGTGTGGAAACCTGAAATCACCACTGGTTTTTTTGTTTGTTTGTTTTATAAACTAGTAATTTAGGAGTACATTATAGGAGCACATTAAATTAACCATTATTAGATGAGGAAATGTTAAGATTATTAAGATAGTAAAAACCAATTAGTGTAGGGTTTTTTGTGTATAACATGGGTCTCTTATAGAAAACCTATTATGCAGGAGGGACTATAAAAATTTGGGGGAATATTTCAGGCAGAAGGTGGGGTTTCAGGTTCTTGAGCTTTTTTTTTCAGCAGAAAAAGAGTGTTCTATGAACAATGTTCTCTTTGAAACACACTGATGTGACGTTAGGATTGAAAAAAGTGGTTCCCTCAAGAGGATTTTAAGGTAGTGTGTAAGAAGTTTGTCCATCAGTCTTTTGGGAGTAAGTTGTGGCAGCTGGAAGAAGAACATAAAATTGGATATTTGTTCATGTAACACTGGAAACAACTTGCTTGTTTGCCCGTGCTGGAAATGTTTAGATATCTTTCCTGGAAAGTTAAACATCAGATTTGCTTCTGGTTAAGCAGTGAATTAGAACTGTTTCCATTGACATTAAAATGTTGACATCACTGTAAGGATATTGGAAATGAGGTAAGACTCATTCCTAGTTTGTGTCTTGATAAAGAAAAACATGATTCTGTAAAAATATTTACAGAGGGAGGTAGAAGATGTCTTTAATAGCAAGGCAATGCACTTTCATAATGACACAAATCTTCTCAAACAGTTTGTATCATTACACTGCTTTAATTTTGCTCCTGTGGCTGTGACAAATGATCAGAATTTTATGACCACTTCAGACAGAAACTATACAAGGTCAATAATTTCTCCATTATAATTTTATGACATCAGACACCATTATAATCCAGCATCACAATAATTTAGCTGTTTCCTGAGCTGTTAGCTGAGTCTCTGCTGTTGATTCTTGTTGGTCAGGGTGCTGCTGTGTCCAAACCCATTTTTTCAGATTAGTCTCAAGCTGGAGCCAATTAAGGGACCTTCATGACGAGTGTGTTTCCCATCTGGTAGTTTACTCAAATGATCTCTCTTCATTTACTGATCCCAAATGCCAGCTCTTCATGTGACCAATTCTTGTCCTTCAGCATTACTTTCATCCCACAGGGCAAAGCTGTCAACCTGAATTCCATTTGATCCTTCTGTGTGATAGCTCTCTTGGAGATGCCATGGACACACACACCTCCCACTTTGGGAAGTAGTGTTTGCTTTGATATGGCCTATGGACTGAAAATATAACTCCAGCTTTGCAGAGAAATGCACAACTGCCCCTCCTTTGGGTGTACCAGCTTGTCTGCCTGTTGCTGACTCAATGTGCTGGCACGTCCCACCTGGCTGTGCTGGAAATGAGAATCCTTTTCCCAAAAGGAATAGTAAATTCCTGATCTCCACACAGTGTCTGTTTGCTGATTTCTATCTTCCCTGGACCAGAGGCTGGAATTTTGGAATACCTCCTTTGGAAAGATTACGAGTGATATCTGTCACACTGGTTTTTTGGGGTTTTTATTTTGGTTTATTTTCATGGGTTTTTATTTGTCCTGAGTGCCCCAATAACCCTTAACTCTCCAGACCAGGGTAGCCATCCCTCCCCTGGGCATCCAGAAACCTTTGAGCTCAAACTGGGACCTTCATTCCTGGACTGCTGCTATCAGTGAAAGCAGGGCAGGAGGTTTGGGCTGGGCTTGGGCTGGGAAATCTGAGCAGCAGCAGCAGCTCCTGGGGGGAGCAGGGACACCTGGGCTGGGACTGTGAGCCCAGGCTTGGGGTTGGATTTTTTCCTGTTCCTGGCTGTGGGTGCAGGTCCTGGGGCAGCTGGGGTCTAGGGCTGTGCTCAGGGTTCAGACTGTAGTAGCTGAAATGCGTGTTTGTGTGAGCTTCTGAGGGGGTTTATGTGCTGAAAGGGCACCTCTGACACCTTAAAGGTAACCCAGGCAGGGAGGTTGCTCAGTTTCATCTTTTTGTTGTCTAGGTTTGTCCTTTGTTTTTGACCAGATTGTTGCCAAAAATGAATATGACAGCTCAGAGAGGAAAAAAAAAAAAAAAAAAAAGAAGAAAATCTGGGTTTCACCTGGTTTTATCTGGGAGAAAATGGTTTGCTGCAAATCTATCATTAAACTTTCATTTTATTTAAAAATTGGAACAAATTCTCTTGACACACCATGGTTATGTCCAGCTTTGAGCAAAGCAGGTCTGTGCTCCATGCTTTAGCAAAAGCTGAAATGGGGCTGGGGCTGTGAGAGTTTGTTTTCCTGGCTGACATCTCGCAGCAAACACGTCTCGTATCTGTGCAGAGAACATCTACAGCAGTCATTAACGTGGGCTCATTACAGCCTGCCATCTGTAGTGGCGACAAAATGAGCTGCATTATTGCATCAAAATGCTCTGATCTTGAAATGGGTTTGCCCTGTATCTTCCTCCAAACGTGCCAAGCAGTCAGGGAAATCAGCACTACAAGGAACTTTCCTGTCTTTGCATTTTCAGTTCCATTCCTCTCTCTCAGTTCAGAACTTGCTGTATGTTTTGGAATCACCTCCAGGTGAATAAGGGTGCTGATCCCTGTCTCTTTGTAATTTTATTTTATTTGGAGTTTGTCTTCTTTATGCTTTTTTTGGGTTTATTTTTGGCCGTGGGTGACAGATTTTATTGCCATCCTTTCTTAAGTGATGCTAAACGTTGCTCAGCCTTTGAGTGAAGTGTGTAAGATGTGCCTTTGGGTCAGCACCACTCAAAAGAGAAAATACCTTGTAAGCCCCTGCTCAGACACAAAACAATGCGTTTGTTCAGAAAGGGAGAAAACATGAAAGAAAGCAAGGATAACGACAGAGACAGTTTCTGGGCATAAACAGGTAACCTGATCTTGCAAGATTATGGGAGATTAGTGTTCTATCAAGGAGCAGAGAATTCCTTTTGGGAGAATAAAACCAATGGATTAAGCACAGAGGTACCTGTTCCTGTTGTGCATGGCAACAGCATTAAGGGTTCTGCTTAGCAGGGGAATTAAGGAAGTGTAAGCTGTCCCTTTGTGTAAGTCTTCTCTGTTGGCAGCATTGCAAGCCCCAACAAAATCCCCATTACCTCAGAGGAGTTTACATCCCCATTGGTCTGGGGTAATGCTTCACTCTGTGTCAGAGTCTAACAAAGGAAAAGTTTTAAATGCAAACTTTTTCCAAAGTGGTGCTCAGAAATTACGAGAGAAGGAAACCCCAGAAAACTTTATCAGACCTGTTAGTGTCCCATCTTTGTTCCATCTTTCTCTGTTTCTGTGGAGGTAAAAGAAAAAAAAAAAAAAAAAAAAAAAAAAAAAAAAAAAAAGTTAAGTTTCTTCTTTCATCACTTCCAACAGTTTTTCCTTCTGTTTATTTTTTCTTTTGTTTTTAAGGAATAATTTTGAGGAATCATGCTCATTTTTCTTCTCTTCCCCATACTGTACTGTCCTCTGTCTTTTCTCCAAGAAGATGCCTCTCAGTCCTGCTGCTTTACCTGAAAACTGCTCTGTGCTTTGCTACCTCACTTCAATTTCTGCCTCAGAAAACCTTAGTGAGGTACACATCACTGGAAGATGTGTAGGCACAAGGACCAAAGTGAATGTGTAGAAAAGTTAGAAGACACCCATTTTTATTGCTATCAGATCATACCCTACTGAAGCAACCTGGCTGCACTGTAGTGGCTGGATGGATGGATGGATGGATGCATCCTTAACAATGAGCTTGATCTGATTAGGCTGACTTTTATTCATTATTATTTACAGGAAAAACTGAGGTTTTAGAGATGTTTGTAGTAGTTAGTGCTGAAGGTAAGTTGCCTTCCTTGGACTTCTTACACCTCTCAGTTCATCACAAGCAATTCTTTTCAGATAAAAGAAATTAAAAGAAACATAAAAAATAACTCAGAACTAATTTTGAATCCTTTAAGTGAAGCTTAAAGAGGGATTTTCTTTAAAACAATCTTGCCCCACCCCTTTCCCACCAGCAGGATTACAATGACAACTGGAATGTGTTTGGCAGTACAGTTAGCTGGGGGTGCAAAGTGTGCTTGTGGGAAAGAGCTGCAGTCTCCAGCATGCAGTGGAGATGAGAAAACTCTCTGAGCTTCAAAAAGAGTTAAAGGAGGAGCTTCCCCATGACCCAGCTCTTTGTGCTGCTAAGAGAAGTGAGTGGCACCCCCAGGCAGAGCAGTAACCAGATCCACTGACCTCTACTGTAATCTGGGCAATCATTTTTGATTGACCACAGGCTTTTAAAATCTGTGTCTTTTGACAGTATTGGAATGCCATTGGACCTGTCTCGTTGTCTTGACTTTACAGACAGCTAATGGCTGTGTGCTCACTGGGGGCTGGATGTGCTTTTAAATGAAATACTGGCAGCCTTGCTGTCAATCTGTCCCTCTTTCAGTTCTCTGTAGCTTTGGACCTTAATGGACATTTTTGGCTAAATTTGATTGAGGATATTGGTTTCAGGGGTGTTAAGCAGTGCTCAGAAGGGGCTGCTGCACATCCCCCCTCCCTTGAAGCAGGATAATCATAATTTTGCATCTGAGCCATCCCAGAAAGCAGCAGCAGCTGGGCAGTCCTCACACATGGGACTCCAGTTTGACAGCAGCAGCTACAAATCTCTGTTGGTTCCCAGATTTCTTTGGGAACCAACAGAGAGGGCAGGAGTGGTGTGGAAAGGGTGCTGATGAGAGGAGGAACTGCTAAAGACAGACGACACAAATGGGTAGGAAATTTGCTTTACTTGGTTGTGATACCCACAGAACAATTTTCTTAGGTTCTATACTTTCATTTCTTTAAACAATGCGAAAAATTGCTGGAGAAATTTTGTAGTCTAGAAAGGGTCTGGTGTGATGTAAGGAGAAAACTGCACTGCAAATGTCCCTGCAGGAAAGTAATATCTTTCACAGGAAAGGTAGAGTTTGAATAGAATAAATTACAGTAAAACCTGAATGGAAGGATTAAATAGAGGATTACAGAAAATAATTGAGATGAAACCAACACTTCCACCTAAATTGGATAGTACAAGTGTGAAAACTGCTTATGGGGCTATTGATGGGAGTGCTTAGCCTGCCACAAATGCCAGTCTGTAACAGAATGTTTTTCAGTACAATGATGAATGGTCTCAGCTGGGACAGGACTTTTACTTTTTTTAAGGTAAGTTGCCATAACTACAGAATGCCTGGAAACCCATAAATTTCCTTGTAAGTCTGTACTGAGGCTGGCAAATTTTATACAAAGTGAGATCCTTGGGTGCTTGATCTGCTATTTGTGAAATGATAAATGGATGGCAGAGGAGACATATCTAGAGAGGCTGGAGTTGTATTTATCTGTGTTCCCAGGTTTTCCATGGCTGGGGAGCTTTTAGCTGGACTGAGGGACACAAGTTATAGGAAATTACTGTATTCAGACTGGTAGTAACATCTTCCTCTGGTGACACAGAACCATTTATTTCTCCTGCCCACAAAATAAAGGCTTTCTACAAAAGTGCTCAATATGTGACCTTCTTACCTATCAAAATTGGAAAAGCAGGAGGGTGAAGGGGAGGGAAGATGTAAGTTCCCGTGTGCTGGCTGGTTTTGGAGGAGTGGAAAGCCCTGCCTTGCAAAGGGAGCACTGAAATCCTGCCTGTGCCACAGACGTTGTGAGTGTTTAAAAGAAGTTTATCCATCTCTTTGTGCCCCCTGTTAGGGCAGTGCAGGTTAGGCACTGCTTCCCTCGGGAATGTGGTGAGGGGGAACTGGAATTGAGGCCAGCTGGGTGCTTCTCTGAAGGTCACAGCCACAAACAGCCCAGGCAGGCAGAGCCTCTCAGCTGCCCTGAGGGAAAGTGAGGGCTGAAAGCTGGGAAGCAGCTCTGGGGATTTTGTGGCTTCATAGGAGGATTTCTTTCTAGGACAGCATGGATAATGTCCTCTGTAACAAAGGGTTAAGGAACTGGACTGCTATCCCAGTTTAGAAACTGGATTAAGTATCCATTTAGTGATGATCACTGGTACTGCAGCTCAAAGCCTGGGCCTGGATAAAGCTAGACAGAGAAAAAGGGAAAATAAAATCAGTGTTGTTTTTTCAGTGAAACAATAGAAAATTGGTGCAAAGCTAAAGTATATAAAATGGAAAGAGAAAAGAAAACTAGAAACATCTTTACTAAAACTGGGATACTGCTGTCATGGTTAAGAGAAATATATGAGGTATTTTCTGGTTTGCTGGACCTGGCCTTGTGGATATATAAAGGAGCGTGATGGATGAAGAGACCACTTGTTGCAAGCCTCCAAGCTGACAAGAAGGGAGCAGGGAATATAGTTCAGACAAAGACTGTACATGCCAGCTCTGTCATCTCTATTATTAATGTGCTGTGTTTGGTCCCTGCAGAGAGCTTAAACTGAGTCAGGGACAGGATGTGCATGCAGTGAACATTTCCTATGATACTGGATTCATAAAGCTGTTTTTTTATAATGGTCTTGAAAGTTAACTCCCTCTCCTCTTTATCTGTCTTCTCTTCCAGAGATGTCCTAAATGTTTGCTTTGCCTTGAACTGGTTCCAGCATCAGCCACCAAATATTTCACTTGTACTGAAGGGAAAAAGAAAGAAGCAAGGCTCACAAGGAAAAGGCAAATCTGTTCTATCAAAACTGTTGCTTAACTGTGACTGGTTTTGGAGTTTGTTTTGAAGAAAAAAAAGGGAAATGGAGGCTTGATGGGAAAGGACTACTCAGGAGTGAGTCTTTTTAAGTCCTCTGCTTGGCTTTTTTATTTTGCAGTCTTGTTTCCAAAATTGTGATCCACTTTCAGTATTCAACCTTCTTTTGCTAGGATAAGCTTTAAACATTTCTAGCCTTGAACTGGTGCTTAAATGAACTTAAAGCTGACAAAGCCAGGGTGCTGCCCTGTTTGGAGTGATAACACTGTGCACGTTGTGAGCTTTTTGAATATCTGAGTGCTTGTGAGACACTGGCCACTTGACAAGCTGGAAGTGCAGCTCCAAATTGCAATGAATCTTGGTGGTGGATGCCAAGGCTTGGAGAGGCAGGAAAGGATCAGTACCACTTCAGTCAGGAAAAGCAGCAGTGACAGCTCTTTTCCTCTCTGTTCTCTTGCACCCTGCTAACACTTGTACCTATCAAACCCTCTCAAGGCTTCTGTCTCTCCTAAGATTGTGCAGCCATGAAGTACAGGAAACTGATTAAGATTTGGGTGTACAATTCAATTTTTGAAAATGTGGATAGATTTTAGAAAAGGAGGATAACTACTTGCATTGCATTCCTATTGTATACTGGATGGGTGCATGGATTTTTTTTTCTTGGCAATCACTTCCCTTCCCTCCTTATTAATAGCATTGATTGGATTTGTAAACAGAGGAAATCTTCAGTTTGAGCAGCAGAATTTGCTGGGAGTTTCTGAAAGGCCTGTTTGATATAAGTAAGCTCTCTTCAAATAGTACCTTGATTTTACACACCCACATTTGATTATTTCTGTGCCCTTATGTGTGGCTGGGTCATCTCAGGATAAATACAATCACATAACCTCTCCTTTATGGCTGTATGATGCCAGAGCATCTTGCTTTTCCTGGTTTTGGCTAAAGACCAGCATTGCTGGAGACACAGCTCCTTCTTGGGCTGCAGACAGGCTGAAGGAGGAGACCAGCCCCAGGTATTCTCTGTCACCCTGAAGAATGCACAGTCCTCTGGTGTGCAGCAGCTTGTGACACTGTCCCTGGGATGGATTCGTGCTAGCAAAGACCTGCTATTAACCTGTTTGTGCTAATCAGATTTTCCTTGGCTGAAAGGAGCCCTCAGAGAAGCAGCTTGGCTGGGAGGCTGAGGAAGCAGCAGGCAGAGGTGGAGGGAAGCTGTGCTGGGACAGGGGCACAGCTCCACAGCTCTGCTGCTGCCACAGCTGATGGGGGAAAGAGCTCAGAGCCACCCCTCTGTGCTGGGACAGGGGCACAGCTCCACAGCTCTGCTGCTGGCACAGCTGATGGGGGAAAGAGCTCAGAGCCACCCCTCGAGTGAAAGGAGCTCCAGGTCTGATGGGAACAGCACACACCATCTGTGGTTTGGGGCAGTGAACCATCTCCTGCCTTTGAAACCCAATGTTTCAAACTTGGCCTTCCCAGCTTTGGCCCATTTCTTCTGTTACTCAGTAATTTTAGTGGAGAAGGAGCTCAGCTGGGTGGGATGGGGTCTCCATCCCTGGGGAGGGAAGGCTCCCTCTGCAGCCACCCTCAGAGAGGAGCACTGCACTCATTCTTTATCAGCAGCACTAAGGAATGTTTTATTACTGGGGAAATAGGTAATTTATTAAAATCAATGAAAGAGTGGAGAAAAATGGGAGTGTTTAGGGTAGAGAGGATGTATTTATCGGAGCTGGAGCATAGCCAGGATACTTAGATTAATTTCTGCATTCTTGCAGAATATTCCTTGGGATCAGTAATGAGAACAAGTGGCCATTTGTGTCTAGGTTGTCTCTTTCAGCCTCTTTAGGAGGTGAAAAAAGAATCCATACTGCCCATGGGCTCCAGAGTTTTACTGTATTTGGGACATTTCAGCTCAGCTCCCAAAACAAAGAGCTGGCTATTTAGAAGTGTTTGCAGCTCTGATAAAACTCTTACTACTAACTGGTAAAAGTTAGTAATGGAGCAGCTCATTAGGCAACACTACCTCTTTCTGTATATTAAAAGAAGAATGTTTTTCAAGTAGCAGGAAGCACCTAACTGTATCTAATTATAGAGAGTAGTTGGTAACTATGTCACTTTTATTTTAATGGCACAATCAATTTTATAGATGAAAGTTTGAATTCAAACTTAAGGAAACTGTAGCTTTAGGCAGACAGCCAAAGCTTGAATTACTGTACTTAGTAACTTGAGGGGGGAAAAAATTATTTATAGAAGGTTACACATGTCTATATTTTTTTATAAAGAGCTCTTGATTGCTTTTGTTTTATGTTTCTTTGGAACTGTTGACTAGAAGTCATATAAGAAAAAATAATAAACTAGATAGCTCAAACTTAAGTGGCCGAAAACAGGAACATATGTGTATGGTCTCAAAATAAATACTAATCAGGACTGTGGCTGGATTTTGGAGTGAAGCTATCATGGTTTGACATGATGGAAACTATTCAGACTTGCCTCTTAACAAGAATGATGTTTATGTTTTTGTCTTATTTAATCTGAAGATGTTTACATTTTCCTCTTATTTATTCCAAGGATATACTTTTCCCTGGCTGAAGGGTTATTTAGACTGGATAGTTTTGAAAAGCTGTGTGATCTCTGAAATTTTAGACAAAAAATCCCTCTTAACTAATGCTGAGGTGTGGAACTTGAATCTCTCTGAACTTCAGATTTTGTACAAGGTCAGAACAAGTGGGTCCTTCCCTGGCCCTTTTTGTGGGGAGTGGTGCAGGTAGAGCTGAGGGGTTTTATGTCAAATAGGGCATGAGCTCGTTATGAACTAAAATATCAGAACATTTTTGCACTTGCTAATATGTGTTTATTCTCCAAAATTCTCATAAGTCAGAACTGACTTTTCCACTTGACCTAAATGGTTTTTTGTTATGTGTTTCAGTTTTTTGTGGAAATTTTTCTTAAAACAAGTGAAATCTTAGGGTATTCTTAAAAACATCATTCTAGGGTAATGTTAAACTCTATTTTGTATTTAAAACTAAAGCTGTTGCAGATTAACTCTTATAATGTGTAGAGTAAGAAATAATCTGAATTAGCTTTCTAGAAAACAGATAATTAATGGAGAGCATGGAGGAATGTGTGAAGGTGATTTTTTCCTCTTCTGTGCACTGGCTTTTTTAGCTAATACCTAAATAAAGGAACAAGGCTATCTCTCCTAGCTTCCACAAAATTATTATTCCAATCAATCTAAACAAAAATCATGGATTTCTGGTTTTGCCCAGTGGCCAAAACAGAAATGCAATCCTGAGCTGGCAACACTTGAATTAAACTGTGCTTAAATGCACCACAGAGACTCAAAGGTCTGCAGGTATACTCTATAATATACATGTGCTATAATTTTAGTGAATAAAGGGTTAATATACATTAAAATATTTGCTATTCCATACCTGCCAGTTTAATAATATTTTAGGATTATGAGTAGTGGTTTTTAAAAGCGTTCAAAGCTTGCAAGCTGCGCATTCCAGGCTTTCTGGTAACAGCTGGAAATCCCTAATTATGGTTCACAGGTTACACATTCATCTGGCAAAATCTGTAAATAAACCTTGAAAGGCAAGAATTCCACTTCCATAGTTAAATTCTGAATGCTGCAGACTCCATCACCAGGCAATGGGCAAATAACTCCCCAATAATATTACCTTTCAGCACACCAAAGGATTAAAACATCCACCCCTTGCCAGATTAAGGAGGGATTATGATGTTGGTATTTATGAAATACACAGGTTGCTTGTAGAGTGAAAATATTTGAAATACTTGGATGAACTTGCTGCTTTCTTGCTGATTTCACAACAGGCTAAAAGATAAATGGAGCTACACCCAGCTTCCATCTAATGGCAAATCTCTCTCTAAATCTGCCTTTTTTGCACTGCTTTTTCTGGGGGCTGAAATCTTATTTACCAAGAGACAAGGTGGTGGATGCAGAGTGACTGTGGGCTGAGGTTATCTGAGCCTCTGCCTCCCAGTGGATGTCACACACTTCACTTCAGCTCCCAGACCACCTTCAGGAATAACAGCTACCTGATTCCTCGCTCAGATTGCTGGTATCACTCAGATTCTTCATAATCCAAGTGTTTATTCCAGCAAATGTGATTAGAGAGTCACCTTTTAGAGAGAGGCAATGATGCAGCATGCCCGTTGTAGAGCCCTTGACCCAGACTAGAGGTAAAGCAATAGCTGAGTAACCCCTCACTCTCTCAAGAGATCTACTCTCCAAACCACAACTAATTACAGTAATGGAAATGGTTAAAATGTAAGGGTTAGGAATAATTTCCCAGAGCAATTATATTTATTCTTAGGATTTCAAATTTATTTAGTTAAGGGAGGTTTGCTCAGATTTCTCTGTAGTTTTTAAAGGTAAAGGTAAAAATATGTGAATATATAGAGCCACGTGACATAATTGTATCACTCAATGGCAATTAAAATTCAAGCTTCCATGGAGATACACCCACCAGTTAGAGAAATCCAGCCTTTTTCACTTTTTTAGGAGAACTTATCTAATAGCTATACATTTAAGCTATTTATTTATGCACATAACACAATTAAAACAAAATAAATCAGCCTGAAAAAAATGTAATTTGCTTATGATTGTCACACATCAGCCTTACCAGCATCAGTCAGCCTGAGTGTCCTGAGGCACTAGCAGATGTAATGTCTGACAGAAAGCTGCTTTACTGATTTCCTGTCCCAGCAAATGTAGGTATTACTGTGCAATGCTCATCGTTTAGTTGGCAGTAAAGATAACGTGGGGATGTTTGCATTTATAAACGTGTGATTGAAACTGCACCCATTGCTTTCCTTCTCTGTTGCATTTTTGGAAAAGGCTGCTCTTCCTTGCCTTCAGAATTTGTTCTTGCTTAATGAGACTTGGAAAACATGTTCTGTCTGCATTTCTGATCTCTCCTATGGCACTGTAACCCCACTGATTGCAAGGGTCAGGCAGGGTCTGGGGGTGTTTTGTGCTCAGAACCTCTGAACTTGGAGCAGTCTGTGCTCTGAAATACTGCATCCAACAATTAAAACACTGCAAATTAAAACTGCTTATGCAAATACATTTATCTTCTCCTGGCAAACTCCTGTGCAGAGGACTTGGAAAATGTCTGTGCACTGCTGATGTCTTTCATGTGCTTGCTCAAGTGTGAATGCATCCCTCTACCTATTTCAAAAAACGAGATCTGTATTTACAACGTGTCCTGTTATCTCCTGTGTTTAATGGGGCTGTGTCTGCAGAGGTTCTGCTTTTCCTTTGTGCAAAGGCTGCAGAGATTAGCAAGACAGTGACAAGCTCAGGCACCACTGGTGGCTTGCTTGCCCAAGCTGGGCTCAGCAGCAGCACAAAGCTGCCCCTGTCCCCAGCTCCTGCTGTGAAGGTGACTGTGGGGCCAAGGGAGCTCAGCTCCTGCAGAGATGTGTTCTCCCCCAGCAGGGATGCCTGCAGAAATGTATAGAGTCACCCTGTAAACTGGACAGGCTGCCCAGAGATTGATTTCCTCTCTATGGCTTTGAGGTTTGTTTGTTTTTTACCATTCTTTATCTGGCACTCTGGTGTTGCACATGCTCAGCACAGCACCAAAACCAGACATGGTGAAGGACCAGAGCTCAGGTGAACGTGGGAGAAGAACAGAATGTTCACAGTGCCAAGCCCTGCTGGGGCCTCATTTAGGGGGTGGTGATTCTGTAAACTCTTCATTGTTACAGGGGTGTGATCCAGTGCAGGTAACACAAAGAACCACAACAGATCCACCTGGTGCCCTCTGTATATTTGGGATGTACCTTGTGTAGGCTCCACGTGTGTCCAGCTGGCCAAAGCCCTGCTCAGTCTTCTTACAGCCACCACCACCTGCACCCCTCTGTGTGCTAAAGCACCCCAAGGAAATCCCCTGAGGGACATGTGCAGGCTACTCCCAGCACAGAGGTCCTGGGCACAGCTCTGCTGTGATGATGCCCTCCTGGAGCACACAGACCTGAGTGCAGTCATCATTTTCCCAGTTAAACCCACAGGACCATCAAAACAGGTCATTCTGAATCCTGAATAATACTTTGCTAAAAGGGAGATGAAAGTTTATTGCTACCTTGAGCTGTGCTTGAGAGAAATGTTACAATGGAGAAAGAGGAGTTGCTGTTTTAGAAAACAATTTGTTCATTCTGCCAATCATTTTTATGCATTTGCCATTTCCTCATGCTGGATTTCATCCTGCTATATGGGCCTTATGCAGGAGCCAACATCCTCAACCAATGGATATTTTCATCATTTGTTGTTCTTAATGCTGTGGCTCAGTCACAAACCAATTTATATAACCATTTCAAAGAGAGAACAACATTCTGAACATCCAGTGCTGCAAATGTGTGTGTTTTTAACTGTTTTTATTGTACCTCATGGATCATACTCATTGTGCAGTTAGGAAAAGCTTCTACTTTTTTGTCACAGATTCTGCATATGCAAATTCATACTGAAAGGAAATGTCTTCATTTGTTGTGGTCAGATTTTGTTCAGAATATTGAAGAGTGCCTTACAATGTGGGATCCATTTGCTGCAATTTGGCTTGTTGCTATAAGGGATTTACTGATTAGTCAAGAGGAATGAGGGAAATGTGGCATTTAATTATTCTGTGACGAAGGAATGCTTTATCACTGGACAAAGGTACACATAATGAGAACAGGTGGATCATATGAAAGCACATGGGAAAGTTCTGCAAAGGAGAGAGAGGAAAAATCATTTTGTGAATGGAATTTACTATCATCTGTGTAAAAAGCCTTTAAAACCCTTTAATTTGCAGCTGTAAATGAGTTTACAAGTGGAGGTACCCAATACTTGCAGTTTTAGTGTATGCCACTTTATGTTTGTATGTTTGGGACAAACATTTCCACACTGAGAGGAAATCAAAGCAGTCTGGTTTGCAGCACCTGCTCTGGTGTGCTGTAAGCTGGCACCTGATAAGAGTGAGTTGTTCCTGTGGAACAGGCATATTCTCTTAATTATTTATAGAGTTACAGGAAGGAGTAATGGGTTGGGAAATGGTTGCTTTAGGAAAGCAACCCACCTGTATCTCCTGGATAATAACCCTGATGCTGAATTTATGTTGCTCATGCGTATGATAGCTAAAAAATATTAACCAGAGTTGCATAAAACCTTGAACAAAAAAAAAAAAAATTACATTTCTCTCAGAGAATTGTCCATAAAGGAAATTGGCTTTTGCTGTTTTCTTCACCCTGTACTCAAGAATCAACAACCTCTGATGACTGTAGCAAAGCAAATTGCAATGATGCCTGGGAAGCACAATCTCTGAGCAAATACTTGTGAAAATTACCTTCAATATCAGGGCTAATGGAACAAGATCTACTCTTTGTCATCTGCCAGTAAAAAAAAAACCCAGCCCATACTGATTTTGATGCAATGTTCATCTTTGTGCAGGGCTCTAAACAATGCTGTTCTTCTGTGTGGAGGTAATGTGTTAAAAAGCCTGAGCATTAAGACCCCTGGATATTGCTAGATGTAGTCTGTAATGTCTTAAGTAATTCATTTTAATACTTGAGTCTTACATGGCTGTGCCCAGCTGAACTGAGGATGTGCAGAGATGCTGTGCTGTAGAGATAGCAGTTTCTCCTCTAGTGGGGAGTGCAAAAATGCTGAAAGAAGCAGAGAAGGAATGGGGGCATAGGTATACTTAATTTTTGTTCCTGTCCTACTGAGAAATCCCATCTCAAGCTAAAGTGCTTTAATCTAAACCCAGCTTAAAGTGGGAGAAAGGGTACTGCACTGTAAACTTAAGAGCTCAGACACTTATTGTTTTATAATTTATTCTCTGAACCAGAGGTGTACACGAATCCAGTCTCTGCCATGCACAGATTCCCTCTGCTGCTGTGGGATGTTCTTATTGCCCTTCAAATGCAAAATTGCCCTCTCTGAAGAGGTATAAAGGTGTATTGCCTGTTAATAGTGCTCTAGAGGGAAAGAAGAATGATTATATCAATTTCTACCTTCAGCGTTACTGAAAAAATATGGATTTACGTGTGCCCTCATGACATGTGTGTAGCTGCAGCATTACAAATGGCAGGTACCTGCTGTTGAAAGGGAATTCCTCAAAATGTCATGCAGGTGAAAACCTGCATTCACCTGGGCAGGGAAGGAGAAGAAATGAGAATTTCAGTGCTTCAGCTTAGATCCTGCAAATAAATGAAAGTAGGTTTTTGTGCATGGAGATGATTTATTCTTGTCTGCTCTCCTACCCAGTCACCCTTTGTCGTAAACAAGAAACTGCAGTTCTTTGATACAATGATGTCCTTTTAAGCCTTAAAACGCAGACCCAGAAGGGTTTTGGTTTTGTGTTTGGTCTGTTTGGCTTTTTCCTGAAAACAAAACAAAGCCTAATAATTCTCAGCCTGCATGTTGAGCTTGTGTGCTGTAAACAATAAGTCATTAACAGAAGCCCTTGGATTACCTGCTGTTCTGTGGTGAGCTGGGGTGAGTGACTCATGAAACTTCTCCCTGATGTCTTTGCATGCCAGTGGTTGTTTAGCTCCTCATTTAGCATGCTTCTGGAGGTGCTGGTTGTATGGAAAATATCAGTAGACCCTGATCAACACTGCCATAATTATAATAATAATTATATTTTATTATATTATAATCATATTTATATTTTACTTACAACACCGAATGACCAGTTTTTAATATAGTGGAATGTTCACAAGGAAATAAGTGAACTTCAAAAAAATGCATTCATGTGGTGGTTTTTGTAAGTTTTCCTGGATTTTTTGCAGTTTGATTCTTTTGCCACGTGGCAGCTTTGGAATCAAAGTATGTCACACCAATGAGATCACCAGAGGCAGTACAACAATGTAAGTCAATGATTCTCCATAGTTTTGAAATTTTAAATTCATCTCACTTGATAGGGAGGAATATTTATAAAATGTTAAGGCTTGTCTTCTATTTAATTTTTTTTTTTTTTTTTTTATGTGGAACACTTGAGGTTAGGAGATTTGTTTGTAAAACAGGTAAGCTCAGGGTTTGTCCATTTATTGTGGCCCATGTATCTGCTCAGTCCCTGGATGCTTCCCAGAGAGCTGTGGGTACTTCCAGGAGGATATTCAGCCTACTGCAACCTGACTCTTCTTCCACGGGTGTCTCCTGAAAGTTATGTGAAGTTGATTAGACTTCTAAGTTAGGTTTCAGTTAGTTTTTAATTCTCTCTTCCTCAGGCACCTCTGAGTCCTGTACAGCACCCCATGCCACGGGGTTTTGCTCTCATTTACACAGCCTTTTAAATTCTCTCATACAAACAATAAACTCACACTTGTAACTCTGAGACACTGAGCAGAGTTTTTCCTGTGCAGTGCTTGAGTTCAAAGTCAGGCACCTGGAATTTGGGCTAACACTGCTGACAATCCACCAATTGTGCTAGCAGCTTTGGTGTGTAAACACCTGCATTTCTAAGGCACAAATAGGAAATTTGTTCATTTTATAGAGGCTACCAGGCACCCTTCAAACAGGAGTGGTTTTTAGCCAGCCTGGTCTTGCCAGGTTTGATATGGCTTGGTGCCATGTGCTCGATTTAAACTGGTAACTTAAGCAGCCATATCTCATTTCTGAACACCTGAGCTATGCAGAAAGCTGGTTTCACTTTAAACTTAAATGGTTTTTCAAAGCTCTGCAGCAGAGTATCCACACATCACAGATGATGTAACCTGACAGACATAAAGTGGAATTAAAGTGAAAAACGTGTACTGGTTAAAACAAAATCATCTCTGTCATGAATGAGAAAAACAAAACAGATGGAACTATGTACTTGGTCATGCATCAGAAGATCTCAGACTCTTGTAATATAGTGTAATTTAATAAAGGGGAAAGCCCTTCAATATTCAAAATGCAATAAAGTGAAAAATGTGATTTTGTAATCATGCTGGAATTTAGTATCAATAACTGCAAAATAAAGAGAGCATTGATGACATGACATTAGAGCTTAAGAAGAATATACACATTGATTTATGAATGACTGAGTTGATGTACACTTCAATTGTAGCCTCACCAGCATGCTGACAAAGTGGCTTTATATTAGCATACCCCGTGCTAAAAGGAAGATTATATTGTTATACCAAACCCCTCTCAGGTCAGAGTAACCATGCAGAATGTAGGGAGGATAAATGTCTTTAAACTTATATTAAAGCTCACAGAGTCCCTTCAGGTACAGCGGTGACAATTTTATCCAGCTCTTAATATACAGATATTTTCTGTGCTCTTTTCCTCTTGCAATAATAAATACAAATAACAAAAGTTCTTTCTGTACTAGACAGTTTAATCACAGCAATGTGGTCAGGATCCAGGAAGAGGAGGTCTTAGATACCAAAAGTCCTTGGGGATTTTTATGACTGGAAATGGGATCTTTGCCAGAATCTGCAAACTATCTTTCTAGAGAAGACAAGATAAAATGGCCTCTTAGTGTAGAATTGTGCCAGACTTTTAATTTCCAGGAATCTAGTGGGGTTTTTTTCTACTTAGAAGACAGTCAACTTAATTTGTAAATCAGATGAAAAAGAAATTTTAAGGAGGGAAGGGAGGGGTAAAACCAGTGACATTTTAAGCTATAGAAGCCCCCGTGGAAAACAAATTTCTCTTGGCAATCAAGATAGCTTAACAACCATACACACATTGTCAAAGGGAAAAATTACATTTTTCCTTAACACAGATCATATACAGATGACTGATTTCTCTTTCAAGTTCAGGCACAAAGGGGCTGTTTATTTATATTCAGAGTCTGACCTAACTCTTGAAGAGATGAGAAATGGTGGCTAACAGGCTCTCAAAATGCTTCTTGGCAAGGAGTGCAGGATAACAATCAGTGTAAGTATAAATAGCTCAGAATGGTGATAACAGGAGTGAAGTTGTTGCTCCAGATAATTTGCAATGCTTGCCCACTTAGATGCAATCAGAAAGGTTTTATTTACAGTATATATCAGTTCTGAAGCTGCTTTGGATACCTGCTACTTTTCCTCTGCTTGGGATGTGCTAGGAGTGTGCGTCTACAGAAAGAGAAAGCATCACCTTCCTCTCCCTTTAATTAGAATAGATAAAACTAAATGGTCTCTTGCAGCATTTTGTGTTTTGGTGATCAGCTGTGGCAGCTTGGTGTGTACTTGCAATACCCACAGTTCCAGGTGGTTTGTACCCTGTCCTGCATTCACATAGGATTGTTCAACTTACAAAATCATGTAAAATCTGGGTGAGTTCAGCACAGTACAATTTATACTAAAGGAAGGTAATGATGTGTAAAGAACTGCATAAGAATATTCTTATAACCTTTTTTCTCCCAAGGCTTTGTACTCCCAGTGGTGCTGCCCTGACAGGGTGTTTGCCCAGCTTTGACTTGCCTTTGGAGCCTCCTTTTAGCTGTGTCCTTTGCTCAACTGCTGTAATTTGCTATGTTAAATGGACTTTCCTGTTTAATTTTGAGATGAGTAGAGAAGAAACTTTGTCCCTGGATGGTCCCACTGCTGTTCATGCACCTTGCTTTGCAGGATTGTGGGTTTTTTGGAGATACATTTACAGTGCCCCCACAAGGGCAGAGGGAATGGTGGCTGTGTGAATGAGGCTTGTGTCTCCCACACAACTGTGTGACTGGGTTCTTCAGCTCTA
The DNA here is from genome assembly GCF_021018805.1 of Prinia subflava. NCBI lineage: Eukaryota > Metazoa > Chordata > Aves > Passeriformes > Cisticolidae > Prinia > Prinia subflava. Next base: position 8,059,601 of record NC_086257.1, on the reverse strand, counting down.
GAACCAGCATCACCCCATCTCTCTAACCTTTTTATAGCCCTGCTGATTTGATAGACACTGGGGCAGGATGGATGTGAAATGGCTAATATTACTCAATTGTGTTCATATAAATCTATAGTTGACAATTTTTTTTTTCAATATTGGGAAATCTGAGTTCTATCCCTTGATAATGCCTTTATAGATGCAGATTTTAAAGTGGCACTGCTCAGCTGTCTGGTCTTGCTGATCACTGAATGCTTTGCTAATCTTCCAGAGCTAACAAAGCAGTGATGGACCTAAACTTTGGAAAGTTCAGCATGAGCTGGAAAGTCCAGCATGACCTGGAAACTCACTGTGTTATGAAGTGAGATGAACAGACCTGCACCACTCAAGGAAACTGCAGGACTGCAAAGAGCAGGAGCCTTATTTCAAAGTGAGTCTTCACTAAACTGTTTTTTGTTTGTGTGTTCAATGTTATGTGATCTAGGAGCCTATGTTTTACTTGGTTGACACCAAGACTTCTCAAACAAGCTTGTGATTTGCTGGTGCCTTGATCAGTCTGTGTGACTGTGTGTATTTCTCTCTGTCAGCTCCACTGCAGGAATATGTGTGCTCTTTGCAAAAAGCACCACAAAGTTTTAGTATATCTAACTAGAGATGTCTTGAAAACTGGAGCTTTGCAGAACATTTGTAGAAGGCTCTCTGGAGGTTGTTGTTCAAGCTGAATTCCTGAAAATGCAGGTTTCCTTCCCAGGACAGTGGAAACACACATGGCAAGGGAGTTTATTGATGTCCTCTTGGAAAATATTACTTGGTAATGGATGTGTTTCTAAAGAAAGGCTGAAACAGGAAGGCTTCTGAGTACCACAAAATTAATCTTCAGGCACTTCTGAAGATTTGCATTTTCAATACAACTCTGCTGATGAAATAGTGGCTGTAGAAAAAATAAACCATTTTGAAGCCTAAGGCACATACAACTGGCCTGCTTTTTCCAGGCTGCTTTCTGACTTACATTTTCTGGTAAGACTACTTACACCTTGTTTTTATCTTGCTAGATCAGAAGAACTTTCTCTCCTAAAGCACTTAATTAAATGCTGGTTTTACTGTTAGTTTAATACCATGTCTATTAGCAGTTTAAGAATGGAGACAGAAGATTGAGCAACACCTCAAACTGAAAAAGTTTGCCACAGCTTATCAAGACACTGAAGAAAAAAAGGTTTTTAGCTTAAGAAAACCTTAGAACACATTAAAATGCCTGATCCATTTTTTTTTTCTGTCAGTGCAGGATTTCTTCATTTACAATTCCATCAGTGTAGTGCTGCATGAATCAGCCACAGATTTCCAGTGAACAAAAAGTGAAGGAATGCTCTTTGTTGTTAAGACAGAATTAAACCCACCAGCCATAGAAGTTGAGAGAACTTAAAAGCAAGTGTGAGTTAAATGAATATGTAGTGTAGTCTTGCTGATGAGACATAAAACGAAGGGTCTGATTGCTTATGGTTATTAACAATCCAATGGCTCTTTGTGTAAGGCAGGGCACAGCAGCCCCAGTGTCCTGGCCCATTTCCAAATATGTGTTCATTCCCCTTCCAATCTCCCTGAAGTATCAATTTGATATGGTATTCTCTCTTTCCTCTCATAAACCAGTATGTGCTGGGGCTACTATTTCCCAATCCAGGAGCAGAAGTTGGGATTCTCCAAAATAAATAAATAAATACTAAAAGATATTTTGGTTGTTTTAGTGCAAGTACTTCCTGACATACCTTTTCCTTGCATCTGTGCAAAGAGGTGTAGTGATTTCAGTGCTCACCCCTCTGTGGGAACCCAGTACACTGAAGAAAGCTGATTTGTTCTGAATCCCATACTTTTGTTTGTTTGTGCTCCCCTTTTCTGGCAGTTTGACATGTGATCTTGCTGTGACCAACTTTTAATTCAGTAGGAAATACCCTGTTTGTATGTAGCAATATTCCTCTCTCCTTTCCTGCTGTATGGATATTTATTGCTGAAGGAAACCTCCACCCTTACCAAAGCTGGGTGGAGACCCCCAGGGCATCTCACATGGCACCACCAGCTGTGTTTGGGCAGTGGATTGAGCCTTTCACTCATGTCAGAGGCAAAATTTTTATTGACTTCCCTGGGACCTTGTTTTTCATTTATTACAAGAATTAAATAGTATCAAATTAAACCTCACCATTTTCTTGCAGCAGCTTCTGAAGGCTGCTCATCCTGGGATTATCCCTGCATGCTGCTGACTGGAGTTGTATTAGAAGAGGTATGTGAGAAATCCCCTGAAACTTTCATTGTTTTCATGAGTTGTTTCCTTTAATGCAATAACCTAACTTCAAATTTTATCAAAAAATAAGTAAAGAAAATCTCTGAGAAAACAATGTGGAAAATGATACAACACTGTCATGTTCTTGTTTTTAATAGCTGTGAAAATATATTGTTGGGCTTTCTGAATTGCTACTCAGTAAGCAGCAAACACAGTTAAAGCCAGAATATACTGCATCTCAACATGTACTAAATTAATTTATCTTGACAAATTTCATGTAGTTTAAATAATTCATACTGTACTTTTATTAAAATCTGAAAGGAAAAGTAATGAATTCTTGGTTGCATGGTGTCTTACTGTAAACCTCTTACATTATTAAAATTATAAATGTAATCACTTGAAACAGTTGCCTTTTTTTTTTTCAAATAAAACTGGTTGAAGCGACTTTTTGTAGAGAATGATGATATGAGAAAAGTTGGAGGTAAAAGGAGGTGTTTAAATGTGATATTGCACAGATGCCAGTGCAATGCCAGGGCTGTCAGTATTGTCTCCACTCTGCACAAAGCAGGGACTGGAGAAGTGGAGAGGGGTTAAAGAACCTGCAAACAGCCATCCACAAAAACAGTGGCACATGTGGAAACAAGATTTTAACAACCTTATTCTTTTTCAAATTCCTCTTCTTCCCTGCACCAGCACCCCTACATTCCTGTGCAATGATTTTTTGTCAGCATACAATTTCTTTCCATTATGATTTCTCGTGGCTTTGTCTCCAGTGACTTTGTTGACCACCATTGTACATGTTTGTGATGAATGTCTTCATCCTGCTTTTTAATCTAGTTCTAGTTTATGGTTCTTGGAAAAAAATAGGTATTTCCTGTGAGAAGAGATTTAAACTCTCTTGCTGCATGAAAACTTTGCCCTCTCCTCTGAAGAGTCTCCTGAGCATAAGGATGGGAACAGAAGATCATAACCTCAGGTGCAATAGAAAGCAGCTGGAGAAGATGATCCTTAACAAAGAAAAGTTTGATTTTGTGCAAATTCTAACAGGCTGATATAATATTAGCTGAAAACATGTCTTATAGCAACAAAACTGCTTCTGAAGAGTGTGTTTGACAACCACCATTGAGCTTAGATTTGATGAAAAATTCTTAGTTCTCTTTTCCTATTTGAAGAGTGTGATTGTGAAATAGGTGAACCATAATCATCAGCATAACTATAATGTAAACCATTTCTTTCCTCCAAACCTTTTCTGAGAGCTATTTTTTTGCTCTGAATAGGAGGGCAGACTGTGCTCCCTCTGAATTCCTGAAGCTGTAAGTTCCTCTAAACTACTTCTCAGTAGTTTAGAATCGTGTTTTTTTGCTATTCACTGTGACAGCACAGTCTTCTGACCTTCTAAATGACATTGTCCTCACTCCATTTTCTCTCACCATGTCCCAGTTCCTTTGTCTTCTCCCCATTTAGTTTAGAGGTGTTGATTTTAGCCTCATTACAAACCCATTACAGGATCCAGTGTCACTGGCAGGAATTCAAGAAAGGCTCCATAATGCAATAGTTGGCCATTTGCAGAGGAGTGTCATAAAGAGATGCTTCCCCAAAGACCAGTGGGTTCCAGCCTCTTTAATGCTCTGTTCATCTTAATGGATGCCAAATCCACATGCAGTGTTTAAACTATAATAATAGCATACATATAAAACATAACTAAAAGGTGTGTGCACTGTAAAATGTTGTAGACTCCACATTCAACAACATCAGCAAGCTGTGCTGCAGCTGCCCACTTAAATATAGGAAGTCTTTTAAGTGTTTTGTCCCAGTATTGAAGAATTTTTGGAGGATTTTTGTGTCCTACAAGTATGTGTGAGACGTTTCTTTCTCTCGTGTCTCTCCCTGAGAGGCTGACATCCACAGGACCCCTAAAAATCAGCTGGAATGTCTGACACTGGCAGTACCCAGGCATGGTGGTGACCCAAAACCCTGCTAAGGAGGTCACTCTGCAAGAGCTGATGAGCAGTTACAGACCCTGCAGGTAAGTGGGAAAACTCTTCAGATTTTTTCTTATTAAGAAAATCAACTAAAAATAACCCTTTGTCTATCCTTAGGATCTTGGTTGTATGCACACACACATGAACCCATTTGTAGAGATGCTCCTCTTGCTGTTGTTTTTGCTCAGGACTGTAGTGCTGGGGATATAGCTGGATCAGAAATTAGGTAATAATTCCATTGGGGAAGACAAAATATTGAAATCCAGAGGAATAGGATAGTCTTATTTTTCCTATTTTTTTAACCAAACATCTTTCACCGTATTTCACCATATTTCAGATTTGTTTGGCTCCAATGCATTTTATTATCTTTACCTTATGCCACCCAAAGTGAATTGGGGTTTTGTTTTGTTTGGTTTTTGTTTTGTTTTTCTTCATTTAAACCCTCTGTTGATTTTCTTACTTACAGTTTTAGAAAAATTCAGATCATTCCCTGAGTGTGCCTTTGAATGAGCTATAACCTCTTCTTGAGAGACATCTACTGTTTTAAATCACAGGAAGTCCATCTGGCTTTAAAAATGTCCATATACTTAGCAACATGTGGACTAGATGATGATTTTCCTCTGGGAATGTAGACACCATCATTCATTGGCAAGTTTTTAAAACTTGTAATATTCTCTTCTTAACTGTGCTGAGAGGAGCAAATGAAGAATCCATTTATTCACTGTGGACAGAAACATGTAGTTAAAGCTGTGTTCATATGGCTTTCTTGGTTTGGCCAAAAACTACCTAAATCCCAATTGTGTCAGCCAGCAGTTGTATAACTTTAAGCTCTTCACACAAGAGGAATCACTGAATCAGTGAAATGTTTGAGTGAATCATGAATCAGTGCTTTAAATGCAGGCAAAATTTCCCTGGAAGGCAGGCATGGCTTGGGCAAGTGAATCAGAACTAAATTACACCCAACTCGGTTGGTTTGCAATCCCATATGCTAAAGATCTGAACAAAGCAGCAGACTGGGGATAAACCATCTAAAACAGTCTTGTTTGAGCTTGGTTGAACTGTTGTGGGTCACTATTCCTCACAGCATGCTCTTCCTAACCAGGGTTTTTCTTGTGTTAGCTTTTAAACACATTAATTATTGCATATTTATTTATGTAATCTCTTTTTATTTTTTCTCTAGTGGATTTTCTGTAGTGTATCACCAGTCCATAGGGATTTAATCTTCTCTTATAAGTAGAATTCCTTTTCATCTGCAAACAGGAACACCTAGCAACCATATCAGCCCCAGAAGTGCCAATATTTTAGGGTGTTTCAGAACATTAATAGAAAACTTAGTGAAATGTGAAAATAAGTGAAGATGCTTTACTGTACCTTATTCAATAGATATATTTTCCTACTGTAATGTAACCTGGAACAGTTTCAGAAACAAATAACTTGTTTAAATGTTTGTTCATCTAGAGGTTCTTCATGGCTATGATCACACAATATATCCTGCTGATAAAGTCAGTAGAGTTAGCAGCAGTTCTCTCAAAAAATCCTCTGGCTGATATTCAGCACTTCTCTGAGGAGTTTCTTCCATGCAGACCTTCCTAGTTCTAATTAGCTTCTCCCCACTTATTCTCTACCAACATTTTGTTAGTTAAAAATTAAATTATTTGCTTTGTTAAGCTGTTGCATGATTTTGAGGTACCTGTCTCTGACAAAAAGGCTGTAAAATAATATAACAGTTTTCTGTTTCAGTAGCAGATCAAATATATTTTGTAGCATACATTATTTCTGTATAAAAAAATATATTCACATTATTTCTGTAAAAACAGTCTGGGGAGAAATCTACTATATTACCCAATGTAGCTATTAAAGTCCATTACTTTTTCAAAAGCAACTATGACCTCTCGATATGTGTGTATTAGGAATGTTAAACTGAAACTTAATCCATTGGAATTAAATGTAGCATAATGTTCATAAGCATTGCTTCCTTCTCCCAAATCTCATTCCAAATTTAAGGGGCTTTAATTTGGGTTTGAAATGGAAGTAAATTCAAATAGATTTGCTTTACTTTATATTGATTCTGAAGGAGAGCTTCCATGTAGCAGTTCAACATTGCTTGCTTTGAAAATTCTGTCAAAAAAATGAAAACATGGCAAAATGCAGAGAATCTGAGTTATGCTGCTTCATGATTTGATGTAGCACGTGTGTACTCATAGCTATCTGCTACAAAAATAAAACAAGCAAGTCTGAAACATGTTCAAGCTTCACTTAGCTCAAAAAGCTGGCTTTTATTCAAAAAGCATCTGATTTCTGTTGCTGATGATCTAAACAGAAGATAAATTTGACAGTCATCTTTGCAGATAAAACAGGAAAGGTGAAGCTATGAAAGAGAATTATGGCAGCATCTGCTGCTGCAGAAATTTCCAGTGAGCTGAGAGCCAATCGTGTCCTGCACTCCCAATTGCCACAGTAAATGTGGCACCAGTGCAGGCACGTGCAGAGCTGCTGAGGAGGAGGGAACAACCTGCAGGATAACACAGAATGAGGGTGTATTGCCTTGGGAGATGTCATTGGTGTGCCTCGTTATCAACGCATTTCCTGGGTATCAAAGAAGCCCTTCTCTGCCTGGCAGTGAATCCCACCCTGTGGCATTGCTGTCCTGGTGCTGCATCACAGAGCGGGGCTCACTGGCACGCCAGGGCTGGCAGCAGCACAGCCCCACGCCTGGCATCGTATCAGCATTGTATCAGCATTGTATCAGCGTTATATCTGCATTATATCAGTATTATATCAGTATTATATCAGCATTGTATCAGCATTGTATCAGTATTATATCAGCATTATATCAGTATTATATCAGTATTATATCAGCATCGTATCAGCATGATATCAGCATTGTATCAGCGTTAAATCATCATTATATCAGCGTTATATCTGCATTATATCAGTATTATATCAGTATTATATCAGCATTGTATCAGCATTGTATCAGTATCATATCAGCGTTATATCTGCATTATATCAGTATTATATCAGTATTATATCAGCATTATTATATCTGCATTATATCAGCGTTTTATCAGCATTATATCAGTATTTTATCAGTATTATATCAGCATTGTATCAGCATTGTATCAGTATCATATCAGCGTTATATCTGCATTATATCAGTATTATATCAGTATTATATCAGCATTGTATCAGTATCATATCAGCGTTATATCATCATTATATCATCATTATATCATCATTATATCATCATTATATCAGCATTATATCAGCGTTATATCAGTGTTTTATCAGCATAATATCAGTATTATATCAGCATTATATCAGCATTGTATCAGCGTTGTATCAGCATGATATCAGCATGATGTCAGCATTATATCAGCGTTATATCAGCATTGTATCAGCGTGTGTGCTGCAGCTCTGTACTCGAGTAAGGACCAGCTGCAGGGCACTGGTGTTGGTGCTTCTGTGGCCAGAGCATATCTACAGCCTCTTTGTGGTTAAATTGAGGCAGAAACTATAAGCAAATATTTTTAAAAAGCTGTGATTACCCAAGTGCTGTCTGATCTGAAAAGAACAGACTGTACAGTTCCAAATTGGGGTGCATTTGCATTAAAGCGGAGACACAAAAAAGCAGCTAGGAAAGGCATTTTGGAAACTTTGGCTAGATTTTGTCAAAAGTCTTATCTGAGGAACATGATGGGGGAACATTTTTTCATTCTCACTAGAGTTGGTGAACAGGCAAAAGATCCTTGCCACATGAGGTTAGCCAAAATCCAGCTGGGCCAATAACCTCTTCCACCAGTGATACCCTCTCAGAGAAGCTCTGGGGTTATTTTTGGCAGGAGTTGGGGAGCAAGCTAAATAAAGTGTGAAATGACACTTCTCCCTATTTACTCTTCCAATCTCCTGTATTTTGTGGTTTTGGCAATTCCAGGGCTGTGGATTTGCTTTATTTATACAATAGGCCTTGGTGAAAATCTGTTGTCCAAATTATGTGGGGTTTTAAAATGTTTTTTGTCTTTTTTTTTTTTTTTTTTTTTTTTTTTTTTTTTTTTTTTTTTTTACTGGCCTATGAATTTGGCACACACAACATCCTGTGGCAAGGAATTCAACAATTAAATTATTCATTGTGTGAAAAAGTACTTCCTTTTGTTTGTTTTAAACCTGTTGCCTGATAATTTAATTTGGCGCCTGCTGGAGGTTTTATGCTTAAAGTATAGTAAGAACCTTGAAACATCACAGAAATCTAGTGTAAAACAAGACATTAAAAAGAATTGATATGACCTGTGCATAGCTAGCATTCAAATTCACTGACAATGACTAGGCTTGCAATAAAAAATATATTTTATAGCATTTTTATAGGAGTCTGTTGTGCTTGATTCTGTCCACTGTAGTAAAGTAATATCTGTCTTCAGGAATATTAATGTGGGGCCTTTTTATGTCTTTGGTTTTTTTTTTAATTTAGGATACATCCGCTCACACATCTTGAGCACAGGTCTGTATTTTTTCAGAATGATTATAAAGCATGTATAGTATCAGCTTTCTAGCTTTAGAAGAATACAAATGGCAAATTTAAACACAATTTATTTGAAAATTCTAAGGTTGAGGAAGCTTATTTGCATTTCTAGTGGTTATCAGATTTCAGGAACCCAACTTGTGTGGTTAGGTTTTAAACCGGTCTGGAATTTTCTGTCCTACTTTGTTTCCTACTACAAAGGTACAGGCGGAGGGATGTTTATAGATATATTTGAGTGGAGCAGGAGATTAATTTTGAGTCCTGTGCTGATCTTTGCTCTGCAAAATTTATTGACTGGAATGACACTAAGCTAGTGCCCAAGTGCAGCATGCTCCTGTGTCATGGACAATTTGGCACAGAGGAGCAAAACTCTGAATTGTTTTTCTTTTACAAACACAGTCCTCAAGATGCACATGCAGCCAGTATATTGCAAATTGTCTGTCGCTGTAGGATATGAACAAAAGATGAGAGACTCTAAGTATTTCAGAAAGCAAAAGGCATAAAAAAGGCTTTAATTGTCTAATTTTATAAGGTGTTCCAATACAGACTTAACATGATTGGTGAACAGGAATGACACATGCCCAATCCCATTGGTTAAACTAGAGAAACAGCCAAATTTTTTTCTCTGAGAACCAGAAAGGCAAAACAGCACTTGAAGAAAGATTGTTTTGAGAAAGGAGAGTTGTTTCCCAAGATTGTTTTGGGAAGAAGCCTTCTTCTTGGGGTTGTTTGGGAAGAGCATTCACCCAAAGGTGTCTGTCAGCAGGCTGAGGGCTGAATGCAGGCACAGCCCCTGTGCAGTCTCTGGAAGGGAAACACCCCTGGCACGGGCACAAAATGTTCCCCAGCTTCAGCCTGGGACCCCTTGGGCTCCTGAGGGCAGGGCAGTCCCTGTGGGTCAGCCCCTGTGGATATGGGCTTGGTGGGTGCATCACTGCACGGAGCTGAGACTGACTGGAACAGACCGGGACACACCAGCCAATGGAATTGATGGGTTAATTAGTGAAAGCACCTTAATGAAGGGTAGTTCTGAACATAAGCTGCACTGCCAAAGGTAGGCAGCTGAAGAAAGAGCTGCACTCAAAAAGTTCACAGTGAGTTTTCATTTAGCATTGCATGCAGTGCTAATACGATTTCAATTCCAAGAACCAGGAGATACATATCTACAATTTTCTTAACTTAAATTCAGCAGGGCAATCCTGCCTATGAAATTTAGACACACAAATAAATATATGCTACTAGCAAAACACAGGCTCTGGTTTAAGAGTGATGTTTCTAATGTTAGTTGGTCATGAATCTACAGCTGCAAAGCAGGAATTGCTCACCAGTTGTGGAGACGATAAAGAGGGGCCATTATTACTCAGTTGGTTAAATATTTTGGTAGAACATAGTAACAAAACAAACAAAGTTTGCCAGCAAGCTTCCTGAGATGCAGAGCCTTTCCAGTGATGGTTGTGTTGTGCAAAAAGCAGTGCTGAAAGAGCAGCTCAGAAGGTTTGTCCTCACTTTGGATTGCTGCCTGCTTATCAGAAACAGAGCTGGGCTTGGCAGTAGCACATAACTGAGCCTGGAATTTGGTGTTCATAAAATGTGAGATGTGCATTCCCTGCCACGACAGATCCCTGGGTGTTTTTCCTGCTCCACTTCTGTGAGGAAATGCAAGTGATGCTCTTGTGAGGTGCTGGGCTGGAATCCTGTCAGTGGCTCAAGGCCAGCAGCAGGCTTGTTCTTCAGGGGTATTTCCTTGCTGCAGCCAGATGTGCAGATAGGCACACCTTCACCAAAGGGCTGCGGGGCTTGAAAAGGAAATGCAGGCAGGTTCAGGGGCAGGAAGATCAAAGAAGTAAATAATAATGAGCAAAAGGCCTGCTGGCTCCCCGTAAGCAGGATGGAAACAAGGGGAATTGTTATTTTAGTGGCATAGATTGCCCAGATAGGAAGTGTTTTGCTGCCACAGTGCTTAACCCTGTGTTGGCTGGAGCTTTCTCACAGAACTGTAATGGGCAAGTTGTTCCATGATCTTGGGGTTGTTGCAGACCACCCTCTGATTTTAGTTGCTAACTGTAAATTTGGATTAGCATTGGATTTTGAAGGAGATTTGTGTATTTCTAAACATACTTATTTCTTGGCTTAATATTAGGGAATAAGGAACTTCAGGGTGACTAATGCCAAAAATCATCAAGTCAACTTTATTTTCTTAGTGCCAAATAATTTCTAGACTGCAGCATCTATCAGCTATATCCAGAAAGGTAGTGGAGAAATACCCTGTTGTTCCACCCACAGTAAACCAGGTATTTTTAAACTAAAATTAGAATTGCAAGATTCCCTTGTTAAATATGGAAGCAGTTTTGGGTAAGAATATTTTATTTGATTCAAACTATTTCAGCTTCTGGTATAAAAAATACTGATAAAATTGATGCAGGAAAAAACTTATTACAGGGATAAACATGTTTAAATGCCAACATATTTATAATATTGCTGGGAGCATGAAAGGAAGCCTTCAGTCTCTCGTTGCACTGAAATTATTACTTTAAAGTAGTAAGAAAATGACACCTATAAATGTTAAAACAACAGATCTGCAGTGTGCATTCCCAGGTTCCATGGTGGGGGAAGGCAGAACAGGACTGAGGGACAGCATCACCTCTCCTCTTCCACGAGTCCCAGCACGGCCTGGGCAGTGCCAGGGGAGATTCAGCAGACATCTCTTATATCTGCATATCTGCAACTGAAGGGAGTTCTGAGAAAAGTGGTAATCCTGGAGCATGAACAGCTTTTTGTAATAATTTCTGAGGGCTTTCCAACATTGCATTCTTCACAGAAAATGCCTGAGGAGCTGAATAGGATATCATAACCAGTCTCTGAGATTTCTGAGTCATCTTGGGGAATTGTGGCCTCAATTCCAATAACAGGAGCCCTGTTATCAACTTTTATGGGCCTGCATGCCTTCTATGGAATAGTTCCTTAAATTTAATAATACTAGAATAGAATGAAATAAAACATTCTCAATTGAATTCTTCTATTTTGGAGGGTAATTTTTATAGATTCCTATTAAATTCTAGGCAACACCGCAATGATGGTGGGTTATCTTGTCTTTCAACGATATTAGACATGAAAGGTCTCAGGGGGTGTCTCTGATGAATAATGCTTGCTCTCTCTTAGTTCCAGAAGGAGGAGGAGTGTAGCAGAAAGGCCCATAATTACCTTGTGCTCCTGGCAGGAGCTGGTGGTGTTCCTTGGTGCTGTGCTGATAATCCAGCTCACACAGAACCAGGCGTGGTGCTTCAAGGTGTCATCAGACTATGCAAGATAGAAATGCTCTGAGATCTCACCAGCAGCTCCTTTTTATGGAATTCTACTTGAGAGAGAGAGGGATGCTGTAGTAAGAATGCCAGTGCCAGGTACTGTCGTTTTAATAGGATTACTACTGAATCACCAGCCTGTTTAATTAGACCTATAAAAGTTATTTAGCAAGGTGTGGATTGGGGCTTGGGGGAGGAATATCAAGAGCACAGCATGTCTGGAAAAGTGTCTATAAAAATCCATCTATAAAAGTCTCTTACTATGTGGTCTAATTAAGGTCTGGGTACAGCACATGCATTGCTCTGCAAAACAAACAGGTTGGTTTCTGTTTGACTCACTTTATTTTTATAACCTGATTACAAACTGAAAGAGTTTGTTAATTTAGCTTTACTTTGGGTATACAGCAGAAAGCAGTGCTTGTCACTGGTTTGGATCAACCCTACTTAAAGCATTCTTTGGAAATAAACACAACCAAATCAAGTTGTATCAAATAACTGCTTTTCCAAATAGTTAATTTGCTTTTTCTTGTTGGTGTAAGGTTAGATTATAAACATATCACTGGTGTCCAGTTTTTGCCTGCTGCCTGAGGAAGGTTAGCATATGCCCATGTCCAGAAGAGGGAAAATAACTTCTAAAATGTGGAAAACTGTAGAAGCTTAATGGTGAAACTATAACAAGAATATTTTGAGTTGCAACTGCATTGAAGAGAAGGGTGGGATGGCCCAGCTGAGAACAGAGAATGGTGACCCCACGTTAGTGCTGCTCAGTGAACACTGGAGCATGAATTTGCCACAATTATGGTGTTTGTGCTCAGTGACAGCAGGGCAAACACCAACTAACCCTGAAATCACTCTACTGCCACAAGCAGAGTCTTTACTATCATGAAATTATTCAAAACTTTTGGCATTGTTTGTTGCTCTTCTTCAGGTCCTGTTGTCACTAGGGTATTTCTTGAGGGTGGTGGTAAGAAATGTTTGTTTTTACAATGAGGGTGGTCAAACACTTGGGCAGAGCCTGCACAGGCTCTTCACCCACCATCCTTGGGGCTGCTCTGAACCCACCTGCACTGAGCCCTGGAACAGGTATAATCTAACACTGAAGTTAGTTCTGCTTTGAGGAGGGTGTTTGCTTTCAGGGCCTCTTCCAACCTTTACCATTGCATTATTTTATGTAAGAGGGCCTACACGGCCAGCCTGTGAAGCATGAGGTGGCTGATAAAAACACACAGCACAGAGCAGCACTGATTTCTTCACCACAGGTGGTGGCTGCAGCCAGTTCCAAACAGAAGAGGCAGTCCCTGGAGTTATTTTGGTGTTGCAGCGCTTGTTCAGTAACTTTTAAGGGTGACACTGGCCACACTGGCTCCCCTTGGCTTCCCAAATGATAACCAGCTCCATGTATTGAAGGTGAACTCTCTGGTTGTGTACAAAATGTGAACAGCATCTCAAACACTATGAAATGTCAATATAAGTACCTGATGTTACTGCAGAAATTCATTTGAAGTCAAACAAGTCTAAATCTCACACAGCTGTTCTATGTTTTCCAGCACAGGTTATACTCAGATGTTCTCTATCTTGTTTCAGTGTGTTCTCAGCTTTATCTCCTATGTTCATCTCCTTTGCTGCACTGTCTGCTGAGGAAAAGTCTAAAATAAACATCTCAGTGAGGTACCAGATGTCTCAGCAGCTTCTCAGAGTGAATGAGAAATGCATTGTGCAGGTAGGAAATAGTACTTTTGTTTCGTGGAATAGGGAAAAGAAGTTGTAACTTAATCTGTCTGTGACAGGCTTCAGAAAAAGTGGGGATCAGCAGGTGGTGGGTTACTGGGTGAGAACAAATTTATGGCCTAGGAAAAAATAATCCTGGTAGGATATAGTAGGATTATTGAAAATGACAAGATACAAGGTTCTGCTAGATTTTTTTTTCATTATGGTGAATGCTGGCTCTGGTTGAAAAGATTGTCTATCTGGCTCTAGATCAAAACCCTGGCCTTTGCTTGTTGCAAGCTTGTAAAATTCGAAAAGGAAGAAGAAAAAATGTTATCTTTTTTCCCTTTTTTTTTCCCCTGTTTGCCTGCTTTTTCCCCTTTTTTCCAGCTTCCCACACAAGCATAAGGGTTCTTTGGTGCACAAGAGCTGTTCTACACCTATCAAGTTTCTAAATCCAAGAAAGTGAAAGTTCTATCAGTCATTTCCAGCAGTTGCCTTTTCACTTTTTTCCAGCTATTTGCCCAGCACAAGGAGAAGGTTCCTAAGAGTGAACTAATGCTATTGCCACATGGTTTCCTGAATGCCTGGGAGGGCTGTGCAAGTTAGATTCTGACTGATGTTCGTGCTGGCATTTGGGATTGTTAAGGAGGAATTTAATGGAGCTGTGCTGATTTATATATGTGAACTACAGGGCCTTTCATATGCTTAGTTTCTCCTTTTTTATGGTTACTTTTTATTTTATTGCTGACCAGCGGCCAAAGTGATTCCCTTTCATCTTTTTGTGGCCCGAGTGTGAGACCAGAGTCAGGGGTGGTGGGACAGGGACATCCCTGATGGGCAGGCTGTCCCCAGTGGGGTGTGCCAGGGGCAGTGGCTCCCAGGGCATGTCCCCAGCCTGGAGCAGGGCAGCAGGAGCAGCTGGTGGCACTGGTGGTGGCTGGTGGCACTGGTGGTGGCTGGTGGCACTGATGCTGTGGGTCAGGGGACAGGCTGCAGCTCTCCCCTCTCTCAGGCCGCATTTTGCCCTGGGGGCTGTGGGAGGTTTCCCAGCCCGGTGCTCCTCTTCTCTCTCACCTTGGTTTAAACCTGTCTCAACTCCACAGATCCTGCCTCTGCCAGGAGAGAAATGGTTAAAGGATTGGGCATTTTCAGTCCCATTTTCTCTTGTTATTTTTCCAGCCCTCTGTTTAACCCTCCTTGCCAAAAGCCCTCTTTGGTGGCTGGCAAACTAATCGGCCGGAGGAGGTGTCATCGAAAATTCATCTCAGATAATTAGACATGGAGCTGTCATTATCCTCGAGGTTCAATTCATTTTTGTTTTCATTAACTCTGGGTTCCCTGAGGCAGATATTTCTGATGGTTTCCAAACACGGAGGGGGTCCTGAGTGCTGGCATTCCTTCAGAGGTGCTTCTCTTGCGTGTCCTCCCTTTCTTAGCAGGGGCTGGGGGAAGGAGCTGTGCCAGTCAGGCTGTATATTCAATATTTTACCTCTTTTACAGGGCATCTTATGTAACAAGCAGAAGCCTCACTAGGGTTTGATAGAGAGCTGACAAATTCAGTGCCACAGAGTTTGTGAAGCAGCATTTCTGGTTTTCCAGCATTTTTCAAATAAATGTCATTTCAAACTGCTGTCGATAGTGTTAAGAAATCCCATTTGCATTTTCTGTCATTCTAATTACATAGTAATTAATTTCTGATAAAATGGCAAATTAATGCTAGAGTGAGGGCCTTGAAATTTTAATGCTTTATGTGAAAAGGCACTCTTTTGGTTATGAGTCCTTACATATGAAAGGAATATAAAAAGATTTCTGCCAGCAGGGCTTTAACAATTTTAATTTTTTTCATGTAACAATGAAATCTGAAAAAAAAATTACTGGCAATTCCATGGTGAGGAATAATATGCCTTTGTCTCTGATATTAAAAAAAAAGTTAAGCTGCTGTTCTATATTTTGCAGTTATAAATAATTCTGAGTATTAGAGCTAGAAAAACAACAAATTTGTATAATTTTTTAAAAATCCTGATAATTGTGAATTTGTTTTCATTGTTATGAATAATCAGAAGTACAAAAATATTTCCCCAAAATACACACCTAAAATTTTTCTTGCATAAGCTGAGATAGTAACAGGGAAGTAATTTTGAAAGGGAAGCTGTAATTACTTGGTATGATTGAAAGAAAATTAATTTAGGATCAATATGATCTTACAGAAAATAAAGAAGCTGATAAATCAGTATTGTAATTGGAGGAGGTTTCATTGTAAGTATTTGTCATATTTCATTATGCACTTTATGTCCTTGAAATATAACGTTGTTGGAACACAGTTATGTGTTTAAAATTTATAAATATTTGAATGTATCTTAAAAATGCCTTCATATTTTCTGAGCACCTGCACCCTCAGCCTTTTCCAGCAAATTATATCACCTGTCTTTAGAAGCCTAAATAAAGCAGGCAGCCAGCAGTGATTATTGGCCCTGATGCCACTGATTAAAATGCTCCATGGCTTTTCTCTCTGGCTGTTGATTGCTTCCTGCCAAGAGAGGAGCCGTGGTGCTGCTCGAGCCTTGGAGATGTGGAAATTGCTGGCAGAGAGCAGTTAATTCACAGCTTCTCTGGACTCTGTGTGTGCCTCTTTTAAATCCCACGTTGCATTTAGAGTGCAGTGGGACACAGGCAGGTTGTGATCAGGTTTCACCTCTGCTTGTCAAGAGCAGCTCGTGGTTTGTGCTCACCAGGAAGGCTGGGAAGGTGCTGCTTACAAAAGTAAAGAAGGCTCTGCAATAACTCCCGAGCTCCTGTTTGCTTTTAGTCAAATCTGGTTTAGTTTCCTGAGAAGAGATGCAGTTTATTGGAAGATTTGGGTGGACACAGAGCTGGTAGGAAGGGCAGGTGGGGCCATTAAGAGCAGGCTCAGCAGTGATGATGATGATGATGAACACACCTCGTGTTCACCCCTCCTGGAGCTCATCCCCGTGGGTTCAGTGCTGGATTCCTGCTGGCACACTCCTTGCCTTTAGCTCTGCTGAGGGGCACCAGCTGCAACAAGGCAGAGGAAATGGGAGCTTCCTAAAGCTGCCTTTATTAAAATTACTTATCTTCCTGTTGTCTCTGGCTTTTACTTCTGAGTTATGAGCAACAGAACCACACACTATGTAGGCATGTAGATTTCCCAGAGGCTATATTTCACATTTTTCTCTTTCATATTTTTCGAGGATATGCTTTTTTAAAATTTTTGTCTTTTCTTTCTTTTATTTTTCTTTTTTAAAATGAATCTTCTAGTCTCTCTTCTCCATGATGAGCTGCTTCATCCCATTACCCTGGGGGAACTCTATGTTCTTCTGTAGGCTTAAACTGGATGGAGAGATGAGTGAGGGTTACTCATTCTCCTCTTGACTAAGGAAGCAGAGTGACCCTTTTACTGGTGAGTTAAACCCAGTCAAAATTTCATTCCAGTATATTAGCTAGTAGATTGATAATTTAAAATGTCAAGTTCTTTCATCAGTATTATCATATATATTTGCAAGCCAAGTAATGATATGAAAATGTTTTAAGGAATAAAAAAGTGAAGTATTGTGAGTTGTGCATTTTCATTCTTGTTTTAAAAGCAGGTTGAAATTAATAAAAATAAAAATCACCAAATACGTAAAATCTCTGTTTTAAAAATGTGATATCTTTGTATCTTGAGAACAAAGCAGCCTTTAGAGTGAAAAAATATTGAAGAACTCATGGGCATGTTCAGTGTTAAATAACGTGGTGAAAGGACATGGAGACCTTCATCTTTCTTTGATAAAGTATTTTTGAAATGAACATCTTATCAGATCAGAAAAGCTGGTAATATTGGCAGATCAGCACAAGTTGGTTATGTCAATCTGACATTTGATCATAAGTAATGTACTTTTGGTAAGAAAGAAAGTCAAAGTGAAGGACACCACAACTTTCATAGGCAGAGTTCCAAACTCAGAAAGATGGAATTTTAAAAACAATTTCTCTTTCCATTTCAAGTACCAATTCTACTCTTAGATCCTCACAAAATGAATTCTGTGCTTGCCTCAATCTCTTTGCTGGATCCAGACATTTGACTCTGTATCTGTTAGCTCTGGAGTACACAGCACAAGAGAAGTTTGAGGTTTTTTCCCAAGACATTGCTGTAAAGAATTTTCTATCTAAGCTGTTGAGTTGACTGCAAAAATTCTCCTAATTCATTATTTTAATGATCTGTGATTTAATTCTTGTCTTTTAGTCTTGTCATCACTAGTTAAACTTTCATGTCTGATATCAAGACATGCTGATTGATAAATGAGAGAGCCTCTTCCCAGATATTAATTTCATCATTGTTTTCTTGCACTAAAATCAAGTTTCCTGTGCTGATACACTCTGCATTTTGCTGCCCTTCAGGGGTGTTGTATATCTGTAATACACAGCACATCACTTTTTCTGTCCCTGCTTATGTCAGCTTCAGAGCAAGTACCTGCATTGTGGAATAGATCAGACATAAGTTAATATTTTAGGCAAAGCAGTCAGGCTCTACTAATTCTGTCTAATCAGTGGCTAATTTATGGCTTTTGCCTTGCAGCATAGGTGAGGCAAAGCTTGCATGTGCCCACAGCATACACTGTAGCTATTCTTTAACCTGCATCACTGCAGGTGAATTCAGTGTAAGTTCTTTTTTCATAGAGATTGCTATTATAAAGTAGTAATTTTTCAGGCATAGTGAACCCATGCCCTTTAATGAGAAGCAGTTTCTATGTACTGTATTAATGGGCATTTGTAGTGGGCTCACTTATCAATTTGTCTTGGATACAAAGAATAGGTACAGGATTTTACAAATTATAAATTAAATGTACAGGTATCTCCACTCAGACCAATTTATTAGCTAACATTCTTGCTTCAATGACAGTGAGTGGGATCAGCTTTTAAAACAGTTTGTACACATAAATCTTGAGCTTTGAATGGCAGTCAGATACAGTCCAGAAGCCCTATGAAACCAAGTTGCTTCTGAAATTTGTGCTGTTACTTGGCAAAATGGTCTTTTTCTTGTACTTGCTTCAGGCTGAAAGCAAAAAGAACAGAAGGATAGAGTCATATACTTTTCAACTTTAAAAAGATATTGTTCATTTTATTGTGCTTGTTTTTCAGGAGTGCTGTATTGAGGTGAATGCATTGCAATACTGAACCTTTGAAAAGAACAACTGACAGGTGAGTTAGACTTCATAAATTCTGTGTTTCTGCAGTTACCAACCCCCACCGTGGATTTCAAAGGCGCCTGCAGCTTGTGTGCATCTTTGAGAGCTCACCCATCTGCCAAGGGGGTGGGTGTTGTCTTTGGGCAGGACCTGGGGCCATTGCCCCAGGGCCAGGGGAGACCCATCCTTGCTCTCTGCTGTGCCTTGGTACCCAAAGGAAGTTCAGAAGCCCTCAGGGCTGACTCCTGAGGTGTATCTTGAGCATTTTGCTGAGCTGGATTAGGATGATCAGAAAATCACAGGTTCTTCCCAAGAACTCCAAGTATCTTGTTTTACATGGACTGTTAAAAAGCAGAAATTGTGGTGAAAAGAAGAAGTATTTCTCTTTCTACCAGAACACGTAATAGTTGAGATGAAAACACTAGTAAGGGCCTGTGAAATGTTCCTAAACACTCTTGTGTACCACCTGAAGAAGGAAAATATATGGAGCTTGATTGGATGGAAAAAGAGTAGTTTGATACTTAGGAGTCACAGGCAACACAAAATCAGAATAAAGCATGAGAAATATCTTACCAGTGCGTTGTCTCTTTATGTGTCTTCCAGTTATCTTTAGGGTAAACCAAAATGGGATTGGCAAGAAATTATTTTTCTCCTTTCCATCTACATTTCTTTGGTTTGGATAGGAAGATATCTTGAGGAACAGATGGAGTAAATTGGTAAATAACATGGAGGACTGGGAAAGGAGATTATTTCTAAAATCAAAAGCAATATATTTTTTATGATAATGTCTGGCCTGGATACAAAATGAATCAGAGAACTGAAATAAATAAACAGGAAACTTCAAAATAAAGGTCTCATGTAATTACAATCATAGAATCAAAGGAGTGACTGGGGTTAGAAGAGACTTTAGAGTTATTAGTGAGATTAGTGGGAGCTATTTTTATTTATCATTAATCTTTCAAATGACTACTGGGTAATGATTCTGTGAAACTGTATTTGAAAAACAAAAGAATGAGTCTGAGGTAGGTGTCAAATTGTTTTTAAACACAGAACTCAGGATCTGTTCCAGGAAAAGAAGGTGGTAGTTATATTTTTTTTTGTCCAGTCTGATGATAAATACAAATACTATTCTTAAAGAAAGCCAAAGTCATTCCTATTGAGCAGGAGAGCTATGTACTCTATTTTGTATCCTCCCTCAGCCTACAATCTGCTGTTTACAAGGTATATTTAAGAGTAGTGTTTCCCTTCTTCCCAGAGAACCTTTAGCCTGACTATTTTAAAGGACTCTTGCAGTAAATACAGAACTCAGAGGTATCCAGACCATGTGCAGGAATCCCACCCTACCAGAGAGCTCCTATTGATTCTGCAGCCCCGTGTTCCAAAATACAGAGCAGGTTCTGCAAGGAGCTCTTGCAGGTCCCAGCAGCAAATGAACCTTCCCAGCAGCCAGGGGATGCCAGGATCTGTTTTTGCAGTGCTTACACACACAAAGGTGTAGATGGGTTTGCAAGGACCCCTTCCATTGTTTGCTGCACAGCAGAACTCTTTCCTTTGGATGGGTGCAGGTATTTGACTGGGAAGTTTTAACTCATTACTCCTTTGGATTTCAGGTTGTTATGGGAGAAAACAAGTCCTGCAGAGCAAACAAACACATGAGAGAGACAGATCAGTGTAATCCTTTGGCCTACAAGCATGGCAATGCTTTCAGCTGAAATGATTAAATATATTCTATTTATTGAAGATTTTTTCATCTGACTAAAAGCTAATGAGGAACATGAATACCAAATATGACTTGTCACTTGAATCAGTAATTAATAATCACAGACTGAGCTGTCTTTAAACAGCTAGTTCTAAATAAACTGGGTTGATATAATGTCAGCTTTAAAAATCAGCCAGATTTGAAATGGATATCAAGGGTGCTTTCAAAAAGCCTGCTGCAGGAGTAACTGTGTAAGACAGAACTAGGTGAATGCATTAATATTTGAGCTGTCAGATTTGCTATTCAATTTACATGTCAAGTGTCAATCTGATGGGCTATCTTGATAAATCCCTACAAATTATACTCCTTCTTAGTGCAGAAACTTTCTTGTTTGACAGTTTGGATTTAGAGACTTCTAGCAAGGCTCTTTTTCCTTTGAAACTAAATACAAGGTAACATCCTAGGACATAAAAAAGCCTCCTTACACATACAGACAGACTCTGGGAGTGAACAGATGAGGGGTGATAGGTGGTAAATCCTCACCAGCCAGGGATCTGGGCTGAGGGAGGAAGTGCCATGGCACTGTGTCCTGTGTTACGAGCCCCTTGCTCCTCTTAAGGAGATTATTATCTCTTCTGCTGCAGCCTTGCCTTTAATGGGAGTTTTCTCCATCAGCTGCAATAATTTCACTGGGCTCTAACAAAGGACGTGAGTGTAGGCTTTAAGACATTTTACTTTGGAAGGGATTATTTTACTTTTTAATCATCATCTGTAAGTGTAACTGGGGTATCTTCTCCTCCCATTGAAGATTCTACCCAAATTCTTGTACTGTTTCATAGAGTTACAATTATGAGTAAAATCCTGAGGAGTTGCACATCTCTCCCCTGGTGGAAGCTGCAGATGTTGGAGCAATAATTTCCTATCGTTAGGTCACATTACTGGGAACATGAAGGACAGCTCTTTGTCCCAGATCAAAAGAATATGGCTACACTCTGTACTTTATTATGTCACTCTGTCAGACCATGAAATCTGAAATACTTCATCTTGCATTTAGAAAAGTTTATCTTTTTAATCTTAGAGTTGACATCCTTGTTAAACATTCATCTTCAGACAGCAACATCTCTTTCTCTTAAATATTCTGCTGTGATGGCTTAAAGAGGTAACAAAAAAAAAAAAAGAAAGAAAAGAACATATGTTTAATATTTAGTATAAGTACTATGTCTTTTCTTTTGACTTATATTTTAGAATGTCAAATAAATTACTAGGGAAGGTTTATTATTTTGTGCAAAAAATTATGTTAATGCATTTCTGCTTTACAGGTCAATATGTAGATTTGTACATGACACCATTTTTATCACATTTTTGTGAATTTATGGTTATTTTTTTCACTTGAATGCCAGGTAGGTTTTCTAGACTGAAGAGTTTAATTATTTCTGCTGACTATTATTAATAGTATGTATTTATTTATTTATTTATTTATTACTGAAATAAGACGCAGCTCATGCTCTTGTGTGGAAAGAGAGAGAGAGGTTTTGCTTGATAGCAATGGCAAGTTTAGTCCTGTTTTATTCAGAGAATTCCTAATAGACTAAACCAGAAAAGAAGTGAAGGGAAACAGGGGGGGTGAGGGAGGGTGCAGAAATAAGGAAAAGCAGAGAGAGAGAGGGAAGGGAAGGGAAGGGAAGGGAAGGGAAGGGAAGGGAAGGGAAGGGAAGGGAAGGGAAGGGAAGGGAAGGGAAGGGAAGGGAAGGGAAGGGAAGGGAAGGGAAGGGAAGGGAAGGGAAGGGAAGGGAAGGGAAGGGAAGGGAAGGGAAGGGAAGGGAAGGGAAGGGAAGGGAAGGGAAGGGAAGGGAAGGGAAGGGAAAATAAGAAAAATTATTTAGGCTTTGAGAGTGGAAATTGACATCTTAATCCTGCCTAAACCCACAATTTAGTTCAAGTCCCTCCATCCTCTATACATGCTTCCAGCCACGAAAATGGTTCTGCTTTGCTGGAAATTCCCCATATTTCCACAATTCCTGCTTTCATGCGTGTCCATGGCTGCCTTGCTGTGGCTCTGCTGTGACCCCTTGCTGATGTTCTCATCCTTTTGGTAATGGATTATGTGATGGGAGGTTGTGTGACTGGGACATGTGTGACAGAAAATTTATACCCACAAACAGAGACAAGTGGGACTGTGGAACTGTTTGGACTTTAGTTCCTCCTCCACCAAACTGGGCCCAGACTGTTCCTCTCACAGGAGAAAGGACAGCACATCAAGCACTATTTTAATTTAGTTCCCTTCTGCCAGCTGGCTTTATGAACTACAAGAGATGATGGCATATCCTTAATATTCTTTGACAGTGCAATATTTTTACTTAGACTGTCTATTCCAGAGTGATGCTTCTCTGATAGAATGGCCAGTCAATCTCACAGCATGATAGAAAACAGATGTAAGATTAGGATGCAAAGTAGTTTTCCAGATACTTGGTCCCAGCATGCTGTACAACCCAGCCCTAGAGTTAACCAGGCAAGTGCTGACACATGTCTTATAGCAAAATATCACTCACAGCCACAGTTCAAAGGCCTTGCTACCCTCCAGGGCAATTAATACAGCATCACATTCAATGGTGCTTGAACCAAATCCATGGAACTCTCAGGGGAGGAATAAGAAAGCAATCTCAGGGCTCAGACATGAGCAGCATGCTGCTGCAGCTGAGGTTTCGGTCCCTAGGAACACAATCCTTCCTTAGGAATGCTTGTGTCATGATGCATTATAAAAAGCAGATTCCTCTGCCATTTACATTTTTGAGAACAGTCTCATTAGGTTCACTAAATAAAAGTTCAGGCTCTGCATGTAGATCACCATTTTTCAAAATATTTATCAGAAAGGAAGAGCCAAGTGTTTGGAAACTATCTTTTGAGTGAGAAATTTAAAGACCATTTAGAACAAATAAAAACAGATTTGTGCAGTACATATGCATTTTTTAAAATTAAGTGATATGTATATATTCAGTTTGTAATCCTAACAGCCAACCATAATAACTTTTGCTTCAAGTAAGTACCTGAAGTGATCACTTTTCATTGTAGAAATTACAGGGAAATTTGAATAGTAATGCTGGCATTATGCAGCATTTATCCAACTAATGATGCTATTGAAAGTGCTGAGGCGTCTCCTGGTGTAATTTAGTGCTTGGTGTGAATGTGATTTGATGGCCATCCTGTACCTGGGCTGCCTGAAATCAACTGTGTCTGTGATATAATTGTGTTGTGCTGCAGGGTGCAGGGAATAACAACAAGTGGCTTTTAGCTCCTGGTTTCTCTCCAGCAGTTGGCACTTGAGTTTCCATCTGTTAATGTATGGATGCTGTGCTCCCTCTGATCCTCCTGCAGGGGCTGTGACACTGCACACAGCAAGGGAAGCTGCCAGTGGATGTGCTTTGCACTCTGCTGAACATCAATATTGAACTGAATATTTTTATTCAGCCGCTTCTTGGGAATTCCCAGACTGGTCATATCCAGCAGAAACTACTGAGTAGTTCGAGCTCCACTGTGATTAAATGTAGCATAGGAAAATGAGCAAATGAAAGAGTAAAAACTCAGTGCTTTTACTTAGTGCTTAGTGCTCTGTTTAAGAAAATTAGTATTTTTGTGGTGGTTTCATGTGCCATATTTCTTTCTTTAAGGAAGAGAAGTTCTGCAATTCAACAGGAGGCATGTTTGCATTCTGTTCTTATGGTGATCAGTTTACTACCAATGTGCATGCCTGTATTTATTTATTTTTAAATTACATTTTTTTAATGGATAAAACATTTGTAGATGAGAAAGGTGACTCTCAGTGAGTGTTTTCTGTTTACTTTTTTTCTTTAAAAAAAACCATTTATTTATTTACAATCTGCAGAGTGAGTTCCTCACCTGTTTTTGTCCTCCATTAATTCCTCTCAGGTAAGTTTCAAAATTCTCTTGTATCCAAGCATGATTTCTCACATTCCCATGTAGTTCTAATGGATGTGAGCAAAGGTTACTGTTTCAGACTGCTAATTACAAGAGAGGTTACTGGAATTTCAGAAACCATATTCAGCAATACAAGTGATATTACTGAGCTCTATAGGAAGGAAATGGTTGTGATATAAAATCTTATTTTTTAGACCATTATATCAATCTCTTGATCACATAGTGGTGCTAGGAAGATCTGTCTTTACATTTGCAGATTCTATGACTTAAAGGTCATATAACCTATATTACATAGAAATAATTGATTTGATTGCTCTAAATATTTTAAGGTGTCTTAGTGAGCATAGCTGAGGTTGTTGGATAAAATATTTCCTCCTGTTTTTATTTTACTGGAAAATATTTGCTTTCCTCCAGTGGGAAAGTTGGTTGCCATCTGTAGAGCATCTTTCCTATAAATCATTACTTTGATTATTTGTGCTGTCAGTTAAACAAATTCATCTCTGCCTGGTCACTCTAAAACAATTGTTTGAGGATCTATTGTCAAATACTTCCGTCTTTATCTTTCACTGTCAGAAGTTCAACGCAAAGCAATGCAAAAAGACTTTTTATAATTACTAGTTTGGAACAAGTAGTTGAAGGGCTAGAAATTGCCTAGAAAAAGTCTTTGTGCAGTATTAAAGCATATTGAGGTAGAATGTATAACAAGGTCTATAAATGGCAAAAATATTCTAGGAAAACACGGTTGTTCTGAAGAAACTACCTTAAAATTATTTTAAAAAGTCATGATTAAAAATTTAAAATGGAAATTCTTTTCCTTGCTCATCTATTCCTTCCTTGTTCATGTCCTTCCTTCCCTGTAACTGATTGTGTTTAATGGGCCTCTGATGCCTCCCTTTTATATGATTTTCCTTTCATAGCTCATATTACTTTTATTGCCTCTCTCCAGATCAAAGGCATAACAAGAAGAAAAGAAAAATGGTGAGTAAGAATGATGTCTGCAATCTTTCATATTCTGGCATTATTTTTTAAAGTATTCTTACCTTGATTTAATGCAGCTTTTGCTAGTTATAATTTTAAGAGTTACTGTAGATAAGTCTTCACCTACCTGGATATCCTGACCTTTCATACATTCATAGAAGTTAGTGCTTTGCAAGCCACAGTGACAAAAATTCAAGCCCAATATATTTAGAGATTCTAAATGCATTTCAGTTGCTTTGTTTTAATTTTATTTGCCATCTGGCTATACAAGCTAGTACAGTTTGTTGGTTTTTTTATTTTTTTATTTTGAAACTTTGAAAGCTAGAGGCATGACTGTTTCTCTAAAAGAATGCCAAATTATCATATGATAATACAGAAACTGATGAATTTTGGAAAAAACCACCAGACGTTGTGAGTGAACAGTAACCCAGCTCTGTATTTCATACTTGGGTTTCAGAAGCCCAGTGCTTGGTGTCTCTCAGCCCAGCATGAAATGCAGCTCCTGGGCAGTGTGGGGATTTGTGTCTTGTAAGCCCTGAAAACTCCACCTGAGTTCATTTGCTGTTCTTGTGAGAGGTTTATTGCCTTAGGTGAAGAGGTGTAAGGGTAGGTGTGTGTGTGTGTTTGCAGGAAGTGATCCCTCAGACTGTGAAATTTTTCCAGTGTGCTTTGAGCCCTCTGGAACCTGAGAAAGCTCCTGCCTTCCATAGGAATTCCCACAGCCTGCTGGTGGCTGTGGCTGCTCAACAAGAGTGGCTTTGTTTTGTTGTAGGTATTACCATGAACACCTCTCACAGTGCTCTGATGTCTTTGTTTTCCTTCTCTTCCCATGTCAAACCTCTCCCTCATCCAGGGGTTTGGCCTCTCAGTAGTGATATCCTTACTAATGCAAAGTAAGTAAAACTTGGGATGGTAAAGCTGGTTTTGGTAGTGACTGTGCAGCTATATCTTCCATTAATCTGTCAGTAATTATCCTTCTGTTTAGGAAAAATAACAGTAAGAGGATATTGAAAAGTTCAATGGGCCTGGAAATCTAAAGTGAAATTGTACATTGTCTAAATTCTGCTTGAAGGCAGAGCTCTATTGAACAGAGCAGTGGGGAAAGTCCATGGGGGACATGGTTTAGAATTTATCAAATCCTGAAAACCATGGCTGTTCTATTTTCCTCTAATTTTCAGCATATACATTGCTACAGGTACTCACAGCAGCACAAAATAAAGGATAAATTTAAGTACTTCTGCAGCACTGCATCATTTTCCAAGAGACACGAAAAACTTTCAGAAGTGTTATTTCAACAGAACAGTTCATTTCTGTAATTGGTCAGACTTCTGAAAAGTCATGGATTTGGTGTCTAGTAACAGCCTGAGCTATCTCCCAACTAAATAAAGCAACCTGTTCCAGGCTTGACCTCATTTTCATATATACATTAGGAAAGTCAGTGATTGTAAACACAGATGGTCCAACACATCGTGTCACGCTGCTGCCCTTGCCTTGGAACGCGGCTGAGTCTTGCATTGAGAATGAGGATTATTATGTCAAACGAAGCACTTAATTAAGAACAGATTTCAATATTTAATGACTACACAGTAGCTTATTAAAATATTTGCACTAGTGTTTACCATGTTTGGTGGATTAAATGCCAATATATTTGTTAACTGTAGAACAGCTTCCATCGCTCTTGCGTCGTTCTTGCATCGAATCCAACATTGCCCCCGTGATGCTGCAGAGGCTCCCTAGCCTAGAAAAGCAGATTTAATCTTCCTGCATGTGGGATGGTGCCTGGAGAACTCAGCATGCTTTGGGAGGCGGGATACAGTGAGAGGATACAGGGGGAAGCTGAAAGAACAATTTGGTAACATTCCTTGTAGGATGGCCACATTCCTAAACCACAAAAAGCTGGGTAAAATCTCTGTTTCCAGCTTAGCTGAACACTTTCTTCACTATTTAGAGGGTTACAGGAGTCTGTAGGGATTCCCAGAGTCACACAAAGATATTCTCATGTTCACAATCCCCTGCAATTTCTTCCCTGAAATCATAGATTGAAGCCACGGGTGTTTTATCTTCCCGAGTTTAACTGGATGAAGCTTATGAAGACTGTTACATTTCAAACTGGAAGGACACACTTGCAATTTAAATAGATGACATTTTAACTTAGGCCCTTGCAGAACCCACTGAATGTCTCCCTCATTTAAACTAGGGGGAAGAGACATTTCCTTCTCCTGCAACACCTGTATTGTCTTGGTGCATGGTGAAGATCCCTGCTTCTATTCATGTCATTGGCTTGCTAAGTGATAAAGACCACAGTGTCTCTCCTTTCCAGGACAAAAATGTTTCAGCATTCTTGTCTAGAAGCTCATTTAAAAATTATAAACAAACATCTCATCACTCTTTTCCTTTGGGCCCTTTTCCTCCAGATGAAAGAAAAAGTTCCACCATTCAGTTCCCTGAACGATGCCTCTCCTGAGGAAGTCACTGTGCCTCCAACCTCTTACATATGGAATTGTGCACACATACTTCATGCTGTGGTCCTGGGAGAGATGTCAGCAATTTATATCTCCATCTGCAATGAGTTATGAGCACCTGCAGCAGCTCAGCCATGCAGTGTGTGCAAGCCCTGCTGCATCCCTGCTGCCCTCCCAGACTGACACTGGAGCAGCCCAGAGCCCCTGGAGGTTGATTTCAGGCTCTTGCCCGTGCCCTTCCATGGTCAGCCAAGAGCATCATCCACCCCAGCAGACAGGGTGCTGCATTTTCCCCCCTCTGGGGGAAAAATGTCATCTGCTGGTGATTAATCTGAAAAAAAAGGAAGCATAAATATTCATAGTCTGAATGACTTCTTACAGGCAATTCAGAGAGCTCTGCACAGCATCGTGGTTCCCCTGCTGCAGATTTTTGCATGCTGTGGTGGTAGAGCTGCTAGGTGGGGCCTCTGTCAAGAAACAAAGCCATCACTTCTCATGTATATATGGTTAAATCTAAGCTAAATTCTCATTTAAACAATTTAAAATGAGATTGTAGCTTGTTGCCACCAAATGTTAAGTTATCGTAAAATAAATATTTAAATTTCTACAGCAAAGGTTAAAAGCTTGACGGAATGATAGATTTGGACAGCAGGAAAATTGGAAAGTTTATGAAATCCAGCACTACTCCTTTTAGAGTGACACTCTTTTGAGCAGTTGTTTTCTCAGTTTATCTGGAATTGAATGTGGCTCTGTATATTTGATTTTTCTCTCTCTCTCATTGTCAAAGGAGTAAAGATATTATTGCTGCTCAGTGCAAAATACTAATATTTTCTTTTCCATGATGCCTTCCATATAGAAGTCTCAAAGACTGCTGATATTAGTGATGCAGCTTTGTAGCACCCTTGGAGACCAGCATCCTGATCAGTGTCTGAACAATAAGACAAGCCAGGCAAAGAGAATTTGAATAACTAAACAGACAAAAAAGCTTGTGGTATAGCCAGAAAGAGAGTACAGGGCTGTTTTATTTAGAGGGGAAATCTTAATTTTTAATTCAATTTCTTCCCAGAAAATAATTCCCAAATAAATACAATTTCAATCATTCTGAAATGATTTCTGAGTTGGGCTAGGATTTATGAAGCAGTTTTAGATAAAACTTGAAAAAAAGATGGGTTTGATTCCTAGGTGCTGGTGCTTTTGCCCTGGAGAAGTTGAGGTGTCTCCATTCAGGGCCCATGAGCAGGACAGGAGGGCAGTGGCACCCAGAATGCCCCATGCTGCAGGGTGGGAGAGGGGCTCACACAAGTGGGTTCCAGATCAAAAAATGACATGAATTTTATTAACTGAATGCAATTTTTAGTTTGTTAAAGAAACTGGTTACACAGTTTTGTTACACGGTTTTGTTCCCAAACTTTACTCATATGTACTTTCCTTTCCAGCTTCCCCTGGGTGCCCTGTCCCTAGGATTTCATGCTGGGGTGCAGTCAGCTGGTTTGGTTACTACTGATGAAAGAAAACAGCAATAACATTTCTGATTTATGTAACCTGCTTGGCCCAGATTATTCTGCAAATGTCTAAGTCACTGTTGTTTCTGAGCACATCTGTAAGGGTGAGCCAGGTGTTACACCTCGTGTGCAGCTGGACTGATGCTTCTTCACCTCCTTGGAATCCTGAGCAATTTCTCAAAAACAGAATTGTGGATGATGCTTTGTGCATGACATAAGCCAAGACATTTGGGAAATCAATTTGACTTTAACCCTGTTAAAGGGAATGAGAGAAGAGCAGGTTTGTCCTGTTTGTGCTATAGTTATGTGGTGCATTACATAAGTTGTTGCACAACTGAAGTAAACCCATGAAGTTTCACTGTTGATTTATGCCTAACAGTATAGCAAATCATTATAGTAATAAATTATTTCCTCTATTTATACCAGTGCTGTCATGAGATCTCAACTTGATTTCCAGACCTTGCATATTAGTACAAAATTACTGAGGTATGTAAGAATTACTTTGGAAACCTAATTATTTTTCCTGCTTAAATGGTAGAACATACCTCAGTGCTGAAACTCGGGACCAGAGCAATCCACAGCAGATAATTTAAGAGATTTTTACCCCTCTCTTTGTGCAAATATTTTAAGCATCTTTTGCTGCTATTTGCTTGCCTGGTTTTTCTTGTTATGTAGTTTTTTCTCTGTGAACAAGTTCAGGCCGATTGATTTTTAACAATCTGCTCCATGTAGATGACATTCACATTGGTTTTTTTACCAAGACTGTCTGGCAATCTGCTCTTTTCTAATTCTAATGCAGCGTTGTAAATGGTTTAGCACAGGGGCTTTGTTCTCTCAGGCTAAGGGAGAAAGAAAAAGTAGAAGATGAGTTAATCTTGGAAGTTTGATGTTAGTGTTTCTTCCTGGCCCTGTCCTAAGAAAAAACATAGGACATATGGACCTGGTGTTTAAATTATCCTGGATCTTTATCTGGAGGAAGATATGACTTAAGCTGAGTAGCTTTCAGGAAACTTGAGATTCCTTTCTCTGCTATCACAGTTGTGCCATCTGATTGCAAGTGCATTCATCCACATGACCCTGTTTGAAAGATCTGTCAGATCTTTCACTGGTTTATTGAATTCCCCTGGGTGCCTGAGCTTTGAAGGTGGGTATAATTTTCTTGATCTCTGTAACCCCAGATCAGGAGCACAAGCTATTACATATAAGTGCCTTTTTAAATGCTGCTCTTTTTGAGAAAAATTACATATTTTTAAGTGACTTTCTCATCTCAGACTGAATAAAACAGCTTTCTTGGGCCTATCAGCAACATGAAATGAATTCACTGGCCTTCTTTTTGTAGGCTATGTTGTTGTGTTAGCATTTGTCATGGTAGTTCCTTCTTCAGAGCTTAAAGAAGTATTTGCACTCTCCATTTTGCTTTTGTGGAGACAGTGCTGAACAGAAGTTAAAAATGACTGGCACTCAAGGGAGATAGTAGCAATAAAATCACAAGGTTCAGAGTAGCAGTACTATTTTGGCTAAGGAATTTGGAGGGAATTTAAGCTGTAATCATGCCTGAGGGCTACATCTTATGTTAGTTGTAATCTTGGAGCGGTAAAGGAGACAGGTAATCCAAGAAGTAAGTGAAAACATGGGAGTAAGCTGTGAAGGATCTCAGAAGGAGCTTAGATGTGGGGTGGAATGGCTTTGGACACTAAAGAGGCAGATTTGACAGGCATCAATAGGTGGGGGTGCATTTGTTGAACAGCAGTTCAAGAGTCAAGTATGGGTTGTGTTAGAACCTGGTTGGGGTTCCACCTGCCAAGTGAGCACTGGGGAAAAATGCAAAATCCACCTTTTCCAACCTGGTTCTGAAGTCTTTTGTTGTGCAGAGGTTCACAGATCTGGAAATAACTTGGAGAAAGTTTTCTTGCCAGTTTTACTTGGAATCTCTTTTGGTGCAGGCAGAATCCCAGGGTGAATCACAGTTTATTTGACTAGC
This sequence comes from Prinia subflava, assembly GCF_021018805.1. Classification (NCBI taxonomy): domain Eukaryota; kingdom Metazoa; phylum Chordata; class Aves; order Passeriformes; family Cisticolidae; genus Prinia; species Prinia subflava. Next base: position 8,028,108 of record NC_086257.1, on the reverse strand, counting down.
CCACAGAGACCAGATTAGTAGTTGGAGATAAAAAGAGATGAGTACTATGTTTCTATCATTTTGATAACAACAGTGTTTGTCTTGCCTCATGTGGCTTGCAATTTAAATACACTATCCACAAAAGTTTTGTTTCATTTCCTTGGAACAAAAATAGATGTTTGGGGATTTGCATTTGAAGTTCTTGCAGAAAAGTGTTGGCACAGCTGGGAACTAAACTTTGAGCTCCTCATTCCTAGACTAAAGACTGTTCTCCCTGTGTTTACAGATCTTTCACTGATGCAGATAAATGTTATGGCATGAAATACAATTCAGCTGATTTACATCAATAGTGAGCTGACCTTTTATAAAATGATAAAACTTCAGAGTTTCATTATCCACTTGAAATCTATTTTGATTTCTAAATACAAAGACTGTAATCCAGCAGAGAGAATGTGTTTTGCACATTAAAATTCATCTTGTTTCATTCTATATCAGTTCTATCTCTTAATAAGTTTATACAGAGAGAAGGTTGCACTTTTTATGTCGTACATCAGCCTGCTAGGTGTTTGGATTCCACACTTGTGTCACACCAGGGTCTGTTGGCCCTGTTAAGTTGGTTTCTTACAGAAAGACACACTGTATGTGATCCTGGGCTGGGCAAAGAAAATTAACTAAAGCACCCTAAAATTGATTGCAGAGCCATGCTCACTGAAGAGAACTGATAATGAAAAACACGATGTGGAAAAAGAAAATAATGAAGAGAGGGATGACAGCAGAATGACATTTAAGAAGAGGTGAGATTTGGATTTGATCTTTGTGGTTAAGAGTCAGTTGCTGTTGCTTTTAATGATTCAATAATATTGAAGTTCAGCTGTATGGGAGGTTCCTCAGTTGTCTGCATCTTTGAGAAGATGTAAATAAACCTGAAATAGAGGGACTGACATATGTATTTTGGAATCTTTTGTAGTATATGTAATTTATCATTTCAGAGTGGTAGCCAGGAAAAGATCTGACTGAATTGTGGAGTGGGAGAAGATTTTTTTTCCCCTTTCTTTGATTATTAATAATGATTGCCAGCCATATGCCATTTCTGGTGAACTTTTGATTCTTTCTCTTCTGGGAGCAATATTTTTTGTGGCATTTTGACATGTTTAGCTGATTCTTCACCCGACATTTCATTAACTCATTGGTCTTGATTTTTTTTCCTCTTGCAGGGATGAAAATTGAGAGCAGCATGTTGGTGTGCAGCTAGTGTGAGTGAGACCATGTTTAAATTCAGTGACAGAATCCTGCCTCCCACCAACCTACTGTTCCAAACATGCTAATGTGTCTTCTGGGATTCTGACACTGCAGCTAGAGCTTGGCTAATAATACAGCCCATACACTCTTAACCCTTGTGCTCATGCCTGCTATCCTAGCACAAGCTTGAGAAAGTGGTAAACTGGCTGAAGGATTCATTTGGCTTCAAAGGATCTGGCAAACACCTCTACTTTGTTTATCATCTGAATCATTTTTACTTTTGGCTTGCAGGATTGCTGCTATATCGTTATAATGCTCTGGAAAAAAGGGTAGGGACTGGCAATAGGGAAGTGAGATTGTCATTATTTCACCCCAGAACTGCTGTGAAAACACTGTGAAAGGGGATGAGATACCTTGAGATATTTTTCCTGTATTGCTACTACTAGGTGCCAGGACAAGCCTGTGATTCTTCTTTAAACTAAGTGAAAAATGCCTCCCTGGTCTGAGAGCCTCAGAAATCTTCCTCCTTTCTGTTTTTAAATTCTTTTTTTTAAGACTATTTGTCTAGTATTGAGCACTTTTATAATTATATCTTAAGAGTTTTTGTTCTCTGAATCTTTGTTTTCTCCTTCACTGAGATTTTGCATATATCTGTTATCTTTTAGCACATGATATACTCAGGGAACATGAAGAGACACCTTTTTGCAGAGGAAGGCAATGCACCTGGCAGTAGTGGTTTTTTTATATATACATACATATATATAAAATGGACTATCTGACAAAGTGAATCCTGACTGGGGTGTAGAGAGCAAACTCAGTTTCTGATGAGGGGAAAGAAGAATGTTGTGTCCTTAGTGCTAAATGGGATGGAAAATAGCAAAGACTTTTTGCTGTCCTTGATAGTTTTTACAGGTAATGTAATTAAATCTTTATGTAAAGGTTTCTCCACTTGTCTGATCCTCTTTTCTCCAGTGTCAGGGTAGTTGAACTGCTGATTGATAAAACCATATTAGGCTGCACTAAACCTGACCAAAAACTGGAATATTGGAGGAGCAATCTATGATTTTTAAAGTTGTTTTTGGTTTTTTTTTTATGAATTAGAGAAACTTTTTCACTGTGTGCTGCTGACCACAGCCAGGGTCAACTGCATCTACCTATAACTTGAGCTGTGGGTGATCTTCAATTCTCTATTCAATCTCTATTCCAAAGGGCCAAGTTCCCATTGGGAACTACGTTAGCAATATTTTAATTTTTGATAGTCATAATAATTCCATGTATATGTATATATATTTAAACCTTCCCATTAAAACTAGTGACTGTGGCTTTGCCTCAAAAGGGACATTACACAATTAGAAAGAGGGTACAGCTTTTTGGCAGCACCACAAAATTGAAGGCACTCAAACACAACTGATGCCATCAAGGTTTCTGTCTCCATTCAGAATAAGGCAGAATTTTGGCTTTTATTACTATGGAATTACATATCTGCCTGCTGAACTGGCTGAATCCTTCTCCTCCAGCACGTTGCCTGTTCTCTGTAGATGCCCCAGGGAGGGAGGAAAGAAATGGACTTGAAATTAAGGAAGGAAGGAAGTTAAGAGAGGGGTTCAGGAAATAACAGCTTCCCCTTAGTTACACAGCTCTGAGGTTCTGGTCAATATTTTCATTAAAGTTTCAGGTGATGCAATAGAGAGATTGATAGACTTGTGAAGGACTTGAACTTTTTAAAAATTTAAATTAGAAATCAGAATTATTTGGAAAGTTAAAGATGTGACTTGGAATATTCTGGATGTTGTCCAGAAAGGAGGAGTGGAAGTCCAACATTTAGGCAGATCTGATCAACTGCAATAGTATTTGGTGTAGGAATCTGGGACAGTACCTGTTCTAAAGAAAACCGCCTAGCCTAGATTTATAACTGAGTTGGGTTAAGACAAGGGGCTGTTCAGACTGAATAAAAGATTGAATTCATTGAAAAATACAAAGCAAGATACTGCAAAGAAGGAGGGAATAATCTTCCATCCATTTTCTGGCAGTTGGGGCTAGAAATTATGGAGTTTTACATATTTAGACACAGAGCTGAGATAAACCTTCCTGAGGAGGAGAGTGACATATCAGAGTGGATTCTTTGCAGAATGGGTTGTTGATACTCCATAACTCTGCAGAGGAACTCTTGAGGAATGTAAATTATTGATCTGTCAGGAATGCTATAGATATCATGGTTCTTCCTTGGGGAAGAGATGTGCACTATAGGATTTCTCATGTCCACTAGAAATAGGCCTTTTTTCTTTCGTTTAACTGAGGTAACTCTGTTTGGCTATATATGTATTTTATTTTTTAAATTTTTTTTCCTCTCAGCTGGGAGATAGAGATTAAGAAGATGGAGTTAGTAACATCCCAAGATAAATTAAGTGGGAAGGGGCCTCAGGGGGTCTGTTGGCCAATGTGTTTCAAGCAGGGCCAGCTGTGAGATCACACATGGTTATCCAGGCCTTCAAGCACTTGGGTCTTGAAACCCTCCAAGGATGAGGACACACAAGCAGCTGCTGTACCTGCCTCTCCCAGCTGATTCCCACCTGATAAATGTTCATTCTCTTCCTTGTCTAAGTGCAATTGCACTCCTGCAAATCAGTTTAGGAGACTTCAGCTCAATAAGGCACTTCCTTCCTTTACAAAATTATACACATCAATGAATACAAGATTTTTTCAGCCATAGTTTTTGATTTGAATGTTCCTGTGGATGTGTTGGAGGGCATGTGTTGGAATGAAAATAATGTTTGTGTTACTTGAAAGAAGGGAATAATTCCATGCAGAAGACCAAAGCAGAAGAACACAAGGTAAACATGTACCTTGGGAACCACAGATCAGATGAATGAGTTGGAAGAAATGAATGTAAAATAGGGCATCATGGCTATTTTTGTATCAATGGGAGAATGATGCATATTTAAAACCAAGGGTTTTTATAATTTCTTAGCCACAGTGCTTATTCTTCAGTTTGTTATAATTATTCTAATTGTTCTATAATAGGATTGCTATGAGCAGGTACTCTTGCTCATAAATGGATTAATCTGGCTTCCCCTGAAGACAAGGAGACATTTCTATTGATTTCAGTGGGAAATGAATGGAGTCCATTTTCTTTAAATTTGGCACCAGTTGTCATCACTTGGAGCTGTTGTTCAGGGGATGGTAATTAGTAGAAAAGATGGGGATTAGTGTCTGATTGTGTTGCCCTGAATATGCTCTGGACTCGATCCAAATTAATTTCATATTTGTACAAACTGTCCAGCATACTGAATTGTCCTTGTCCAGAGGTTTCTTTCCTTTGCTTGCTGCCACTCTGAACCATTTTATTTGCCTTGCCTTCCCATTGGGCCCTGGCTTTGTTAGTGGCCCCCAAACTGGGGATGGAGCTCTCATTGTGATGGGTTTAACAAGTGCCGTGTGTCCTCACGGTGTCTCCCTGCCCAGACCAGTCCTGCCCTTTTGTTGTTTGGCTGATCCAGTTTCCTTCTTTAGCAGACTCTGAGCTGAAAACATCCATGCCAAGGTTCCCACTCCAGTGGGCTCCACTGCTGGGGGCCCATTTTATCCAACAGCTGGCCCGACGTCATTGTGAAATTGTAAATGCTCAAAACTTTTGCTCCCATTCCCAGGGGTTCCACCATTAAAATTATTTTGCATTCACTACCTGCCAACAGGGTCTGTAAGTGAGCCAAAAAAGCAGCAGATTAGGCATAACTATGAATTCTGAGTGGAATAGAGGGGTTGGAGATTGAACTTTTAGGTGAAAAAACCAGGCCTTTCATGAGAAACAAAACTGAGTACAAAGTACTCTGTGGGGCCTTTATATTGAACTGTAGTTCACAATTAACACCTCTGCTGTTTTCTCACCATGGGAATAAACCCCCCCCAAAAAAGTTCATTGTGTTAAGATTTGCCCTTCACATTTTGGAGATCTTCTTCCAGCCAGATTCTCTTATTTCTGTAGGCAGAGCAAGTCATTGTGGCTTTCTATTTAAAAAGAAGCTGGGTATTAACTGCACCAATCCAGTTTTTCCCTAGGCTTGTAATCAATGGATGTAAAGTTTTAATCCTTTCAGTTTTACAGACCTGCAGAAATGAGTAATGAGAAAAAAGCCTCTTGTATATTTTCACCTTTAAGTGCCCAACTTTTCAGTGCTGTGAACAGACTGATTGTGTAGTACAACAGATGCTGGGGTCTTTCATCCTTCATAACAAGGAAGGAAAAAAAGTCAATGGCACATTTGCAACCTGGAAATGTTTTCTGAGGAGTGAAGCTATCTTTCGATAATGAATATTTACAATGTGATTGTTTCAGTTCTTAATTATCACGAGGAGCATCTCTCTTCCATTTTGCTTCTATAACCTATGTTTGTGGGAATGGCAATTTGATCTTTCTTGTGATGCCATTTGTTGTCAAATATGAGTTTGTCTTTCCAGTAACAGGCCATTTCTTTTCAATGATTTATCTGTTTTCCTTTCTCCTGTGATAACTTGGCCTTTGTGCTAATGATTGCCTGCTGATGTTGAATGTAGTGTCACTCTTCCTGTTTTGTTAAACTGAAACGATTGTGCTTCTCTTCTAGTGTTTATTTTTGTTTGACAGGTGGGGAGAGAGAACACTTGCCATCTTTTATTTACTATTAAAGTTCAGTTAACATTGTACTGTGTTGTCTCTGGAGCTGTGCTTATCTCAGGTGCTTGATAGTGGAGAGCTGTTATGAAAGAGATAATTGAAAACTACTTCAGTTTTGTGTAGCTATATAAGACCTGACACCAGTATATAAATACAGAAAGAATATTTTGGTGGTAGAGGTAATGGAAGAATTAAAATAGTTAAAAACAGGAAGACCAAGGGCACTTGTCAGTTTAACCTTGAGAAATGTTCCTTAGAGATGTGTTTAGAGTGGGAGTCTCTGGAAGAGAACCTGAAAGGAAAAACAACCGCAACTAAGCAAAGTCAGGGTAACACTTTCAGTCTTTGTTTATATTTGGGTTTTTTCCTGCTTTTATTCTTGAAGAGAATTCAGAACAAAAATCCCAACTCCTATTCCCTTTCTGATAATCAATGCATAAAGCCAGTAGCAAGTGCCATAAATATATACAGCTGTATAACTGCTGAAAGTCTGGGAACTGAAATATGTGCTCATGTATGATAGAACATTAAGTGATGGCTTCAAAATATTATTTGGGATACATTTTGTCTTTCTCAAAATAACTCAGGAAGAAAATAAGAAGGTGAAATAATTAAAACAGGCTTTAAAAGTGTTTGGCTTTTTCTTAAAGAGGAATTGAAGCAGAAGTTTTGTATGTGTGCATGTATATATATTTTTCATGGTGTTTGACAATGTAAACTTCTTGTGTTTAACATTCTGCATTGCCTGTAGTTTAAAATTCTTCAGTCAAGTGAAGGAGAACATACCAATATTATCATGCTGAAATATTAAACAAAATGGCGTATTTCAACTTGCAAATATAGATAGCGAGACATATAAAAACATTTTAGCCTTTTTGGTTGACGTATTTCACTTCTTGTTCTTCCTACTTCACAATGCTTGACTTGAGCTGTATTCTAAATTGTGACAAAGCCCATGACTGAGGTTTGGAGAGCTTGAGAAGAGCTGGACCATATTACAGAAAAAAAAAGAAAAGAAGTAAATTTGGTAACATTTCTCTGAGTAATTCTTTCCTCGGAACCAGTTTGAAAGATGAGGAGTATATACTTGTAACACAATGCTTGTGAAAAAGCCCAACCCTCGGAGCAAGAAAATTCAGGAAAAATCCCTGAATGACTAATTTCAGAAAGAGAGAAAGTCAGCTCACAACTGAACCTGTAAAAGACAAGAGAAAGATCCAATGTTTGCCTTTTATGTGGTTGTTATGGAGAATTTTGCTTGATGAGACATTCAGGGTAATTGCCATGTTTTGGCACAGGCAATTGTTCAATGACTTTTGGACAGTCCCTCTCACACTTTACTTTTAGTGCCAGTGGTGGCAGTTCTTGGCCTGTATATGAATTAATTTCTTTTCAATTTTGTTGACTCCTGAAAATATCTCACTCAAGGGGCAGAAAGGATGATTGATCACAGGCAGTACTGCTGCTCCTCCAGGTACATGATCATGTACTCATGTGTTCCATGTTCCCAGGAGGAAGAAATGAAAATTCTGGTAAAAGTGACCTTCCCTGTGTCAACATAGTATTATTGATGACAGATGTGTTTCTTCTATTTGCTTGCCTCTGCCATTACTGAATAATCTGTTGGTGTCACAAATCCTTCCCCTGCCCAGTTCATGATATTCCACATTTTTATTATAAGCCTCATTAGCTCAAGAACCCAGATGACACATAGTTTATTGAACAGGGATAATATAGCATGCTCTGTTATTTTTCAGATTTGGACTAATCATAGAAAAAAAAATGTAGTGAAATGGAGGCTAAAATGCAACTTATTTTTTACATCTTGTAGAGTTCATTTTTAAATATAAGCCTATTCTTATGAATCACAAAGTTTTAAGTTTCTATTTTCTTTCTCTTCTATATCAATCTTAAAATTGTGTTCATATTTTTATATGAGAAAAAGATAGATGCCCTTTAGAAATTGCAGTGAGGGTGGCATTAAATATAAATAAACCTGGCAAGTACAGGTACCAAGATTAGTGTGACCTTTCACAACTTAAAATGCAGTTTTGTCCTTTACTTTGATCTACACTGATGTAGCGTTATTAATAATAATCATGAGATTGTCTTTGCCTTCAAGAGAGGTTTTAAAACAATATGTTTTTATAGCATCTCATTTGGTGGTTTCTGATTTTTTTTGATAGGGTTCAGCTATCAAGTTTCGCTTAAAAGCAGAGGTAAGAAATTGTTTTGAAATCTGACCTTCAAACACAGTCACAACTGGGATTTAAAGAAAAAAACACCCCAAAGAGTGAATATTTTGATAAAATTGTGTGCTGACAATGTTATACTGCCTGCTCAGCCCATGCATTTTTTAAGAGTTACTAATGTGGAAGTGTTATGCAGCAGAAGTGTTTGGATGCTTGCTGTGGCTGTCCACTTTGAGCAGGATGGAGCCTACCTGGTTATTCCATGGGAGTTTTCAAAGCTCAGTCATAATTATGAGCTGCAGCTGCCTTTGAAATACTGAATTGTTGGTGAACTGTGTCACATCTCTTGTGAATTTTTATTCCACTTGGAAAACATGGAATGCCAGGTATGTCCTTTTTTCCAAACCCTTTCACTGAGTCAGAGGTACAATTTGCTGCAAAAATTCCCAGACAATAACATGATTTTTAAAAAACATGAATGACCTGGTATCTTCTAAGATTTTATAACATAAAGTGGTTTGTGACTTGTAGAAAATAGGGGTTAATTCAAGAATATATTGAGGTATTTTCTTTTTCCTGGCTCTTTTCTTCATCATTACTGTCAGCTGCTGTCACAGGGTGCCTGAATGAAGGCTCCCCCTCAGCAGTCCAAGGAACTCTGCACGTCTGTGTGGAGGTCACTCACAGAGCTTACCTGGGAATGAATAATGCAGCTGGGGAAAGAACAACATCCTAAGAGCTGCAAATAAGATATTTGAGCAGAGTGACATTCCAGTGATCATCAAGGATTGCTGAACTCTGAACATATTTATTGCTGGATTGGTCCTTGGGGGAAAAATGTCAGAAGGGGTGGATAATGTGGTGCTGACACAGGGGATGAGTTATGAGCTATCCTTCACAACATTTTATTTCTCTTTTTCCAGTTGTGACAAACAGTTGGGTTTGTTTTTGTTTTTTTCTTCATCTTTTCCAAAACCTCAACAGCTCCAAATTCATAACCAGAAACCAAAACAACAACAACAACAAAACAAACAAACAAAAAAGTCCAAACCTGAAATGCACAGAAGAACCAATTTTAACTCACTGTTCTCTAAAAGCTCTGCTCTGGCTCTAAGTTGCAGCTCCCTCCCTCCCAAGTTCTCTGTGCCCTCACACAAACAGGCTCTGAAGGGTGGGCAGGCACAAAGTGCACCCACAGAGTCACTTGGCTGATATCCCTGGGCAAAGTCACACCAGGGCTGCTTCAGGTCACCTGAGAAGTCCTAGATTTTCCAGGAAAAAACAAAAAAAAATCACCCCACCTAAAAAAACCCAAACAAACCCAACCCAAAAAAACCACAAAAAACCCCCACCAAAACCAACAAAAAATTCAAAAACAAAACAAACAAACAAACAAACAAAACCAAACCCAAAACAAACAACAACAAAAAAAGGAAGGTCTTGATTTCCTTCTTGGAAGATCAGTGTAGGCTTGAAGTGATTTTACCCTGCACCATTGCTGTCCCTAAAGCCCTGAAGCAAACTTTCTGTAGTGTAGTAGCAGTTTCAGTGCCTTGGTTGCCCTGAAAGAGAATTAGATTATACATTTCTGTCAGGTGAATAAGACATGCCTGAAACACTGATTTTTTTCAAGACTGGAAAATCAAAAAGGTAGATCAACCATGGAACAGTAAGTGATGGCCTTAGAAGCAGTGCTTTTTGAAGTATTGCAGTGGTTTTCACTCTTTCTCTTGTGTATTTCCCATAGTTTCCTATGGCCTTTCTTATTTTCTACAACACTAATACTTCAAAATGACTTTTTAAATAGGAATGGCTAAACATTTTACAAATACCTGTTAAATCTCATAGCATGGCTTGTCAGATGGAGGCAGATATTTGTGGAGCTTGCACATTAAAAGGATCTCCTTTGTACCTAGCATTACTATAATTATAGTAATAATTATGCTGTTTTGTACCCGTTTCTGTGCTTGTGAGCAGAAGAGACAGTTCAGTCATTGTTCAGGATGGATAAACCTATTGAACATGAAGCCTATTCTTCAGCTTTAATCATGACTAATTTTTAAGCTGAGAAGAATCTTCTCAGTTTGTCTGCTCTTTCTGCCAGAGGCCCAGGAGGAAATCAGAGCAAGGTATTTCATCTGGGGAATGTCACACTTTGGACAAGATCTCAGAGAAAGTTTTTTCAGGAATTTAATTCTGCAGAAATTTTCAGCTTTAAATTTTTGGACGAGTCACACAAGCAGTTTTGATGTGGTTAAAATCTGGTGTGCAATCATGTCTAATTTCTGTCACAGGCTTTCATGGAGGCTTTCTGTACAGTGCTGAGAATCCTCAGGATCTACATGGCTAAAGGGGGTAAGATCCTTCTGATAGCCTTAATTCTGTGATTGCTTGATTTTATTTTTTAAGCATGACCTTATGAAGTTTCTCCAGTATTGTTGCTGTAGCTTTAACCATAGAGATTATATTTGATGAACTCCTTGGTTTCTGGAATTTAATTTCTGGAATCTGGGTCCTCCTTTCCCCCCTCTGCAGAGCTCTGTTACCTGCAGAGCTCCCACAAACTTCCCTCTCAGCAGATCACCAATCCTTAAGCTGGGAGGCAAAGGAGAGTCAGGCACTGGAATAATTGTATTTTCAGGGTGGGAGATGGGCAGGGGAGGAGAGGAGCTCCTGCCTGCTGCTGCTGGAGGAGCTGCTGGGCAGATCAAGGGTGACAAGCTCACTGCTGTGAGGCAGGGCAGGGCAGAGCTTTCCTCCTGGCCAGCTTCATGCTGTGACCCTATCACAGCAAACTGAGGAGATGCAATAGATGTCAGGGTGCCTTGGGAATTATTTTCAGCAGAACTGTGGAATCTGAGGGTGAGGATCACATGAGATCTGGCAGGAATCTGCCCGTGCCTCAGAGCATCCCTGTCCCAGCAGATATCTGCCAGATGACATCCAGAACTGAGTCGTGTGTGCTCTGTGCATGAGCTGCTCTGTGGGCACTTGCAGACAGACTTTTTCTATCATAAAACTGATTCAATCAAAACATTACAAATTCCTAAATAGCCTCTAACAATAACAGCTATATGTAAAGCAGGACAATTATCAGATGGATTTTCAAGACATGCTGACAGTCGTCTCACTGATACTTTTTCCTTTTCAGCCCTGAGGTCATATTTTGTCTGTATGTTTTGCTGAGTGCCTTATAAGAAGTCTATAAATAAAAAGTTATAACCATGTGTTTGCATTTTCCTTGATTAAAATGTGATGTAAATGTATTTAAAATGGCATGCAAATGATATGAAGGCTCCAGGCGTATTTTTTCCAGCAAGACCCTCTGCATTGTAAAGGTTGTTAACAAAGCCAGGAATTTAAAAGAAAAAAAAAAAAAAAGGAGAGAGGAAAAAAAAAAAGAGAAAAAATTAAGTCATTACTGGAAGCAAGAGGGCAATGAAGGAGACATTTCACAATTATAAAATGGGTTTAGAAAGAGGAGGCAAGACATGTTGGTACAGAATTCACTCATTCCTGGTGACTGTCAGGAAGAATTAACTATATCCTTGGGTCTTGTGCTAGGGCTTGCTTCAGAAGCCCATACTATAATGCACACTGTATTTTCTACTGGTTAGAGTTTATGTATTAGGATGGAATTAGCTGAAATATCTTTCTGAAAATCAGACTTAGTATTGAAGGAATTTATGGTTTCAATGCTTTCTTGTCTGGAGTCTGACATATCACAATTTGGTGCTGTATGGAATTGTGATAGAAACCTTTATGAGACAATTTTGACTCAGGGTTATAAAATAAGAGAAAAAATGTGCCTTAAAAATGTGGTACACAATTCACAGGTCTGTTTTCACAAGGGGATGAGTACAAAGTCTGTTAGCACTGAGCTTAGCATTTCCAAACTCTGCACCTCCTGTTTTATTGATGTCATACTTGGGTTTTTTAAAACCATCTTTTCTTGTTTTCTGTTCTCTGTGTGTGCATGCACGTATAAGGATGTGTGCATGCATAAGTATGTCAGAGTGAACAACATGAAATGACTCTTCTTGAATCTCTAAACAATGGAAAACCAGATATTGCTGAATTACAGCCTTCAGACAATTCCTTCCTGGATTTATATCTTCATATAAAAACATGGCAGGATGAGATTCTTGGGTTCATCCTCCACCTGCTTGTTTAGTTTAACTGCCTTTAGAGCTGCCTTTGGTCACTGACTTGGCATAAATAAGGCATCAGGATCATATTACTCAGCCACTTTTGCAATGGTTTGCTGGAGGGAGGAGTGGGGGCTGTGAGTGAAATTGTCTAAAGGCACTTCCTTATTAACAAAGTGAAAACTTGCTGAAGCCTTCCTAGCTGGCACAGAAAACTCACAGCCACTCACAACCTGCTGAAGAGGTGTAAGTCTAAGTCAGCTGTGGATAAGACAGCTGAAGGTCAGGATAAAATACTTCACCAGGTAGTTTTATTTAAGCAAGAACAGAACTGTGATCCTGATTTTAACTTTTGCATATTCATTTATCTCACCACAAATCGAAATATCTGTCATTGCAGCAGACATTGCAGTTTAAGAAAAGAAACACCTTTCCTTTGGCTGTAAGATTTTAAAAGGGAAGGTGTGACCTTTGAGATACCTTTTTTTTTTTTTTTTTTTTTTTTTTTTTTTTTTTTTTTTTTTTTTGTCCACAACAAAAGGCTCAGCAGCTCTGGGATGCAACAGGGTAAGTCAGATGCAATGTGCTGCAGAGCTGATCAAATTCTGTGGCAACTGGATGCACAAGTTAAGAGCTGACTTGGCAGGTACTGCTCCCAAGGCAGTCAATTGTTTCCAGCAGCTTTTCTTTCATTTGCTCTTTTTAAAGAACAGTTTTCCTGGGTGACAGAGAAGCCAATGCAAATATCCATCATGAGTGTTGCTTTAGGTTTCATTCAGGACATTCATTCCCTAACAGTATGTGAAAACTCCAGACATTTCCCACAGCTCAGGCTGAACTGGAGTAAGAGCTGTCTTCAGACAAGAATAAATAAACCCCCAGGAGAGAAAGCCAGGTTATGTGGCAGGTACCTTCTTGGGTCAGCCACCACTAAAATGAGAGAGATTAGGAGAAATTCCCTTTATGATTTAGTGGTATTTTATTTTCTCCCCCGATTGCTACCTTGATTAAATTAACTGGGGAAAACCTGCCAAGGTCTTTTAAGATGTATAAAATGAGGCACGCCAATAATGTCAAAAGGTATGTTAGTAAAGTTCAACATGTTTGTACTAATAAAAGCAGTGATTCAAGAAACTCACACTTCTGTAGCCTTTGAATGAGAGGACTTGTTCACTAGGTGTGAGTGAGTCACATTGCATGCATGTCCAGACATTTCAGGGTTTTATGTGCATGAGGCTAACGTTGTCAGAGTGCTACTGAGCTCATAAGGAATGTAGAGGGGAAAAAAATTCCTTACCCAGCCTTGTATGTTTTTGAGAGGCAAGGAAATATGCAGAGGAATTCATCAGATATGACCAGTATATTTAAATTGCTTGCAGTGATAACAGAACGAGATATTAATAACAGATAAAGAGGTTCTTAGTTACATACTTAAAAGCTTATTTAAAGAGCCTAGATTAGATCATAGATCAACACAGCCTCACTGGAAAAAGCACTCGTGTTACACGTCGGGCTGCACACTGCAGCACTTAACTGAGACTTTGGTGAGATAAAGCTGTTTGGCTTTTAAGTCAACCTTGAGATGACTTTCCCTTTAAAAAAAAAAAGAAAAACCCAAACCACTTTGATTATGTATTTGGTTTGCATGCTAAATAAGCTGCTCAGCTAAAAATATACCCCCGCAAGGAGCTTATGTCATCTCCCCCCAAATGTGTGACAGAGAGTGAAAGACAGGCAAGGCAGAAGAGGCAATATAAGAGCCCAAGTTCTAACTTTTGTGGGGATGAACTGGTAAATTTGTATTAAATTATCTAATGCCTAGAAAACAAAGGCTTTTGCTGTTAGATGACAAATCTATGACGGCTAGAGGCCAGATCTACAGGTAACGTGATCATGTGCAGTCTGGGGAACTTTGTCCACTCTGCTGTTTCACACCAGTTCCAATGCCCAGGTGTAAACCTCATGACCTTTCTGTTCATTTTAAAAACACAACAAAGTCAGGTGTAAAACCTGTGGCACCTGAGATTGCCTCCTTCCCCCCATCCCCACCGTGCACCCCAAGGCCAGACACGGACATGGCTGTGGTGGGAGGTGAGCTGGACCTGCAGGGACCCCAGGGCAGGGAGCTGCTGGCTGCCCCTGTGCCCACAGCTGGCACACCAGGAGGGGTGACAGGCCCAGATGTGCCCTCCTCCCTGCCCTGTTTGAAAAGGACATGGCCCCAGGTAAACTCAGGCACTGCCAGAGCTGACACCTTGCTCGGGAATTCACAGGAGGCCAAGCTCTGAAACGCCAGACTCCCAGTAAATTCTCTCAGCTTTTCATTAGTTCTCTGGTTGTAGGTACCTACCCCAGGAGACCCTTAAGGGCTTTTTTATTGTTCTAAGGAACTTGTTGGAATAATTTAAAAAGATAGGAACACTGTGTTCTCTGGATGGGAGGTGAAGGAACCATGATAGAGCTGTTATTTTACTCAAAGGTGGAAGCTGAAGAATAGGGAGTGTTTAAATTTAGAATTCTCCACCACTGAACAGCACTGCCCAAGGGCTGTGGAGAGCAGGGCAGTTTTCAAAGGCCTATGTTTTTTCCTCTTTTGTAATCTCCTCAACTAAACAGGGGTCAGAAATGGAAAAGGAAACCCTAACAATGCAGCCCAACCCCTGGGGAAGCAAGACTGATTAATGGACAATTTTATGGCTCATTTGTAAAAAGGGAAACTAGCAGAGTACTCTGTTTACTTTGTCCATACGAGTCATATCAGCATTTATGGAAAAAAAAAAATAGAAGATGTTTGGATATCTTGAATACCTTGGGAAAACAAGCAAATAGCTTATGGACATCTGCAATGAAGAGTACAAACTACTGGAGGATTTATTACAAACACTGCATGTACTGGAATGGTCAGACTCCTGCAGATTTTCCTTTAGCCTCATATTCTTCCTGTCAATTTATTTCTGAAGATTAGTTTGGAGCTTAGGGATGAGTTTCCCTCTGAGAGAGGCAGTGCTTGCAGACCTACAGCTGGTTTGGGGGGCTTAATGACACTCTGAGTCTCTCTGTATCTCTTTGTATGTTTGAGCTAGCACGGTTTGAATTGCTGCAGTGCTGACCAAGTCTGGAATTAGAGGAGGAGGAACAGGCAATTTTGCATCTCTGAACCTCAGTAAGTTAGTGTAAGAGGCTCTGGCTTCTTTTTTCTGAAATTTTGATTCAAAGTTACCTCTTTCACATCCCCTGTGTCTCCCCCCACTGCCAAAAAAGAAGAAAAAAACAGAAAAAAAAATAAATGGGAAGAGGTAGATTAGCCTCTGCCAAATTGCACACAGAGTGGCTGTCTTTGGCACTGAACTGACAGGACTGGGACAGCTGGATTGTTTTCAAATGTGTTATGGCTATCATGAGATGTCAACTGACTGGGAATCACACACTGGGAAGAGTAAAAGGTGAAAGAGAAAAATCAGAAACAAAGAAGAGGTATTACACAAAGAGAGGTGAGCTGGGAGAATATTGGTAGAAATTAAGCATCAAATACCTCCTAGATTTTGCCAAAAATAGCAGGCAAATCATGTAAACCACAGAGGAGAATAGCCTCTCTAAAGCACACAGAGCTCTGCATGTGAATGCACACAAACATCCATCACATACATGTGGTGAGGCTCAGGACAGTGCAAGTGCCCTGGAGTGAAAAGCTGTGTTGAAAACTTTTTGTGTTTAACACCACCACGCCCTGCATCATGGACATCAGTGTTGTGTAATGGTACACTTGTCAGCCATGAGATTTGCTGCTCTTTTGGTAGACGTGCTGAGTTACTTTTGCTTTGATGAAAAGTTGCAGATGCCTCAAGGTAAAGGTGAAACCTGCAGTGAGTACATTCTTAGGAAATGTACAGAGAAACTTGACTCTTTACAGGCCCTCTATTTTTGATATATTCTAATTGTGGTTGGCATGTATTCACTGAATAGGTGAGGTTGGAAGAGACATCCAGAGACCCTAGTTAACTCCTCTGCTCAAAGCAGGATCAGCTGCAGCAGGCTGCCCACATGTGATCAGGATTTTGGTTATCTCCAAGAGTAGAGGCTCCATGATGTCTCTGGGCGCCCTACTGCAGTGTTTGTCCTCCACCCAAAAAAGTGTTCTCTTCTCTTTGAATGGAATGGTCTTCTATTGAATTTGGGCCCATTACCCCATATCCTGCCACCTGTTACTGGATATTACTAAGAAGAACCTGGCTCTATTTTCTTAATCCTTCCCATCAGGTATTTATTTTTATTTGCCCTCCCTGCTCCAACCTCTCCACTATGTTTCCTCCAACACTTGTCTTCTCCAGATTGAACCACCACAATCTTCTCAGGCTCTCCTTATCAATTAGATGCTGCAAGGCCTTATCACCTCTGTGGCCTTTTCCTGGATCTGTTCCTGTGTGTCCCTGTCTCCTGTCCTGGGGAGCTCAGCAGTGAGCACAGAGCCCCAGGTGTGTGCTAGCACTGCTTGTCCTACTCCAGCCAAGGAGGCTGTTGCCTTCTTTGCTGTAGAGGTGCACTGCTTGTGGTCACCTTGGTGTCCAGGACGAGCCCCAGGGCTTTTTGGAAAAACCTGCTTTTCAGCCCCTTGGTCCCCCGATTATTCTGGTGCAGGAGATTATTGCTCCCTAGGGGCAGGACTTTTTACTCTCCACCTCTGAGCTCCATGAGACTCCTGTTGGCCCATTTCCAGCCTGTCCTTGTGCCTCTCCATGGCAGCACAGCCAGCACTCACACATCATCTGCACTGCAGCAGGTGCCCTGTGCCCAGCACACAGGGCATTGGTGAAGATGTTGAACACTGTGGGCCCAGCTCTGCCCCAGCCATGCAAACACCACCAGTGACACCCCCAGATGGGCTTTGTGTCACTGCCCACAGCCCTGAGCCAGCAGAGCAGCTCCTTGCCAGCCCAGCTCTCTGTGCCTCTCTCTGCTCCACAGTTCATGTGTTGTCTGTGGATATTGTGAGACTGAGCCAAAAGCTCTGCAGAAACCAAGGTAAACAATACCCACAGTCCTCCCTTCCTTCTCTGCTCTAGCCATGTGATAATAGAATGCTGTCAGGGTTTATTTCCCTTTCATAAATCCATTAGGGGCTATAGCTGCATTTTGGAAAGCAAACCAGGGAAACGAAGGAGGTGAGATTAAACCAGGAATCTTTACATGTAATGTTAAATTTTGTCATATTGCATTCTCCACCCAAGCTCAAGATTGCAGTGTCACGCATAGAATCTCCTATGATAACACCCTAAGAGGGTCTAAGCTATGTGTTATCTCTGATTTTATACCAAACACAGAGAGCTCACACGTGACTGGTGGATTTCCATACTGTGCTTTATTTCAGAGTGTTAAATGACCACTGAGATGGCCTAAATGTCTGTCTGTCCAGCCCTTTCATGACCTGTGGTCTCCCTTGACCCTTCAGAGCTGGGGCTGCCTTACCAATGAATACCTGTAGAATTTACTTTCTCGTGAGGCCACCTTGTCTCACCAGACCTCTTCACTTTTCATTTAGGCTAATTTTGTATATGTTTGTGCAGTGAATTCCTTAGTCTCTTGGCAGACAATTTAATTGGTTAATTGAGCTTTGTTACTCTTTCATGCAACAATCACAGTTGCCTTTGAGGGATTGTCCTTGCCTGTTGTACAGTCTTGTACATTGTGGAGATTTTGGCACTGATAAAATGCTTTTGGCCACACTGGATGTGTGTTATTTACTCCTGTTTCTTCAGAGGCAATTATTCTAAGGTTGACTGTAGTATCAAACAAATATCCAAACCTACAAATGCTCCTGATCAGCTTTTAGCTGTCTGACAATGCTGAGCTTAGTGCATGTGCATGTTATTGGGAACAAGCCATTGAGCTCTGGAGGGATTCAGAGCCAAAAGTCAGCAGCCTAAATGGATTGGCCAGAAGACAGGAACTGAGGATTTCTCCATTCAGCACTGTGTGTTGTGAGTGCCTGTGAAAAGCTGGCCCTCCATAATTCCATGGGCATTTTAATGCCTTGGGGTGCCATTTCTCAGAAGAGCAGAACAGGAAATCTGTGCTTCTCATCATCTTTCTGTTGCTAGATATTGGAAGTATCTTGAGCACAAGATCTCCTGTTGTTTCTTCCTCATAAGGGACTTTTTGAAGGAAACACTATCTTGGAAAAACACGGACCCATGCACCACCTCAGCTAGTGAAATAACTCACCTTAAGAGGGTTTCTTGTGGGATAACCCTATGCAAGACTTGTTGAGCAAGATCCCTTCTGGGTGGCCTTTGTCCATCTCCCAGTGTTTTCATGACACATCTTTTACTGCAAAGGGTAATTAAAGGCTTCACCTCAGAGGTTCATGAAGAGTGGAGAGAGGCATGGCCTGAACGATGATGTGCCCGACACTTTTGTTCCTATCACTCTCCTGATAAGTTCAAGCTGTTAAACTCCAGCTAACCATTCACTAGAACAATTTACTACCTCAGTGTCATTTTAAGTGGGCTGTCTGGCTGGAGCAGGATGTATTCAAATGGAAGTTAACAAAGTATGTTTTCTTTCGAGGGTTTGTCTGCTATAAAGAGCTTGAAGGGAAGTTTTGAACAGGCATTCTCATCCTGTTACAGCTGAAATATCCATTGTACCTCCCACAGCTTCAATAACTGCAGTTATTTTCATTTCCAGCACATTTAGAAACAAACCATGTTGAATCTACTTTATTTGTTGGGAGAGGTTCATAAAGAAATGGCAAAGGGCATTTTAAAAATATTTGGCCTTCAGATATCCTCTTCTTTCCAGATCCTTTAAGCCATGCTCAGGTGACCCTTACAGGCTGAGCAGCAGAACCCTGCTGGGAGAGAGGGGCCCAGAGCTGCCACAGCCTCCCTTGTGGTCCCTGCCCATCAATGTCTGCTCTTATTCCACAAAGAGCCTGGACTGTCTTGGCAGGGAAAGCTTCATGGGATCAGGTATAATCCCCTGAGGAAAACAATTGTATACAATAAGAACTTGAAAGCATGAAAGGAAAAGATTTTCAACTCCTCTAAGCAGAGCTTTATTGCTAAAAACTGCATCTGCCACTTTTCTCTAGTTAGTTTTCTATTATGCGAAAAACTGGAAACCAAGGCTCATGGCATTCATAAATGAGCTTATCCTGTAATTGAAAAATAAAATAAAGTTATTTGGCTGCAAACCGGATATAAGCTTGATGGCTGAGTGCAAGGTATTTGTTTTCTTGTGCTGACTTCTCGTATTTTCTCCTCCCCTTACTCCAATCCATCTGTAGAAATGTTTTCTTTTCTTGTTACCTCAAAGTCTGAATGTTGTAGATTTTGGGTGAAAGACTTAATTCAAATCCTTTCCTCCCATTCTTCTGTAGAAATTCAAGACTTACTGGTCCAGAGAACATGGGTTCTTCTTGTCTTTCCTCTTTTTTTTTTTTTTTTCCTTTCAGGATGACCACGTTGTTGAATTTTAAAACTCAGTGTTAGCTACACAGTGATATGATGGTGAAATACCCATTTACCTTTTGTGTGACTGCAGCAGCTTGTTTTCTCTGATAGGGAATGTAGAAACCAAGCAAGCTACAAGTTTATGGTTTTTTTTTCCTTTTTCTGATGAGAGAGCCCTTGAGGATATTAAATGCTAGTATATAGGATAGCCAAACCCTGCAGGTAAATGTTACCTGTAAAAAAGGAACATTGAACTTATGCTGTATGTGCCTGAAGTGTCTTTCTGTGTGACTGGGATGCCAATAGGAATTTCCCAGACACCACTCAGGACTGCAGCTGAGAAAAAAAAAAGGCACTAAACTGATCCTTTGTCTGCCCTGACTGCCTTGGAACTCACTTTATAGACCTTATTTTTCTTCCCCTCAATCTCTCAGCTGGCTGTGCACAAGCACGGCCCTCGATGCAGGTGATGGGCAGAGCCAAGGTGCTGCTCCTGTCCCCACTCAGGGTAAGCCCTTGTACAGTGCCCAGAGTTTTTGGGCAGCATCGAAACTCAGGGGACCTTAATGTTGGATCTTGTGTCTGTCTGACCTTTATTCAAGCCATGTTTTTTTGTCTCCTGGTTAAATTGTTGAGCTTTTCAAATCTCCCTAGAAGGCAGAAAATGAAGCTGCATTTTGTCTCTCTCTAGCTACCAAAGCTCAAAATTAACACCTATTCTACATTCTTGTAGTCTTAAAATCCTACCTGCTTCCAAGGAGTCTAAATGAGTCTGAAGTGCAATTAAGCTGTTCTATTTAATCTCAGCTGTGAAGAGAGGGTTCAGAAAGAATGATGCTTTTGACATCTGTCACTTGCACAATCACCTTCCAGTGCCAGCAGAAGAAATCCATTACCCTTTCTGATTAGAGAGTGATTTTAACTAGCAGAGTTACAGGGTGATACCAGCAGCAGTGACAGATATATATCCTGGAATGCTTTCCCAGTCCTGCTGTGTTTATAAAAGGGATACAATCAAGACAATGTTATTTTTTTATAGTCACATTTCTGGGAGGCAAAAAATCCTATTCTTCCCACAAATAATATTTTGATATGCACATTTAAATGATACTGAAATTACACCTATTAACTGTTAAAAGTAATAGATGCACATTAGTATTACAGAAAGAAAATACTACAACAGGCAAGAACTGAAACAGAGCTGGGGAATTCAACATCATCAATGCTGATTTGTCATGTTGGGTTTTTTCGTTGATGATTATTAGTGATGCAAGATGTTCCTATCTTTTGAAAGAAACAGCACAGAAAAGGATTATATCCTGTCATGTTGGTAACACCTCTTCAAATCAGAGATAAATGAAACTCACATTTAAATTTACTATTTAATCAAAATAATATTATTTAATTTAAATAAAATAATCAGCTAAACTAGTAAATAAACTAATATTTAATTTAAATAAATTTGTAAGCCCAGATTATTTTAGCTATGAGCCAGTTCTGGAAATTGGGGGACTGTAAAAGCCCATGAGCTTCAGTAAGCCATTGTCAAGTAACTATGACTCTGTGATCAGTCAAACCAAAGCTTCAAATCCAGACATTCCTGAGCACTGGAACATTTAAAATAGGATTCTGGCTATGGATCTGTGGCTTGATTCTGTGTTTCAAATAAAGGAGAAATCCCTTTCCCCAGAGAAAAAAAATGTAGAAGTTATAGGAAAAAAATAATCAGAGGCCATCAAGAGCTGTTAAAGTGTGAGCATCCTCCACCCTGCAGACATTTGTTTGTCATGGTGCCTGCCTGAGGCTCTAATGTCCCTCTCATGTGCACAGCTGTACATCTGACACACACCTCAGGGGGATGCAGAGATGTCCCCTAATGTCCCCTAACCAGGCTCTTATCTTTGCCTTACACACCTGTACATTCAGACTTTGCTGGATGATGAAGAAAGGTCTTGGATTGTTGGTAAAGAAGGTAAAAAGGAAGAGCCTTTGGTCATTGAGGTGTGAAAATTCCTCATTGGTATCTGGGTATGGTGACCCAGGAAAGGATGTCTGTCCTAAGGATACCTTGGAAAAAGGTGACTTCTGGTCCACAGGTCATTAATCAGCTATCTGTGCTTTTAGCTGACCATCACCATAAAATTGGATGACTTCTGATCAAAAAATACATCAGGGGTTTTGTCTTTTAACTCCCAAAACAATACCTGATGAATCTGTTGGAATACAGAGTAATTTATTCTGCAGCTGAATCTTTCCTGCAGACTTTCTAGAGCACTCAAATTGCACATGCACAAAGTCAGCTGATCTTTCATGAAAATACTATGATAATGTTTGATTAGCTTTACATCTTTTGAGTATTATAGGAGTGTATAATTGCTTGTTTTCCTTGAGTGTTAGCAGTAGTCTTTTTAAGAGGGAAATTTAGTAGAAAATTTAGCAGGAAAGTTTTCAAACTTAGTGGAGCAAGGAGGCCGAGCTCACCTATAAGTATAGGAGTATGTTGTTGATATATTTCCTGACTCTTCTCAGCCTAAACAACATCTAAGATCAAATCTTGAGTGGTCTGCAACAAATACAATGAAGTTTAGGGCCTTAGAAACTAAAGTGTTGGTCTCAGGAGGGAAGGACTGTACAGCACAGCTTGTTCGTCCTTGAGTTCTGCTAAAAGCTGGCTAAAAATGGGATTTGAGGGGCTCCTTGTCAAATAGTGGAAATGTTGTTTGGTAGCTGAGGACTTCTCCTGCCTTAGCCCTGCTCTGAAATGTGCTGAAGTCAATAGGAGGATTCCTGTCACCTCAAATGAGTTTGGGATTGTGCCATGTCAGCAAGGTGTGGGAAACAAAGGCAGTCTGTGTCTGCTACTGAGGAATAGGAGGAGACACCTGCAGTGGGGGTCTGGCTCTGTCATGGTTTTCATATCCTTTTCACACACTTGCTCTTTATTTTCATGCAATGCATTGCATGGCACTAAAGGCAGCTGCAGTTGTGCAGAGAGGGGCAGGAAAATGAGAGGAATTAGTGCCCCAGTAAATATGGATTAGGGCAGAGCAGGCTCAGAGAAGGCTGGCAGCACTGTTTGTGCTGGTGCACTTTGTGCTGTCCCTGTCAGTGGCAGGGAGCCCAGCCTGGCTGGCTGTGGCCCCAGTACTGCTCAGGGGTGGCTGGGCTCCCTGTGGCACCGAGGCAGGGCTAGCTGCTGTCTGCAGCCAGGGTGGAAATGGCACAGACCCCCAGAACCACAGGCAAGGGCAGCTTCCACATGCACCAAACGCCTTCTTCCAGAGCCAGCTGATGGGTTCTGAGCCTGCCCTTATCTCCTTTTAAAGAGCCTGGCTGTGCTCAGCAAGGTGAATCTCCCTGCTCCCCTCACCCTCCTGGTTAAACTCTGTGTTAAACCCACCGTGAGCAGGTTTCCTGTTCGCTTGCTAAAACCTGGGCTGTGAGCACTGCCTGGCCAATTAATTTTTTGTGGTACCCAGGGACCAACAAAGCCTGAGAAACCATGTTTTTCTTTCTTCAATTACCCTCATTGTGGTAGCAAGGACAAGGCAGGGATCACTAAAATAATTTGATCCGAAGTTGTTTTGGCAGAACGCTCCTGTGATGAACTGCACTGTGTTTACTGCCGAGGTGGGATGATAGGGGCTGCAAAGAGCTGCAAATAAACGAGGAGTTGGAGCAAACAGGTGAGTCAGGCTTCCTCTGTGTGCCAGAAGGACAAAGAGGGGCAATTTCACACTGAGCATCCACGGTGGAGAATCAGCCCCCCAGAACTGCTGTAATCAGAAAGCGTTGTTGAGTGAAGGATGGTTTAAAACAGCTGGACAAGGCAGGAGGCAGGCTACTCCAGACAGTAAGCAGGTGCAGAGGACAGCAGGAGGGCAACAGAATTTGTTAGAAAGCCTGCCATTAATGGTATTTTTTACTAGTAATTTTATTAGAGGAAAGGCTTTTTTATTATTATTGTTTTTTCGTTAGAAATAATAGTGCTTGTGTGTGAGGCATATTTTTATATTGTACCCCAGGACCAGACTTGCTCCCAGAGTCTAAAAGAACATATTGTGCAGTTCCTTATAGGTTTGGGGCTTTCAATTGCATTTTGTTTCCATCTCAGTGAAGTGTTCCTTATTTGGAAAAGCTGACTAATCTATGTCATTTACCTACATAGAAAGTGGTTTGACTTTTCTAGATCTAGGATTGGGCCTTAGAAGGGAAAGAAGAGTGTTTTGTAAGGCCTTTTGTTTGTTTGTTTGCTGGTTAGTTTAGGGGTTTGATTTTTGTTGTTTTGGATTGGTGGGCTTGTTTGTTTTTGTTGTTGTATTTTTTGTTTGGTTTTGGGTTTGTTTTTTGTTTAAATGCTGCTTCAGGTGTTGTTTTAGCAGAATAAAAGCTGCCAAGTTAAGGGGGGAAAAAAAAATCTGTGCTGAAGTTCTTTAGAGAATTCCTGCAGGATTAAAACAGTTATAAGAGTCTCCTTCCTCCTCTTGCATTCATGCATTTAGCCTCACAGACACACATTTCCCTCTACCAGCACTGAGCAGTTTTTGAACAAATCTCCTTTGCTAAGTTTTGCAAATGACTGCTGCACTCTTTGAAATTGTGCTGTTCCAAGTGCAGGTGCCTGCCATGCCCTCACCAGAGGGGTGGCTAAAGCCCTGCCTTTGCTGCAGCCTGCAAGCTGTTTTACATTGCACGAGAGAAGTCAAAAAGTCAATTAATATGCTGACCAAGACAAAATAGTTTTTGCACCTATAGTCATTCCCAGTGTGGACTCACTTCTGAGAAAATTATTAATAATAAGTATGTTGTAGGCCTCATGTCATCTCTCTAGGAGATACTTAATCCTACAAGTTGGATCAAGAATCTAATTTGCTCTTAATCAGATGGGACATAGCTTTGTGTATGAGGAAACACTGCTCAATCTTTTGCATTCTGGTGGGGAGGCTGGGAGGCCAAGAGCCATTGTGACTTGAGGACTCATTCAGTGCTGGTAGAAGGGAATAAATTCAGTATTCCAGGGACTTAGAGCGACTCCTGTGGTTTCCTTTGCCTGTCCTTTCAGAAAGTGTTTCACTTAGCTGCTCACAAACAATCTGGGGAGGGTGGGCTGTGTGAGAGGGAGCATTGAGGGGTCCCAAGGCAGCTGCTGTCCCCACGGCTGCATTGTTGGTGCTGCAGGCTGCAGCCCTGCAGGTGCAGGAGGTGTACATGGCCATCCCAGACACACCCGTGCATTCCCAAAACCTCCTCCTCTGCTGCACTCAGCTGCAGCTCAGCTGCCAGCCAGTGCCAGGCTGCTCTGGCAGCTGCCAGCTGCACTCAGAGGAGCCGTGAGGACATCAGGGACTGACCTCAGAGTGAGAGAGACTCAGAGTGTGGGACACTGCTGCTGGCTCACCCCAGCTCAGGCTCTCTCTGTGTCTCTGTGCACACCTTGGCAGCTGTGTGGGGTAAAAGACAAAGAGAAATCAATTTCTGTGCATGTTCTTCCCTCCAAAGATTAAGATGTGATTT
Source organism: Prinia subflava (assembly GCF_021018805.1). NCBI lineage: Eukaryota > Metazoa > Chordata > Aves > Passeriformes > Cisticolidae > Prinia > Prinia subflava. The sequence continues at coordinate 8,002,934 of NC_086257.1, read as the reverse complement.
TGCACTAAACACTGAAAAGCAAAATGGGATCGGTTCTGAGCCTTGACATCTCGGTGTAAAGTTTAGACTACGCAATATAACTTAGTTTTATTTTTTTTTCTAAGATCAGTAGGAGAACAGGATTTGGCCCATTAGATTTCATTTGCAGTGGGGGGAGGTTGTGAAAATTCTACTTTTAAAAAGCTAGCTGCAATCTGTCATTTAATTTGAAGAGTCCCTGTAGCACTGAGATTCAGGTAAGAACCAATTAATGATAATGGTATTAATGAACTTTCCCAAATGCACATTTCATTTAGCTGTAACAAGATAGTTATCTCTGATACACTGAATATCAAATCAGCTATCAAACTGGAAGAGAGATTAATGACTCAGATAAATAACTACATATACAATATTTTAACCTTAATATGAGAGTTTAAAAGTCAAGACTAACTGGTCATCCTGGGCAGATAATGTTTAAATAAACACTATCTACAGAATTAGTAGTCCAGGGTTTTTTTATATCAGTTGTAGCTTAAAATAATGAAAGAATGACATTTGGTGATTCCTGTGGGGATCATTGCTCTTGTGGTGATTCCTGTGGGTGTAGGCTGGAGGAAAATGCTGCCTTTACTTCCTTTGTTATGAGTAAATGCTGAGCATGCTTGTAAGATAGAGGTTTTTGTCAAGATACATGTGCTGTATCAAAAATGCTCCAGCAATACAACAGAAATCACATTGAATGGATAAAGAATAGGCTGTATGTTTTATTATTTCACTCTTAGCCCAATTTGGTGGAAGTGGATCCTCTCTTTCCTGTGAAATTATTTTTAATGAGCCTGATATAATTCCTTCTCTACATACAGCCATTTGTTCATAACCCTGGCCAGTGAATAAGAGAAAATTATGTATTCTTTGAATCACACCAGGCACAGCTATTTTCTAGCTTCTCAAGGGCATATTTATATTAATCCTAACAGCAGCCAGGCAAAAAGCCTGAGTGACAAAGCAGGCTCAAAGTGTCCTTTGTGTTTGGGGACCACTCACCCATGTAAGCTGGCCCTGGCCATGGCAACGCTCAGCAGAGTGGGCACTGTGGTAAAGTTGTGTTGTGAGCAGTAAGGCAGAATCATTTCCATGGATAACCTTGGAAAAAGGACAGCAGAGGAGATGAACAGAGAAAATAGGGCTCTTTAACCCCCCAAAGGTCAGCCATTCCAGCGGACATGAAAGAAGGGGGTGCTGTGGAGGGCAGGGCACGTACCTCACACAGCAGTCATGCAGCCCTGCCTCTCTGCTGAGGTGTCACACATTCAGCTGGGCTCTGGACATGCTCCAGGCATCAGGAGATGTCCCAGCAGTGCCCAGGGAACCCATTCCCACACTGCCTCTCTGATGGATCAAGGCCACATCATGTCTGCTGTGTCCATGGCAAAGTGACAGCACAAGGTGAGGGGCTCACCTCTGCCTTTCTCTCTTCCCATTCCACTCAGCAGCTCAGCCTCAGAAAACTGTAAACTTCCTCTCCTGCCAGGTGAACTCTACCCCTCCATAAACAGCAGCACTCCTCATGGCTTGCTGCTGCCACAAGTCATCTACACCTGGCTTCTCACTGCGTTTCTGTGTCTTGGTGACCCCTCAGAGTGCTTAGCCCTGCTCCACACCCAGTCCCAGCTGAGACCCTGGCACTGCCAGGCAGTCATCATTTAGATCTATAGAAAGAGCAAAATGAACTTAGAAACCTGCAAATAATCTTGTTCTTTGGCATGAGGAGGCCACCATACAGTGAAGGAAAGTGTGACAGCTGATTAAAAGAGTGGCATAAAGCTGGTGATGGAAATCAGTGTTCCATGCAGGCAGTGCTTGAAGGGAATTCCCACTCTGGTGGTTCCTGAACAATGCACGAGATTGAGTTCCTATCTAACTGATATCTCACCTGGGCCTTGGGTTTCCATAGCTAAAAGGGGGACAGTAACTCTTTCCTGCATCAGAGAATTGTTGAAAGAGCACAGTGAGTAGCACTTTGGATTCATAAGAAGAATTACAACTGGTAGTAAGCAGGCTCACCTTATAATATAAAGTGGTGATTGTAGAATACTTAACAACAGATTTCCTTTCTAAAAAGCAGCAGAACAAATAGAGATTTAACAGATATAGTTCAACAGAAGAATATTTAATTTTCTCAGTTGGTTGTTTTCCATTACAGGCTAAGCAGGTAAAATTCAGAACAATTCCAGTGACTTGTGTGAAGAAAATAAATCATTAGCTGAGAATCTGCTGGGTCTTTCAGTATAGATTTTATATGAGTTTTATGGCCCACATGGAAGACAGGAGACAAATAATTAGTTTCCTAGTATATTAATTTTGAAATGTATAACTTAAGGTAAGGTTTGTTTATAACATTAATTGAGAGAGGCCGTGAGGAATATTCCTATCTAAATACTTATTACCAAATGCATCAGCAAATCACTGCCTTAAATGTGAAGCAGTGGGTGGGTCACTAGCCTTTGCAATGGCCTCTTTGAAAAGCTCTGCAGGAGGTGCAGCCCACAGGGAAAACACGAAAAGTGTTCCTGGATGTTCAGTTTGTGGCTTATAGGCTGGGAAGAGACCCGTGTTTGCACTTTGTGAGGATACACAGGGGAAAAAGGACAAAGTGATCTGGAAAGGTCTACTGTGTGGCTTCTAAGAAATGGTAAAAAAATGTGCAGGAACACAGAAGGATCTTGGCTGGCCTAAAGGAAACTCGTGCTGGGAATGTCTCAAGAGCTGTCTCTGGGTGCAGGGGTTTGGATCCAGGGCTGGAAAAGGGCTTGGCTGTGATGTCTCCTCTGCAGTGGTCAGCAGGAGTCCAAAGCACAGAAGAGACAGAGCTGTTCTGCTCCAGGAGCAAGGAAGGAAGGAGCAAATGCCTGCAGAAAAATGTCAATTTTTGTGGGCTCTTGAATCTCATATTCATTTATGTTTGTTGCATTCATGCTGTTTTCAGAAATTCAAAGACTGAGTGTGGGAGGCTCATAGAGTGATCAGGGCTTTGCTTTTCTGTCTTTGTTTGCTTTCTCTTTATAAACAACTAAGCCACCTCCATTATTTCTGTCAAAGCAGACAACAGTGCTGCTTTTTATGCCACAGATGAAATTTTCTCTAGCAATGCCCACTCAATAGGGATTCATGCTTTAAAACAAGAAAACCAGTGAAAATGTACCTGCAACAAAAATACCATTCCGTTGTTTTCAGCTAAAACACCATAATTGTTCTGGTTGCAACTTAAGAACTGCATTCCTTGGATGACGATAATTAAATTTCACTAATTGTTACGAACGCTGCTATGCTTTAGTGAGTTTCTACTCAGCAAAATACCTGGGAACAAGTAAGAGAATACCTGAAGGGGAAGATAGTTAATGGTGGGTTTCAGGTACTGAAAAATGCCTTTCTCACTTGGAAACAAAACCTGAGCAAAATGTCTGGTAAACAGAATCAGTGAAGTTTGGCATGAAGCAAAGCAAAGCACTGGCTCAGTGGAGTGGCTACTGCCAATTAAATGGTTTCATGCACTGTCTGCCTCAGGTAATGAGGTCTGGCTAAACCTTTAGGCCCTGGGCACCCGTTAGAAAAGACAAATATAGCTGGTAGGGAAAAAGAAAATTCCATTGGGACATCTTTGATTTAAACAGAATCAAATGGCACGCTGCCACATCAATGGTCTTTCATGGAATGCAAATAGGTCTGTCTAATGGAGAGAAAATGCACATCATTCATTTTAGACTATAATTAGGTTTTAATTTAATCAAGTATTGGTACCAAAGCAGGCCTTGGAGAAAGATTCTGATATTAAAGCCTTCAAAGCTTCTTTGGAGAGCCCTAAATGGTTTGTGTGGTAGTAAATCAACTTGCAAAGTGGTACTATACAATGTGCATATCTTAGCTCTATCACAGCCTATTATAAAACTTAAAACAGGAGCAAGTGGACTGCAGCCCTTTTATGCAAGAAAACACTCAGTCATACTGTGAGTCACTCTATCTCAGGGAGACAGTGTTTTTGAACATTGGCTTTTGGGAGAGTAGTAAAAGTACTGCCAAGGACAGTGTGCAATTAAAGCTATTTTAATCTGCATTTAGGAGCTAGTGTTTATGTTATAGAACTATTAGTAAATAATGTCTAATTGCAAAGCAAGGGAAGCAAATATGAGATTAATAATGGATCTATCTTTTTCATTATTATGGTCTTCCCTATACTGAGCAGATTTGCTTAGTCTTATGTTCCACTCTGGCTGGACCTTGGAAAAGGAAGAAACAGTTTTGGGTTATAGAGTATATTGGATAATCTCCAAAATTATTTTCATATCGTCTTGTTCCATAGGTACTCCTAAGAAGTGATTTTGTTCTTGCAGAGCCCACTGATTACAAGGGAAGGCTTTAACTGCCTAGGAAGGCAGACTAAAAGAATTTACAGCAGGGTGGGTCTGTAAATAAGACAAAAAATCCTTCATCTACAAAAAGAATAAAGTTATTTTTCATCACTGACAAAGACTTATTGAATGAACAGTATGTATGTTTGCAGCTCCTGCTTGGCTGAATTGTGACTAAGCAGTTTGCCTGCAAGAGGAGTCAATTTAGCATCATCTGGGGCAATGTGCTTACTTAAATAGCTTCTGAGTAATTAGGAGATTTCTCATTAGTTTGCCACTGTCCCTAGCAGAAATGTCACAGGTTCAGTTTGTTGGTCACTGTTAGAGCTGATTTCCTGCCCTGCATTGTTTTCTGCAAATTGTGGCTTATGAGAGCATGGGCTTTTAGTGTCATCACAGCAAAAATAAACATCTTAAGACAAGCAAAGTTGGGTTGTCAGGAAGAGAACCAGTCAAGCAGGAAATGCCAAGCAACACAACATTCTTGGGGCAGCTGATATAAATAGGATTCTCCAAGCAGCCTGTTGGGTGCTGCTGGCTGGGGTTTCCCTCCACTTGCTCCAGACACCAAGTGCAGGGTTAGTGATCCTGGCTGAGGTGATTCTCATCTCAGACTTTGTGTTTATTTTCCATGGGTGTTACTCTTAGCTTGCACTGAAAGGCAAAGCAGTCCTGAGACTTGCCCACTGCATTTGGGCTCTCTGGGAACTCCCAGCAGGTACAGTGTGAAATGGGAGTGTTTCCATTTGAAACATGTGGTGTGCCATTTCAAATGTGGCCTTCCAGTTTGGTATGAAAAGTTTGTTCTACTAGCGTCCATATTAAAGCATGTGGGAGACAGAAAGGATCTTGAACTACTTCCCTGCATTCTTACAAGATAAAAAATAGTATATGATTTCTTTTAAACACATGTTCCCACTGAAATCAATCAAAGGAGAGGTGAGGCAGGCAGGCTGCTAATTTTTATGGAATTATGAATCTCTGTGTGTTGAATCAGGTGTTGTTTCCATTAATAGTACACCTGTGAGATTGCTACTGTTGGGCAAAACACTTTATTGCAAGAGGCATTAAAAACTGTTGTAATCTGGATTACTATACTTGCATAATTTTATTCTGATGCCATGCTGATTTCTTTGCTGCTAATGTTATTTAAATGATTTCCCCCTGCTGATCATCATATTAATGATGGTGATATCCCCTTAAATTAGAGTAGAAGTGAGCAGAATGCCAGTGCAGAGCCCCCACTCAACAGAAGCAAGATCTGTGCAGTGACCCTGGGGCTCCACCCAAAGATCATCACTGAGGCCACCTCAGAGCCTTCACTCTGCAGGCACAACCTTGTGGCTGCCCAAAATGAGATCTGAAGGTTCACTTGGGATCTCCCTCATCTGGTGGCCTATGCTTACAGAAGGACAGGAATGAGGTTTGGCGTCTTGTGGGAAATGGTTTTTACTTTTACTCATTTTTTGTTTCTGTGGGCTTCACTTCTCCAATGATTAGCTACCATGGGAACTGGCTTCACAAATCCCTGACCTGGGTATAGATGAGGACACTCCTGTCCTTCCATTTCCCCATCCTTCCCTTCCCCTACCACCCTCACTTGACCAAATACAGATGCATTTATAGTGGAAGACCTTAAATTTCACATTAAATTCCCAGGGCTTAACTAGAAATCTTACTTGTTCTCCTTTCTTACATTTTACATGTATTTTAATTCCTGAAGTTTCAGATCAGCATATTTTTTTCTTTAATAAACACTTAAGTTTACGGCCTTTAATCTTTTTTTTATTTAAAACCACAAAGAAACGTACAACCTTTTATGAATTCAAATTAAAAATGAAGTGTGATGGAGATGATTTACAGTCACTATAGCTTAGCAGGGGAAATATACAACTCCTTTGCAGTACCTCATATTCTGCTCCTTTCATTTATAAGCAAGCTGTAATGTAACATATTAATCATATGAAGAAAACGTAGCTTCAGTTTGAAATATTTGTTGTACCAGAGCTCCACGCACCTGCAAATTATTTATTCTTAAAAAGGAAAAGGAAAAGAAAACGTGCAGCACACACTATTGCATCCACAAGAAAAATTGATATATTTAGAAAGATCCTGCAGTAAATTATCTTTATATTTTTTACCTCTTTCCTTCAACCACTTTCATCTTTCCTGAGCTCAGCTTCCCGTGCTCTCTCAGTCACATCTTCTGTCCCGTGTGGAAGTTGAAGGTGCCTGGACAAAAGAGAGAAGGATAAAACTCCACCTTGTGCCACAATTTTCTGTTTAAAGTGGAAGACTCTCCTGTTACCCTACAGAGGATAAAATAAGGTCTGAAATATTAAAATACTTTTCAGCAATCAGAGAGGCATTTGCTTTATTCACAAATTGGTTCCTTCAACCAGGAAGACAGGCAAAAAGATTGGCAGGGTGAAAAACTGTGCCAAAGAAATCAATCAGCAAATCTAACAAAGACTACTGTGAGTATGTCTAATATCTGATTGACAGTGGTGGAAAAGAAGGTTTCTTTTTGGTACAGCAACACTTTTGCAAACACCTACAAACACTGTACAAAAGCAGCCTCTGCCTCTTTTAAGGATTTGAATCTTGCAAGCAAGTGTAGGAGACTTGCAAGCAAGAAGTATTTGAGGCCTGATTTGCCTAAATTACAGACTTATTCACAGGGAAGGGAGATTCAGGTGAGTTACAGCCAACACTTCAGAGGGTGCTCTGGGTCTCTGCTGTTAACTTGGGCTGTGGTTTCTTTCTCTCTGCTGTCTGGATAAACGTGTCTGGCTTGAGACACCAGAGTGTCTTCACATGATGGTGATGTTCCTCTTGTTAAGAGCAAAATCATTTTGAAATGAGACTGTGGAGAGGGAGAAATCATGATATAAATTTTGCCTTTTGCCTCCTTTCCAAACTCAAATGGTAAAGGTAGTTGGAAGATGATAAACAATTAGGGAGGCATGGGGAGGGAGAGGGCAGCGGGAGAACTCCCAGAGGGAATCATGAGTCTTGTTCTCACAAGTCAAAAGGCCTGTGATAATGAACCACGAGGGATAAATAAAAAGGAAAAACATAAGTTACAGGAAGACAAATGCAGAGTCTTTGGGCATATAGGTTTGTGTAGAATGTGTGCAGGAACTTCTTTTAACTCTTTCATTCTTCCCCATTGGGAGGGCAAGGTTGATCTCATGTACCCCCTTGTACAGCAGGTGCTTTATTTTCTTTACTGAAATCTCAGAAACGTGGCTGATCTTTTAGCATGCCAGCTGGCAGGAGGTGTGGCAGAAACCAGTTGCTGTTGAAGATTTCCATCAGGTTTGGGGGTTACCATTTCTGTGGGGACACCTCTGTCCACCAGGCTTTCTGTTGTGCCTAATTCTGGTTGTCTTAAAGAAGAGGGTAGCTGATATCATGTAATTGAGTTGCTAAGAAATAGGTTTGATTTGCTTGACTGAACTTAAAGCAGATTTGTCCTCACTGAATGTAATAATTCCCTTTTCATATAAGCAGTATGCCTGTGAGAGCAGAGGGCTGGTGGCTCTGGAGCCTTGAGGTTTAACATCCCCAGATGAAGACCCAGGGAAAGGGAATGGCTTCTCCTGTTCCCTGTAGCTAGGTTTATTCCCTTAGACCTCAGTGAAAAGTTAACCTGCTAAATGGAGCAGAGTACTGAGGAACTGAACTGTACAACCTTTGTCTGAGACTCGAATGAAGCAGAAGAAGCCCCAGCTCGATTTTGGTGGAACAGGCACTGGTCCAGTGTGCTTTAGACAAATGGGCTGTGTTCACTTTGGCACAGGGTGGTGTTAACACTGCCATGCACTGTCTGGCCTGGCTTGGTGAGGGGTGGCTCACTGTCCCCCTTCCCCTGTGTGGGTGGTGGCTGTGGAGCAGCAGCAGCAGCAGCAGCACTGGGTGTTGTTGGAGCTCTCGGGGACACGGCACAGTCTGGCTTTGGCTCACAGCCTGCATCCAACCCCACCCTGCTGCAGGACCGTGCCTTGAAAGCAGGACCTGAGTCTGAGGGAGCAGCTGGCTGGAGCCCAGCAGCTCCTGCCAAGTCTGGGAGGCTTCACTGCCAGCATGGGGAACAGGAAGAGAAAATGGAAGAGGAGGAGGGAAGGGAAAGAGCACAAAAATCCTAGGTAGGTTTGCACAAGCCTAAGTGAAGGATTCAGAGACCTGAAGTCTGGATGCTTAATCTAAGAGATGGATTATGTTAAAACCAAAACCCAATCCACTGCTGCCACCAGAAAGCCCACATTCCCTCAGTGCTCTGGAGTGAGCAGTGTCTGGATCTGACAGCTGACAATGTTTTTGGGTCTTCTCCTCTATTGTCTCCTACTGCATAACATCCTCCATTGAATCCATCAATATTGAAACATTTTGATCCACAGCAATTTTTTCAATATCTGGAGAAGTTTGCAAATTCACAGTGGTTTTTCCAAGGAAAATAAAATGAAATTGTGAAATCTATGGCAGTAACTTCCATCCTCCACATAAAAGGATACAAGTGATAACTTTGTAGTAGTGTTATGCCTTGAGAGGCTACCTAGAACAGAGGCTAGACAGTGTTAAAGAAATAAAGTATTTATTAAAAAGGCCTTCAAAGGGTGCTCCTTGGGCAGTAGAAGAGCCTGGATGAGGCTACATCCAAGATGGACAATGGGTCACATGTTTTCCCACTTTTATAAATTTTGGTCCATTTACATATTGGGGTTAATTGTCCAGTTACAGCTTCAGGTTGTGAAGTCCCATCCTCCCAGCTTGCTCTCCTCAATCTGCTGTTGTTTTTACTTTTTGGGCCTGAAGCTGCAATGGTTTCCTTGGTTCATGGGCTGGAAAAGGATTGTTTTGTGTAACTACATTGTGAGGAGAACTTGCTAACACTTTATATGAAGTTCAGAGTTATATACCAATGCAGTACAGAATCTGGAAACTATGAAAGCTAAAACCTAAGGCATCAGTGTAAGACACAGAACTGTATTATTAAAACAGTTTTATTTATTAACAAGCTCTTGTAATAAGCCAAGCACATCAGATGTGGGCAAAGCTCTGCCAAGCAGGTACAAACTGTAAAAACAATGAAGCTAGGCAAAGAGCTCAGCATTCCAATTACTGGCTGGACCAGCTTCTAGTGTTGCTTTGGCTCAGTCTCCAAATAGAACAAGGTAGGCTTGAACCTTTACTTCACCTTTTCTTAAGGAAAGTTGGAGACACCTATCAGAAATGGCTGATAAAGCTAATTCTGACTCAGTTCAAATTTCTTGTCGCTGAAATCACTGCTTTAGCAAAATGTGGCCTTTTAAATAAAAGGAAAAAAACTCTTAGAAAAACTTGATTTTGGCGATTTTTCTCTCTCAGCTCTCCCACAACCTCTCCTTTACAGGTGCAGGTGTAGGTTACAGGTGCCCACTGACACCAGTGCCCTTTGTGCTGCCCCTGCTGATCCGTTCTTATACCGTGGCTTCACTTCAGGTCGTGCTGTCGCTGTTGTCAGGGTACAGAGGGGTTTGTCAGCTCACTGTGCTGCTGTCTCCTTTACAACACTTGTCTCAATAGAGAATATTGCCTGTTGACTTTGTCTAATTTGTTGGGGATTGTTGGTGTGCTGTTAATTGGCAAACAAACCACCACAAGTTAACACATGTTTGTAGTTTCTCTATTAGTGCTCTTCCCACAGTAGCAATTTAGATCCCTCCTAAAGACCTCCAGAAATGATGATAGAAATGATGATCATTTTCTTTGGTCGTTCTAAAAGCTAATCATGTGCAGTTCTGCCTTATTTTTCATTTGCTGTATGATATTTTACACTTTATTTTAACCTACCAATATTTATCTAAATTTCAAAACAGGCTTGAATATTGGTTGTTCTGTGGAGTTTTTTTTTTGTGTTTTCTTTCTTTCTTTTTTTTACAGGAGTATTTGTACATTGTGAGCATAGAGGCTCTGGAGAAACAGGTATTTCCCTCTTCTCCTTCCATGACCTGAGTTCTTGAACTTCATATCCTTCTTCTCAGCATTTCAGTTTTGCATTGGTCCTGTGCTGGCTGACTAAGCAAATCAAAAGGTATTTATTGCTGCTCCCTGGCAATACTGTGTATGATAGGTACATATTTGAAAAGCAAGGAGTAAAACTACCTCAGAGCACAAACTATGAATGAGGCCAGACTCTGACTCATTTTCTAATGTTGAAAAGTCTTTACTCTTTGGACTTCAATAGGACTTCTTCCTTGGGTAAGCATTACTCATGGTGATTAAAGGTTCAATTTTCCTGCCCTGTGTTATGTAATTAAACAATGTAAATAATTCAGCTATCCAAGACAATGCAGATTGTGAATGGAATAGTCAATTGTACATTTCACAACTTTGGTACCGTCAGAATACATAGCTTATTTGCTGAAGAAATAAATGGAACAATTTGAAATAATGAATACATTTAGGACTCCAGGACTCTGACAATTTCTTTGTGAACAGTAATGGACAATTGGTTACAAATAAATTATTTTCCTATTTTCAGGATGGCCCTTCATCCCTTCTTCAATCTTTGTAGCTTGTGGGTTTTGCATGAAGAGGTTATCAGCTATCAGCTGCAGAGTCCTTCCCAAAGCTTTGCTCTTCCCTGCTCCTTTTTCATAGACAGATCATTCCAGCCTCTTTCACTTCCCAGCAGCAGAGATTACTTAAATACTTGTCCATAGCACCTTGCCACATTTGAGCACTGTTGACACAATCCTGAGGAATTGCTTTCCTTCAGTCAGTGACAGTCACAGGTGCCTGCTGGGCACTGGGTATCCTGCCCATTCTGGCTGCTCAGAGCTGTGTTAACCAGCCAAGACTAGGAGAGAAATATTAAAATTTACCGAACCAGTTCTTGTTTCTTAAAAAATTTTCTGCAAGCAAATGATTGTCTGATGGCAGCTCTGTAAACTGCATGATACAGGTTTTTGTTGTATTCTTATGTAGCCACTGGGGGTGGGAGATTGAAAGCATAATGGTACAAATACACTTTTCCTTTAAATACTGCTTTGGGAAAAGTTGTGTGGTCAGTGGAGCTCTGAAATGACTCAGAAAGTGCAGGGAAGTTGATAGAAGGGTTCATATTGATTTTACTGGGATTTGGATCAGACCTGCCAATGTGAATCAAGAATTTACTGGAGCCTGAGCAGCAGTGTGCAGGAATTTAGTGCAGATCCTTTCAGATTTCTGGGTTAATTAACTGGGCAGATCATTGTCTTGAGTAATGCCCAGGGTCAGGAGTTTCTCACAAGTTTTCCCTGGCTGCCAGGCAGAGTTCCACCCTGTCCTCAGTGCCTTTTCTCAGGGGCAGCCCCAGAGCCCTGCTGCCAGCTCCCCACCAGCCACTCCCAGGGCGACTCAAAGATGTGCAGGGATGGTGAGGATCAGGGTGCTGATTGCTTATTCCCAGGGATTTAAAGATTTTCTTTGAACCATTAAGAAGATCAGGCATGGAGTACCACTCTGAGGAGCAAAGAGCTTCCTCTGGGAATACCTGGGTTGGGAATAGTCCTGTGAGGAGCAGCTCATGGCAGGAGGAAGTGTGAAGGTGTTTGGCGGCAGAAATGGGAGGTGCAGAGACCCTGAAGGAGGTTTTCTCTCTGGGTTTGTTGCTGGCTGCAGAGGTGTCCCTGGGCTGTGCCTCCTGTGCCCACCCTGCTCCCTCAGGGCATCGGGCAGCCATGGCAGGGCTTGTTCTGTTCATCTTTGCTGTGTAATTCTTGGGTTTGTCTAAAGCTCAATAACTTCCCTGATCAAAAGCTGCTGCTGTTTTTTTAAGAAGTGCATGATCCATGGAGAGCTCCCAAGGACTGTGGAAAATCTGCAGCAAACACAGAAAAGGAAGGACTTTAACCCAAACCAATACTGTCTTCCATTCAGAGGGGAAGGAGGGGCTCATCTTACAGTGACATTAAGAATTCATTCCCCTAAATGAGACACGTCACCTTGCCATTTTAACTTGATTCATTAAAATAGTGGCTCATTAGTTATTCCCTTGTGCAGGATAGAATTTGCACATTAAAGGCTATGCATTTCATGTGCTTACTACATTTGGGGATAAAGTTTTAGCCATCCTGTTTGCAAGGATACAGTGTGGGTTTTGAAAGAAAAAAAGGTAGAAGTTCTAGCCATTTGATCCTTTTTTCCCCCCAAAATCTTTTCTAATCTCTTCAGGCCCCTAATATTTCATTTTAGAAACTGAAGCATTGGTGACACAGGATCCACTGAAGTAGCCCTGATCTCCTTCCAAATGTGTTTGATATGTATTCTCTTTTGTGCTTTGGAGTATTGAGATTTTCCCACTGTTTCCTGAGTCATGAGAATCATCCTCTCTAAGCTGAGAAAGTACCCAAAATCCTGGACAGGGAGGAGCTCTGCCATGGTCCAAGTGAGGCCACCCCTCCTGGAGTGGGGCTGTATGATTATCTTGTGTCAGCCTGGTTGGAGAAAGGTGTCACCAGCCATATGCCAAATTTAGGTTCATCCCTAAATGGATCTTCCCCTCCTCCAATGGCAGATTTTCAAGTAAAAGCCCTGTGGTGTGAAATTCAGAGTGAAAATGGCTGGTTTGTCCATCACCCATGCTGTGGGAAAGCTCCTCAGCCAGAGGAGAGTAGGAATGGGATGAGAGAAGTGCTTTGGCCAGTGCAGGGATCCCTCTCTGCTGAGCTGGGGAGGGAAGGAGAACCCTCCCTGCAGCTCCTGCAGCCCCCTGCTCCCACCTGCCTGCCCCTCTGGGCACACACAGACCCCCAGGGCCTTGGGGGTTCACTGAGGGGCTGGAAGGGCCACATGTCCCCAAAGCACAAGTATTGGGTAAGTTCTTGAACCTTGTTAGGTGAAAATGGAAGAATTCAACATGAGGAGGGGGAAATTTCAGCTAGGAATAGCCCAGAAAGAAGAGAATATGAAAATACTAAATTTGCTTGAAGAGCTGAATGGAACAGACTGGAAAGTTATTTGAATATTTTATGTAACATTTAGGCTTGTTCCAGACCCTGGTTGATGAACTGCTTCCATATTCCTGGAATTTGAGGGCAGAGCTGTTCATTTAGCAGTAAATACTAGGGCTGGATGGGAGGAATGTCGTTCCTAGCTAAAGTCTAATCCTTTGGTTTCACTGGTGACTCAGATTACAATAATTCAATATGGAGAGGGTTCATTCTCCCTCCTCCCTTTTCTTACTGCATTACAAATGGCCAGTAAAAGAAATCTAGCAAAATGCTGACCCTGCTTGAAATGCAATTAAATATATCCACATTCCATCTCCTGTCTTCTCTGTGGTTTTCTTTCGTACAAGAGACAGCTCTTTTCTTCTTGCCTTCTCAGTCTCTCTCCAGCAGCATCTTCTGTGCTTTCGAGATTCCTGTACTGTTAGTTTTTCAAATTCCAAACGAGAAGCTCTTTCCCATACAATAAAGTTCCATACAAATATAGCTAATGTCAATAAAGCTGCAAAGATATGTCAGCAAAATTTAACAAACAGACAATTTATTACAGTTAAACATCCTGCCCAGACATTTTATTTACAATCAAAGATTGTTATATAAGGCAATCCCCCTTCCCTTGATATCTTTTTTTATCTCACAGTTTACAAATTAATCTCTCTTCGTATCCCATATGAAATACTGAATTCACTTGTGCATGTTCTTTGAATACAGCCTTTCTGTTTCTTTTTAAAAACATTATTGAACAATCACTTGAAAGTTTGTACAAAAAATCTCTGTGTATTTGGCCTTTTAACCAAAAGAGGTTGTATCACAATTAATTTTAACAAATAAAAAACATTACTGAGCACTGTCTCTTGTTAACAAAGTCCCCCAAACAACTTGAGAACATAGTTTACAGAAACATATATTTTCCTCACGATCTTAGGTTTCACTATACTCTTTTCCCACTGTAAATATACAGAGGAGGAAATGTGCATAACTCTTTCTATAGGTTTTCAGAATATGGCTGCTTGGGGACAGAAGAAAACCACAGGCCATTCTGGTAGAAAGAGAAAAGAAGCCAACTTTGTCATATATTGAGATACAAACCCAGAAACTGATATTTGCAATAAAATGGCTACTTTTGACTTGTTATACAAAAAAATCAAGCCTCTTTCAGGCTCCCAAAATAGCCTTTGTGTGACTTCACAACTGGATGCTCCATGGCTTCGTAACTGGCCCTCAAATATTGTTATGGGAACATTAGGAAAGAGACCTCCTATTAAATTACACTTTCAATCAGTCATCTACATCTGCTTGTGTTTGTCAGGGAAAACCTGGGACGGGGGTGCAGCCTCTATCTGATGGAGTCTGCATCTGTGAGCAGGTTCCAGGACACTTTATCTGGCACAGGAGAACAGTAAAAGCTTCCCCTCTTTACCAGGTCTGCTCCAGAGATACAAAATTCCTTTGTGATGATGAGGTGTCCAGAATAGTAACAAGAGGCCAGGAGTGCTTTTGGTTCAGGCTGTGCTGGGGTTTCTGTGGCTGTGGTACACACCAGTGTGCCTGAGCAAGCCTGAGCCCTGGGTGAGCACTGAAACCCCACCAGGTGCCAGATCTCCCTGGCCATGTGGGATTGCTGTGTCTGTCACGGCTGTGACAGCCACTGCACAGAAGTCTGTGACAAATAAGTAAAGATATTGCCCATCATGGTATTGTAGCTCCTGCTAATAAGGCTTTTCCCTGGGCTTTAATGCTGGTGGTGAGAAATAGTTCTGTCTTTGCCACATTTTGCATGCAAAATACTTAAAAACATCGTTCCTTTGCAGGTGCAGTTATGATGGGCACTGAGGAGTACAAATAATTACCTGCCTGGCAAAGTGGATGGGGAAATACTTCCCATTCAAGTCTTTGAAAACGTGGAGAGTGGAACCATGGAAGTTTCCTGGACTGTGTCATTTTAAGTTTTGCAGGTGTTCTCCCCATGGCATTTTCCTCCCATCTCCAGTTTAGCCACAGCACAAAAATATTTTGACCAACACTGCAGACTCAGGAAAGGTCATACATGGACCTTCTTGTGACATGTTTTTCTAACCTCTCTGCCTGCTGTGGGCAGTCTGCAACCTCCTGTGCTGACAAGTCTGCCATGGCTGGGGCTGTGATTAATGAGATTTCATCAGCCCTTGTGCAACCAGCCCTGAGAACCCTCAGAGGTGCTCTGGCCTCCTCCTCTCACTGTGAACTCTGTAATGGCAATAACTACAGGCAGATACATTGGAGATTCTCTACCTAAAACTTTTCCCCTGGGCAGCATGGGTAGGTAGAGATTCGTACTGGAAAGGGTAATGTGCAATAATTATGGCTGCAATGTCCTGACTAGAAGGAAGAGTGAAACATCCTGCTTCATTGCCATCATAGACGAGAGGTTGCTCCATGCATGACCATGCTGCAGGGTTAGCTGAGTCTCCTCCTGGCTCCGAGCAAGGATGGGAAGGCAGACAGGGAGAATACACAGGGAGAGGCCACACAGCAGCTATTCCTTCCTCAGCATGAGAAAGTGGAGTGGTTTGTCAGCGAAGGAAATGGAAGAACTGAGTGCAGTTTTTAAGACAGATATACAGTGATGGGGACAGACACACATACTTTCAGTGTGCCCTTGTTCTGAGCTGGCAGGTGGGGTAGGTCCAGAAGTTACCCTGTTGTGTTAGCTGTGCCCAAACGAGTTAACCTCTCCCCATCTTCCTCCCCTGGATTCATCCTGTGCATGTTTGACATTGTATCATGGCAGAGGTCTGCTCTTGGGGTTTCCTTGAAATAATTAGGGTCAAACTGCCATTGCTATATTTTCCTGGTGTCTCTCTAAGTGTAGAACAGCATTTCATTTAAAGGGATTATTACTGGTAGAATATATTCAACAACTGCAATAGCCTGGAGGTGCATTGGGGAAGGATTAATTGGTGTCTGCTCTCTCCTTGCTGCCTTTCACTGAGCATCCACAGTCTGGTAAAGCTCAAATTTTCTTATGCTCCAGTCTGTTTTTATCTTTACATCAGGCTGCCAGCTCTATTTGTTTAAAATAGTTTAGTTTGAAATGGCAGGTTTTTGCTTTAATTTTGCACCATTGTACTGTGATATAATGACATGTGAGTATGCCTAAATTTCCTTGTGCCACGTGTTCTGCCTCCCAGCAGGAGCTCTGGGAGGGCAAGGTGTGGATGAAAGTGGGAGGCATGGAAGTCTGACCATGTGTTATTCATCTAAAACTGATAGAAATAAAAGGAGAGCTCCAGCAGATTGTCATGGGTTCCAGAGAACGATGTGCACCTCCATTGTTTGGTGGCATTTATGCAGATTAAGGACTAAAGGTAGCTAAGGTAAAATGAACAGCCATCACAGCTCTTGTATTACACAGCTTTGGGGGAGAGAGGAACAAGACTGCCTTTTATCTCACCTGCAGGGTGAGAAAACTGAAGAGTCAAAAACTGTTCATGGCTCTGACACCAGTAATAGAACATCAGATTGCCCAGGTCTCAAGGATTGCTGCTGCTTCCCTGGGCAGGGAGTGCAAAATGCACCTCTGTGCCTTCCCTGGGGGAGGGGAGGAAGAGGCTGGTTCAAAATGCATATTCCAAATTCATGCATATCCTGCTTAGGGATAATAACAAAAGTTCAAATACCTGTCAGGTACCACCGTTTCAAGATGCAGAGGTGGTGCCAGAGTACACAGCCAGCAGGTAGGGCAAAGGGAGATATGGGGCATCTCTCACAAAATTATGTTCCCAGACTCTAAAAGCTGGGAAATAAGTTTTTCAAGCCCTTTACACTTTTCTAACCAAGGTCCCATTGAAATTATCTGATTCTAAAAAGTGAAGTTTATTACTGTTCAGCTTTTAAACCTATTTTAGTATAATTCTGAACTAATACTAATAATTCTTTTGAAAAAAAGAATAGGAATCCATCTGAGTTTTGTGTGATCCTTTCCATAACCCATTTGCTTACTTTAAAAATGTTTTCTTTCCCAGGATTTTTGATGCCTTCAGAAAAAGGGATGATTGCCTTCATTGATGTTGAAGTTGTGTTATGAAATCCCACTCACAACATACTGTGTGTATCTTTAGCACCAGGTTATGTCAGACCCCACTTAAAAACACCAACACATTCAGCCAGAGTCATTGTTTCTTTCCTGAGCACATTCTTCTTGGTGATATTGCTCTTTATTTTAAAATATCCTTGCACTGGGGGAACCAATACATTTTATATTACCATAGCCTGCTGCAGGCTATTATTCCTAAGCTGGGGATAAAAATGTTGAAATCAACAAAATGGGCAAGACAAATAATTATCCCTCCAGCTTTCATCTGGGGACTTAAAACATTAAATATAACTTTGCATATTCTTTAGAAAAGCTAATCATTATGATAAAACAGACTGACTGTCCTTATCCAAGTGCAGCAGCAGTGGCTGGTTCCTCCCTACCTGAATCATCCTACAGTCTTTGATGATCTCCTCCATCTTCTACAGGGTAGGAAAGATGTTGTGACAGACACACAAGTAAAAGGCTCCAGACTAGAAGACTCAAAGACCCAATTTCTTTGCCCAGTCTCAGCCCTTCAGCAGCAGGAGTTTTCACCCAGAAGCACCTGAGCCTTCAGGCTGGCAGAAAACAATTCCCTGAAAAGGGCTGTAGAGGAGAACTTGTGTGCTCTGGTGCTTCAGAACCAGGGTTAGTTGGACATTTCTCAAGAATAATGACAACAGATGTATATAGGGCTTAAGGGTTGGATGGGTGTCTTTTTCAGTTAGAAAATATATATTTCTTGACCAAAACTTTTGTTCAAATGTTTTCATCAAAACTCTGCTTTCCTTTCTCCAGAAATAAATTTGTGAGTGTGCTCTTACACTATTCCTCCTTAATTTCTCAAGTAAAACATTTGTCTTACTTGTCAGGTACCTGTATTTAAATCCTTCTTCTGCCAGACTCAAATCAGTGACTTTATAGCACCTCACATTGAATGGCTTATTTCCTTTTCTGGTTGAACTCTTTCATTATTTGATGAGAATAAGAGAGAAAATTCACCATCATTCTCAGTCTATCCTGATGTAAAAGCAAAGTTATCATTGCTATTTTATATTTTGTCCCATTCTTATGAATATTTCAGGGGAATTGTTTTAAAATTTTCCCGTGGTGGTAAAATCTCTGATTTGATTTTAATCCCAGAAGGGATTATAGTCTTTAGGCTATACTGATTTATCTCATGAGGTTTTTAGATGACCATTTCAAGAAAGTCTGGGTCTCATGCAGAAATATTAGCCAACAGCCTTTACATGTCTGCTTGTTTTCTCAGATGACTCACTGTTTTGCTTAGCAGAGTTCTGTGTTGCTCCTCTACTTCCTGCTGAAGAGCAAATAAAGAGGAATTTTCTCATAGGGGTTGTGTCATACAGAGCTGCCAGTAGAACTCAGACTCATTTAGAAAGGCTTGGTGGCCCTGCCCTGGAGAGCTCCCGTTTCGTGTGAGGTCAGCAGACAGGGGACAGGGGTTTGGTCACTCTGGTCACTGCACTGGACTCTGGCCTGGGGGCTGGAACCATCACCCAGCACACCTGGCACAGGCTCAGGTGTCCTGCAGGAGGTGACCCCACACCTCTGGGTGAGTCACAGGGGGTGGAACCAGGAACCAGGATGGAACTGGGAATGAGGATGAAACTGGAAATGAGGATGAAACTGAATGATCGGGACCTTTTCTAAAATGTAATGGCATTTACATTCCTCCAAAGAGTTTATCTACTCTATTTTTTAATATATTGCCTCTGTTGTGAGCTCGTTGTGTGCTGATTTTATACTAAAATTACGGATTGGTCTGATACTCCAAGTATAGGGGTGTGCAAATCAAAACCAGTGAGTTTAGAGCTTGCTAGTTGAAGCCCTGTTCATTCTTTGGCTGAAGACTTGAAGGGTTTAGACAGGTTCACCTTTTTGTGTGTGTTCATATTAAAAATAGAAAATAATCCCCAAACCCTCCAAAAAACTGTGGTCAAAATTATGTAGCCACAAATGCAAGTGGAAATGAAAGTGAGAAGTTGTTTTTCTCATATTGACTGACATTCACTGCATCAAGCTGCATTTTCAATTGACCCTGGAAGTATTTCTAAACAGCTGAATGTATGGAATAAAATCTATTGCCAAGATTAATAAATTGCAATGTCAGGATCTTAAGGTCCTCAGTAACTGTAAATCACTAGAAGTGCAGAAATCAACTGAGCTGTAATAATTTACATAAGCTCAGTGTCTGACCTTTAGTGTGCAGTAGCATCATTAACATTTCTTAAATGCTGGCAACTAAAATTTGAGAACAGCACCAAAAGTAAGGTAAAAATACCCTCACACCTGCCCTAGGTGAAACACAGAATAATTTGACAGGTAATTAAAATTCTTGTAAAAATTATGGCTACCTAGTTTGTTCTTTGCAGCAAATTAACATAAAATCTACAGATATCAAACAACAGCTTCCAACATATGCTAAAAGGACTCCTTGTGAGGTGAAAAACCCAGGAATTTTGAATGGTTTCCAAAATTGTGTCATAAAACGTGTTATGGTATAGCTCTTTTTATTTTCCTTTCCTTTAGACTGCACTCAAACACAAACAATTTGTGAGCCAGAAGAGCTTAATACCTGAGGAATTCTAATCTGCATATTTGCGCTTTGAATCAGGTACTGCTTTCTACTTTTTAAAGGAAACTTCAAAGCCCTTGATGGTTTCCCTCCAGCCAAGAGCTGGTTGGGGGGAACATGCCATTTATTTATTGTCCTCTGGAGCCAAGTCTCCAGGCTTGATATGTGAGCACAGCCTTCCAAACAAGCCCATACAAACTCGTGTAAATAACAGCAGGGCGATACTGCTGTGGTTAAATTGGTGTTACTTTATTTTGGGGTTGTCCTGATTCAGGTTTCAGAAAAAGGGGAGGCAATGAAAGCAGCACTCTGTTCAACAGGCCTACAGTGATGATGTTTAATTGCCAAATTCCAAACCAAACTAGAAAATACTCTGAACCAATGGCACTTTCCCTTAAGTTTGCCTGTGTAGAGGAGGTTTTTTAAGAGGGGGAAAATTGCAGTGGCAGCTTTCTGAGTCACTGTGGAACAGCTGTTCAGTGGTTTGCAAAGTGTTACCTGAACACTGAATTTTTAATTGAACAACTATTATTATAGGGCTATTTTTTTTTCCTTTTTTTACTTCCCTTCTGGAAGCTTGTTTTTAATAAGAGCATTTCACAAAGCTTTGTGTGTTAGTTATCTCTTGTACAGCTTCTGTCTGGCAGACAGAGCATCAGTAGATCAAATCTGCCCTCATTTGAAGCTGAGCCTTGCTGTGGCTCTCGGTAGAACAGAGCTCCTTGGACTCTGCTTGGCTTGTTCAGAGGTGCCTTTGGCACGTTTAGAGTAGGAACAATATGCAAAGCAAGCTGTCTTGTTGGGACAGATGACTTTGCCATGACTGGATGTCTTTAGTGCACAACTGTGTTTCCAAGGTGAACAATCACTGTCCTAAATCAAATATTTTCTTGGTATTCTGGCAAATGATCCCAGTTTAGCAGACTGTTAATGAAAACAACCACAGATCATTTATTTCAAAACACACTTTCAGGTTATGGAAATGTGTCCACAGACCAAATACAGCTCTGTAGAAAATTTGCAAAATGTTAATCAGTCCTTGGAGAGGAAAAGCAATTTTTCTGAACAGAAAATAGTGATGTTCTGATCAATTATCTTGTGGATTTTTTTTAATGAGTTTCTTGTTCTTAGTTATTTCTTTGGGTTTGATGGTTTGGTATTTCTAAGTAATGAAATATTTTATGTTTCTCAGTAAACAGGATGATGATGCTGATTAAGATAATAATATTAATAATAATTAGTAATACTTTCAGTTGCATTTCCTTTTCAGTACATACAAATGGATTTGATTTAGAGTCTGTAGGATTCCCATCCTGCCCATGACAATGCACCAGTGGATAAGGAATCCCCCTTAAATAACAGACTATGCAAGGAATGAACTGATATCTTGTGTGATGTGTGAGGAAGAGTTTGAGCCCTAATATATGACCATCACCTCTGCCTTTCTGACTGTGGTAAAATTTTGGAGCTAAAGACTGCTTTTGGTTACCATTAAAGCAATACAGGGAGATCTTAAGAGCTAGACTAAAGCTGTCACCTCTTTACTTGCTCTTCCATCAGCCCTGGGGTGTGAAATACACCTTCTAAACAGATGGTGTGAGATATTTTTCTGTATTCCCTGATTCAATCTGTGAACCTGTTATTAAGAATGAAAGCAGTGAAAAATCACAGCCACAAACAGAGAGGCAGTCTCAGAGGTGGCTCATCCTGGTGTGTAATAAAGCCATTGATGTGATGAGGGCTCAGAAGAAATGCACAAGAATTGTTCCAGATTGTTCCTGTGCTCTTGTGGCAGACTGAGGCACAAGGAGCTCAGCTCACAGGACAATCATTTTAATGAAGCTCTCAGATTTCCTGCTCTGAGTCCTGCTGGTTGTTAGGTAACCTTATCACCAGTGTGGCAGGACGGGCACAGGAGGGGACAGGGCCCAAGTTGCACATGAACTGTGTTATTCAGATAGCAAATGCCTCCTGCAACAGGTGATGATGGTGTGTGTGCAGCACCTGCAACCTGCTTCCTGTGAATCTGGTTGGTCCTGTTAAGCAAGGAGTCCATAAGCCAAAGGAGAACTTGCACAAACTGGATCAGTCCATGTCCCCTGTGTCCTGCTTACACAGGAATTGTAATGCTTACCTTGTGCAATGCACTGAGCTGGCTCTGGAAAACCACTTCAGCTAAATTCAAACAGAAAAACAACTGGTTTAACTGTAGCTCCTCAGAACTGACCCTTCTACTCTTTTTTCAGTGACAGAATCACAGAATCACTGGGTTGGAAGAGACCTCCAGGATCACCAAGTCCAACCCAACCCTAACCTCAACTAAACCATGGCACCAAGTGCCACATCCAGTCTTTTGTTAAACACATCCAGAGATGGTGAATCCACCACTTCCCCAGGTAAACCACTCCAATACCTTATTACCCTTTCTGTAAAAAACCTTTCCCTAACAGAAACTAGTTTCTCTTAACAGAAGTTGCTGTCTTCTTGTCTCTTTGTGTTTCTTTTGTCCACCTAATTCTGCCTGACCTTTTCTCTGTTCCACCGTGTTTCAAACATGTTCTGCCCATGCTACAACATTTTTATCTAATCTCTTCTTGCTGTGACAAATCTCTGTGCAGAGGGCAGAGGAGCCTTGAGCTTGCTCTGGTTTAACTTTGCCCCTCTGCTCACTCTTTTCGTGGTTCAGTGGTTGGTATTTGTCTCTGGTACAAGGTGAGGAGTGGGCACAATCTGGTAATGTCTAATGCAGGGGAGAGAGTAAGTGCATAAATCAGATCTCCCCTGTCACTTCTGCATTTCACTCCCTGCCCCAGGGATCCCAGGTGTTCCAGAGACATCACATATGGCACTTTCTGGACATACAGAATGTCAGCAGAGGCTGAAACTACACCTGGTGACTGAGGTCCCTCTTCTATTAAAGAGTCACAAGGACAGCTCTAGTCACCTGTAGAATAACAATTATTTTTTGCTGGACTCTGCCTGCTGACTCCTCTCAATTAATTAGTTGTTTCATTTGAATGGGAATGAGTCCCAGATTGCAGCCATTAATACCTCTAATATGTCTTCATTGAATGTTGCTTTAAAAGTCAGTACTCTATGAGTTCATTAATTTTGATTTCATGAAAATCATTGCTCTACATCCAGAAACATGAGGGGCTAAATGGTAGCAGCATCGTGTTGTTTTGAATGGTCAGAAGGAGAAACAAGAACAAATGTGGTGCTGATGCCTTTGTGTATGGCACATAGGAAAGCCTTCCCACAGTGCCTAGAGCTGGGTTTTGCCATGTGTTTATAACCAGCATGTCTGCAGATCAGGTGTAGGTGCTCTCCCATGTGTTGAAATATCATTTCATAGCACCATTTTCCCCCCTGTTTTGATCCATGCTATAATCCAGAACAGGGTGTGCCAAAGATTTAGTCAACAGTCCAAAACAAATAATAAGGCTATCTGGTCAGATTCTATCATCTGAGTCAGATTTGTGCAACTTGATTCAATCAGGGCATATACAACACATTTAATACATGGCCTGGTAGAGGGAGAGGTACCAGGAGGTCACAACTCATTTCCAACAAATGAAAATGTCCAGACCCATGAATAAAAGATAGACTTGATTAATGCGGAGATTTAGTTAGTCAATGCAGTGCAATGCTGCACAACCTGCATCAAAAGAAATTCCTGGGAATGAGTTCACCTTAAGCAGCACCTGAATCTCTCCCATGTCCCATTAATTATTTCTCTCTTTAGCACTGGGGGAAAAGTGAATGAAGAACTTGCAATGTAAGGCACAGATCCTGCAAACCCTAATGCAATCTCAGCTTTGCTGGTATGGCAAATCACATGGACAAAACTTGTAGGATCCAGAGCTAAAAAAAACTACATTAAAAAGAAGGAAAGAAGAAAACATTAGTTCTTTCTGAGCTAATTCTAAAATATAGCAATAAAATGTTTAAGTTTTTCTTTAGCTTGCACCTTAACTCTTGTGGTTTAACTCCTTCTTTGCACATGTAGTGTAAAAGTGCCAGAAAATGTTTATTGGATTTCTACTGCAGCTCTCACACAGTTGATTCAGAGGGTTGTTTAAATGTAATATATGCCTTTTCACTGTGGAAAAACTGTTAGCAAAATTTATCTCCTTGAGACAGTCTCTTTCCATCTTGTACCCATCATTCTGTAAGCCATTATTTTAACTCAAGCTTTCATACTTATTCTGGATAATTCCCTTTGTCTCTAAGGATATTCTCCCCTGACTCCTTTGTTGCTAGAAACAGATTTAGTACTGACAGGCAGAGTCCTGTGTAGGTGTGGGAAGAAAGACACACCTCATATAGATAAAAACCAGGAGTTTTTATGGGTAAGGTTATGGGGTAGTAAGAGATCAGCTTAGGGGAGGGTCTTACTTGTTTTGGAAAGAATAAGTAGAACCTAGCAATGGTTTAATGTAAAATAGCATTTTCATAATAGCATTTTCATATGTCATCTGCAAAGGGATTTGCATAGCACTTCCATCTAAGAACTACACGCTTTCCACTCTAAATAACTATCATGACCATCAGCTTTTATTTCAGGAAAGTTCTTGGAAATGCCCACTTCAAACTGTAGCATTTTGAAAAGTTTTTCACTGAAGTTTCACCAAAGGAGAAATGATCCATGAGAAAATAATGACTCTGATGAAATTCATCAGGAAAATGTGCATAAATAGATGGTTATAAGTATATTTTTGCTCATTTTTGATAATAAGGTATCTCGACTTTCTGCTATATTGAAATACTTTGTGTGCATGTTGGCTTTTGTATTCACTTTACTGAAAACAAATGTTAGAATTTTTACCATATCCAAAAATATTTTCACTCTGAATTGAAAAAAAAGTGAACGCCCAAATTTTAAAGTTTCAAGAGAAATGGAAATTCAGTTGTGCTGGAAAGAGGGGACTGGGCTTGAAAAGACAGATTTTGGAGCCATTCAGTACTTGACACTTGTGACCACTTTGGTTATCAGACTTTTGTGTTTGATCTGTAAATTCTTTCCAAATAAACACAATTACCCTGTGCCTAATTTGTGTATGTCATTACCTTGTGTAAAAGACCAACCTCATTCTGGGAGTTCCTTCATGTGGCATGGCATGTGTGGTAGAAGTAATCCCATGGCCTTGCTTTAGGATTGCAGGATGACTTTTTAGCTTTGGTTGGGAAAAAACTGTGGGCTATTGTCTCCATCACTAGTTTTTATGGAAATACAAGGAAATTTAAAGGGTTTTTTTCTGACTGATATGAGGATAATGGTGAACAAAGAGTGCCACCTTAAAAGGCTTTTTCTTCCTATTTGTTCTTTAACTACAGGGAGCAAATTTAAGTTTCTGGTATTTAAATTTATACTGTGACCATGAAAAGAATATCAACCAAAAAAAGTGGACAGCTGTACTACTGTTTTGCGTGTGGGTATGCATTTCAGGAAGATTCTGTACTTTGTACATTTAGGGACACCTTGAAATGGCAAGAAAAGTCAATGTTCCTTTATTGTGCTCTTTGCTCCCCGACATTGGAGAGAGAATGATTTCCAGTCACCATGTTGCTCCTCAGTTCATCCATCTGCAGCCTGCTCCTTCTGCTTCACATTGGTGATGAATTATGCTCTGCTTCCTCCATCTAATCCTTTTCATTTATTTATATTTTATGAAGGAAACATAAAAGTCTCCTCATAAAAATCCAACTGTTTTTGATAAACCTTGTCATGTGCAAATAATGGGGCCTTGTCAAGCACAGGCCTTGCTGGAAATTTATGCCTTCTAATAAGAATAACAAGAGAGAATCAGAGACAAATAAGAAATATATTGAATTTGATTCAAAGTATGTTTATGGTTTTAAATTGGTGGCAATAAAGTATTTTTTATCCAGAAATGTTTTTACATGTTAGTTTAATTCAAATACCATGTTGTGCTTGAACTCTGCAGTGTTTAGCCTAGCAGAGCTATGAAAGGCATCTTGTGCTAAAACACAGTAGAGCAGAGTCTTCTCTTTCCAAGGTTTGGTGGTGGGGAGAGGAAAGGACAGACCTGACTTATTAATACAAGAGGAAGCAAAGTTTGGGGCAAGGAAGCAAACTGGTGATCAGCTGAGGTCTCTCTGTGGGTTAGCAAGAAATGGTAGAAACACAGAGGTTAAAAAAAACTAAAGACAGATTTTTTTTATTAGAATATTAATTTTTTGTTTGTTTGTTTTTCAGTAGCAGACTTTGCTGGACTTTTCGGCAGCAGAGTCAGCTTGTCAGAAGCAGGAATGTTTGTTGGTTTTTGGCTGCTAAGGCTGAGGATATCTGGAAGGGCCATCTACCTGCAGGTAAACTGAACCTCTAAAAGAAGGTATAATTCTTGTTATAGTCTTCAGCTATCCCTTTGCTGTGTGACATTTTATTTCCTATTATAATTTTTGCATTGAGAATAAAACTGAACAGAATGTTAATTGTTTGCTGATGAGACCAATTAGCATTTTATAGCACTTTACAAATGTCAGGAAACGAAGAGAATTTCTCAGGAAGAAGACTTTGAGTTCAACTGGCAGAGTCTAATCCAAACAAACTTGTCCCTTTAATGAAGAGGTTTCTTAGTAACACAGCAAGTTCCCTGAATATATTGTCTGTGCATCTTCACAGAACTGATATTTATGCTCCCATGAGTGTTACTCTTTATATGAAATACTTGTTTTACATCTTTTCAGGAGTGAGAATATCTGTAATTCCCTTTCAGTTTACATACCCAATCTGTCATGTTGAACTACTGCTAGAAATAATATTAGAAAATGAAGAAACAATGACAAAAAATTGTTTTTCAATTTAGAAAACTAATCATCTCATGCAAGGACTGTGTTCCAAATTGTGTTTCACAAATATTAAAGGTTTCTATGAGAAAGGCATGAAGAGAAAATTTACTTCCAGGGGAAATTAATGTTTTAGTTTAATTTAATTTTGGTGTAGAACAAAGGCCCTTTCTGCCCATTCTCCCACCTCCTTATTCAAACCTTTCTTGGCAAGCTCAGCCCGTAGGTTTTGACTTTGCATGATAACACAAGCACTGCTGAACTGGGCAGTTGCCAATCAGCCAGAGAAATAAGTTAATAATAAGTTAAGGAAAATCAGGCAGAAATGAGGGAACTGTTTCTTTCACACTTCATCAATTATGGTTCCTAGAAAACAGTGGGACTTTAACAATATTTGATAAAGATATCCTGCCCTGGTCCATGTGCCATCAGTTGTAATACATTTTACGGGACCAGATGAACCAGTTGATTTTGCAGTGTTGTCACAAAATAGTGACCTTCATAAGAAAAATTCCCCAAAAGGCCACAAATTAAGCTCCATAGTTTCCATTACCAAGGAAAGTTCAGGCTTTGCAGGTATCAGCCTTTACAATGAGGTTGGTGACAACCTTCCACCAATATGCAGCTAGATTTGGCATTTTTCTTTTTTTAAAGATTCAGCATAGATATCTGCATTATACTGTTGCCAAGTCTTCCTCTATGCCATGTAAACAACTTTTAAATTACCTCCAGAACTGATGACACCCTGCCCATTACTTTTCCCACCACGAATCCCTGAAATAGAGCACAGATTGTTAAATAGAGCTTGGTGCACGTGGGTGTTTCACAGTAGTACCATTTTCACACTGCTCAGAGCAGATTTAGATTTCTCCTTGTCTGAATTACACCAATGTAGCTGAAAACAGACTAGAGGGCTGGCAGAGTTTTCTGGGGAATTTTACTCCAGGTGCTTGCAGCGTGACCCTTGCAGTCACAAAATGAATTGCCAATTGGGTGTTTGACAAGTGCTGTTTGTCTCTTGTGCACGATGGCACATGAGACACTGCTTAAGAAAAAAGAATTGTAAGTATGAGTGACCTGTGGGACCTGGTCAATGTGTACAAGCTGTACATTTCTTGCTGCAGAAGGAAATTAATCAGAACAAACAATTTGGACGGGATATTTTGTATCTTGACAGGTTCTATATTCACATTCTTCAGACGGATTGGTGGGGTTTTGGTAGATTGGGATGAAGCAAACAGGGCTGCTGGTTTTATTTCTGCTTTTACTATTATAATAATTTTGAAGAGTTACTATCTAGGATATTATTGCTAAGTCTAATGATGCTTGGATTCACCAGCCCTTTTCCAGTGTCTAATGAACAGCATGTATGACATCCTGCATGAATATTATGACAAAACCTAAAAAATTTTGATTCAAAACCTTGTTTGGTTTCCTTTACCCCCTCACCAGTGATGAGAAAAAGAATATATATATATATATAATTTATAGAGATATATTCTGATGTCTGTGGTATATATTTGTTTATTCATTTATTTATATATATATTCTTTATTGTGTAATTCTGAAATCTAAATATGATAGTAGTTTGTTCCCACACAAAGAGGACACTTGACAAGTCGTGTCAAGCAGCAAGAAAGAGCAGCTGCATTTATTTTTAATGATTTAATGTGGAACATCCTAACAACTTGGTATGGTCTATGATACTGTCTGTATGCAGTAATGCTGCATATGAGTCACAAGAGCTTGTAAAAGTGTAATAATTAAAATTCCACAGGAAAAAGACAGTTAAATGTGTTAATTCTGAATCTGTGGGAACTCCCTGTATTTTACAGAAATAGCTGTTTTGGAGCACTTTCCCCCTCCACCCCAGCCCCAGTGTCTTTCATGGCTCTTGCAGTGTTTGGTCAGCAAAGATTGGCTTTGTCCCTGTCCCCCATCCAGCCCAGCGTGGGCAGCTCTGCCCTGGGCCCTGGGGTTTGCAGCTCCCACGTCTGCTCAGGGTTTGGGATCAACAACTGGAAGGCAAACGTGGACTCTGCAAGCCAAAGGAGAGACCAGATGTTTTAAATAATCCCTTAAATGCTAAAGTTTATTCTTATGATGTATACAGATTCAGGACATTAAATATGTTGATAATCTCATTCCAAAAAATCCCTTTGCTCATCTCCAGGGATTTGACCAGCATGTCAGATGCCAAGTTTGGAAGACATATATCTTGCCTTTTTATACAGCTGCAAATAAGACATGTTGCATTACAGTCTCCAAAATTAAGTCTGAATAAGGTCTCTCAGTCTTAGCCCTACTTTTCTGCCTGCAATATGTGGCTGTAATAACTCATGGGGTTTATTCAGTCAGCATTTTAAATACCATGTCTGTCCCCTTCCATCATTCATAATATGAGATGATGAAAAGCACTGCAACTAATTTTATGCAACACAATGAAATTAAAAGCTTTTGGTATTACTGTACTGCAGGTATAAATCTAACTAAATGTGGTGTTGGAGAGAGATGGACTATATAGGTAAGTGTTGGAATAATTTAAGGTTATTTGGCATTTTCTATGGATGTCTCTTCTCGTTTCTTCACAAATACCATAAGTAATTGTGTGGTTAATAAAGTCTTAAAGTGTCTGAGCTTGCAGTTTTCTACTGCCTTTATTCATTTGCTAAGAAAAAGGAAAGCTAATGGAAAACAATCCATTCAGTGAAACAGTAGATTTGCTTTCCCATCATAGGAAAATATTAATTTGTGTAATATTTTAGTGTCACATAAATTTATGTTAGGTACAGTATTTCAACTTATGCACTGATAAATTTCAGGGAGCTGAACAAATTATTAGATTTATATTCTTAGATTTCACTTCTATCCATCAAATATTTCATGTCTTTTGTAATCCGGATATTATCAAAAATGTCACTTGGGGTCTGAAGGTCTGCTTTGTGCTTATATAGAAACATTTACATGGGTTAGGACACCTAAGTAGCTTTTCCCACCTCCCTTATGCATTTTCATTTATATACTCCACTATTTATTTCTCCCACAGACATAACTTTCCCCTTAACAGCCTTGTTATTTCTAACAAAGCCTGTTCATCATAAGAGAAATGGTGTTCTCTCTGGTATTTCTTATTGCATTTCAAATGAATCTTCACTCATTTTTATAGAATTGGACTTACTCCCCTGAGTCTGTTCTGCATCTTTTGTTCAGCTAATGCTAGGTGAGGTTTTTCCAGCACCAAGGAACCTGTGGAAGGCATGATGAACACACTCAGAAACAGGCTAAGGACCTTTTCATGCTTCATGTGTTTCACAACAGAGGACAATTTCAAATTTCTTTTTTTTGTCTCATTACATTGCTGCTTGCATCTTGGAACTGCAGTTGCTTAAAATTCTATGCTCCTGATCTACTCAAGTTGCCCCGAACTTCACTGCTCTCATTTTGTATTTACAACTATTTTCCCTCCCCTTAACCAGCATTTAGTGTTATCATCAGCTAAACTGGCATCGTGCTTCTTCAAGGTTGTTTAGCATTAAAAGAAAATCCTTTCCTCAATTAGCTGTGTGATTTTCCCTTCACAGCCTGCCCCCCTCCTTCCCCCGCCTTGTCTGCTCTTATTAAAAGCAATCCTGAGATGTGGAGCATCAGCTCATCTCCCAGCACCTGCTTTGGGGTGTTCCCTGCCTTTAGGGGATCACAGCCCCGGGGTGCTCCCAGGGCTGCTGGGGCAGCACCAGGGCCCCGTGGAGCAGGGATGTGTGTGCTCTGCACAGCCCAGCAACCATCCAAAACAACCCCAAAATCCCAGCCTGTGCCAGCCAGAAAATGCTCTCTGCCTTCTCTACCCAGTTCTATACAGAGCTCCCTGAACTCAGCTGAGGATAAAGTTCCATTTCTTTTACATGTCCAAGATGATCTTCTATCCTTGCTTTGAATGTTAAAAAGTGTGGAATCAAGGTGGAGAGTTCTGCCTGAGCCTGGGCTCCAGTGCAGTCTTTCCTCCACGCCAGTGCACTTGCAGGGTTTTTATGTTGCTGCCACTATTGCAGGGGTTGGCTCTGAAGCTCTGTGTGCAGCAAGCAGACTTTTTAAACACTTGTTTATCTTCCATTTCCCCCTCTATTGCTCTATCTCATTCAATTTCACCCAACACTTCCCCCTTTCTTGTTGCTGGCGTGTAATTCAGGTAGTTATGCATCTTTGCAGTGATGAAACTTTCTGAACAATCTCTTCCCTGCAACAGAAAACTTTGAAAACTTTCCTGATATTAAATGCTCAGTCAAGTGCACAGTTATCTCTCTTGAGCTGTGCTAACAAAAAAGAACATTTTTGGGGGCAGAGAGTGCAGAGAATTTTCTTTTTAGTTTACTGGTTATTTCAGGACACAATGCATGCAAAACATAAGAAATCTCATTTTACTGAGATAATGTATTTTAATTACCATTATAATTTTAAGCAGAACCATAGACTGAGTATTACATGAAAGGCAGAGTATAGCAGCTTGACAGAAAGTTGTAGGAAATTTTTTATCTCCCTCTTCACCTTTATTTTCTGTTTCTGATTTTATGTTTATGTGTATGACATGCATTTCCTTTAGACATTATTCAGGTAAGAAAGAAAACTTGTGAAGTGTTGCTAGCAGTTGTCTTTCTTCTGAGTATTTTGAGAGGTTGGTTGTCCAGTCAGCTTCTGGAGAGACTCAAGACAGGATCACTTTTCTCAGTCAGCTCTGCTACTCTGAGCTAAGCAGTCCTTACTATCTCATCACCATCAGATCAAGGACTTCATGGGAAAATACCAGGACAACTAAACTGCATTAATTTGCTGCATTAATGAGCTTTCTTAAGCTGTTTTCTTTTATATGCCTTATTCTTTTATATGCCTTATTATTTCCAGAAAAGGACAACCGTAGTTTTCACTTAGTACTGGTGTCTCAGTTCTAAACTGACTTGTGCACAGTGAATTTTGATGGATCTGAAAAGAGATACCAGCAATTAGTTTGAGGGAAAAGGATACATCTGGTATTTTCTGAAAATCAGAGTCTAAAACAAACCTAATATGTCAGATCAGGCAGTTGAGGATTATGTAAAACACTGCTTAAGCTAATGTAATTTCACTGTTAGCCGTGTTTCTCGTGATTAAGTTTTTCATATCATGAGCCATTGTAAGACTGCCAGTAGTATATGTTGTCTGGAGTGGATGAACAAATTTATTCCTAAAGCATTGTTAGGATCAGGCAAAGCTGCCTGGCAGTGTATTATTTCCTTGTGCTTTTTCAGGAGACAGGATTCATGGCTAAGCAGGAAGACAATGGGAGTGTGTCATAATTATTTGGGACCTCCTGGGAAGCCATGAGTGAACCCAGAGCAGTGCTCTGCCTGTTGGCTCCTTTATGGGGAAGCTGAATTTTGAGTACATAAAGTGACACATGTTGAAAATGGGGATATAGCAGGAACAGTGCTATCTTTTACCTTCACAGTCATGCGTTTACCTCTGAGTGCCAGTGATGTTATTTTAGGGCCTGGCCCAGCCAAGAGCAAGAATGACTTTATCAGCACATCAGCACTGCAGGAACTGCCTGACTGCCAATGTTTCTGATGCTGAGTCTGATGTTGAATAACAACATTGTTCAGTAAGAGCTGTTTCCTTGAGGCTTACTTACAGAAGTGTTTGGAACATGGTGGTTTCACTGTTAGCATTTTTGGAGTGAATACTCTTCATTGTATCTTATCCAATTTATCACTGGAGTCGACTTTTCCTTCTGCAATTCACTGTAGAATGAGCCACAAGGAGAATTAAGCATGCAAAGTTTAAAACAAATATATGTAAAAATACTTATCTGCATAAATCCTGCCATCCCATTCATTCTTGATATGTTCTGAATACAGCAGGACAAAGTATGACCCCTTTTATCTTTAAATATATTTCAGGAATCAGTTTGAAGACAATTTACAGCATTTTAATTTTCTTTAGCACACTACTTTATTTCCTACATCTGGATAATGGGCTGCCTGAGGAGGGGCTGTGTCTTCTCTCTATTGAGAAACTCTCTCTGTTCAGGGTAGAAAGACCCTTGTCCAAGGCTTAACCAATAGAATACTCATAATTGACCTTAATAAATGTACCAGTGCATCCAAGAAAGCAGAACTACCAAGAAGTCTTTTATGCATCAAGACAAAACATTAGAAGCTAAATATTTGATGGTATAAAGCCACAAATTCTGACTTTTGTAGTCAAAAGTTCAAGGCCTTGGACAAGTTAGTGTCATGTTTGGTGCTTACATATCTTTTTCTAGGTCCCAAGGCCCCCAGGATCCTGTCACTCCAAGGGAATCAGTCACCTGTACATCAGTGCCCAGTTTGCTCAGGTTTGTCTCAAATGACAGAAAAGCTCCAAGCTCCTGCTGTGCCCTTTGGTTCTCTGGGAGGCTGGGTGTGTGTCCCTGGGACTGGAGAGGCTCTGTGCTCTGCCAGGTAAGAACCTCACCAACACATTGCATACTTCTTAGCTCATGAATTAGATTTTGATGGAAATATGTAGTATGAAAATTTTATTTCAGTAATTATGTAGGTTTTTTCCAATAGGCAAATAATGAGGACATGTGGGAACTCTGTGGTTTCACATGGATAACAAAATACTAAAACAACCCCAAACCCCAAACTTGTCAGTCAATGGAATCCATGCGTAAAGATTGGGATCACAGGTTGATATTTCATCTTATACCATGGATTGCTTTAACATTCATGCACGATATACAAGAAGTGTTTTTGGGTGGTCCTGGGCTGTTTCATGTTGATGTGAAGTTGATGAGAATAAAGTGCAACTAAAGCAAACCACTGATCCTGCTCCTAACGTGCCAGGCTAGTCAGTGAGGCTGCTGTAGAACTTTAAAATAGCAAGGAATTCCCCAGAAGACCTTGGTCAGTGGACAGAGGGCAGTTTCTAAGCTCATATATTTTTTCTAATGTTCCTGGAGTTTCTTGAACTTAGAGCAGGATCAGAATTCCTTGTTTATAGTCCATGTTAGTTTCAGCAATGTCTTTTTCCTGATCAGACCTTAAAAACTAACTGACTAATTCAACATGAAAAGGCTCATTTCACTCCTAGGTGAATGAAACCTCTGGGACCAGGAAGGATACTTTTTTAACAAAAGGATATTATTGAAATCTGAGAGGTACATTCAAGAACTCAGCTGGCACTGTTTTCCATAAGAAAACTGGTTTTGCTTCAGAAGCAATGGCTATTCTTGAATTACTAAAGATTACAGCTTGCTGAGAAAAGTCTTGTTTGATAGTCAATGGAAAGGAATGATTCTTATTTTAATATGATCTATAAAATATTGTACAAATAAAAATCCTGCAGCTTGCCAATGTGCTGTGCCTTACCTACACAAGGCCTATGATTTTGTTTATATATTTTTCTGTAGCATTCATTCAGCTGAGGAAAATCCTCTGTCTTCATGTTTTACACAGAGCAAGTGGTGTCTGCTAGCTCTTGTTGGACAGATTGCTGGTTTGGCCTAAAGGTTCTTTTTGAAAGAACATTTCTTTGGCAAATTGGGACACAAGGAAAAGAGTGCTTGAAGGCAGAAGCAGGACTTTGGGTCTTCCCAAGGATTAGCTGGGTATCAAAAACACATAAAGCACCATAAAACCCAATCCATTATTCTTATTTTAGAAGATTATGATGCACTGGGTGGTGCATGAAGCCCTTGTGATTGACTTCTGCATTAATGGGAAATGGGCCTTCATTTAGTTTAGTGGAATTCAGCAAAATGGCACCAAAGACAACACTGAGCAAGATGAACCCACTGCCATCAACAAGTGCTTGGGGAATTCAAACAACATTTTACAACAAGGGATAATTATTTATGAATTAATTAGAAACTAGACATGTAGTTGAATGTGCATAAATATGGCACACAATGATTCTGAGAACATCCACTGACATTCCCCTTTAAATTACCTGAATTTTTTTACCAAGAGACATGTAAGAACTTCAAGACTGCTTCTCTAGATAGGCAGGATTTTCAGGCAAACATTATTCCAACTTCCCAAAAAGAAACATTTCATGTGGTTTACTGCACACTGAATAATTTTTTTTTTCTTGTTTTTGAAAGCATTTAGGTAGGAGTTTTGTAGGCATACAGGTAACATACATGGTACACAAGGACTGTCTTATCTCAGACCTTGAAAAATGGTGTATGCTAATTCTGGAGCAATTGATTTCATCCCAGGTTTGGTACATCTTTAAAGTTTAATTTTCCTCTTTCAAGTCAGCTTTGCAGAAGCATGTAACTGCAGTTGTTTTGATACTTCACTAAGCATCAGATTGAAAAAAAAGAGAACATAGATCTAAGAACTTTAAAGTAAAGTTTGACACGTCCGATAGATGTGTGTAAAATCTAAAGAACGTACAGCAAAGATGCTAAAGTAGGAGCATAAAAAATATACAAGTCTATCTGAGTTGTGTTGATAACTGAGCTTGAGGAATGTACATTATGTCCAGAGCTCTGACAGCTTTAACTAGACAGGAAAACACAAGCACCTTTTCTCTGATAACAGTGGGAGCATTGATAGTCTCTACTGACCTTATCTAAAGAATAATAAATGCTGCGGTTCCCCAGTTTGTCCTTATTGCGTTTCTTGGTTGATTTTTTATTCCCTTTGCCTTTTTAGTGTCAGATTCCTCAGATAATCAGGGAGAAAAAAATCCGACCTTCGACCTGCACTAAAGGGATGACTGAGAAGACTGGCAGGGAGACACCCTTTAAGTGCTCCATGGACTAAGAATGGCCAGACATTTCATAAGGCGCTGTGAGTGGTGACTGTGTCAACGCTGATGTCAGAGGGATGCAGGGCAGGTACCCCTGTCAGGGTAAGACCCTGCTGTGCAAAAGAGGCCACAGAAGCTGATGTGTACAAACCCCAGGGCTGTAAGCCTGCTCAGGGGAACACTCTTCCCCAACACCCCCTCCAGCACACAGCCCAGGTGCTCCCCAGCCAGAACACCCCATCTTGGGCAGCTGCCAGCAGCAGGAGAGTTTATAGGAAAGAAACTCTCTAGAAATCCCAAGATAACCTCAGGAACATAATGAACTATATAAATGTGAGTGGTTGTCCTACACATAGCACCTTCAAGTTGGCTGGACTGTTCAATTATTGATCAGGAGGAAAATATCACAAAAAATGTCAGACCAAAAGCCTTTTGCTTTCTCTGGTCTTTAACATGTCAAGGCTTTTAGGTCAAATTCCAAAGGACACTGTGACAATACTGTCTTCAACAAAACCACACATATACTAGTAATTTCACTTCCTGTACTGTATATAAAATAGTTATGGACTGGATATTCTCCACAGTATGCACTTGTAGTTTTTATTTTTTTAAAAATTGATCTTTTTCAGCAAATAAGCAGAAATACTGTCATGTAATTTTAAAAACGTTACTTATTATTTAACACCATCCTTTGAATCAATTGCATAAAAGGCCACAACAAATAGGCATAAAACAAATATAGATATTAAAACACATCATGGGCTCTTCCTATGTTAGCCTAATTCAGTTTCTTTGTTTACAAAATAAACATCAATATAAATATTTAATACAGTAGCTGCAGTAAGAAAACTGTTATTATTGTGAGAATGCTGAGCACTGTGGAAACTATCTTTTAAATTACAACTTTCTTAGCTTGAGCTAGAGCCTTTTCTCATAAAGGAAAAAGTCATAGTACATTAATGGCAAATATCCATCAGGAAATAAGTCTAAAAGCAACTCAGGAAGTATATTGCTCTGAGAAAGATGGCTTTGCATTTGTGCCATGTTTATAAGAAGCTCAATTCCAATATCTTGAAAATAACAGTAAATATTTAACACAAGGAATATTTCATAAGACTGCAATAAATGTTTAATACAATGTAACTTTGCAGTACTTCAAAAACTTATTGCTACAAATATTTATCTAGAAATTTAATTAAATACATGTATAATCCATGATATAAACTACCTCAGCTTTGATTCAGCAAGCTGCTGTGCAGAATTGCAGAGGTATGTCCCCATGCAGCTGGTCCCTGTGCCAGAGCCTGAGACTGTTTGAACTCCCAGCCCTGGCCCTGGTTGCAGATTCATCAGTGTCAGGATCACCCCTTTTTTCTAACTACTCCTACACAAATTCACTGGCTGACAAAATCAGAGTCTGACTTGACCCAGAGTTGTACAGACTCAGGATTGTGACCTGTGCCTAGTACTCCTCAGAGTGAGGTGACCCCTTCTCCTTGCACAGCCAGCCAAAATGGAATCATAACTGCATTAGCCTCAGGAGATGTCCTCCTTCTGGATTGCTTCCAGGATCCTGAATATCCAGCCTTCCTTCCCCAGGCTTCACTACTTGTGAAAGAAAATACACATCCTTTCATGTGCTGGCACAGGGGTAAACTTCATTTATTTCCCATAGTGGAAAGAATGGAGGGTACATTGAATCTGGGGAGGGGCAACTCCAAACGCTGGAAGGCTGATATGGGGAGGAGTTTCTGGCTAAAAATCCCTCTATGGCTTTGCCTGGAACACTTGGCAAGAGCAAGAACTTGTAGCCTCTTGTGGTCCCAAGGAATTTCTGGCTGTCCTGTGCACCTCCTGAGTACACCCTTGCCCCTAAAAGTCACCTGAGCTCACCTTTGCTCCCCAGACTGTGTAAGTTCCTGGAAGTCCTCAGCCAGCCTTTTATTTACTCCTTTTGTCTGAAATGCCATTGTCTTTAAAACCACAGGCAAAGGATTATTTCTGCACAATTAGATTTCCTGTGGCCTAAAACACTTATAAAATTTCTGGAGTACCTTCTAGTGGTGCAGTGATGCTGCAGGTGTGGAGTGAGATGCTGGTGGGGCACCACTGCAGGTTTCACTAAAAGGAGTTATCTGTTGGCCAATCAAACCACTCTTTGCCTGAGCATCAGGACAATAAGAAAACAATTCTGATAATTCTTGATTTAATGCTGCAGTGGAAATGTATTTCTGACAATAACATGTTAACAAAGCAATGAACATTTCCTTATTTTTGTAAGTCATAGTGCAGTAGTGTGCGATCTCTTTGACCTATGAATGATTTCCAGTGTAAAAAAATTGGCTGTCTGGGAGAGCGGAAGTGAGGAAAAATAATGCAGGGAAGAAATAATCTGCAGCTTGAGTCTATCTGCCACTTTCTCTTTTCAAATCATAACTTCATTTCCTGATTCTGTTTTTGTGGAACTGGTTATAAAAACGAGTAAGGAAGCAAAATATTGGTGTTTTATGTGTCCATAAACAATAACTAAGCCCATTTTCTTTAAGTCTCCTTTTTTCATATTATTTTTAGCAAAGCTTTATTACTCCTTTTGCTCTTTTTAATGCTGAAAAGATACTATGATTGAACAGCTAAAAATATAGAACTGCATTTGACACATTGTAATGCTGTGACTCTCTAATTTTTTCTACTAAAGTGCTGCTAGTCAGAGTAGAAATGGGCCCTGAGATGAAATAGAATTGACTGATTTCACTAGGATTTGTATAAACCTTCAGAGCTGCACAGACAGAAAATGAGCATGTCATGAGGAAAAAAATGGAGATATTTCATGGAAGAATATCTGCATGTTTGTGATTACTTGCTTAGTAGTGGTGATCACTGCCTCCTTTTTGTTCAGCTGAACATAGCTGACCACATTAATAAGGTAATGTGGCACCAGAGCCAAGTGTGCAGCTCTAGCATTTAGCCTACTGTCCATGTGGGCTGAAAATAAGCTTAAGCACAAAATCAAGGAATAGCTTTCAATTTTTAAGGCTTTACGTGACAAAATTACATTACGTTCCTACTGAAATAAATTGAATTTGTAGAGCTGATTTTGGCAGGACAAGCTCAGATGTTAGGGACCTTCAGGGCCCCTGGACAGAACATGGCCTGACCCAGCAACTCCTTGCATGAAGAGCCTCCCTCTGTTACTCAGGCTCCTGCTTGCTGTCCTTTATAATCCAGCCTGAAAGATACTTGCCCCTCAAAATTCCTCCAAACTGATGACTGTTTTCAAGCAGACCATCCTGAAAGGACATTCTCTATAATTGCTTTTCAATCTGCACCTTTTTTTAGTAGCCCATTTGAACAATCATCAGCAAATACATGCTATAAGCAAAGGCATTTCTGAAGCCACATTTTGAGGGTGCTGAACGGGGAGCCCTTCAAAAAACCCACCTCTGTGTTGCTATGTAATATGCTTAGAAAAAAGTCAAGTGTTAAGTCAGACAGAGGGACACTGTATGCACAGAAAAGATTTGGATCACAGCTTGATACACCTGAATGCATCTTGGGTTGAAGAATTAAAAAAAAAAAAACACTACTGCTGTAGTTTGGGCTATTAGTTATTCCATGCTGGGCTCTGTATTCTTTGTGTGGAATACTTTGATAAAACATTCCTTTCTTTTGAGCTGTGCACTGCTTGTCATAACAGCATGGGATGTTGTGAAAGTTAAAAATAACATTGTCAGATTAATCATTTTAAAAAGGTTTCTTTTACTTATCGTACGAAAGGATAACCTTTGAAAATGCAAAGATGAAGGCGAGTAAATGGCTTTTTAGACGACAAAATTGGTCTAGGTTTTTTTTCAGCTGACTCGGTGATCTGTTGTTTATATCTTGTAGTTTAGTATTTCTGCTCCTCAGCAGACTTTGTGTCCTGCAGCCTGGCTCAGTCACTGTAGTGGGATGTTACAGCAGATTTACCTGCCTGCCCACCTTCCTGCTCCTCTTTTCAGACTGGATCCATGCATTCTCTCTGTTTCTGGTGAGTTGGACTGGCATTTTCCAAACCACAGTGCCTGGTGAAAAGGCATGAATGCAAATCATCATCATACCTGAAGTATCAAACAAATGCTAATTGCAGTTTGAAGGGAACATTAGGAGAGACACATTTGTAAGGAAAATATTTTATCTAAACAATAATGTAGTGGCCTATGCCCATTCTGCCTATGAGGAGCAGGGAATTTGGCTTTACTTCCTTGTGCTTCTGTTTAGGTAGGTGGCAACCCCACTCCTAACAAATACAGGAAAAATGTTCACAAAACAGGAAAATTTCCATCCAGATTAGTTTCTGGAGAAGCTGCCTTTATCTGAGCAGTGTTCAGGAATCTGAGGAGAGATTCCTGTGTGCTACATCCACGGTACAAGCTTGAAGAAACACTGCATGGAGCATTGCAAAGATGAGATAAATGTGGACAAGTTGTTGTGAACCTCACCTCAAGGTTAACAGCCATTTTCAAAATGCCATCAAGTCTTCCTATAGAGAGCAAAGGTGCAGCTGGTTAGAGGCACTCGGTGTTTAACTGATGCTGTCTCTGCTGTTTACAGACCCACTTGCACATGTGAAATGTGAGTCACACATGAGAATTCAACCTTGCATTCTTTTCCCCCTCTTAACCTGAGATCTGGCTCACTCATTGTGAGCACTGGGAGAAGAGTCCTGGAGCCTTCCATCCACAGCCCCAGGGCTCTATCAGGGATCCCTGGGGCTGCTCTGCACTGGGGCTGTGCCACATCTGCTGGCAGAACCCCAGCGAGGCAGGGCAGACCCCAGCAGCTGCTGGGACTGTGATCTCTCCCCTGTGTGGGACCTCCCATCCTAAAGATGTGCCTGACAGTGTGTTTTGGTTTGGAAAGACAGGTAACTGTCAGGGAAAACTGGAGTTTCCCTTGGAATGGAGAATATAAAAACCTCCTCCCTCCAAATTATTACGATTTTGCAATTAGGTGCTTTCAAGCAAAAATATGGGAATAGGAACAACTGTTGTTTACTAAGAATATTAAACAAATATAAATGCAGTACTAAAAAAAAGAAACACCAAAAAACAAACAAACAAACAAACAAACCAAAACAAAAAAAATCCAAGCAAACAAACAAAAGTACTAGAAAACCCTGACAGAGTCAGAGATATGACTTGACACCCTGTTGTCAGCAGTCCAAATAAGTCTTCCTGGAGTAACAGATATTGTTCTGTGGAGTAGAGATGATCCTGTAGAAAAAAAGGCCCAGTGCTGGCAAGATGGGTTTGGTCTTCCTCTGAGAATTCAGTGGAAAACCGGCTGATCTGGGGTCCCTGTGTCCCCATTTTATGTGGGTAGGGAATGGTTGTCTCCTCCCACTGGATGGAGCATCTCCCAATGGGATGAGGTGATGTTATCAGTCCTGTGAGAGCCTTCAATGGCCCATTCACAGGGGATGTCCCTGGGAGGAAGATGGGTGGAGGCAGAGATAAGAAGGTGTTGCCATATCTGGTGTTATCAGGTGTCCCATTAACAGAAGGCATCCCTCCCCCTCCACCCCTAGAGTTACAAGAGATAAAGAACAATATCTCCCAATCAACTTCAACAGATGAAAATAGAATACACATTTTTGGTTACATTTCTCCAAGACACAGTGGGACAGGTCATTGTGCTGACACAGGCTCCAGCACAGGAGGTGCCTGAAGGACCTGCAGAAGAGGTGGCAGCTGTAGATAAGCACACAGACATGCTTCACATCAACAGGAACTGCTCATGGCCAAGCACTTCTGAAAATGTTGGTAGGCTGCAGTGTGATGGCTGAACAGGTGCCAGAGCCTCTGGAAAATCAGGACTCCATTGTGAGGGCTGAGCACTTCTGCAGAGGCAGCCTGCAGAACTGGTGCAGATGGCCTGGCCCCCTCTCAACATATCACAGTTCCAAGGGCAGCACGAGGGGCTGGGGGGTTGAGGGGAGGAGAGGCAGACAGGAGCTGGCACAGGACAGGCTGTCAGGTGCAGCAGCTGTCCCAACAGGCACATTTGCCATGTCAGGATGCTGCTCTCGGTCTGGTCCAAGCACTGAACTCTAATTATATTTGCTATGTGTTGATTACCATGGTCAATCTTGTGTTTTTGTTTGAGAGTTGTGTATTTCTGTTGTTTGAAGTTGTGCCAGCTGCTGGCTGAAGAGTTGAACTAAAAATACAGAATTAACCACAGCCACCTAAGAATATTAAAAATTCTCCAAAAGGGAATTCAGTTGTAATCTCGATTCGCTTATTCACTAAGGAACAATCTACCTGATCCCAAAAGTCCCTAGGTTAAAGGAGATATATTCTTCCCCTCCTTTTTTTCTTTTGAGACAATTTATTGATTGCCTCAGCCTTTTCTACCCCCTGTATGAATCCTTAGAGAAATGTAATATTTCAAATCCTATAAAAGCAAACTTGAGCACCTTTTAGGAAACCCCCCCCAAAATACTTAAGCTTATGACACGGTAGAAATTATAGCTATTGACACTCAAGTAACCTTGACTCTGAACCTAACTGGGAAATGGAAACAAAATTTGGGTCAGCTTCAGCTTCCTGCTCCCTCAAGAGCAAATCACTCCAGCAGGTAGGGAGAGCATAGGAGAGAGATCAATCTCTTATCCCAAAGGTTTGCAAATATAGATGCAGGTGAACCATTGGAATGAAGCCATTGCACCCTGTGGGTATCGTTTTGTGGAAAGTTAAAAAACAGAGTGTGGGAAACAAGTCTCAACAGTAAAGGCAACAAATACTATTTATTATTGGTGTAGAATGACAAGCAGTGCACTGCCTTGCCACAGAACCTCACAGAGATGGCAGAAGGGCTGGCTAAAAGAAGTGAAGCTGGAGTGGTTCAGGAGCACATCACCTAAGCCACAGCTGCTGTGGAGGGCACAGCACTGCCCTGCTTCCAGCCCTGGCACACAGAAAGCAGCCCTGGACACACACACACCTCAACCTTGACACCACTGAGCCAGCACAGCCTGAGGGTCTGCTTAAACCACCTGTATTCCAAATACTGCACAGAGCATTTTGCAATAATTCAATGGACAAGAATTTGAGCTCGGAAAGGACACTAAGAGGATTGAAGTGGTGGAGCTTGGAAGAGAAGATTGACACAAACTAAGCTGAACTTCTTTATTAGAACAGCTATGCTCTGATCTTTTCAATTTTCAGCTGGGCAAAACGAAAGTTTCTTTGAAGATTCAAAGACTGATAAATTTCAAAGAATCTCAGGGCTTTATTGTATGGATTACTATGTTAAACTTCCACAGGATCATGCTGATGACCCGATGCCACCCAAATATTTTCATTGCTGTGGTGGACACACTCCATGGCAGGAGGGGGTTTCAGAGGGAAAGGCTTTGAGGAGAAGGTTCCAGCCCCAGGGTAACTTTGAAGAGAGAGAAATCCCAGAGCTCAGCACATGGAGTTATGCTGGGTGCTGTGTTGGCATGTTAATTTCTGGAGTGTTCTATGGAAATGGGGCCCCCTATTTTAGACAGTGGCACCTCCATGACAGGAGATTCTGGTTTCTGGAACCTGCAGAAGGTTATGGAGAGGGATCAGAAAAGAAATGATAGATTTTGCCAAGCTGTATGTGCTATTTTGATCTGTACTAACAGCAGGGAGTGTGCACTAGTAAGTGATAATCTACATAGCTGAAGTAGCCTGATGCTTTTTGTTATATCTGATTGAAAGCACTGCAAAGCCTAAAATAATAATTTTGGCAAAAATGACCTACTGACCTTTCTAGTTGGTTTTCCTATAAAGCAGGCATTAAAACTAGACCAAAACGAGTCATTTTTTTCAGGTAATATTTCCCTTAGCTTTCACATGGCAGTTTCTTCTAATATGAAAAGATGCTTTTCTAAACCTCGATGTAAATAATATGCTTCTAAGATTAACCCCTCAAACCCCAAATGCAATGTCAGAGTGGGATTTTGTCACTGATAGGTGAGATTACCTTGTACCAAAACTGAAATAACTACAACTTCCCTCACTTTTTTAAAATACAGGACCCTTAATATGATAAGCTGTGTTGTTGAAGAGACACAGGTATTTCCTTGCCTGAAAACTCTTCTAACCTTACCTTGTGCTACCCTTCAGCAGCAGTTAATCATTAGAGCAGGATCATTAGAGCAGGATCACTGCTCTGTGGGAGCAGAAGAGAGGCATTGTTCCTGATTGCAGCTCTAATGACTCCGAGGGTGCAATCTCATAATTAGGGATGTCTTTAAATGTTGTTTACTTGACTTGACTTCACGTCACAGCATCCAAGGAAGTGCAGTTACCGTGGGTAAGTTTTTGCATGTGCGGATGGTATGTTTTAAAATTCTGCCCAACCTGTCCCCATTTCATGTCCTTGTGACTTGAGCGTAATTAAACTTCGGAAAAATTTGGATTGCCTTCTGAACCGACATCTGATGGTTATCACCCAGGCATAACCTTCATTTTCAGCAAGTGACCTGGGCTGAACAAACACAGAGTGCTTACATATTTTACAAACCCACAGTTTATACAGAGATTATTTTATGTTTAGATATCACTCTCGAGCAACTGGGACAAAGCCAGCTGCAGATCTGTATAAACAACAGATTTTGCACATTAGATACTTCTAAAGGGTCTGTTACAGCATGAAGTAAAGCGAAAATCTAGCAGTGGAAATCTAGCTCCACCCAACAGAATTTTTTAATTTTTTTTTTTGCCAAGAAAAGCAATAGGGTGGCATTTAGACCAAGAAAATATTGAAAGCAAATCAGATATGTGTAGTGAGGAGTTGCCAGTGCTTTAAATGACTGCCAGATGTCAAACAGCAAAAAGCCCCTCCTTCCACAAAAGAATACTTGACTAATAATTCACTTTAGAAGACTGAGAGACCAGACCTCTGTCAGAGATGTATTTGAGCTGTAACATTTGATATGGGATAGGGGAGAAGATGCAAATATGGATGTAATAGAGTTTACCCTATAATCAAAGGAGGAAGAAGAAAAGCCTTTGCATTTTTGGATACTAGACCTCCATAAAACAAGAATTGAGAACAAATGCCAAGAGCAACTTTCCTTTCTTCTACCGAAGAAGAAGCAGTAACTTGTGACATTGGTTAAAGATTGATGGTCAGTCTGAGAGCATATAATAAATTGTAATAAATTCTCATATTGCAGGAAGAACCATGGCTGATTAAAATGGGATACACTTCTACATACACATGCAGATACCTACATCCCTATAAGTGGAAATTCCATCTATTTAGGAGGTTTTAATTTCTATAATTTAATGAGCTCTTTATCAT
Source organism: Prinia subflava (assembly GCF_021018805.1). Taxonomy (NCBI): domain Eukaryota; kingdom Metazoa; phylum Chordata; class Aves; order Passeriformes; family Cisticolidae; genus Prinia; species Prinia subflava. Next base: position 7,958,006 of record NC_086257.1, on the reverse strand, counting down.
ATATAGAAATTAGACCCAGTTTAGTGCATGTCTCCTATGTAATCAAAACCTACCATGTATATGGATTGAGATTTTTCAAAATCATGTCCTTAAACTCGATGTATTGGCACAGGTTCAGCTCAAGAACACCATGCTGCAGTGTTTGTTAGTGTAGGTGGAAGGAATCCGTGCAGCAGTGGGAAGGAAGAGATTCTGACTCTATAACTTGTTTACATTTCAAAAGGCTTTTGAGAGGTATAATCACAAGAGACTGGGGGAAAAGAGAAGTGAGGAAGTTAAAGTACAGTAATTCATCAAAAGACCATGAGAGGCAAAAAATATGAGTAGTAAGGATAAAAGGTGAACTTCTATAATGGAAATCACAAAGTTTTGTGCTAGGACTAGAGTTGATCTGGAAAAAGAAGACAGGCAGAAAAATGAAAAAATCTGTTACTTTTGTGAAAGACAGGACAAAGTTTTGGAGAGAGCTGGAGAAGGCTGGTGTTATAATAATGTCAAATCCCATTTTTCCTTCTGCTGGAGTGAGTTTACATGCAAAAAAAGTTAAATGTGTTAAATCTACTGCATAGTTCTACAACGTTTAATAATTTTTGCTGTTAAGCTATGATTACTGCTGGAGGACAGAGTAAGAGGTTTTAATAAAAGTCTCAAGATTGCTTATAAAATTTGGACCCTTACCAGCCTTCCTCAGGCTTTGATTAAGGTATGCTGTATTCATTCTTTAGCATTGTATGCTTGTAGTAGGAATTCTAGTTAATTGTGAGAATGCATAGGATATATGAGGATAGGTTATATGTGTTGATTGCAAGTATCTCTATGTATTTGATGCCTACTTTTGAACAATAGAGTAGATTGAGATAGATTTTTTTTTTTCAGTGGTGGGTACCACTTTTCTTAACTCTGATGATTTAAATATTTGCTGAGATTGAAGAGAAAAACAGATGTTTTTTCTTTCTTTGTTCATTGTAAGTCTCGGTGGCCCATCAGCCGCTTTTGCAGAATTGTGTCCTGCAATGATTTATTGATGCTATTTCTGGACTCCTCAGAAACATATCTAGTTCTTTGATGAATTCACCTAAATTCCCCAAAATTATTTCGTAAACAAATCTTTCAGTTAATTATCAAAAGCAGGGGATAACATTAAACCTATCCCCACTGAAAACCCCTCTCATTTATAAGACAGGATACTTTGCTGAGGAACTTAATAAGCTGAAGAATGCTTAAAAATAACTGCTAAAATATTTACTTCCCAACACAGAGGCTTTAAGATGTTACTCAGATTTATTTACTGTTAGATTGTGATGCTTTATTCTCTCTACAAGCAGCAATTTGTGGGTAACTTACAGGACTGTGATTCTTGTGTGAGAAAGTGGGAGTAAAGAGGAGTTCAAACCCCTTCAGCTCTGCATAAAAGGCTGGGGAAAATATGGCTATTTAAGATTACATTGTTTGTACACTGTCAGATAGACAAACATGTGCTCCAAACACTAAAAACCTGCTGGTTTTTTAGTGTTATTCTGTTCCAAGAAGTCTGCAAATTAATCTGAACATAAAATAGTTTGTAATGGTATTGATGCATGTAGGAGGAGTCGATCCCTGTTGTGGTTCTCTTCCCTGGGAGAGAAGTTACTTTGGCTGAAAAGAGCTACAACCTGGAGGAATGAGATAGGTGTAAACCCAAGATTACTGTGATTTTATAGGCAACAATCGTATTTCACTGACCTGATGAGGCAAGTGAGGCTTGAGACTGCGAAGGAGAACTGTGTGGTGCCACAAATTATACTCTTAGTTGTACATTTTTTCAACATCTGGTTTCCATTCCTCCTTCTCCTGCACTTCTATTGTATGATTTTGGGGACTTTTTTCATACTCTCAGCACTGTACTCAGAAGGCACAGTAATGCACTGTGCCAACACAGTAATTAAACTGAAAAAAAATATTAAGTTTGGTTACTCCCAGCCTTTTGACGCTTCCTGTAATTTTTTCTTTCATGCTAATAAAGTTCTGTTTTGGTTTTGGAGTCCACAGAGGGGAAGTCAAGGTGTATACAGGGAAAGCCAGGAGAAGCAAGAGGAGCAAAGGGCTGATCTGCCAGAGAAAGCTGGACAGGGCCTTTGCTCAGCTGTGGCTTGGCTCTAGCCCGTGTGAGCAGTGATTTCATGGCTCAGCAGTCATGGGGAGCTCATCTGCAGCAGGGCTTTGGTTTGGGCTGTGTGTGTGTGTGACAAGGAGGGAAAAGGAGCTGATTCCATTTAGTTGTCTTCTTAATTTAGTGCAACTCACCTCTGTTTTTAGTGATGCTTTCTGCTTGGATTATTCTGTAAGGTGTCCATCAGACATGACTCAGTTTGGAACAGCATTTCAGCAATGTGGGTCAAATGTAACTCAGACAAAGATGAGCCAGGAAATGTTTTAGCAGCTGCATTTAATTTGCAGTGTTAGTGACAAAGATGTCTATTGGTGTTTGAGCCCATAGTGGGATAGAACTGGCAGTTGTGGGGTACTCCTACCCTGGAGAACCCTTTTCTTTTATTTTTATTTGTTTTTCTCCTCATGGAAATCTCTTTTGAATTGCTGAAAGGCAGTCTTACTTCCTGTGGTACACAGTCTTCGGGCATATTATTTTTTCATTAATCCAGATTTTATTTTGTTCTCCTCCTCATAGAAAACCATTCAACAATAGCATGTCAGCACTAAGTTACCTTCAGGAAGGTCAGTGGGAAAAAAAAAAAAATAAACCATGTGATTTGAAAAGATGTCTCTGAAATACACTTGCATACTCTTTTTGTTGGCATAGTCATGCACTCCCTGAAGAGTTTTGCTATGCCCAGGAATTCAGAAAGCAAATATGCAAAATAAACTCAATTATTGTATTAGCAACTCTTCATGTTAATTCACAACACCATTTCTTACTAAACCTTTAATATTTTACAGACATTTTGGCCATGTGGTTAGAGAACAAGACTGCATTTTAAGAGCTCTGGTTTGACTCTTATTTCTGTCGGAAGCTTCTTATGGTCTGGTGGGGAAAATCTTTTACTCCCTCAGTGCCTCAGATCATAAAGTGTTCATAACAAGGCTTCCTTTTTTTTTCCATTCCTTGTCTTTATTGTCTATTTATACTGTAAAGTCTTACTGGAAGACACCATTTTTACAACAGGGTGTTGGTATTTTTCCAGTCTCAAAGCAAGGTCTCAATAAAAGTACATGGATGTAGAGATTTATATATTATAGTCTGTATTTATTCATTATAATAGAATAGAAACACTATTGTTCATATATTATACATGACAAGTAATTAAAAATCCATGGAGCTTTTTGTGTGCTACTTATTTTTGCAATAACTAGTATGAATAATTCCAAATTTTCAAGTGGCACAACTTTGATTACATCTTTGCATTATTAAAATACTGATAGTAAGCTGTTTTTACACACGTACCAGTAAGAGCGAGCAGTAATGTGCAGAGGGGCATTTAAATTCAAATAAATCAATTTATGATTATGGTTCCATGTCCCTAGTACTTTTAAATTAACTTCTTAATGTACATTTGCTGCCTGTCAGTGTATGGATTCAACTGGAAAGCTATTTTTAATAATTACAGTTCATTTCCCAGGAATCAGATGTTAGTGTACTTGAAAGATCATTCCTGACTGGTTTTCAGCTGCCTTGAGAGTTTTAGTTATTACAAGTTAATTGAAGCAGAAAAGTTGAGGATAAAAGTTGGCTTATCAGATTGAATCCTGTTTGAGTGACTGATGGTTGTATAAGGAAGGGCAACAATAGGTGGGACTGTACTATCATCACCTGCTTATTTTTAAGGGCTGGATCAAAGAGGCAAAGAGGATGTTTGGTTCCTCATGGATGCCTGAAGTCAAAGCCTGGATCTGCAATCTTTTGGTAACTAATTGCACATTGGATTTGCTACCTGAGCAGTGTTGGTACAGCCCCGGGCAGATTGATGTTGTAAATTATAACAGAAGAGGTCTATTCCCTTTCCCATTAAAAAAACCCTTGGTGGGACTATTTTTCGTTCTTGTCTTGTGTTAAGCAGGTGGGCTCATGAGAAGCTGTCAGGTTTCCTCTGCCTTGGGGTTCAGTGCTGCTTCATGAGCCCAGAAATTTTATGATAGATGCAGAATCAGCCAGCACAGCACCTTTCTGACCTGCCACCAGGAAAGCTTTCCTTCCTCTTCCCATTTGAAACAAAAGAAAAAAAAAATCAAAATATTTTTTTTAATTTCAGAATTACCTTTTTGGTTTTGTTCCTTTGACATTTTCTTTTTAATAGCATGATAGAAATAGGAGGGCAGATGCAAAATCGTGAAGTTCTATTCAGTAAATGGGGAAGATGCTTCTTTAAAAAAACTGTGTAAAGAATGTTTCTCTCAAAAATCTTTTGTTAAATACATATTTCTATGTGAGATTTTTCATTTTAAGGTAGTGAAGGCAACAACTGTTTTCCAGTATTAAAATTATGTTGACACTATTTTTTTGCTCGACTGAATTTTAAGGCTGATGTGATCATCCGTGCTGCCCAGGGGATTTGGCTACTCAGATCCCATTAGAAACATCTCAGTCTTCATCCCAGTATTGACTGAAAGAGAAACCATTATATTAAATTCTATCATAGGTTGTTATCTAACATGCTCAGTGTTGAGTGACAAGAAGAAAATGATAATGTGCTCACCTAGGGACTGCAAGACAAATGTTTCATGTGTTCTGTGGACTTCTGTTATATAACATTATGGTCGTGTTATACTAAATAGGCACATTCTGTTTTTTATACTGGAAAAAGAATTTGAGTTATTGGCACAGGCAGATTCTTAAAAGCCAGATCATGGTTTTTCAGCTTGGTTTCTGAGATGAGTGCATTTTCTTGACACATTTCTAGAACTGCATTATTTCACAGAGCTCACATTCAACATTATACCAAGTAAATATTCTCTGTGTGAGTTACAAAATAGAAATCACAAATATCACTGTATATATGCAAATTACAAAAGGCCTGTCCCTGTTTTTCAAATGGCACCCTGAATACATGTGACACAATGAATTTGTTTGAAAGGTGCAGAAATGTGACTTCAAAAAGAAATTGTCCCTTTAATCCAGATATTTCTAAATATATTCCTTACATGGCACAACAAGGTTCCATTTAAACCCCCAAACTAAGCCCTAGTGGTGACCAGGCTGGTGGCACTTGGCCAGGGGAGGACACAGCCTGTCCCCTGTAGTCCCTTCCATGCCACTTCTGCCTGTCCCTTGGGCACAGCCCTCTGTGCTGGACTGCAAGGTGCCCTCAGCCTTTCCTCTGCTTAGTCAAGTGCTGAACACTCCCTACCTTCAACATCTGAGGCAGGCCAGCCATGGAAATGCAGTTTGTTTTCTTATTTTCAGAACTGGCCTTGTCTGGGTATCTTTAATAACAGCATATTTCCTATAATTTCTTTGGTTGTGACATATTATTGCTTGCTTATCTCAAAGAGGTTCAGGAGGTTTCTTCTGAAATTGAGAGGAAAGTCGTAGCAGGTCTTGTAACAGGAAAACTGATTGCTCTGAAAAAGAGTTGCTACAAGGGCATATCAAGGCAATCAGTAAGAACTCAAACTATGAAAAATAAGGCAATATTCTGCTAAAACCTGTGAATCTGAGCAGACTTGGAATGATTTGTCTCTTTCTCTATTTGTCTTGGATGCTAAAAGAGAATAGAAATGTAGTATGAAAAGCATCACAAGTGATCAAGTCTTCTGAACTGTCAGATTTCTATAATAAAATGTAACTCAACATGAAGTTTTTCAGTAGAACTGTCATTTTCAAATACCAATACATTCTCTGTGATTATGCCTCACAGACCTGTATTTCATCTCTTGTAAATACAGATCCTTCCCCTCAACTAACAAAGGTGACTCCAGTGAAAATATTTTAAGTGTGCTTCCACCTCCTCCCCTTAATTATATGATTCAAACCAAAAATAAGGAGGGCTTTCAGAGGCTTGTTTTTTAATAAATAGTCTCAAAGGAACAAAGAAGCATGAACTTGCTCATAAGGTACAGTAGCTTCATGGCTGAGAGCAGAAGAGCACAAAGATTCACATTCCCTTGTTGCTTCAGTAGCTCTTTTCAAGCTGTTTCCCATTTGACCTTTGCCACATAGATGAGGGCTGTCCAGAATCTTTGAAAAAATAAAGGAAGGTCATGCAGAGATGTCTTAATATGAGCTTTGCACAAAGCCCTTTTCATATGTACCTAAAAGCAGTGGACTATAGCAAATAAGTTGTGGACAGGAGCACTCAAGCCCACATGGCCTGAAGGGACACCTTTTAGAGTGACCTTTTGACATCCTTTGTCAGAAATCTGCATAGATGAAGTCGATTGTCTGAAAGCTCTGTCCTTCTCTGGAAAATAAAGGATGGTGAATGTCTCAGTCATGGCATTCCTCTGCAGAAATGGTGCAAATCAACTGCTCTAAGCTTTTATCTCAGATTTTTCTGAGATTCTAGAGGCTATTTTAGGGAAACAGGGGAGTTGCTAATCTTTAACAGTTCCAAAAAATCCAATCAAAGTTATTTTATACTGACAATCAATAAGAAAAACTAAACCTGGCTACTAAATTGTGCTGATCTCTTTAGTAGTTTCTCCTCTGAAGTGTGATTCTGATTGAAACTGTCTTTCTCTAAAAAGAAGTATATGGAAATAAGAAGTCTCACAAACAAATTTTAGAGCTGTATTCCTCTTTGATAAAAGTGTAAGATTAATAAATTGAAATGGGTATCTGAATTGAATATGGGTTCAGAACAAGAATTTTCTTGTTTGTTTCCTAAATATTTTCTTGCCTTTCACTTTTAAATTATATGAACATCTCACCCATTCTAGAAAGGTTTTCAGATACTGGTATGTTTTGGACAAAGTGAACTGTGGAAAGCTTTCAGCTCCTGCCTGCAGAGTAATTGTATCTTGAATGTGATCAAATTATCAAGTTTGACTGAAAGGGAGGTAAGAAGCTGCTCAGCCTGACAAAATGTCAGCTTAGTTAGAATGAAGGATGTGGGGAAGCATTCAAATGGGCAAAGCTGATTAGGGTTAGCAAACTACAGGGTAGAGGAGACTACAGAAGGCAAATTCTCTAATTAGCTATTTGTGCTTCCAACTTTAGAGGTGGACTTGTAAACTGCATAAGAAAGGTTCTCAATGGGGATTTTATTGTGGATCACAAGACTGGTGAGGAAACAAAGGAGGGAGAACAAGGAAGAATGACAATTTTGGGGTACTTCCATCCTTCTCCTGTCATGTGTCATGCAGTCAGGTAAGAGAAAATTTCTGACTACAGTAGCTGACTTTATTTAAAATCTGTCCAAGAAAAAACCCAGTCTACAAAGGACCAGAATAGTAATAGGAAAGTTCTAAAAGTTGTTACCAGATTCAGAGGAAAAGGGAATCAAATCCAGTAATAATTACTGGTGAAGCTGCACCTTGAATCTTTGTTCAATTTTTGGCATTTCACTGCAGAAAATAAAAAGCAAACATTGAGGGGCTGGAGTTTGTCCAGAGAAGGGAATGGAGCTGGGGAAGGCTCTTGAGCACAAGGCTGGCTGAGGGAGCTGGGGTGTTTAGCCTGGAGAAAAGGAAACTCAGGGGGGAATTAATAATTCTCCTAGCTAATTATTAACATTAATAGCTGAAAGAAGGGTGTAGCCAGGGGGGGTCAGCCTCTGCTCCCAGGTACACAAGACAGGACAGGAGGAAATGGCCTCAAGCTGTGCCAGAGGAAGTTTAATTTGGATATTTGGAAACATTTCTTCACAGGAAGGGTTATCAAATATTGGAAGAGGAAATGGTGGAGCCATCATCTCTGGAAGTGCTCAAAGCACCTACAGCTATGGTGCTTAGGGCTGTGATTTAGTGGTGGACTTGGCAATGTTGGGTCAATGGTTGGAACTTCATGATCTTAAAAGTATCTTCCAACCTAAAGGATTCTGTGATTCTGTCACTCCATGATTATGTTTGCCTGTGGAAGATTTACAGGAAAACTTTAGCACACGCATTCCTTGGGGAACCATGTGATTGATTTGGCCAAAACAAAAGACAGCCTGAATTCTGAGCACTTGAACAATGCTACAAAGAACGTGTTTTCCATGTACCAGTGCATGTTTGAATAATTCACAGCCACCTGAAGATTCCATAAGCTGAATTCAATTCCTGAATTAAGTTCTATGTTAATAATTCATTTGTCATTATTATTGATTACTGTGGCTTTGGAATGGCAATATTTAGGTTCATGTCTACTACTGCTAAGAAATTAATGCTATACATTATATAAATGTATGTGTACAAAGCTCCTAATGATTCCAAAGGCATCTGCTATAAGCAGATTGTGTTCCTTGGTAACCAGCAGTGTCCATCACTGGGAATTGTGCCATGAATTTTGGTGGCAGCACAGCTGGATCCTCCTATTAAAATCTAAGGCAGATTGACAAATGAGTTCAGCAGTAGACCAACTATTCAACATCACAGAATAATGAGCAATATAATTTTTCTGGGAGCAGCAGCAAGTTTGAACATTGGGAAGTAGCTGATTTTAGATATGCTGCATAAAATCTAGGCTTCATGGGAAAAGAAAAAAACTGTGCCTGGACAAGCCAACCTTTTCCCAGTCAGTGGTTTTGAAGCAGGTAAATCAGACATTGTCTAGGAAAACAGTGCAGATGAAGCCAACACCTGCATTCCTTGGTTATATTCCTGTTAAACTTGTGTGTGTGTTTTCTATTTCCACATTTAACTGAATCTGCCTGGAATTGCAGCATCCCTGTGTTCTGAGGAAGGCACATCCCAATCTGTTGTGTGCCTCTTGGACATCTCCCTAATTTGAAACAGAACCACCACCACCCTGTGAAGCTTTTGAAAATAATTGAGGTCTGACCAAAAATGTTCAGTGGTTTTATGTGAAATCCGTTTATTTCCTCTTCCTTTTTCTATGGAAAAGTTCTGGCTCCCTGGTTTATGGGAAGGAAAATATGTGAGAACAAGAGGTTTTCTTGGTGCTGCCTAATGATAACTGTTTAATATCAAACTTTCCACTGAGACAGCAAAGTCCCAACTCGTAATCCTTGCCATCAGAAAAGTGGAATACCCCAGAGCTAACAGTAATATTTATAGTCTTTCAAGTCCACTTTGCATGATTTGTTTTTATTTTCACAATATTGAAGAGAATACTACTGAAGAGAAACCCTAATTGCATGTTTTTAAAGATGCTAACTGAAAACATTATTACTGGGTTTGCAAAGAACAAAAAAAAATTGTACACTTACAACATACTACTGCCTTATTTTGGACATTTTCTATGAAACATTTGGAAAGCTTTGCTTGTTTTGTAAGACATCCATGAGGCAGAACTCTAAACCTTGGCTGTGGTTGTAATCAATGCCAACTGAGTCCCCCATTAACATCAGTGTTTTTGTTTTTCTGTCCTTTAAGTACATAAAAATACTCCAACAGCCACTTACAAAACTCAAATGTTTGGTAACCAACCCATTTAAAATCTGGAGGGAATTAAAAAAAATTGCTACATGACAAAAATCCCTCATGAAAACTTCTCATATATTATTCTTTGGAGATCAGAGTTCCTGTCAGTAATATCAATTAACTGATCTGGCTTTTTACTTTGTCTGTTGTTGCTTTAGGCAAAGAAGCTGCTGCTATGAGGACACCATGCTTTAATGAGTCTGGCGGAAGGAAAAGGTGTAACAGTGGAGGAATTGGTGATAGAAACTGTGTCAGAGAAGGATGGAGAGCAAAATAGAATTGTTGGGGTTGAAGAGACCTTGTAATTTTAGTGAGCAGAAATATAAAATATTTCCCTGAAGTTGAAGGATTTGGGAAAATTAAATGAGAAAAGTTGGAAAAATTGGGAATTACTTTAAAGGTCCATGAAACACTTGAAAGCAAAAAGCCAGCATCCAGTCAAAAGAGGATTGTCATGTGGCACTACTGCTGCCCATTCTTCAAAATAGAAAGCGTTCCTGACTTCAGTGGGTCTGATTTCCTACCAGAAACAACAATTATTTTTGGATGCTAGGTTGTTAACCCAAGTCATCTCTGCCTGACCTACAGCTAAGCTTTTCAGTCAGGAGACTGAGCATCCCAAACTTAGCTCCTTCTGGCTAATTCAAGTGAATTTAGCATTGCACATTTAACCTCTTGAAAGACCATTCCTTTGCCACCTCATCCACACGAATTTGCTTTTGTGCTGGTTATGTTGGGTATTATGAGCAGAAAGCGACACACGTGTTTGTGTGTTCTAAATAAAAGCCTTTTGTGGGTGGTTCGTTACATAAATGATCTTTCTGTTTGATTAAGGGCTGGCAGAGCAGAGCTCATGTTTGAAAGATCAGGACCATTTTCACAGGTCACTGGCTCTGTGTGATTGCCAGGGAGCCAGTCTGGTGCAGTGTGTGTGTGTATCCAGGAGAGAGAGGGCACACAGTGACAAAAGCACTCCTGCTGGAGTGTTCATGGTGTTTGAATGTGAACTTGGTTTCATGCAGACATTTGCAGCTGTGCTACGTGTGCAGCTGTAAGAAAAATGGCATGTGCAGCCTTCCCTTCACTGTCTCAGGCAGCTGTGAGCGTGGTTCAGCCCTTCCTCTGAAAAAGGATCTGGCCCAACATGAACCCTGAATATTGCAACAAACACCCACTGAAAGAAGAGAGAGGAGAGAACTGTGCCAAGCAGGTATTTCCAAGTACGGGAGGCTCATTTTGCAGAGCCTAATGAGGGCTGAGAAACCATGATTCTGGGATCTGTCCAGATTCTGTGAATAAGCCACGGAGAGACTGATGAAAGCTAATAATAGTCTCAAATTCCTCACTTAAATTTGTGTTCATCGTAGACTTTGAGTCATTAGGAGTGCAGCAGCCTCCGCTCTGCAGCAGTGTCCCAGTCTCAACCAGTGTTGCTGTTGGCCACCATGTGCCATTAAAAATGTGGTGGTTTTTTTTTTTTCACCAACATGGCCCCTTAAAAGACTTTCTCTGACACTTTTTTATGAAGGCATGTTTGAAAAATCGCTTTATGGAAAAATTTTCCTTACTCTGAAAAGCCTTCCCGATGCACAGTTTGCTAAATTAGCCCCACCTTAATTTATGAAAAGCAATTTGGAAAGTGCAGTATATTGGTTTTGCATGGGATAGCCGAGGGAAGGGCAAATATGGGAGTCTCTTGCTTAGAACTGAAAGTCACAGTGACTGTAGTTGATACATATCAGAGGTTTTATCAGAAAAGCCCTCTCTGAGGTCATAATCCTTGTTCATGCCAGGTGAACCCCCATATTTATCCAGGGAATTAAGTGTTGCTGTCACATGTGCTGGTTATTGGCTTCTGACAGTTTTTTGGCATATGCTTTAGCCCCATGGGACTGATCCTGCACAGCTTGAATGAATGGGGACCTTGTGACTTGGAAGGGATGGAGGATCATTTCAAGGGGGCTGTAAGATGAACTACAAGGGTGCTAAGTCCTTGTCAGCCAGTTGTGGTTGCCTTAGATTTTTCAAGATCACTTGGCTACCTTGAAGAGCCCTCAATATCCCTGGCCCTCAGTATCCCTATCACTCATTTCCTCCCACCCGAGCACAGAATATCAGGAGCCAGTTCCAACAGTGCAAATACACACAGGTTGCAACACTGAAAATCATTTTCCAAAAGACTTAGCTCTTGGAAGTAGATGGAGAGAAAGAAAGAAAGAAAATTGAAAGAAAAGTAACTGGGAGGAAAAGCTGTAAATAAGCAAGGTGTTCTATCCTGTGTCCTGTAGGCATAGATCCTTTATGAATTTACCTACAGAATAGCCTTGTGTTGGCTTGATAATGACTCTAGTTCAGGAGGAAGCCATAAATGGTTCATGGCAAGTTAGTGCAAATTATTCTTCTTGACTGCAAATTGGATGAGTTTGGTGTGTGGAAAATGAGGCTGACAACGAGTGCAGTAAATGATTTTTGTAAAAGGGTTTTCTTTCAAACATCCCAACCAAGATATTTATTAACAGGGAAATAATAGCAATATTTGCAAAATTTTTGACACTAAGAGATCATCTATATACCATGTTCAGCTCTCTTTTGTGATTACATAGCATGATAACTATGTCACCATTACCAAAAAATATCAGGAAAAAAATATGTGAGTGCTATCAGAGAGATAACAGCACAGCTCTTGCTCTGGGGTTTGTGGCAGTAATTCATACCTATACTAGCACTGGCATGACATTAGACTGTTAACTAACACTGCTTTCTCAGATTTTCACTTCTGTATTCAAAAACTAATTCAAGATTATAAGAACACTTTTGGGCTCATAATTTGAAGTTCTATATTCTTGTTAAGATTTTCTTTCCAAAGCTAAGCTTCCCAAATCTTTTCTTGACAGTCTGGCGGAGAGAGTTTTTTCCATTATTTATCTTTATTCTTAAATTGTAACATTCTTGCTCTTTACCCTTTTCATTTCATGCTTTTATTTCATCATGTTTTCATCCCTTGGTCTCCTATTCCCAGAGTGCCCAAGCATGGCTGTGGCCATTCCTTGCAGCTCAGCTGGCATGCTCTGGGAGAACTCAAGGTTTGGGTAAGAGACATGCAGAGGGTTTGGCTGCGCTTTCCTGAGCCTGTGCAGAAGCTGCAGCCGTAGGTCACAGCTTCAGGGCAGCCAGGAAAACAGAAAGAAGCTGGGAAGAGTTAATTCCTATTTCATCTGTAAATATCAGAAAATGGATGTGGGTGGCCTGTGGTTTGGGTGGAGTTGAGGTCATGTTTCCTCACCTTTCTTGCTACTCCTGTCGGTTCTGTGCTTCTTAAACCCGTCTGACAATCCTCTTCCCCAGCTGTTTCCTCAAATTGGGAAACACTATTTGCCAACAAACACTGCTGTTTTTCTCCCTGCAGTGCCCTTATCAGTGAGCCTTTTGCTGTGAGGGAAAGCAGTCAGGAAGATCTCCTCTTGCAGAGCTGCGGGCTGTGCCCGGTGTTGCGCAGCCGGGCTGACGTAAAAGGCACAGCTCGATTGTCAGAGCTTGGGCAACACGAGTGAAGCAATGCTCACTGCCTTGCAATGCTTGGGCCTGTCTCTTTATAATGCACTTTAACACGCTGGGAGAGGCCTTACCCATACAGACTGCCAGTGGTTCTGCTGGACACAGGGCAGCTTCTGGCACCTTCTCAGATAAACCACTCTTGTAGGTCCCCCACTACCAACACCTTGCCATATAACCCAACACACCATGGCATCTTGAACATGGGCCACCATCAACTCCCATTTTAGAATAACCTATTTCCCCAGTTCCAGTTCTACAGAGCTGATATCTGCTGCAGTTTAACCAGGTTTAATTTTAACTGAAAATCACTGGAATGGGGGAAGGGGAATTACCTTTCTTTTTTTTTACTTCTAGTTCAATTAGCATAGTAGTGCTTTGAGAAGAAAGGAAAGAAATAGTACAAGAAATGTGTTTATGGCTTTCTTGCCCAAGCTATCCATAAGATTCTGAGGGTCACGACTGACCTTGAGTTACAGAAATGGCCATGGCTCAGTGCTGGTACTGCATTAGAGCAAATCATGTGGTAAGGATTTAATTCCCCTTTTTTTCATCTGGCTGCTTGCTAAGACTTCACATGCAGAACCCCATCTGGTAGTAGAGTTACACAGATTTTCTCAAAAAAAAAGATGAAGGATGCATTGCAGACTAAATCTGATACAGAGTTTGACTTTTAAGTGGTGGGCAGTGAGGGAACATCTTGGGATGTACTTTTACATGCACTCTCCTCCTTGTGGAAGGAATATTTCTACAGAATATGAAGTCTTCTGTGTTTAGGTAACACTAACATTTAATTAATAAATTTGGCAACACCTCCAGGCTGCATGAACAGTTGATTCCTACCTGGGGGAGGGAAAATTTGATGGCTGTAGCTATTTTTCCACTATTTCAATAGAAAACTTTGCTCTCTCTCATTTAATAGATTCACATTGAATTTACTTCCTGCCCTTTAATGATGGCCTACTCACTTCCCTGGACTTATTATTTCAGAAGCTTTCATTTAAGAAAGTTCTATCTGTAAATTAATTAATCTGTAGTGTAGATTTATTCTTCAGCATGTCCACATTTGATATATACAGTATTTAAGTTTGCATTCACTTAGCAAAGCATTTACTCCATTATCATGTAATCATTTCCAGTCCAAATACAGAATCTAAAGATTAATGTACTATAAATTTCTCCTTGCAGAAGTTTTATTGCTGTATTAGTTATTATATTATGTTTGCACTGATCTTCCAAAATAGGCAAGATAGCTAAGAGATTTGGTGTTGTTTTAAATTAAAGTGAGCCTTTTACAGTCAGTTCAGACTGAAAGGCTAAAGATAATGGCACACACACTATCTTTACAGCTTTGGTCAAATGTTGCCAATCAAATTTGAAAAAAATCAGGAAGACTTTTGATATGGTTTTATGAACAGCCATGTTTTTCTTTTTTCTTTCATTTGCTGGGAAATTGATATTTTGTTGGGTTTTTTTACAGGCCACTCAATGCATAATTTGGAAAAGTGGAAAAAATATTGTATCTCTCTTCAACATTTTTACTTCCCCAGAAGAGAATGTGGTCTCACACTTGCAATTCTTTTTTCTGTTCAAAGTGTCCTAAACTCCTTCATGTCAAGGAGACTAAGCAAGAAATAAACAGCTAAGGCAACCCTTAGCTCCTGGAGAAGCTTGATCAGCTCCACATCGAGCTGGCCAGTAGCTCAGAATGAACATAAATACTTAACAGCAGCTTAACAGGGCACCAGGGTATTTTAGGATTCACTAAGTCATAACTTCAATGTAACTGAAAAATCCATAGGGTCACGATTTTCCCTATGAGGCAAAATGTTCTTAACTGAGAGTCCCACTGGTATCTGTTCTATTTAAGTATTGTGATGTATTTGTTGTACTTTTGTGAGAAAAGTTGTTGAAATCTCAGTCTGACCTGTACGGAAGGCTCAGAGATTGTAGAGAAGAAAAGGAATTATTTTCTGCATTATTTTCTGTATTATTTTCTCTTGATATCCAAAATTTCTTTCCAGTTTCAGGCATATGATCTAAGTCTGTAAGAAGAAATGTGTCATGTATTCATCTCTCTGTGTCATATTTACACACTGTATGATTATAGATACACATTGTATGATGTCATACCTTGTTATTTGTTGGACAAAACCCACACTGTGTATATCAGATTTAAGAACATGTCTGTAGCTCCAAAGGTTATGCTCTTACACCTATTTACACATACAAACACTGTATGGGTAATCCTGATAAATATTTTGCTTGATTGCACTTTTCCTTTCTCTGCATTCTCTAATCTTAGAAAAGTTACTACTCTGTATCACTAATCCCCACTCAGAACAAGACAAAACAACAGCAACAAGAAAGCCCTGAGCGTGTTTTATATGGTAAAATGGATATCATCTGTATTAAGATCAGTTATAAAAGTTACTTTGAGGTGTAATATAAATATTTTATAAGAGATGCATGCAGTTTTCATTGTCCCAGCTAAATTTCTAATCCTTTAAAATGCAACATAAGCACAAGCATGTTGGGTTGGTTGAGAGGAGAAAATTTACGTTCTCTGTTCTTCTTCCTGAAAGTCATTCCCGTCTCTTTTCCATCAGTTATTACAATGCACAAAGCCGTGCTGCCAGCCCAGTTATCCCTGCCACATGGAATCAGTGCAGCACAAGGAGTGTTTGCCCTGCACTGGAGCTGTCACAGAGGGAGTGGAGGAGCTGCTTGGTGGTGATTCAGGGCACACAGGCTGCAGTGATGCACAGTTAACGTCGGCTAAAGGAGCACAGAGGAGATTGCAGGGCAGAGGAAAAGCTGCAGAACCCTCAGTGTAACTCACTCAGGGCTCCCCAGTCCTCTTTGCAACAAGGCAAAAAGGCAAGTTGTTGTTATGGATTTCGGACGGCACAGAAATAACAACATAACTCTTTATGATGGTAAAGATGAGAGCCAACTTTATTCTTCTAAATTTTACTTTCATGGAGTAGTTTGGCACAAAGAACATGATTGGTTATTCAGCATCTACACCCTTTAGTAAACATTTCTTTCCAGTAAACATGTTGGAAAAACACCACCTGCGGATGGTTTCTCACTTCCCAAGGTTTGTTTGAATTCATCCTTTAAGATTGCTCAGGCCAACATGAGAAAGTTGCTCGTCTGCCTTTCACACAGACACTGGCAGAGCCTGAAGCCTAAACTCAGACCAATGTCAGGCCCACATCAAGTTAATAAAGCACTGAATGTTTTGGTAAAGCAAACTATTGGGCTATTTCTACATAGACTTATGAAATATCAATGGACTAAGGCTGACTTCCATATGAAAAATGTTCTTAGAGAGAATTTTCGGAACTCAGATGATGAATTGTCTTGGGATTGCCATTCTTTAGTAAAGATTTACAAAGCACAGCCTCAGTTTTCTTGATCATTTTAATACCTTAAAAAAGAACACTGTTCCCAAGGGATCTCTACAGAGAAGGAGGTTTTACTGTGAGGCCCTGTGCACTGCCACACTAATCAATAGTTATGACTGATTGCTATAACTAATCCATAAGATTTTGCACTGAAGCATGGAGAGTTTTTCAAAACTTTGTTCTGCATCTCCCAGGAGGGGAGCAGCCCTTCCACTTGGCTGTGATGGGCTTATTCCAACCTTTGCTCAGTACTGTATCTCCATAATTCTGTGTGTCTGGGCATAAAAACCACCCCTTTATCTGATGTGTGACTCTGCCTCTCCTCCTCAGCCCTGCAACATCACTTTAACAGCCACGTGCTTGCCTGGTAAAATAAATAGCTCTAATGATCTCCCCAGAAGCCCCTGCAGACGCTGGAACTCTTCTCCATTTTCAAGGTCACAACTCTGCTTGAGGCTGATAAATTCATGAATTAATAATACTAAGCACTTTTCATCCAGGAGTGTCAAAGGTGAGAAGCCATTGTTAGTCCCATTTTTATCAAGGAGGAAATTGAGCTGTAGAAGTGAAATGAAAAAAATGATTTTGGAAGCCAATGATAGATCCAGGAAAAGAACATAATTCTGTGCACTCAGCTTGCATCGTAGCCATTGCATCACTCTGCCTCGTGGTGCCTTTTGTGCAACAGCACAGTCCCATTAAAACTGAGATTTAAGTTCCATAAGAGCCAGGAAATTAAACTCTGCCACACAGTGTGTTCATTGTACATTTTATTGGACATGGTCTGTACATTGCCTAGTGATCATCCTTCTCACAAAGGACAGTTTTCAGAGAACCTTATACTAGTAAGTGATGCATATTTCTTTGTTTGCTCTGTCTTTTTTGTGCAATACCATAACCACAAGCAAAACAACATACACTTTATTATTCTCCTTTTCAGGACTGTATTAAGCAAGGCCACTCTATTACTTTGCCATTTTAAAAATTACTTTATCAAATGCTTAGAATACAAATAAACATCTTAAACACTTTTCTGAGATAGTCCAAAAATGATTCAGACACTTTGGAGCTCTCATGGAACATGAGAAAGGTAATGGGAAAGTATCCAGGGTGAAGACCATCCCCTTCTGGAAGAGGTATCTTGTTATGCTTGGTTTTGACATTTCTTTAAAAAAATGTTTTATTCAGCAAAGATGTTCTGTCTGTTCCCACCAACCCCATTTCCCCAAAGGATCTCTTGACTGTCTATTATAATTCTTGTTTCACTCACAAAACACTTCCTTGAAATGAGTACTTCTAACAAGCACCTCTATTCATGTAAGCACTCCAGAAAATCCTCTAGATGGTGAAGAGGAGATGCTGAAGAAACACTCAGAACCACCAGAGAAAAGCTTTTATCTGCCAGAAAATTCTGGGAGAGGTGTTCTTGAGAAACACTGAATGCTCTGCCAGGCATGTCAGCTACTATTTAGCCATTTAACAAGTAAAATAGCTTCAGGTAGAGTCCTGTGCAGAATATACAGATGGTCCATTAACCCAGGGGCTGAGACAGGCAGGCTGGATATTTGACAGGCTCTGGACAGGTCAGTTTTATTGTTAAAATCCTGAAATTGCTTCTAGAAACAAATGGTAAGGTTGTCTTGCATTTATAAAAATTGGTATAAATTTAAATTTAGCAATACTTTTTTAAACAGTTTCTTTCTGCAAAAGGCAGCCATTATTTAATACACGTCATAATAGGAGTGGTCCTACCTATACTGATTTTATTGCCATGACTTTTTTTCCCCTAATGTTCAGCCTTTTTTCCCCCCCTAATTTCAGCAATATTTTCACTGAAATTCTTCTGTGTTGTCTCTGCTGCCTTGGACTGTGCCATTAGTAAATTAGTTTTGAAAGAAGACTTTACAGAGGAAGGAAAGCCTAAGAAACAAACGGAAATGGCAATATAGAGGCTGGAGAGTAGTGGCAGAAATGCAGCCTAGAGGAATAAAAGGAGCTGTTTCCCTGTGTGGCCAGTGCAGCTCATTCACTGAGAGCTTCTCCACAGCACCAGAGTACTCAGATCCTGAGTTTTAGGCACTCTGACCCTGTCTTTGGGGGAACTGGGTGAGCTTTGGCTCTGCAGAAGCATTTTCAGTCCATACCACCTGTCAGTCCCTGAAGGACAGGCCCTGTAATCTGCTGAGGGTGGCACTTTCTGCCTTTTCTCTTTATTTGATCTGGCATTGAGAATTTCTACTACTCTGCACAGTTAAATCACAATTATTTCTGCATAGAACTACTTACCTTTCTACTAACAATTTCTTTTTTCCTCTCCCTGCTTTCTAATGGCTTTGAATTTCCTGTTAAAGATTCCAAATAATATAGTTTAGTAATGGGGCAAATTCCCATGTTTACCAACAGGGCAACTACCACTAGAGGGCTTGAAAAGGACCCAGATCTCACCTCAGTTACACCCTTTACAATCTGGAGTAATTTAATGAAAATTGTAGTTGCCCACTCCCCTTTAAATTTGAAAGACAGCATGACAGCTTTTCTTTATTTTAAATGAAATCAAAATTGGGCTTAATAAATCACGTAGGTGGTTTGCTTCTTTAAAGGTCTGCTGAAAAGGAGACAGAAATTTTCCGAGATAGCTCTAGGAAAATGAAAGTTTCTCTTAATTGTGAAGACAAGGATTACTCTTGACAGGTCCTTTAAATCCCTTTGAGGTGCCTGTCTAAGGACAGAAGCCCTGGTGTGGCAGCGGGCAGTGCTGAGCTCCCTGCACCAGCCCTGGCTCCAACACTGACCCAAAGCAACAAAACTTCTCCAGGGCCTAATGACTAAAACTCATTTAATGCTGCTTAGCACACTTTGGGTACATCTTCAAAGAGCTGAACTAATAGCAGCTAATTTAATCTTCAGACAAGCTGAGTGAGGAGCATTATCCTGGCTGTTTGACTGGGGGCAGAGCAGGGGATTGGCACTGCAGAGAAACACAAACCAACCCTCCACCCAGCTGCCTTGTGCCTCACTGGTTTTATTAATCCTGATGGGTGTTTTGGGGTGGCTGCTGACTCTTCCCAAATACTAAATAGCCATTATTTTAAAATCTAAGGGTAAAATCAAGGTCACAAGAGGGGGAGGGGAGAGGCAGGGAAACAAAAAAAAAAAAGTAAAAGTATGTTTCTATGGGTCTGGAAACACGTTCCCTGTTATAGGAGATGTATAAACTGTCAAGGGGGAGAGACATTTCTGTTCCTTCTCCCCAGAGCTGTAGTTCTCTCCATTTATCCCCATCTACATTATTTTAAAAGGAAACAAAGCATGCTGAGCTGGGCACCTTCAGCAGCCATGGGATTCCTTGCATGGGAACACCCCGAGGTGGCTTAGGTAGGCAAAACACAGGACTGTAAAATGGGAAAATGCCAGAAACAGAGAACAGATAAAGGATAAACAGGGACATAGGAGAGCAATGTATAACCTATAAAGGAACCAGGCAGTTGCTTCTAAATAAAAGATGAATCCTGGCTGGAGGCTTATTTGATTTAATGAAGCTATTGACAGGTCTTCAGGTAAAACTACCAAAAATCTAGAGATCTGGGCTCACAGAAAGAGGGAGCTCGATGAATTTCCCAAGTTTGTATTCAGCCTGCTCTAAAGTCTGCATAGATATGAATTAATAAGCAGATGCAAAATTAGCAAACTCAAGGCTTATGCTCAGGTGCTCAAGTTTAAGTACACATGCAACAGCATCATCTTCAGGAAGAGACTTTGTGAATAATTGGTTTTCTGCCATTGCAAATCCAAAACCAAGCATGGCTGCACAGACTTTAAGACTTGTGTGTGTATGTATATATATGCATAAAATTAACACTGGTTTAAAGCAAACAATCCAGTTTAAAATCAATAACACCTGATTTTTCACAAACATACCTCTACATATTAATATGTTTAAGTGTGAGTTTCTGCAGGAATTGCAAAAATGCTTAGGTCAAGTGAGATGGTTTGTTTAAGGATTCTGGTATTTTTAGGTATAATACTTTTTAGCAAAACTTCAAGGCATTTGAAAGAAAAGAAATTTTGAATTTGAGAATTAGAATTTCTTGCTTTAGGAATGGAAAAAACCTTTTTTTTTATTTTTTAGTAATTTTATTATTAATATTATTATTCAATTATTGGTGTGGGTTTTTTTAAATGAGTACCTTATCACCTAGATTTTTACACAGAAGAGAGCAACTCTATTTCTTGACAATGCTGGGCACTTTGCCATGCTGTTCATACTCCAAAACCTCGCCTGCAGTCCCCAGTCCTCCCTGGCAGTGGCTGGTCCAGTGGAGCAGCAGTTCTCCTGCCAGCCAGGTTGGTATTCCTGCAATGCCTGTTGGTTGTTTCCTCTGTGCACCTCCTGCTGCTGCTTCCTGGCACTTGAGAGCTTCAGGAGACCCAGAGTGGTCGGGGATTCCACAGCTTGGGGCACACGAGAATGAACAGACCAACTCTCCTACATCTCTTCCTCATGTATATCTGTTTTATGATGATTCACTCCCTGCAATGTTCAAAATGCTGCACCATCACTGTAGCAGTATATATATATTTTTTTAAGATGGCTCATTTTCCTGGTCTTGCTCTTGTCATGGATCCAACTCAGGTGAAAATGAAAAATGATACAACATTAGCCACTGCTTTGGAAGGCAGGTACAGGGCAGAAATTCTGGGTGCCTTAGGCAGGTGAGCAGTAATAGGTTACCTGCCCAAGGCATTCACTCGAAGAGCAGTGATATCCCTTCTGTGTCTGCAACAAAAAAATCTTGGAAGAGGAAGAGGTGTAATGTGATCACAGAGCGCTCAGAAACGTATTCATTGCTCTGCTTTGTCTTTGTAAATCTTTCCAGCGTTCAGCAGGACAGCTGTGCTGTAGCTGCTAGCTATTAGGGCTGCACACTGCTTTTCAGATTTAC
Source organism: Prinia subflava (assembly GCF_021018805.1). NCBI lineage: Eukaryota > Metazoa > Chordata > Aves > Passeriformes > Cisticolidae > Prinia > Prinia subflava. The sequence continues at coordinate 7,936,582 of NC_086257.1, read as the reverse complement.
AGCTGTGTGCTTGTCATTTCCAGATGCAGTTTTACTAAGACAGTCACTCAGGAAACGTTGTGAGAAGCAGCAGGTTTCCAGTAAAACATGCCCATAAACACCACGGTTGCTGGCAAAATAAGACTTACACCCAGATGCTTTAGGAGAAAAACAGTCTATTCTTTGTTCACTTTTACCCTGAGGGTTCAGCTCAGCTCCATAAATATGTACAGTGGAGCAGCCCATCCAGCTCTGCTGGTGGACAGGACACGCAATTCCCCATCTCAGACGCTCCTGCTATTTCTGCAGCCTGGGTCTGTACAAGGATTCTATCTGAGGCAAATAAATCAGAAAGCTGTTTCAATCAAAACTCAAATCGTAGGCTGTGTGGTTATTTTTGTTCTCAGCTCAGCTGTGGCTAGTTGAAAACTGGACTTCAGCTGACAAACTCCAGGATCTGGAGAATGAAATGCACAAACCTCCTGCTGTTCCTGAGTTATCCCAACAATACCCATTCCCAGTTCCATCAGACTCGGGAAACAGCAGAGTGCAGAGCAAAAATTGCAAAGATTGAATTGGCACCTGACAAAGGATAAGCCAGGTGGGGACCAAGGGCTGCTCAGGCACTGCTGTCTTGCTGCTGCTGGACAAAAGCACTAACCAGAATCAGGGAGGTTTTGTATGCTGCATTTTGCAAATTAAGATTATAACTGTGAGAATTAACAATAGATCATATGACAGGTTTTTTTCCTCATTTGTTTCCCCCAGCTTTTCTTCTTAAGTGAAAGAACTTCCTCAGTTTCCACTTAGGTAGCAAGCAGCACCACTTGGAAGATAGGAACTGTGTGTACCTGTGTTGATATCTGTCCCCTGGTAATGAGGGGAAGGGTTTGCAGTCTGCTTCAATTCAGATGGGAACCAGGTGCCCACCAAGCTGCTCTATCACCCCCCTCCTCAGCTAGACAGGGAACAGAAAATATAATAAAATTCTCCTGGGCTGAGATAAGGACTGGGAGAAATCCCTCAGCAGTTACCAACACAGGGAAAACAGACTCGACTCAGGGAAAAATTAATTGAATTTATTACCAATCAAATCACTGTAGAACAACAGAAAAAAAAAACCCAAATCTTATAACACCTTCCCCCAGACCTCCTTCCTTCCCAGCTTAACTTCCCATTTTTGTTGCCTCCTCCCTGGCAGTGATGCAGGGGGATGGGAATGGAGGTTTTGGTCAGTTTATCACACATTATTTCTCCCACTGCTTCTTTCTTAGTGAGATGACTCCTCACACTCCTCCACTGCTCTAGTGTGGGGTTTCTCCTATGGGACAGAATTCTCCACGAACTTCTCCAACAAAAGTCCTCTCCAGAGGCTGCAGCTCTTCATGAACTGCTCCACTGTAAGTCCCTTCCATGGGACACAATCCTTTAGGAACAGACTGCTCCACTGTGGGTCCCCCACAGGGTCCCAAGTCCTGCCAGCAAAACTGATGCAGAGTGCTCACCCCATGGGACACAGCCCACAGGGCATCCCTGTGCTCCAGCCTGGGTCCTCCACGGGCTGCAGGTGGATCTCTGCTCCCCAGGGACCTCCACGGGCTGCAGGTGGATCTCTGCTCCCCAGGGACCTCCACGGGTTGCAGGTGGATCTCTGTTCCCCAGGGACCTCCACGGGCTGCAGGTGGATCTCTGCTCCTCATGGACCTCCACGGGCTGCAGGTGGATCTCTGCTCCCCAGGGATCTCCACGGGCTGCAGGTGGATCTCTGCTCCCCAGGGAGCTCCACGGGCTGCAGGGGCACAGCTGCCTCCCCATGGGCTGTACCAGGGGCTGCAGGAGAATCCCAGCTCCACTGCCTGGACAGCCTCCTGCCCCTCCTTCTGCACTGACATGGGACCCTGCAGGACTTTTGCTCTCCCACATCCTCACTGCTCTCCCCAGGTGCAGCTGTGCAGGTTTTTTTCCCTTTCCTTAACACATCATCCCAGAGGTGCTGCTGCTGCTGAGGGGCTGAGCCTTGGCCAGCAGTGGCTCTGTCCCCTTGTGTTCTTTTGGACCCAGGGGAAGCTTCTGGCACTCACCCCTGTGGCTCCCCTTTCCCCAGACCTTGCCATGCAAACCCAGTACGATGGCATGGCATAAACAGAGCACTTTATCTTTCTCTCTCATCTCTCTGATGGAGCAGGGCATTTATTTTTCTGGCAAGTGTTGTGTTTTCTTTTTAGCCTGTGTACCCCCTCTGCAGCACAGAAATCATTTCCTCATACTGTTTTTACAGGGCAGGGTAAAAGTTGATGTATTCATTACCAGGGTTCCCCAGGCATTTTTTTGTGCAATTTATAGAGATGTACAGAATGAAAGTTCTCTACTGCCAGCCTGCCAGCCCAGGAAGGGACTGGGCAGTCCTGCTCAGCAAGTGTGGTCTCCTGCTGGCTCTCCAGTGGCTTTGGGAAAAAGCAGAGGGGGCTTGAGAGCCAAAACAACAGTGACAAGCTGGAATTAGGAGGGGTATGTGCATGTGCAGAGCATGTGCTGCCCCTGCACACCCAGCACACCCTCATCTCTGCCCCTTCACATCCTGGCTTGTTCTGTAGAGTGCTTCATTTCAGATGTGCAAGGCAAGGAAGCAGCTCCTTCTCTGTGCTGTGCAGCTAATTAAAATGCAGGAGATAGTCCTAGCAACATACCAATCATGCTGTAATGTACAAATTCTGCACCTACTACATGCTGAACAGAGCTGATACCTCTTGTAGCAGAAAAAAATAAATTACCCTGAGGATTACAAGAGAAAAATGTTGACATAAACTGCTTAGAACTGTGAGTGGAGAAAGTTATTCCCAGTCATTGTCAGATTCTTTTCCTAAAGGATGATGAGCTTCATGGCAAATGGAAATCTCTTTCTTGCTTTAGTAGCTTTGTTTGTGATCTGGCTTCTTTCACTCTTTCTGCATGGACATGCTCCCCCTATGAATGTTTTTACTTCTTTCCCCACTTTATTTTTTCAGGTGTGCCTTGAGATTGGAAAGCCAGTGCATAAAATACCAAACTGGAAGTTTCAAAATAGAATGTTTTTGCAGTCTATAACAGAAAAATATTTACTTATGCATTTCAATAAAAATTTTGCAGAGTTTTAGGATTCTCTTCCGCATTTCTTCCTTTCTGCATCCTTCCATCTTTTTGCCACTGGCCACTGAGTTTCAGACCAGTAAGGCTTCACTGCATTTCCATCTCAATTTTAGATTTCAGATTTTTTATTCCCCTTTCCTTTTTCTTTTCTGTTATTAGTAAAGTCAAGTCCAAAGGTGTGAATTCTTTAGAATATTTATTTATTTTCTGAAATTTTCATTCCTTTGTACAGCTTCAACAGCCATAAATCAAGAGATTTCAGTCTAGTCCCATGCTGGTTTTTGTGACATCTCTTCTCCTGACTGTCCAACGAATATCCCAGCAAAAGCATTCCTTGAGCCAGTAACACTTCCCACCTTTTGTACCAACTCCAATTTTTCTCTAAGGTGCTGAGGTCCTCCACATCTGGCCACAGGAGCAGCTGTGAGCTGGGCTCGGCATGTTCCTGTGTGCTACTGCAGCTTCAGGCTCCCTCAGTTCCTCTGACCTGCCTTGTTCAGCTCCAGTGCAAGCAAACCACGTCCTGAGACACATACAGTGGAGAAAAAGGTAAAGAAGTGGAATTAATTGGAAAAGGTAATTAATGCAAACAAGAGGAAGAATTGCCAGAATTGCCGGCTTGCAATTCTGAGCGAGAGGTTTCATTCTGGCAGCAGAGAGTGCATCCAGGTCAAAGTTAAAAATAGTAAGATAAATGTTTACTTTGAGTGAGTGTGAATAGCAAGGACAAGGTTTTAGTGACGATTCTCTGGAACTGCCTTTCAAGGCAGATCCAGTTCTGAACTCCTGTATATACTGTAAAATCAGATGATACAGGCTCAACAGGATGTCTTTTGAATCATTAATTGAGGTATATGCTTAAAATTGATTGGGCAGTTACAGCTCAGTGAGAGAAAGGTGATTCTTTGCCTGGTGTTTGCTGTTTTCAGGGATTGTGTTGATTACATCATGCAGGCAGGGAAGGGTGAAGCACAGTGGTTAGGTCACCTTAATGAGGGCAAATAAAATGTGTTTCTTCCAAAGAGGTGGAGAACCTATTTAATTAGACATTTGTGGAACACTATTATTTTTTTATAAGTTATTTTTATGGTGGTTGTTTTCCCAGGAATCTCCACGTAACAGAGGGATGTTTTATGTGGTGTGTTCTGGTTTGGAAGCAGACATTTTTATTTTTTATTTTTCTTCTCAGGAGCAAGGAGTATATATGACATATATAGTATTTATACCTGCTCTTTTAGTCACACCATTTCTGTGACTCAAAGATAACAGAAACAGCAGCTTTTCATATACACCATTTCCCACAAAGTACATGAAATCTGACATCTGGGGGATCTGTTTGGTTGTGCTTTGTAGTTTCATATGTCTGCACTCTGCAGTAAAAAGGTCTATAAAAATTCCTTTATCATTATTTTACTAGATGAACCTTTCTCATAGAAAAATGTCTAAAACAAAAAAGTCTCCAAGTGGCAGCCTACTGTTGCTATGTGTTGGCTGTATTTTGAAAGTAAGTTAGAAAATTTGGGAATTTTGAAAATTTTTCACATCTTTGAATTTTTAGTGTGAAATAATCTAAAATAGATTTGGAAAGAAATCTGCAGGGGTTGAAACCTGAAGAGCAAGTGTTTGATCCCTACAGATACCTGTCCACCTTCTGGAAGGAGCAACTTCCCAGTGAGGCTCCCTGAGGGATGTATGTGCATGTTTGAAAAAGGGAGAATAAGAAACAAAACAAGCAAGCAGGCAGCTACGTCTGCATTTGATGATTTAAGAAGAACAAATTGGTGTGTTAAATGTTATACTTCATCGGGACTTCATGTTCAGATGCTTCAAGGAAGTCTGGATGAGACAATTGGAGTTTCCCTTCCAGCTTCTGGAGCTGCATTTCTAAACCTTTTCTTTCAAAGCAGAACTGCCGTGGAGGAGCTAATGCCTTTATTTAATATAATAGTGCTGTGATTAATATATCCTGTCACTGTGTGGGAAACCTGACTTCAATTTCCTCGTCTGCCTGAGGGATCTGAACTCCAGACCACACAAGGTGACCTGTCAGCTGCTATGCTATTCTGTGGGTGAAGAAGGCTCTCTTCATGCTTTCTAAGTCACCCAAGCAGCATGCCAAGCCGAGCCTGAAGGAGGCTGACTGCTCTGATATCTGGTGGGTGGTGTTCAGAACACACAGGGCCTCGAGCACAGCTTCTGTCTGAGCAGTGCCTCTATCAGGAGCTGCATTTCCAGGCTGCCTGTTGGAGCCTTATGGCTTGTGAAGCAGTGGGCTTTGCCTGAGAATTTGTGTCTGGGCTCTGCAGATCCTGCACATGAATGTGCTCCCAGTCACTAATCCCACACAAGTGTGTCAGGCTGCTCCCTGCTGTCTGAGAATGTCCAGAAGCTTTAGGGAGCAGGACATCCCAAAAAATCCAAAAGGATGGGGCAACCATGGGCTGCAAATTTGGTGTGAGCACAGGAATCCTCCCACAGCTTTTTGTAGGTTCAAGGCAAGAACCTCTCTCAGCTGAAGGAAAGGCTGGAATTTCCTGATCAGGTTAGTGAGTCTGCAGGGCAATACCATGCTTGGCTGCTTGCATTGGGTATGGTTGCCTACCATTCCAACTCACAGTTATAACTGCTACATTTTATTGGCCCCTTAGTTATTTTCATTCCCAGTGTCACTGCAGCTCTGAAACCAATTGTGGACGTGTGTAGGTCAAGGGGAAGGAAAATTAAGGGTCATCTTAAGTTTATACAGTGGTGCTTTTTCATTTTCTATAAAACTAACTACATTTAGGCTCCCTGTCGGGTAAGCCTTTTTTCCCTTGTCTGTTATTTTCAAAGAAGAGAGTGCATATGACAGTCTGAGAATAGCACCAGCCTGAACACAGATGGTAGGGATTACACCACACTGAGCCCTGACCTTCAAAAGCTCACCATTCCTTTTCAAGGTTTCTCTTCTTTGACAGGTGTACTGGCTTTTGTCAATTACTTTCATTAATGCATTTTTTTCATTATGATCAATTACCTGTGGGTTAGATCGTGTCTTAAAATTACAGCAAAACAGGTTCCAAACTGAAAAGCTGAAACTGGTTTCCATACTTTTCCCCCTTCTGTTGCCCCAAAGTGCTCTGAAGCTCTCAAAGCTTTAACTCATAATGGAGAAATTTCACCCAGTTTCTGCTCATTTCCATTAAGCACTCAGTCTGTGAGATTCTGGCTTGAGCACAAGGCTAAACCTCACAAATCAGGTGTGCAGGGGACTGTTATTTAAAAGATACTATTTTTTGAGATGTTAAAAATTATTTTAAAAATAAATATGGAAACAGAAGTTAAACATAAACTTTATAATGTGGAAGGAAACTTTTCACAGGCAGACAGAGCCATTCCTCTAAAGTATTGATACCAGAGTGTAAATCTCAAATAGAAATCAGCTATTTCAGGCCGAGGTAATTGAAGTAAATGGCATGCACTGGTACAGATGAAACAGGATTCGTCCTTTCTTCCTCAGAGATACTGGCAAGCAGGTCAGAAATCCAACTCTTTATTGCCAGCCTCATGCCTTGGACAGCCAGAGCCATGGCAGTCTGCAGGGCTGGGCTGCTGACATAAGAACAGACCCTCTTGGGAGTTGGGTTTTCCTCTGCTGTTTTGGGGCTAGCTGAAAATGCCATAAATGGTTCTCCTTAACATCACAGAGTGATGCCTCTGGCTGCAAGAATGATGGCAATCAATGGCCAGCCAGTAGGAGAGTGCAAGTGTCTCCCATTGTTCAGCATCTCACCAAAAGTGTGGGTTGAGTTTATTTCCGACGGGTGTTCAGATTTCTCTGATGACAATCTACTTGTTCCAAACCTGAAGCTGTCTTTTCAGGATGAGTGTAATGAGGAACCAGACCTTACCTGCCAGTTTATGACACTAAAGCAAAATGAGGGTCTGCAGCCCCTCAGGTCCCTCCTGGCTCTCTGCAGCTGGAACGAGGGGCAGAAAGGCTGGGCTGGGCTGGACCTGCCCGTGCATTTTGCACTTTATTCACCCAGGACAGCACCAGAGCTGCACAAAGACTGCACAAGGCTTGGCGTGGCTCCTCTCACCCAAGTGACTGCCCCTGGATGGGTGCTCAGGGGCAAGACAGACGAAGGGAAGAAGGATTGAAATGTTTTCCTGGCTCAGTGCCTCCTTTCACACAGCGCTGAAACCGGAGGGACGATCTAGTCCCAAACCAAACCTTAAAAGGTGCTAACATACAGGACAGCCAGAGGATGGAAACTCCTCATGGTACACAAGGGAGATAAGCAATTAATGCTCATTAATGTTAATAAGAGTTAGTGTGTGAATCCTCTGTTTCCTGGACCAAGTAAAAGAAAGTCTAAAACCATAATAAATCTGTCTCAAATTTAGTAATATTTATTCCAACTACAGTATAATCACTAGAATAACATTGTGGTGCTGTAAAACATGTTGAAATACAGTGTTACATCATCACTGCTATTTGTTACTATAATTTTATCCTATAAATTATGGTGCAATCCATGGCTTGGAATTAAAATGACAGATTTAATATGGCATTTTTAGTCTGCATAATGCTTGTGGTTCAGGACAATAAGAGTTTTGATCTAAAGTAAATAGGTGATTAAAAAAAAGCCACAGGAGATTTCATTTTAAAACTTCATTAAAAAGGGATTTGTCGTTATCACTAAATATGAGAAGGAAAAAAATCAAAATCTGAAATGCTCCATAAATTGATTCCACTTTTACCATGACTTCTAATCTAAAAGTTACTTAACAAACAAATGGTACTAATTTCCCATAAAAATCTCAATCACATTCAAAATGAGCTATTCACTTTGAAAAGACTGAGCTACCTAAAAGCTAAAGACAATTACAGAGTAGGAGGCTTTTTGTTTCAACACTGAAACGAAAATGAATTTCAGACTCCTCAGATTCCAGTAAATGGAACTTAGGTCTCTCATGAGTACCAATGAATAATGGAGAAACTGAGCCAAATATGTTCAGGATTCTGGGGCTTTCTTGGTTGGTTGGTTGATTTTTTGTGTGGCTTTTTTTTTGTTTGTTTGTGGGGGTTTTTGTTTGTTTGTTTGTTTTTGTTTGTTTGTTTTTTGGTTTGGGTGGTTTTTTTTGGTTTTTTTTGTTTGGTTTGGTTTGGTTTGGTTTGGGTTTTTTTGTTTTGTTTTTGCTTGTTTGTTTGTTTTTGTTTTTGTTTTGACAAATACTATGAGAGTAGGAACTTATAATACGTTCCAGAAATTGAGGTACCTAGAAATAATTTACTCCTAGAAATAATTTAATAATTCCACTCAGGTGGAATCTTCCTAAAATTGAAAACAGCACCTACACAGTGTCTTATCTGCAGGTTTAGCAGATGCTTTAGCAGCAAGAAGAAGTATTTATTTTAAACAAAATGCTTTTGGAAAAGAGGGGATTACACTAATTTCTTCTATATATACCACCCGTTTTAAAAGGTGCTGGAATACTTTACACATTAAAACCCTGGAAATAATTTCCTCACTGAGGTGGTGCATCTGAGGCTGCACAAACCCTGATTTGCATCCTTCTTTTAGATGCCAATGACTCTTTCAAGAGTCAGCCTTTGCAGGAGGGGCTTGCAGACACTCAGGAAAACCCGACCAGAGGCTGCTCAGCTTAGAGAACACAACAAAATGCTCTTGTCCACAGAAGAGCCTTCTCTCTCTGAAGAATGGTCTGGGAGCAGCAAGTGAGAGTTCCTGACGTGGATTCTGGCTATTTATGGGTCACTGTTCCATTCCTCAGCAGAAGAGCCTCTGTCAAAACACTCTGGCAAAAAATTGCAGTAGTACAATGATACAAATGAAAGTAGCTCCTCAATATTCATTTAGGGTATATTTTCACACTTCTTGTCAGTGAATTCTCATAAAATTAGTGTTATTATAGGTGATAAGCAATTATCTGAGATAGCCAATCTTTCTGTTGTGGGCTTGTGCTTATGGAATTATCTGATCATTAATGATATTCTGTAGAACAAAACCCCATAGTATATAAAAAAATTGAACAACAACAACAACAAAAAAAAGACCAAAAGCTTTGTCTAAATGATGTTAAATCACTTACCAGAAATATTATTATTCACTGCTGAAAGTGTACGTGATTTGAAAATGTGTTTCAAAAACTGGTCCTCTCCTAAAAAGTTCATGGAAAGTTTTCAGCAAAATATTTTTCCTTTGTGATATGTACTTTAATTTTATTAAAAACCTGGAACTTTTTTCTTTGTTTGTTTGGGCTTTTTTCCCAAAGACAAACATTCTGTATCACTAGTTCACATTTTATGATTCTGTTCTGAAATCACCCTTTTTCTTTTCTGATTTGAATTTAAATTTGGAAAATCCTTGGGCATTTATTTATTGTCACCATGAAAAATATGGGAAAAAGAGGAAGACATAACAGACATCAGTGGACTACACCAAATGTTTGCTTATTGATAAGCCTGTGCTTAGGTTATGCTGAAATGTTAGAGATGAATTCTAAGAGAAAACTAAAAAACCACCAATGACAAATGTGAATAAATTATGTTGTTCATCAGATCACTCTTACTGAGATGAGCATGGGTATCTCTGAAAGGTACATTCCAGAAGAACTTGTAGGAGTAAAATTTGTACAAGAGTTTAGAACTACTCTGCTTAATTGGAGAGCAATTAATTCAGGTCCAAAGTGGAAGTTTATTGAAAACTTAGGTTCAGGTCATATTTATAAACACTCAATAAGAATGTAAATGTTCAGATCTTAATATGTGCCTAAACATGCTATTGCTGTGAGAAATTATCCCAAAATTTGGTGTACACTTTGTTCTTTAACTCAAAGCTTTGTTCTTTAATTGGAAAGCTCTTAAACATATAATATGTCAAATTAAAGTAAAATAATCTGTTATTTTTCATATTAATGACATAATTACATTGTACCACTTTAAAATTGCTTCCAGTCTAATTATGTCTAGGCAGAGATTATTGGTAATTAATATAACAAATAATTTTGACTACAACTAGAAATAATTGCTTTCTTGAAGACTTTCCTAAAACCTTTGAGTAATTTTGTTACTTCTACAAACAATGTTGCAACAATTCTTTGGCATTTAGCAATTAATTACTTAAAGAAATAAGTAATTAATTGCTCCATGGGATTGCATGTTTGAAAGAGAACAAGAGCAGGGGATACATTTGTTTTTAGAAGTGTTGGTGAGTGGCTCCTTTGGTGCATGGCTCCACACTGGTGAGTGTGAGAGGCCTGGGGTGCACACACATGCTCTGATGTTTGGGAGCTCGAGTGTCATCCAAAAGGAAAGGGGTCCCAAAAATTCCTGTTTCCCTTAAAAGATGATCAGGGCTGTGAAACAATTTGGGGCCCTCTGATATAATGTATTATCTCAGGGCATGGCACATTAAAATATGAGTATGTGAATGCCTTCATTTAAAAGCCCATCTACTACCATGGTTTATACCCATCTTATCAGTAAATCTCTTTTTTAAAAGATACATGATCTAAAATTTAAAAGTAAAATTTAATTTCCTCTCCTTACCAAATACTATGCTGCAGCACCAGGCTCATGTTTCAAGATCCATTTCACTAAGGAATCATTTTCATCTTCTGTACTCTGTGAGGCCTCTTTATGTCAGGTATTTATCCATGCTTTATGTTTTTGCCTGACCTTACCTTCCCACTAAGGCTGAGATACCAATTGCTGCTCCTGCTGCCACTGGTGTCTATCCATTCCCCAAAGTCTTTGTGACCTATTAATCAAGGTGGAAAAAATTTCACAGTGCTTGGAAAGAAGGACCCTTTAAAGGAAAGGAAAATTAGGTAAAATAATTTTAGAAATTATTAATATCTCTCTGAAATTAAAATGCTGGTGCTCTGTAATAGATGTACAAGACAATAGCATGAGTTAATACATCTCTAACAAAGCACCACGAGCTTCTTTCTCCAGCATGTCATCTGGGAATCATCCAGAGATGTGAACACAGTGAACTAAAACCTGCTTTTTCTTTCTTTTTATCTAAAATTTAAGTTCTGTAGCCTTGTAACAACATTGACCTTATCGGACACGGGGACATTTCAAAAAAGCTTTATTTCGGAACCTTTGGATATTGGTCTCCTAAACTTAAGCCAATATATAGATTGTTATTGTTAATATTATTACTAAGCTAAACAAAATCTAAAATGGTCCTCAAGTTTCTCCACAAACACTAGAATCAAAAAATCAAAACGTTCTTTTCCAAACATCCTACAAATTTAGACCAAAATACGCAGGATTTACAAGAGTAAAACTCATAATCATCTTTCACTATGTTTTTCTATTAATGCAATAAGCCAAAAATATCCTCTACATACTAAAAAGAATAAGCATATTCTGAATCCCAGCCTAAAGGTTTAGTGTAGAGATACTGTTTCAGATCTTATTCCTGTGGAAACCGGGTCCAAGTTATAATGAGTATGATTCCAGAAAGCATTCCTCAAGCTGTTACTTGCAGGCTTGGGTTTAAGACAAAACCTTCTTTGGGAATTTATTATTGCATTGCTCATAAAACAACATCCCATAGTTTTATTTCACTGGCTTGTGACACACAAAAATCAGACAAGGATTAGCTGACTGTAATGCCAAATATATGAGAACAATCCCTTTGTACCTGACAGCAAATTGCAAACAGCAGCTCTGATTCCATGAGTTCATATTTCACAAGTGCTGAAATATTCAGCAGCTTATTAGGACTTGATACTTATTGTTTCCTCTGATGGAAAACGCAGTGTTCCTCCAAATATTTGGAGTGTCTGTGTTCTGAAAAGAGAAATCTTGGCAGTTTCCAAGTGGCCTTTTTAGATTAATAATGATCAGTAATGAGCTAATGAAAACCCTGCAATTCTGATAGACATGCACTAAAATTCATACACCCACCAACTCTGTGTAATCTATATTTTAGCACTCAGTACATGAATCCTGGGTGTTTTGTACTCATAGCAATATTTGAAAGAGGCTCTTAAAAACTTCATAGCATCCTTTACATTGTGACTTGTGCAAAAGGGTTTTGCACAAGGTGAATAATACTACACTATTTAAGGAAAGGTAATACAATTAAATCAGTTGCCATGATTTACAGGATTATCTAATAATCTAGAAGTCATATATCTTCCATGTAAAGGTAATAAATGCTAAAATTGTGATGAGAAGCAGCTTCATTTCTAGCATTAGCTCATAGTCAGAGCTGAAGAAAAGTAATGTCTTTTCCTCCATAAAGGAAAGATTTCAGAAGGAGAGAAATTATTAATTTTGATTTTTCTTCTTCTTTCATTTTTAAGAAAATGGGTACTGCTGTGGTGGACAAAGAACTGGAAAGAGGGAACTCTTTTGTGAATACCAGAACAAGGTATGCAAAAATTTATCCTAGATGTAAGATTTGACAGAGAATTATGCAAATATGTGGAGGATTCTACTCCTTTTTTGAAGACTTTGTAGGGCTGCCCATCCTCCAGGCTCCACAGAGAGCCCTGGCAAAAAAACCTGCAAAGGCAGAAACACTTTATTTCTGTTCACACCATCAAAATTTAGTGTTGAACCCTTCAGGAAGGAGTCCTGGCAGCTTGCAGGAGCACAGTCCGAGCACTGCAATACTGCTGAGCACAGCTGATAAGCCACATCAGGAGCCTCCCTGGAAATATTGCTTTTCTGGGGAGATTCTCTTCATGTGTATTTGCTATCTTACAACACCTGCACCTTGTGTTACTATGCTGCCATTTGTGCTCAGGTGAAAAGAGGAAATTTGTTTTTCCAGGGAGAAAAGATGTACACTGTGTTTTCAGAAAGAAAAGATGTACACTGTGTTTTCAGTCAGAGATTGGGCTATAAATTTTTCCATACCTACAGATGCTTTTTGCCTCAGAATGAATATTAAAAAGCTATGAAATGCTCATGTAATGAGATGCACAAACAATGTAATATGGGAACTTTTCTTAATTTGACATTCATTTACTCATAAATTCCACTGATCAGAACTGCAGAAACATTTGAACAATTTTTTAATGAAGCAATGTATTATTAAAGTACCTTTTCTTCTTTTGCTTCATGTAGTTTAGCTAAAAACTGTTTAAGGGCTGCTTTAGAAAGAGAAAAGCAATGTTAGGAGTCGAAATGAAGCCTGCTTACAGACCTCACTGTCGCATGAAGAATACCACACACCTATTGCCATGAGCTGTTTGTATTCATTGGTTTTATTTTGTTTTTAACACCAGAGCCAAAAGTGCTGCTTCATTTTATAATAAATCAGAAAATGTGTTCACACAGCTTAAATGTGAGTGTTGCCAGGGGTGACCTGCTGTGCTCTTCCCAACTCCCAGATGCTTACACTCATGCATAGGTGGATATTTCTTCCTCCTGTGTCTGAAGAGGAGAATTAGATAAGAAATCCATCCCCTGCTTTAAGGAGTTGGTTAAGGTTCCTACTTTCAGTAGAGGAAGGAGCTCTCCCTGCCCCCTCCCCAAAATATCCCTGGAGGGAATATTGTGTTCTCCTCCTCCTGCTAGATCCATTATCATTAGTTAGAACAGGTAAGCAGATGTGCAGGTTGCATAAATGCAGGACAACATTTGTAAATGGAAATACAGACCAGAAGATCCCATTCTTATTAATTTGCACACTTGTTAGGCTTGTCCAAACACATTAGGTGTAATTGTCTCCCTTCCCAAAGATCTCTGAAGCACAGAGGGGTAGTCCACAAGGTCAGGAGAAGAGGGAATTGCCAGAGCAGCTGCCATGGAGCACAGGACTCAGCAGATCCAGAACAGTGGTAATGCAACTTTTGGGCTCAGTCCGACTCTGCACTTGTGTCAAGGCAATTAGATTTAGGCCAATTGTGATGTTTAAAAAAGGATCACATCTGGGAAACCACAATAAATTAAACGGGAAGGCAATTTGTAATCAAGCCTCAGGTGCAGAGAAAAGGTTCTTATATTCCTTTAGGTACTAATTTGAAAATTTGAGCCATCAATATAAGTCCTGAGAATGGATTGTCAGAAACACCATGTAACTATAAAAAAAGGTATTATTTAGTCAGATGAGGCTGGTTTGACATTAGAAATTTGTCTGATTTCTTGAATTCCAGTTTTTCCACATTCAGGACAACCTGTTTCTAGTGGTCAAAGGCCTCTATAAACATTTCCTTTGGGTATCCTGGCACTGTTATCCCTTGATCCATATTAGTCATTTGGATTAGATCCATTTCAGCTGCTTTACAGGTCACCATTTCAGTGTTCTAGAGCTCTTGAAATGAGCTGGTCCACCAGTGAAGCCCTCTGGTCTACAAGGGGTGTTGGAGAATGCCTGGGAATGGAAAACCCCAAGGTCAATAATCACAGCCTAGGGAGGGTAGGCTCAGTTCACCAAACAGCTGGGGAAAGGGATTGCTTAAAGAAATCAGAAAATCTCAACACAAAGAAGTAACACTGGCTCTCATTAATTTTTATTAACACTACCAACTTCAGCAGCAGCAGGCATTATCTAAGCTGATAAGTAATTAAGAGAGGAGTCCTGAATACCTGTAATTCATTAGACAGGATTATTTTTTCAGCAAGATGCACTCATGGATGGTTAGATGCTGACAGCACCACAGTTAGATTTGTATTTTTTTCACTTAAATTCTCCCCACCAGTCCCCTGTCTTTGCTTGCTTTGCTTTGCTGCTCTTTCTCTTTCTTTTGGAAGTTCAGAGGTTGAGTAATGTGTGTTTTCCCATTGAACAAGATACAGATGATTCCTCTTATTTGTTTGTTCCTCATCAAAGCCCCCACAATTATCTCTCTGGATCAGACTAATGAACACTTGTACCACCTCTGTATCAGGAGTATCCCAGACATTTTAGACGTGGCACCTGTTTGATTTCTCAAACACACAGCTGGGAAGGGCTTGTTTCAGTCTGGTGATCTTTGGTTGCCCCAGGATCAGCAGGGACTTCTGTTTGAAAACACACTTAGCTTACTACTATTTTGTAGTTTCTTGCTTCCATGTTTTTATCAAATGTTTCACAGTGTTTGGTATTTCTCCTCAAGTCCCATTTCCTAGGGTAATGTGATTATGTGAGACTCTTGGGTGTCATTGAAGAAAAATGAATTTCTTTTTCTTTCAGCTTAATGGAAAAGTGTAAAAACATGACCCACATGCATTCTAAAAGCTGGAAAGCCAAAGGCAATTAAAAAGGACACACAGTTTATTATTTAAAAATAAGATTTTTTAAATGCAATATTTATGATTTTGGAAGGACAAGACCATTTATTTCAACACCTGGGACAATCAGTTTGACATGGCTGTTATGTGGACTTGGCCATGGAGCCTTGCAGTGTAAACATGCAGAAATAGATTTTGAATTAACAGATGGTGGCTTTTCATGTTTGTCTGTTTTCTTAGCTTCCTGTATAAGAAATCAGTTGTTTCTGTTTGTTGTGGGATACAAAGCAATTTCTTTGCAACTGTAAAATTAAAATCCCTAAAAGCAATGCTGAGCTTTTTGCAGTAGTATCAAGCTCTTTCTAAATTCTGAGATACTAAGCTGGCAGGCAATAAATCAAAATTAGCAATTAAATTAGCATAATTTTTTAAAGTTTCTTTAAATTCATTGGGGAAATAATAATGAGTACTCACTAATAACTTTTCATATTCCTGCTTTATCTGTCCTTGAAAGGACATCTGCTTTTTCAAGGCAGATAAAGCCTACCTACAGACTTTCCCTCACCTATGCATAATAAATATGATTAAAGTAAGATGAAAATAGCCATCTCCTGAGTCCTGTGGACTACTTTAGTAGCAGATATTTTGGATTGAATCTGGAGGCAGTGTCCTCAAATAAGTACAGATATCAGATTGAGATAACCAGAATGCAATAATTAATTTCAGAAAAAAAGAAAAAAAAAGAAAAAAAAAAGCTCATCTCAATTCCTTTGTAAAGTGCAAAAGCATCATTCAAATTATTTGTGGTTAAGGTTGTTATCTTTATTTCTGTAAAATATGAAGGTAGCCAAATATCAGTTTCATAAGCATATCAAAGTGCAGGCTTCAGTCCTAACTTAAACCATCGTGGCCATCTGCAATAAAAATCATTCTCGCTTTGCTTTGCAAAACCATTGTTAAGCTTGTAGACTAAACATTCAACCACTGCAAGCAGTCAGCAGCTTTATTACTTCTCCTGCCCCTGCAGAGGCATCCTGGATTCAATTTGCCTAAATACATCAAAGTATTTTAATTTTGAAGTACCCCAAGCATTTTGAAAAGTTTAAAGGCTATTTGTCTCCTGAAATGTTTGAATGTAAACTCAAATGAAAATGGTCTTGATGATTTTTTTCCAGTTTAAATGACTGTCACATTCCTGTTCTGAAAAGCCCCTCAAGCTCCAATATACAGTTTCCTCTGCCTTTTTTCCCTCCAAGTAATTATGAGTGAGCCAGTTTTAAGTTACGTGGTCAGATTGGCTCCCCTCATTCTGAGACTCCTCTATTTCTGTAGAGTTCAATGAATTAAAAACTTACTAAGCCATCAATTTGTCTCAACTTCCCAACTTCTCTGCAAGCTTTTTTTCTTTTTCTCCCTTTCTTTAACACTAGATTGCAAATAAATACACAGTCAATTGATCCATCAGGATAAGATTGCACGTAGCTGGTTCTGAGCTAAAAATGACAGGAATGTCTGAACTGGCTAAACAGTGTTCAGCAAGCACAAAACTAGATGACATATGAGTATCTGGCAAAAACAGTCACAAAATAATTTTGTTTGAAAATACATTAAGTACTTTGATATATTTGAAAAATCATACAAATTTGGTAAAATATTTGGCATTGTACCCATTAAATCACTGACATTTTTACTTGCCTTTTTTTAAGTTTCAAAACTTATGTGAAATACCTGTATATGCATAACCAAAAGTTTAATTTGATCATTATATGTTGTAGTAAGTCAATGCCTTGACAGACTTCCTGATAGCACCTTTGTCCATTCAAAACTCCTCAAAAGTCATAGAATTCTCAGGATTACAGAAATAAATTTTTGCAATCAAGTGTGCTATTTAGATATTAGAAATATAAATATTCATCCTATGAAATAATTGGGCTGAAAAGACCTTGTGAGTTCAGCTCAGTCCATTCCCCATGCCCAGGACAGAATCACCTGAGCCCATGTCATTCCTACCACTGTCACTCCTACCTCAAAAAAAGAGATATTGATAGGATCAGGACATCCCCTCTAAAATTGTCTGTCTCAATGAGTCCCTCCATGTGAATTGAAATTCTTATCTCCCAACTTTCCTTCTAAGATCTGTTGGTTTTAGTTCTATTTATTAACAACACAAATAAGTTGTAAGATTCCTTTTTTTCAGTATCTTTCTTTGTACCTGAAGCCCATTGTTACACTCCTGCCATCCCTTTCCTCTGCACTGCCAGTCCCCTGCTCGAGCAGTCATTTTTTGCAGATCACAGGTCACAGAGCTTGGTCTGAACTCACTGCTCTCCTCTGGATGTCAGATGTTTTCAGCCTCTCTACCCTGCCTGTTTCTCCTGGATGTATCACCCAGGGCTGAAGCTGCAGGGGAAGGACACAGAGAGATCTCTGCAGACTGACTTGTCCTTGGTGCTCTTTGTCTTATAGGGATGTCAGAGCAGTTTGGATAATTCTGCAGCTTACAGTCATTTAAACAACTGGAAAATCCTAAATATATCAATCCTAATTAGAGACAGAGGACCTGATCCATTGGGAAATCCACACTTCTGTCTTGTTTGCCTTAGAATGAAAACTTCTATAAACATAAAGCCCCACTTACGTAAATGTTGTTGCTGCTATTGTTGGTTTTTAAGAAGAAAAGAACAGGCTATTTAAAATTGCTGTGCCATTTTCCTCCCAGGCAGGTAACCTGTATGGCTGCATACTCTTTCAGTCCCACAATATTAGTTACCACAAAATTGCAGAGTTATGAGAATAAAAATGTAGCAAAATAAGTTAAAGGATGTTTAAATATAGTCCTTATTTTACAACTTGGGCACTATATTCCCATTTTCAAACTGCCAATGAACCACTGGGAATTTTCTTTTTCTTGCTGATCCTCCTTAAGACCTCTATGAATAGCAGAGAAAACAACTTCACTGTAATAAAAACAGGGGGTTATTTTCCTTTTTTAAAATTGAGGCATTGGGTAAAATAAAGGTCATTGCAACAACCTTTGAAAGAACAGAAAGAGTAATTTTCCCCCCTTTTGCTTTTTTACTGGTTTTCAATGCAATGTGAAAAATCATTTTTAAGTTTGCCCATCTGTTTTACATAAAACCTTAGCTGACCTTACACAAAGTGAAACAAATGCACAAAAAGCTTTGCTGTTGGGCTCTTGCCAATAGGAGGGAGCAAAAAGAAAAGAATATGTAAAGTTAGATCCTGCTCTGGTGTAAATTAGCCCAGTTCCAGTGGGGACTTAGGTTGATTTATACCAGCCGAGGCTGAGGCTTGTATTTCTTATAAAAGCCAGACTTGTTAGACCCAGCCCTGCTGCCACTGAAGTCACCTGGAGCTTGGCTATCGATTTTTGGGGGGAGAAGGACCCTTAGTGAAGGGGCAGACAAGCAGGACACATCCAGCCATGCAGTGGATGTGGCATTTTTCGAGGAGAAAGGGCTCAGTGTGAGAACTGAGGCTGTGGGAGGTGTGAGGTGCAGCCTGAGCTGCCCCTGGCTCTGCACAGCAGCTGTACCTGCTGGGACCCAGCACACCTCCTGTCAGAATCCAGGACATCCCTCTGGCTGCCCTGGAGGGTTTGGGGACTGGACAGGGGGTCTGGGATCTGTACAAGGGGGTCAGAACCTCACACAGAGCCCAGGAGGACACTGCCTCTGATCCCTGGCCATGGAGTGAATGCCCACATTGTATGAAGAATCACAACCCAAGGGAATTCGAAATAAGTAGAAGTTAGTTTATCACAGAGTGTAAATGTAGAATCTAGGATTTTTAGCATATGGATTTGAAGAGGCAAGATGGAGGAATTGGGGAGTGGTCCTGTGTTCCTGGTTCTTGTTCTCATCCCCCGTTTTCTGCTGAATTGGATCACAAGGATTGGTCTAGAGTAGAAATGACATGTTAACATAGGCAGTAAGAATTGGTAAGGTTTTGTAAATAAAAAGTATGTTTTGGACTGTGGTTGGGTCAGGGAGACCATACATAAAGTCTGCCCCAGTCTGCCCCGTGTCCTGCTCTGCTGGGGACGCCTTGCAGAGCTGACAAAGAATTGAGAGATAATGAAAGAATAAACAATCTCAAAAACACGGACTGGCAGACTCTGTTTGTCTTCTCTGGCTCTGGCGTGAGACCTTTCAAGCAAGAAAAGCTCGAAAACCCCACACACCTCAGGGAACAGCAACCCCGAGGTGGATCTGAGGGAATGGCAATTCCGAGAATCTCCAAGGCAGGGGGATGCTCTGACACCAGGCTGGAGCAGAAGGATGCTCACACACCCTGCTGGGGCCCCCGTCCTGCTGCCCTTCTGCTGGGTCCCAGTGGGGGTAGCTGTGACAAACATTCAGGACCCCTCACCTCAGGGCAGAGGGTGGCAAGAAAATAGGAGCAGGAATGATGGCTGGCACTAGAAAGAGAACAATTTAATAAGGGATAAAAGAAAATAGGGACGGTGCCCCCAAACTATGCACAGCACCCAGGAGAACTCTGTGGGGTAACCAACCAAACCTGGAACTGAGGAAAACGTGACAATACACAGGGTAGGTCTGAGGGTGAGGGTCCAATCAGACACCCAGACTGGGAACAGAACCGTGTTGTACAACACAACTGAGCAATCAGCAAAACATGGATCAGCCTCATTAGCATGCAAACTGCCATGAGCCTTTACTGCTCACCACAACCGAGGGGTTCCCACACCCTTAGGTTAGAGCTGCTGCAGCTTGGCCAACTCCCCTCTCCTGTTAGCCTGACCTGGCTCCTGCAGTGTCATCACATGGGATAAAGGTGTGTCCTGAGGCAGGGAGAGTGTGCAATACACGGAATTAGGCCAAGCAGGCAGCAGCAGAGCACACCAGGAGAAAAGCACCACCTTTAAATCTTCACACATCTTACCCTGCACTTCCATAACACTTCTGTTAATGTGTCTGGGGGGGAACTATGCCCATTATATCAACACTCCAATCTAGTATGATTAATGACTATAAAGTAAGGTTCAAGCTTTTAATTAAAAAGCTGCTGAACAGTGAAGGTCTAGCTAAGTTTCTCACAAGTTGGTTATTCTATAGAATGAGATGCCCCAAAGAGGCAATGGGCCAAAAATCTCTCCTCAGTCATATTTATTCAGGTACTGACTTTGATTTATAGCAGAGAGCAGAACTGGATCTATACAGGAATGAGCACATATAGGTGTGTATTACAGTGTGCACATATGGTGATGCCTTAATTTAAGATTGCCTAAACTTTCCATTAATAGCCATTTTTTCTTGTTGCTTGTTAAATTGCCATACTTCTCAGAACGAAAATGCTTTGTAGGATAACTGCCACACTTTAAACATTTTCTTGTGTGTAAAAAAACCCCTAAGAAATGTTTTGACAAGGCCAAGAAAAGACTTTAGTATAGACTCTCTATAGGCTCTAGGCTTCAGAGTTTCAGCATTTGGGTTGAAAGTGGTTGCTGTGTAGTTATCAGAGATCTGCCTCTTTTTTCTTTCTTACTGAAAATAGTCCAAATTTGACCCTGACATGGATTTCAGTTCACCCATGTCCAATAAAGACTTGACAGAGGTTGACATAGTCCATAATTTTATCATTTTATATTTCAATTAACTTAAAATTAAATTTACAGTATAGCTTATTTCACCCATTTTTCTCTGGCCTCTGAACAGAGTATCCTCTGTCTACCTTTGCAAGGATGAAATGAAATGGAATATTTGCAATTAATATTTTTTAGAAAATATTCATTGGGGTTTTTTTAGAAAAAGAAATTACTTAAATCATCTGCATTCTCAAACACAAATAGAATGCTATAAGGCATATGAATACAGTTATTTTACCTGGATGAATAGCCCATCAAATACTACGTCTTGCTGACCAAGAGTATCAAGAAATATGATGAAAAAGCCCAAACATTAATTGTATTCTAGAGAAGCTCTGTTTTGGGGGTAATTAATAGTTGCCTTCTCAGTGAACCTGCAGGTTTTGTATTCTTCTCCATTTCAATTCTATCCAAAGTAACTATATTAATCATGAAAAGAGAAAACAACTGGCATCAAATGCCTTCCTCTTTGTTTAGAATGAGAAAGCTAATCTGTAAATGCATGAACACTGAGTGGAATGATCAGGTTTCTTTTTGTGTGTGTGTGTTTTATGGTGCTATTTGAAGTGGGTGAAAGTCACTAATTTCCATACTGAAAGCGCTGAGGTAATCACAAAAGAGCGTGTTGGAGGAGGAGAATACCTGGCAAGAGTTAAGAGTTGAAATCACTCACATTTAGAGCCATTTTTCATACATGAACAGACTTTCCCAGAAATGTTTATGTCAAGCAAAGAAATTATTCACCTAGAAAAAAGTCACATATGGTTGAAGCAATGAAAACAGAAATATATCTGCCTATATCTATACCTAATCTATCTATATCATCTATATCTCAATATCGATATCTATATATCAATATCAATATCTATATCTATATCTATATCTATATCTATATCTATATCTATATCTATATCTATATCAATATCTATATCTATATCTATATCTATATCTATATCTATATCTATATCTATATCATCTATATCTATATAATCTGTATCTATATCATCTATATCTATACCTATACCTATACCTATAATATATATCTATATCTATATTTGTATGTATCTATCTATATCTATCTATATCATCTATAGCTATAGCTATAGCTATAGCTATAGAATCTATATCTATGTCTATATCTACATCTATATCTATAACTATAGAATCTATATCTATCTATATCTTCTTCCTATAAGGAAGGAGAAAATGCAGGAGGTTTTTGTCACCCACCAGACTTTAGGAGCCTTTTCTGGCCATTCCACATCTGCTCACCTAATTCAGCCAGAGCTTTTTGGTTGTCTTAGCTAAAGGAGCAAACATTTGAGGCAAGGCATGGTTTGTAGAATCACAGAGTGCTCAGCCTGTCTTTCCAGCCTGCCTGAGGCAGGTAACCTGCAGAGCTGGGCTTTTTTCGGACATGGCTGAAAACCTGCCGTGTCTGTAAAAATGAAAAAATGCCGTGTTCCACAGGCTTCCAAAGGCATTCCAGCTTCTCTCCCAAAGCAGAGGTGAGCCTGCAAGGGCTGCCTGCAGCAATAGTCGCAGGGCTGGCAGCAGCAATTGCTGACCAGCCAGGGCAGGTGTTCCTCAGGAGGACACGGCGGGTCTGGGGCAGCTGCAGGAGCACGGGCTGTTGTCCCCTGCCAAAGCTGTCCCCAGTGTGAGCCAGGATTTGCAGTTTGCTCCAGCCTTTGTGAGAGCTGCTGCAGCCCTGAGCAGATGATTCCCAGGGAAAGGATTCCTGCCTGGCCGCTCTGGCTGGCGGCCAAGCCCTGCTCCTCTGGGTGTCTGTCTGTCTGTCTGTCTGAAGTCTTTGGGAATTGCAATTGCAGCTCGGCGTCAGCAGCTCATCCCAGATGTTCCTCTTGTGCTGCAGAGTGGTTTTGTGGTTTGGTGTGAGAGGAGGCAGAAAACATAAAAAGCCAGCAGATCTGGAACTGCTCTCTAACAGAATTTAGGTATTTGATAATACTTACTTGAACCGTTCTTTGCTATCTGTTCTTTTTTCCCCCATAAAAATAATAAATAACCAGAGTGGTAAATTGGATTCCTGAACTATTACATAGTTCTTCCAGGTATGCTAAAGTTTTGGTTATAGTTCAAAAGGCATTTCAAAAAATACCATTTGGAGGATGTTTTTCGCCTCCTAGACCAATTCAGGTCTCTGCAAAAAGCATTTGACAATCCTTTTTGACAGCATTTTGATACTTTTTTTTTTTTTTTTTTTCCTAAAGGAAAGTTAAAGATCTAATCAAATATTTTTTGTTTAACTTGGATGATGCACAAGCCACTCCATCTCTGCAATGACAAAAGGGAAACACCACACCCAGAGAAAATTTGTTGTATACGTTCTCTGTGTCTCACAACCTCCACACTTTTTATTTGTTCCCAATTTACTAATAGAGTATAAGAACAAAAACATGTTGCAATTTCACAGCCAATCTCAGCTTATTCAGCTGTAGTAGGTAGAGCTCTTTTTTTTTCCCTGTTCAATTCTTATCCACCTGCTTGGAAAAACATAGCTTAATGCACCTTTAGCAGAATAGCTCTAGGCTGTGTCAGTAGGATTCATTAAGTCACCCTGAGTGACACCTCTCTCAAAAGTATTTGGGCTATGTTGCATCATCTGTTGCATTAGTGCTGCCCTGGTTCTTCTGGACTATTTAATTTGCTACAACAATTGAATTCTCCTATAAATATTTGAGTAATCAAATTCTCAATGAAGGATTGTTCCAAGTGTAGCAGACCTCACAGCAGATACAGAAATGCAGACACATTTCACAGAAATGGCAAATACTGCACTAAAGCAGACTGTTGTGCACATATTTGGTCACTGAAGGAAACATTAAATTATAAACTTTATATATGACAGATATTCCCTGGCAGTTCTCAGGCAAAGGTAATTCACAGGTTCCATCACTGAACTCGAAAGGTCTTTAAGTGTCATATGAATATATATAAAAAAAAAAAAAAAAAGGCAATAGTTTTCCTGCTATTTTTGCATCTTTCTGATGGGGAGCTCCCTGAATAACTTTATTCTTAGCTACAAAATTTGGGTTTCTAGAATACAGTGAGCAAATAGCTGGCTGCTGAAGTATGCAGATGAGTTGAATCCCCGTGGTCTCTACAGGTGTCCCTATGAGGCAGATGAATCTGACTAAAGGTAAAATAGCAGAAAAATCAAAAACCTAGTGTAAATGAAAGAGATTTCTATTTGTTGAGCCAAGATTTGCTTAAACTGCAAGTGCAGTGCTTTAAAAGCCTGCTGAGATGGAGCAAGGTGCTATTTTTTTAAGTGCTGTAGGGCATTCTTCCAGTCATTTGAGGAGAATGCACTACATATTCTAAAAAAGACTATTGTATCCACTCTTGTAATGCAGGCTCATTAAGCATCAGACTGATTTATTGTATTGTTTCCTTTATAAATTATTTTCATTATGTTTTATCACAGTACATGACTACTGCCCTGAGGGAATATGCAGGAATGAGCTGAATGGCAAGTGTAATAGACTGTTTTAATTAAAATAGTGTAATGCATATTTCAGTGCTATTAACAAAAACAAAACTGATTTTGTTTTCTGGGTAATTGAATATATTAAGGCCCAGGTGCTCTTTTTCTATTGTTTAACCCTCTAAGTTCAACTTCATTTGATGCTTTTAAGCAGGAGTTCCTTGGGAAGAGGAAAGCATAAAGAAGAATTTCACCAGCGAAACCTCCTTGATCCTTTCCAGTGTCTTTGAGTGATCTCCAGACAATGAGGAGACTGATCCACAGCAGGGAAAAACCCATTATTCCTCTGCACTTTTAAACCTGATGTTCTGTGGAGACAGCAGTCACTTGCCACCATAATTCCATTAGTTAATGAACATCTCAGGAATTTGTCAATCATAAGAAAGACCCTTTAAAATTACAGTCAATCAATGACACCTACTCTTCTAAGTGGCTTTCTTTTCCCCCTTTTCTCTTGATTTATATTGACTATGAGTCTTCTTTATTTCCTTTTCCCTACAGATACCAAAAGTTTACCTTTCAGCAAGAAGATGCATTGTGCCAGACGGTGACAGACACAAAATCAGGTTAATGACTTCTGAGCAGAGAAGTCAGATAAAACAACCAACTAACCCAGCAAATGAAAAGAGCTGAGGTTATATGACCCATCTGACCTTGAAAAGAACCATTTTGCCCAATGATTTTTGTCTACCATACCCTAAATACCAGAACCTCCTTCCATTTCATCCACGGAGTTTTCACCAGAAACTGCTACTTTGCAATAAATATTCTGAAGGGTGTTTCTGATTCAGCTATTATGGTCCCCTGGATTTTTATCACGTGTCAGGATGGAATGTTGTATCAGTTCTGAGGGGTCTCTTACAGCAGAGACACAGTGGATATGGAAGATCTTATCTCCCATTTTATGGGGTGAAAAATGGTGGTTTTCCAAATAAATAGTAAAATTCCCAGGAGGTGGTTCACTATTTGAAAAGATTGCCCTATTTCCTAGGGGCATGCAAATTGCTAAAAATGAATGGTATTGTGAAATTAAGAAATAGTAACTGTAATTTTGGCTACATCTTTTTAAAGAAAAAAACAAACCCAACCCACTCCAACCATCCTGAAGCTGTATGAACTATGGTAATGTCTGTCTGAGATATATATAATTTAGAATTAAATCAAACAGCTGAAGTGAAAGATAAGTCAGAAACTCAAAATAAAGCAAATCCAGACAGCACAAGAAGAGTTACTGCTGCTCCATTCAGTTACTCTGGGGATACCCAGACAACACCAATCATTGTAGTAGTCTGGAGATGTTCCCTATAAATCTTATACCCTTTAAAATAAAATATGGGCATCTTCTTTTCCCTATCAAAGATTTTCTGTTAGAACTCATTTACTCGACAAGAGCCTTTTACAAATGATGGTCCTGCTTTTACAAGAGAAGAAGGCTGTAATTAAACTGGTGAGTCATCACTGCACTGGGTTTCACAGGAAATCCCTTATTGCTCTAAAGCACCTGCTGCAGCTCTTCGACTCATTTCCCAGAGAAGAGCTGCAGATACAGATTGGTTCCAAATAGTTCCCATAAAAGAACAGACCAGTGAACTGGTTTTACATAAATTTCAGTCTTTATAGTTTCTCTTCCTCTGCAATTAATGAGATCTGGCTGAATCCCCAGTTACTTCTGGGTCGTGATTTATAAAGCACAAGTTGGGATTCAGACTTTCTGAAAATGATTTCCCACAATTTCTTGTTATTAACTCATTTCTTACAGTGCATCTCTCCATGTTTCTTCTTCTTGGATCTGGTCACCTTTAATCTGTTACAAGATGTTTTAAATTATTAACAGGAACATGCTAAATTGTACTGAAAAGTACTTAAATAGTACAACATGACAAAATTACATGTACTTTGGCTATTTTTCTATTTTCTCTCTAAATGGCTATTAACTATTTAATTTTTCAATATTCAATATAGAATTCAATCAATGCATTAAAACAATCTAAACCATAACATTCTAAGATCAACATATTATATACTGCAGATGCTAACATTAGATAGACAAAAAATATTGCATGCTCATTTGCTATATAAAATTTTAAAGAGAAAATATATGAATAAGCAAGAGAAATCAAAGCAATTAATTTAGATTCAGGAAATTGATTACATCAGAACAAACCAGAAAATTTCATTCTGAAAAATGCCCAAACATTCCAAATATATAAGAGATTTTGGAAACTATTTTTAAATGCCGCTCTAAAGGAACTATAATGATCAAATAATCCTAAAAAAGCTGTGATAATTTAGGCCAATAAAAATATTTCCAAATAAGGAAATTAATATTTTCATAGATAAGAATGTTATAGAATCAAGATGTCGACAGTTTACCTCTGGAAGAATAAACAAGCCTTTATTATTCATGACCAAACAGAGTTTGTATCCTCATTGTGGTACTTTGCTAAGTACAAATGTTCTGTAATAAAAGGATAAGGCCCAAACTTTGAAGCAATTACTCAGAAAATAGCATTTCTTACTGTGCCAATAAATGCAAGTAGAAGAGGAATCAAAAGAGTTTCATGAAAAGAGGTAAGTTTAGAATTAATAAAAATCTAAACAGCAAGTGACTTCCCCAGCTAATGCACCACATTTACAAAATGCAGGGTTAAAGACAGCTTTTATTTAGGGTATAACATTTCACTGCAGTTTGGAAATAAAATAGAAGGGCTGTTTTTTAAAGGAATAACATGAAATAGTTTCACTCAAACATCTGGTCTGGGAGCTAAACTTCTGCACTTTTTTAGGTGACCCCTGTTTGCAAAACACAAAAGATAATTCAGTTTGTTCAGAGACTCACTCAAACCTTTCTGGGTCAAATCTTCACCTTTGTCAGGGAACATTCCCATTGAAGTCAACCTTTAGCACTTTCTCTTCTCAAGCATCCAGCTCTGGTGTATTCTGTGAGAAAAAAAGATGCTCAGATGTCTGTCTGCAGTGTGTTCTGTGGAGAACTGCTGCAAGGAATAAAAACGGAGGCAAACACACTGAGCACCCCGGGTCGCTTCAGTGAGCTCACAGCTTCCACCACCACTGAGAGGGAATGACAGTCCTTGCAGAAGTAGCTAGCCTTTAATGCTGTGCTTCACCAGAAGTGATACAACAAAATGCACATTTACCTCTGACTCTTACACTCTTGTCATTTATCTTTTGTCTGCATTTTTACATGTCAGAGTTGAAAATAGTTGTCCACTTGCAAAGTTCACGTAGGAGTAACCCCACAGACAATGGATGCTATCAGGTATCTCCTCAAGACATTTCAGCCTCCTTAGAGGGTAAAGTCTTCAAGATTCAGGTAATATTGTTTTTAGGCAAACTTGTATTTACACAAGTTGTTTGGTGCTCAGCATAGTGGGTGTCACTTCTTTTGGAATCCCTGTTATCATGAGAACATTTCATTTTTAACCCAAAGACCTGCAATCAAGGATTAAAAATGTAACCATTAAAATTTCTCCCCCTAGATGAGATATTCTCTACTAATCTGTGCCTGAACCTTGTCCTGACTTTTTTCTGTCCTTAAAAGCCAGCGGGCCTTGCTTCTCTCAAGTCAAAATGTTTGGCAAACAGAAACTCTCTGCTGCTCTAGATGAGCCACTAATGTAACTTAATTTTCCATAAATAGCTTCTGCATCATCTAAGTTCATCTATTCCTGTCTGCTAATACTGTCTGTACACACTGGTGTGCTCATATAGAGCTTCTCTGAAGTCCAATCCATTCCAGCTAAATATGATTTTTCAGGCTGAGCTTTATGCAGCAGCTTTGGCTCTGAACCAGAGCTGGAACTGGACAGCTGGAACAAGCACTGATCTGGCAGCAGATTCAAATATAACTGCTGTGGAAACCTCTAAGATTTTTCTATATCAAATGCACACAGAACTGAAAAATAATCACAATAAACCATCTTTCCTAGAACTGCATGAAAAAAATACTGGGGTTTTTTTAATAGTCTTCTCAGTCAGTCAAGGGTGAAAATTCTTTTCCTCCACCTCTCTTTTTTTGAGGAGAGTGAATTCCAACCTTGTCTGTACCATTATGGAGCAGACCCTCATGAAATTAGAGCACTAAAATTAATTTACCCAATGTTTTGGTAATCCTGTATACCTCTGACCCTCAATGTAGTGGTCCTTACAAAGGAAATTAGGTCATAATGAGATCCTAAGTCCTTGCATCACATTTTACCGTAGGATCAATTCAAAATCTTAGGCAATGAGCCTAGAAAAGACTTGGAGGATTCATCTCTAGGCTACCTCAGCCCAACCCTCTGGAGGTGTGACATTCTCAGTATTTCAGACACTTTTCTCTAACCTGTTCTTAAAGTAATGGTGTTCTCATAAGCACCTTTTTGTTGCAATTGAATATCAATTAGCCTTTCAGATGAAATATTTTCTCAGGCTGTATCTTTTATTGAAGTGTTATTATTTTTATCTTATTTTCAGCACAGAGAAAAACATATTCTCCTTTGAGGCAAACTGCTGTGCATGTATGTGAGTTGTCCTGACTGTCCCTTCTTTCAGACAAACCCCAAACTTTCACTCTTGCATCTGTTTATATTTTTCACTTTGCTTTGAAATCTCCTGACTGTCTTCACATTTCCTCTTGATATTCCCACTGGACAGCTTGTTCTCCTGCTCAAGAAATCAGAATCAGGCCAGAACCTGGACTGAAATACCTTTGCAAAATTCATTTAATGTCTGGAAGTAGTTTTTTAGAAAAAACAGATCCAAGGCTTAATGAAGAGAAAAAGTAATAAGAAATTAAATACTTCACTCTTTTCTTCCTCAAACAAGGTCCATTCCTTTTTAACTGGGGAAAGACAATCTGATTATCTCTCAATCACTTTTTTTCAATTCTTTTAGATCTTTCACCATTGTTGTGATACTTTTACCCCTATTTTGGATATTTATCCCTGTAACCACATCAGAAACTCGAGAGAATCAAGGGAATTTCTGAGTGGTCAGAATGGTGCTGTGACAAATACTCCCCTGAGGAGCAGGAGCAGGGAAGAAATGATGTGTAAATCTGTCCACTCTGCATTATCCTGGCTATTGGATATCTCACTGCTTTTGAGAAATACAGCCCAAAAATTCAGCCAGGTTATTCTCATGCCTAGTCAAAAAAGGAAATGATGCAACTTCAGGAATATTAACCATACAGCTGATTCCTCATCTATTTCAGAAATACCTATGTAAATACATAATTAATTTAACTAATTTTATGTCCATTAAATAAATTCTTGGTAGTTTAAGGTAAAGAACATGTTGTTTGTTCATATATTTAGAACAAAACTGTTTTGTCTAAATGAGTTCTCAGAAAAAACAATTTGTATTGTCCTTAATGCCTTAATGTAATTTCTAAAAAAATTTTTTTCCTTTTTTCTTTTTGATTTGGTTGTGTTTTTTGTTTTGCATATTGTACAATTTATATTCCTATAATAATTTGTTTATTTTTTGACCGTGGTGAAACAAGTAACTATTTCACAACTGAAGAAAAACAGGAGGTATTTAATAATGGAAAGGTGTGTCTTAACAATGTGTTATCTAGAGGTTTGGAAAAGGGATTCCATTTAAATGAAATGAAAAAAGCAAATCTGCCAACATATCTGTGCTCTGGGGCTTCTCTGAGTCATGAAACTTCCAAGTTACAGAGAAGAGCTACAAAGGAGACACAGAAAGAAACACAAACAGTTCTTTAAAAGACACAAATTCAAATTTTACTCCTTGATAAAATGTGATTAATTGCACACAGATTAATACCCACTACAATAAAAGACAATTATCTCGATTGTGGCCAATCCCAGGGAAGTAGCACAGGGAGAGAACTGTGCCTCAGATTACACCCACTCCTTCTGTATTTAATGTAAAAATAGATGAAAACAATTACACACCAATAATTTATTAAATATTATACCAAATGCAATAATACATAAGATAGCAGGCATGTGAAAGAATTTGATGAGCTGTCAAGCACCTGTACCTGCAGCCCATTTGTAATTTGTTTGGAGCCCAGCAGGACGTGGGGTGATTCCTAACAGCACTTGCTTTGTTTGCTCCATTTTCTCAGCTTGACCTTCAGCAGATTAAGGTGGCATTACTCTAAAAAAGCTGAAGGAATGTAAAGAGGGGTTGTATGTGTACATTGGAGTAAAATAATGTATTGTGCAGGGATTAAAAGTAATAGACTGTGCTCAAGGGTATTTACTTGATGTTTTATCACTCCTTGGAAGGCTGGAACATTCACAGATTACTTTGTTTTTGTTTTTGTTGTTGTTGTTGTGGTGGTGGTGGTGGTGGTGGTGGGTTTTGGGTGGGTTTTTTTTGATCATAAGATTACAAAGAATATGAATTTCATCTGAGATTAACCAGGTTTGTGCTAATTCACCTTCAGTAATAGGGAAGTTAGCCTGAAGTCAGTGGAGGACAAAAGTCCCAGTCTTAGACCTCCTTACCTGTGGACAGAGACCTCTGAGAAGTGAGAAGAACACAGTGGAAGTCTCTTTCTGGATGTTCCTCCTGGTTTCAGCTGGACATTGTTTTGTGCTCCTACAAATGATCACATTGTTTCATTCCCACCTTACCCACATCTTTCTGTGACATCTGGCAGTAAATGTATCTCGTGTTTTTGAACCAGATCCTTACAAATGTACACATACATCACATAAAATGGAATGGCATTAAAGCAGAGAGGATCTGTGTTCCCTTCACTGCTGTGATGTGCTCAGGGCTGGCTGCTTTATAACTAAATATTGCCTCGCATCCATTTTATCTCTTGTAAAGCCATTTGAGTACACACAGGTGCTTTACATGTCCAGCTCTGCAAAGTGAGCTGCTTTAGTTAAAATAGATGTATAAATACATGATCAAAGCAAATGGAACTTGCTCTGTACCCCATCACTATGTGCCCTACCTGTCCTGTAGTTGGAGACCTGTGGTTTTCTCTAGCATCCCACTGACACCTGCAGGGGTAGATAAGCCTAGAACTGTCTCCCTCACAGCTCAGGGTCATGGCTCTACACAAATGGAAGCAAGCTTACCAGGACTGGGCACAGAAGAAGTGGATTTTTTATCCTCTAGCGAAAAAAAAATGCCAATTTTTTGTTCACAGCACAGAAAAGAACATTAGTAACATGTACCTTCCCCATACTCCCAGACACAGGGAGATTTGCAATTTGAAATTTTGGAGGTGATGGCTTTTATTTTATACTAAGTGATTGTAGAACTATTTTGGCATGGGAAAAGTCTCTCTAACACTTTTAAAAGTTCATCTACATAAGACCCAAATTAACAGACATCTTATTTCTTCAAGAATAGAATGACAAAGACTGCACTTCTGTTTTAATGATATAGAAATCATGCAGCTGGATGAGAGTTCTACCTTCCCCACTCTTCTGTGTATTTAAAAATAAGAGTATGGAAATCACCCCTAAATCCTTGAGCTTGAAGACTGAGTCTTCAGTTTCTTGCCTGAATGACACCTGAATTACCATATAGGTTTATTGTAATATTATAAACAGAACATTTATTCTAAACTGTAAAATAGCTGCTGAATCATCCTATGCAATGGTAGAAAAAAAAGCTGCTAAACTGTACTTGCAGCACATAAAACACAATTAGAGATGCAGATTAGCCTTGAGGAACAAGCTCAACAAGAAACCAAATTAATCAACTTCAGACAAGTTTCACTAAGAGCTTTATGATATTCAGACTTCAGCAGTGTTCTCCAGAACAGATAATTAAAGAATTAAGTCATGGTATCTATTTGCCAACTCTGGCACTTCTTGGTCTGGTATCATGCTACTCCCATGCTCATTTCTTTTCCAATACATCAGCCAATTTGGCTTTCACTTCTCAAAAAAAATTGAGGTAAATTAGTAATGAGGGAGTAGGGAAAATTGCAGCAAACGCATCCTGCAGAAATTGTGTGTGTGAGTTGTTACAAATACTCAAATCCTAAACTGGTATCTGCCATCTGTGGTTAAACTACAATGATTTATGCCAGATAAGCAGTCTGGTCTTTGTTTTTAAATGTCTCTTTTGCTCATGGGCTCAGGCACTGCTAAAAGGGGGACAAGAGGACAGGAGATTACCATGTTCACTTTTAAAACTGTGCAAAATAAAACTGGAAGGAACCAACAAAGTTTTCAGCAATACCTAACATTTAGTTTGCATGCAAATTCCGTTTCAGGATAAGGGGTACTTGAAGGAGCCAGGTCATCCCTGTGTCTGAGCGTTCTTGATACAGTGGACAAATATGAGTGACCAGAATGAGCAAAATTCAAAGCAGGATGGAAATTACATCATTTCTCTCCCAAAGAACCAATCCACAACAAAAAAACCCACTAATATAACACAGTAAGAGAGATGTCACAACCCAAAACTTTAAATTCAATTTAACAATGCATTTAAGTAAGTGGCAGTGCAAGAACATACAGAATATAGTGATTCAGCAGAGCTTACTGTAAATAGGAACTGTAGATGATTATTCCCACTGTGCTATCATCTCTTTTCAAGTTCCTAAGATGCTACTGAACAAATGTACAAGCAGTTTTATCGGTAATAACTTTAATGAAAATTGAGTAGAAACAGTATTTTTAAGCTAGTGCTCAGCAGTGGGCATCAGTACTGAATTAAAGGTACTTGGCTCAGGTCTTTGTATCTTTTTTGATAAATAGTTCAGAAATGACACTCCTGGAAAACTGACCAGGCATTCCCTCAGTGGCACTTCATCCTTTTCACTGGGTCAAGGATGTGATGTGTGAAAGAGGGAAGGAAGGGTGAGTGTGAGCAGCAGCTTTCAGCAGGGCTCTGAGCCTGCTGGGTGGGGTGGGCAGATTGTTGGAACTGCATGTGAGGAGAGCAAGGTCATGAAGCTTAACAGCATCTCCTTGGTTTTGACTCCCTTGTGAGTGATAACAATGTTAGGACTCAGGACTGAAAATTGTTCATAGTTTAAAACAGAGGGAACACCTGGAATTTCCTTCTGTGGAGCTGTATAAATTTCTTCTAAAAAATAATTAATAAGCACTTGGCATGCTCTAAGCCTGCCTTCACTTCTGTCTTGTAAAGTTTCTTATGTAATGACCTTTCTGTCAGGTAGTGATGATGTTTTTTTGGAATTAAAACAAAGACATTCAAAGAAACCCAGAACAGAATCTGTTACTCAGCAGTAGCTTTGTTAGAAACAGTTTAATTCCCCAATCTTTCTGAGATAATTGTTTAACTAATGAGTCACTATACCCCCAGGTCCCTCAGGTTACTGTGCATTGCTTAAGAGAGTCTGTATCTGTTTACAAATGTAATATAAGTTACATAAGTGAAAATAAAATATATTTTGTGTAACAAATCATAAATATAATAACATTTTTCTCCTTCAAGACCAAGGGGAAAACATGAAGTGTGCAGACAGACTATATTATGAATAGAGAATATATTAAATTATGTGACCATATTCCTTCTTTGAACTTCTGTTATTCTAGCCCAGAAGAAGAATAATTTTCTGCCTCCTCTCCACAATATGTTGATGCTTTTTCCTGGTCTTAGAAAACTGAGAGCCAGACATGGTTAGGGGATAAGGGGTTTTTACCTCAATATTTTAATAAGGATCCCTATGGTGCTCCGTTTTGGCTGGTGGGATGTGTCGCAATGCACCCACACAGTAGATGGCATATACAATTTATAGACCTTACAAATTAGTGTATCTAACGAGGACGTGCCAGTGGGAGGCCTGGATGAATGGTGTGATATTCCCTCATCTGAGGAATCCCCCCTGGATGGGCAGAACGTTGGTTTACAGGGATATGTTCCAGAGAGGAGCTCGGTTTCCCAAGACAGCGTAGGGTTTTCTGGCCTCCTGCTACGAGGCCTTTAGGATGTTTGGTGTCCTGCTCTAACAAAACCCTGGGACTGTGCTAAATTAACAGACTTAAGGAATTGCAAGTATGCATGGTAAGAATACTGAGGACACATAGAAGTTATATAAAAGGTATATAAAAGAAAAGCTAAAAAAATTATCTTGGCATCAATAGGGTGTGGTTTTCTTCTTTATTCCACATGGAAAACACACTGGTGAAAATACTAAACTACTTAAATTTAAAGCTAAACCAAATTGAGATTTTTGTGACATAGGAAAATACCAACATTGACATTCATGTTTTAAATTAGGACATACAGTTGAAAACTGAAAATATTCCTAGGAAAAAACAGGCAAAAATATTACAATAATGTTTATTTTAAATAGGATAGGAAAAAATCTAGCTATTTTCACATTAGCCTGAAATGGCTGGTATCTCTCTCTCTCACACACACACACACTCCTACCATATCAGTTTAATATTAAATATTTCTCTAGTTGTTTTCAGACAGCTTTCTGGAATATAAGATAAAGCCTTGATGCCTTTCTTCCTTTTTTTTGTTGGTTTTTGTTGTTGTTAATTGTTGTTGGGTTTTTTATAAATAGTACCTAAAATTTCTCTAAGAAAACTGAAAATATTTATAGAAAACTCAATTTTGTACCCATTAAGGAGAAAAAAAAAAAAAAGACCAAAACCAACCCAAAACTGCAGTACTCGAAAAAATTTCTGCCTTGTGTTCAAATTATAGCAATATTTGTGTTCATTCCACAGATTCTGATCATGGGCATCCCAAAACAAAACAAAGGTTGCCCAGTCTGCCAGATGTACCCAGGACAATAATGACAGCAAATTCATACAGTTCCCATGTGTCAAAATGAGCTCAGGCACATAATCAACAAACAACAAAAACAATTGTGAATGAGAAATTATTCTTGTAAAACAGCTAAATAGTCTCCAAATTTTCCATCCTGGTTCTAATGGACCCTCATATCCTCCTCATGTATTTCCTACACTTAGAAAACATCTTTAGAACAAAACTTAGGAAATAAAAATACATCTTTTTACTGGCTATAGAGGGATGTGTTCCATAGATTAAATCAGGGGATTGAGTTTATGGGACATTTTAATGCTCTCTGCTTTCATTTTAACTAGCTCCCCACAGTTCTTGGCTGACTTTCTTTGTTCTCCACCATGCTGCAAAGGCTAAGGACTTCATATAAAACATTGTACTCTGCAGGAAGGTCAAGAAATTACTCAGTCATGTAACCACTTCTCTTTCTATACTGAATTTGGACTGATTGTTTCTAATCTTTACATAGCCAGAGGTTTGCTGCTCTCTTTCAGAGTTGAAGAGGTATTTACCAGGTATTTTTCCAACTCAAATTGGTGATGAAAGATATCCTCCATTCTGCTTCTCTTATATCATTGGATCGTGGTCACAACAATCCTACTGTAACAGATAAAATAAATTCTGTGGTCCCTGTGTAATCACCTGAGGAAAACCAGTAGTTCAGTAAGCTTTTTTCTTCTTTACTCACCCTCCTTAAAACCATGAAGACACGTTGATAATGCTCCTGTAGGTCTAAAAGGCCTAAAGCCCTTGGAAAATCTTTGCAATGAGAAGGGATAAACTTCACTTCTGAGCTTGTTCACTGCAAGACAAATTAGGGAAGGTCTCATAAATGAGATCTCAGCATCCTGACCCAAGCACAGAGTGAAAATCTGGTGTAGTGCTTGTGTTCAGTTGTCTGTCTGCACATGGAGATGACGCATGACGGTTTTCACAAATGGTGTTCAAAATCACTGATACAGAGAAAGGGTTTCCATCGATTTCAGCAGGCTTTGAACCATGTTCTCAATGGGAAAAGAAAGGAAAGGAAAAAAAATAAATTAACTAGCCTATGCTTAAGACAAGGGCACGGAGAGGTGTTTTCAGACCACTGAAAAACCTACCTGACCTTTATGGATCTTTTGCTTTCTTTCAGGAAATCTTGGCCTTTCTAGCCTAAGTGTCACGGGGTTTTCTTAAGATTTAAATACCTAAGGAGTGTTGAAATGGGATCTAATCTCATAAATCACCCAGGCAGCTCTGCAAACGTTCACATCTTGTTCCTTTCACTGAGGTGAGGTTGGAGCCTGGTTAGACAACTCCAGAGTTCTGCATCCCACAGTGCTCTGTCAGCACCTGCCCATCAGGGCCCTCTGCTTCAAAGCTGAATTCCCTGGGGATAATTTTACCTGTTGAGCTCCACACCATTTCCTGATTTCTCAGCCTAGGCCCCTGCCTTCTGTTTCTGCTTGGGTTTTGAAACCTAATTTGCTGTGTAGCACAAGCCTCATTGACTGTAGTAGCACAAGCCTGGTATTTAAGTAAATTAGTTGATAATTACTTCTAATGTGCAGCAAAGTATTTATAGGAAATTTGGATTGTTTTCTTTATTCTTGCTAAAATACTATGCAAGGAATCTAGATGGCATTTATTTTAATTAGGAGGATATTATTCAGAACTAATAAAATACATCAATAATAACATTTTTTCTGTTGTTAATAAAATACGTGTACTTTTGCATTTGTTCTTTTTCCTTTAAAATGTGCTCTTAAGCTGCAGTCAAATAAGTGCCACCTATATGATTAATAACCAAGTATGTTAATTTTATTTAATTTCACCATTTTTGGACAGAATAGTCAGCTCTCTTATTCAGAAAAATGAGCTAATTTAAAAAGCAAGAAGCAATTTCAGACAAGTGCTTTCACAAGATGATTTCCCCAACTTGTGCATGCCCTGTTTCCAATGACTTAACAACCACATTAACTTTTTGATGGCTCCATTGCATTGCTGGACAGGCTGATGGAGTGATACAGAGATGTTGTTCATCCAAATTATAATCCAGCAAAGCAGTTTAGTGTCTGAACACTTTAAACATATCTGTACTTCACTAAAATCCACTCATCTACTCACAGGTTCACCTCTCTGTGTGCTTTGTTGGACAGAAGCCACAATTACCAATCTGCTGAAGTGGAGCTTAGTAAAATATATTGAGAGGAACCGTCTCTGGGAATAAAAATAACACTTAGGGAATGTGTTAACCATAAAATTACTAGAATTTAATTTTCTCTATCATTATAGAAAAAGGCATTAAAAAAATCTTTCCACATTGCTCTGTGTAGTAATTCTGAGCTGACTCTGGAGACTCAATGCATAACTCACCCCCATGGCCTCCCAGTGATGCCTGTTCTGCCTTTTGGTCTTTCTTCATTCTAACACAATTCTCTCTGTCTGAACAGAACTCTAGATCCACAATGTAGTGGAGTCTTCTTCTGAGACCTCTTGAAAGGTCTGTTGCTATTCACTCTCTCAGAAGTGCACAAACATTGATGTTTTCATTCATGGGAGTCACCTGGGAGATGCCACAGATTTTTTGCTTGCTTTCC
This sequence comes from Prinia subflava, assembly GCF_021018805.1. Classification (NCBI taxonomy): domain Eukaryota; kingdom Metazoa; phylum Chordata; class Aves; order Passeriformes; family Cisticolidae; genus Prinia; species Prinia subflava. The sequence goes on along the minus strand of NC_086257.1, from coordinate 7,898,828 downwards.
TTGAGGAGGGACATGGTAAACCAGCATCTGCTGGTGCCTTATGGGCTTTTTAATGCAGTATCTCTTCTTTTCCCTAATTTTACAGAAGCTTCCTTACTCCTGGTGATATCCCATAGCTACCATGCATAGGAGGACATTGGAACAAAGAGCAGTCCTAGGAGCAGCCACCCAACACTCTACCACTTCAACAGGAACTGAGGAGAAGGGAGGAGCTCTGTGAATTGTGAACATTTTATTGGTTTGGAAAGTGCTTATTCAAAACTGTTATAATTTGGGTAAAATTCCAACATGCTGGCTGAGATTAATTTTATGTATTTTTAAGTAATCTGATGATTCCATACTTGGTATGCACTGAACATGTACTATGTTTTTCTTTTCCTGTGGTTCTGTTCCTCTCTGAGCTGGCTTGTAACTTAAACAAACCTCTTGTATTTCACACAAGTATGCAGTAATATAAGTATGTGGGTCAAGCAACTTTAAAATAAATGGGAAAAGAGAAATTATTTTCATTACATAGGAGTTGGAAATGGTGGAGTCTTCAGTTGTGTTCCTTTAGTGGACAAAAAGGACAGATTGAAATCTATACTGAAGGATGTATTAAATATCGGATTTATATCAGAGAGGATGGGAGTAGCAGAGCAGCACTCATGATATTATCGTTATTCTCCAGCACACAAACTGTAATGAAATTATTTTGTTTAATAGAACTTAGGTTAAGGCACAGATTTTAAACTAGGCCATTACATCCTCCAGCCAACTGCACCTGTTCTTGGGAAACCATCATAATGACTCCAAGACTGATAGGACCATTGTACTAGATTTTTGAATGAATTTCTACCTCAATTTCTCTTTGTTTTAGGTGGCTGGGTAAGTATTAGAAATCTACTGAGCTAGCAAGACTCAGAAATAAGCATGTACTTTGTTCTGTCAGGATCAGACAGCTGCCTCTGGAGTCAGTGCTTTGTCTCTCATCTGTGGATGTTCATTCCCACTGAGCACGTTCCCTGGAGCTGGAGTGACTCCAGATAAAGAGCTGGTCCCCTTTTGAGTCTGGGCAAGGGGAGGGAGCTGTGCTCGTTCAGGAGCTGCTGCTGCAGCCTCCTGCAGCAGTCAGGGAGGTGCTGACCCAGCCTCAAGTGTGACCCTGAGGCTGTGGCTCCTCTCCTGCACGCTTGGGCAGCCTGAGCCTCTGCAGCCCTGACTGCAGAGCCAAACCAGGCTCTGCTCCACACAGCCACAAAAGGTGCAGCACCTCAAGAAGATGTTATTTACAGACAGCACAAATATGTAGAATAAAAGGGCCTCCAATGAACTGCAATCAGCTTCTTTTCCCTACTTGTACTGGCTTTATAATAAAATTGTCAGGTTTACAGATAAATTTTTTCCTTTGTAGAGAAGCCTGGAAAATTCTGTTAGCAGAAGAGTGACCTCCCTTAGAGTTTATGAGACTGAAAAACCTTACATAAACTATACTTCACTCCACAATAGCTCATTATATTTCCATTTTATTTAATTTTAAGCAGTGTGGTTTATAATCAATGAAGTTCCTTCGCTGAAGAGAAGGAGGTTTTAGCTTCAGAACAAATACACAGCATTTTTTCATTTCCTTAATCTTATGCTGTAGGTGGTCAGTTCCAACTGCTGCATTTGGCACTGGAAATTTGTCTAGTTTAAAGCCAAGTAAAACAGGCAGAGAATAGCTAAATTGAAAAATTGAATTTAATATGTTAAGTATTATGCTGCAGTTTACATAATATCAATGTTCCCTAGAGTTATATATTATTGTTGTAACGTTCTTTGACACAGATTGTTATGAACCAGAAGTGATTCAAGGGCAGGTAGAAACATTAGGTTTGCTCGTGGGGAAAAAAATATTGAAAGGTGGTATAAAATTAATGTGGCTGAGGAAGATGCTGCTACAGAGTGATGCAGTGACAGAAGCTCCACGTGGCTGGGCTGAATTGTGGCTGCTGGGGCCATAACTCAATATTTAAGACAATAATGTGAATATTCCAGGAGGCTCCCTGCTCTTTCTTTACTAATGACAAAGAAAACTCCTTAATGTTGGAGGGGAGAGAGAGAAGTATTTAGATAAGGGCCATCATTTTTAATGTTGTCTCTTCTCAGGAATTTGAGAATGCAATGACAGAGCCGTGCTCAGGAGCATCCAGTCCAACACACAGCTCAGGGGTGATGTCCCAATGCAGGAGCAATATAACCACGGTGCCTCCAGGAGCTGAGGACCCAGCTGAGAACCTTCCACCTCCTTGATCTCTCTTTAGCTGCCTTTTACATCAGTCTTTTCATGGACAAGATGTTTGGTTTGTGTACTCTAGCAGGCGAGCTCTCACTGACCAATTCTCATCAAAAAATGTGAATTTTGAAACTGGTTTTTTGTTCTACTTTGTTGTTTAACAGTGAGCCTACGTTTAAAGCATTAGTGTCCATCTAGGGAAACGCCCTTTTTTCAGGAAAAAGCTCAGAACTGTCCCAATTCATTGCAAAAGTCACAGCCTTGAGGGAATTTTCTCCCCTTGAGCCTAGGCAGCAATTAGTCTGACATAGGTTTAATGGGGAAATGCAAAGTTGTCCCTGGGCCCACTTTTAAGGAGAGTTTTGTGTGGTTCATTCCTGGTGTCTGGATGTCTGCCTTACAGAACACAGTCACAAACTGTTTAGAAAATTCATAAACTGGAGGAAAGCAGAAGATGAATGAAAATGAGCAAATTTATCCAAATTTATCATGACTAACAAATGTTACTTTTAACTCCGAATTTATGCCACCAGAACTGTAGCATAATAGTCCATATGTATGGTATCTACTTGTCAAATATCAATTTCCTTTCAGACTAAGGGTCTGAGCCCACTTTGAGTTCAAAGACAAGTTCAAGGAGCATTTGGACAAAGCTCCCAGGCACGTGGGAATTCCTGGAGTGTCCTGCACAGGAGTTGGACTTGGTGATCCTGATGGGTTCCTTCCAACTCATCATGTTCTGAGAGTCTAGAAAAAATCTCACCATGAGAATTCAGTGAGAGGAAAAAACTGGGCCTAAATTTGCTATTTCTCCAGAACCATTAAAATGTTAAATGCTATAGAGCTTTTATATTTTTGACATCTAAGCAGAATAAGTAGAGGAGCAAATAATTTTTTCAGTTCACTTAGAAAAATGCTTGTCTTTTTAATATCTGAAAATGACAGCTTTGCAGTTCTATTCTCATTTTATCCATCACTTCTAATTGCAGAGTAGAGTGCCACCTTCTCAACTGCCTGTAACTTCTGTGGCCATTTATGCCACTGTAAAAAGTATAAAAAAGACACTCCTCAATGTTATTTAATCCTTAAACTGGCTACATTGAATTCTTGCCTTTTGAAAACTGGTATTTATTTTACTCTATCTGTGACTGCTATATTTTCTAATGGATATAGTTACAGGGAAGAGGAAAATTATGGTGCTAGGTAAGAATAAAAAAATGTGAAAATTCATCATGATTTGTTTTTCAGTACTCCCCATGCTGAACAAATAGTGTTGTCCACATTCAGTAAAATTCTAACAAGAAGTCTGCATTGGAGTCTGGGAAAATGATAATCCTCAAGAGCAACTTATATCTCCAGAAATCAGAAGACTCTTGAAATAGAAGCACCAGCTAGTACATGCAGAGCAGTGTTTATCTGGGCTCTGTCCCCTGCCCAAAATCAAATTACTTTGGAATTAAAGCTTGAAAAATGATAAGTTGCAATGTTTAGGGAAAAAAAAAACCACTACAGTACAGGTCAATGAAAGAAATAATGAAAATTCAGAAAGATATTCAGAATACTTTTACTGCACCAAATTCCCATTAGCTGGTTGATCATATATAAATATTTATGACAGAAATTATACAGATGTGTAACACAGGGGTGGAGCTGGAGAGAAGGGTGACCAGATTTATGTGTGTGACAGGACAGGCTTGTTCCTGCTATTCTGGCTGTGCACCTTTCCAAAAGAGAAAATCTTTCCTTCCCTCTTGTTGGTGGCAGGAATTGAATGTAGTGAGAGCTGCCCCTGGCCCACCCAGGATTTCCTTTCATGCAGAGCTGGACAGGCTGGGGCAGGGTTTGGAAGGGTAATTACAGAGGGTGCTCTGAGTTCCTCACCATGGAAGGCCATGGAGAAGCTGGGACAAGAGAAGGAGCAGGCAAGAGGAAGTAGAGATACTCCAGCTCATAAATTCAGCACATTTGTGTACCAAAGTGGGCATGGAAGAAGAAATAAAACACTATTTCATTAAAATTAATATTTGAAATTTATTTACATAATTATCAGTATCATTACTATTAATTAATGAATACATTTATTCCCTTTGCAGTCACATTTCTAGTGCTCTTACAGTAAATTAATTCTCCACCTTTTGTGGGTTTGATCACAAAGAACATTGATTATTTGGAATGACTGTTCCTGTTTTCAAGGCTGACCATGTAAGTTTGAAATTGCTCAACCACTCTGTTATCAAAAATGGATTGGTGTCATTCTTTGTTTCATTTTATGTGCTTCAAATCAGGGTTTTCTGGATCAGATTTAGGTGTATATTTTCTTGCTTCTGTTTCTTGAAAATTGAGCTCTTATTGAGCTCACCATCAACCAAAACTGCCACGTCCCCTCCTTCAGGGCTGCATTCCAGCCCCTCTCCCCCAGTTCATAAGCACATCCAGGATTTCACCACCCCAGGTGCAGAATCCAGCATAACTGTTCTCAGTAGAAATTGCTTTCCACAGAAATAAGCAAACAGTTACATCAAATATATATCTTCATCATTTTACACCAAATAAATTATGGTGAAAGCATCTTCCCAAGCTGTAGGATAAAAGAGAATGAAACTTACTGTGAGAATTTTGTATCAGTTTCCTGCAAGCTGACCACCCCTGTCAGCTGCTGCCCCCAGATATTTGTTGATGAACTGATGTTGTCTCACTGTTATCCTGACAGTCGTAATTTCTTTCTTCCAGGATAAACTACATCTTTTTTTGTTCAGCTGTTCTAAAAAATATGTAAAGGAAAGATATTTTTCTGAGTTAGTCAATGGATATGCCATGATAATGTGTTTAAAATTCACTGTATGTCATTTTGTTGATGTCAGTATTAGGAGATACTCTATAAGTTAAATTGTATTGTATTGTAAATCTGTCCAGTAGATCAATACATATTATGAAGTACCAAACTAATTTATTTCACCTTCCTCTTAAATAAAAACCTAAGTGGTCTGAGACTGGATTATTTATTTGAAATAATTTTTAAAGAGAGAACTTCTTTTTGGAGGAAATAAAGAAATGAAAAAGGAATCAAGAAAGACAAGACAGAGATATCTGAAAGATTACCAATAATTTGCTCTTTCTCTAACCTTATGAGATGATAATTTTACAGTAGCAGAAGTATGTGGGGAGAGAAGGGAGGTGGATCCTGTGGCACTTTGTCCAGATGTTCTTTGTCAGGTTCTAGATCTCCCCATGTGTTGGTGCTGAGACACTGCTGACAGCCCAGGCCAGGAGCTGAGGCCATCTTGGAAGGGTGGCAATGCTTTGTGCTGCCAGGACCTGTCTGCATTTCTGCACTTGCTCACCCATCCTGAAATGCAGAGAGGCCAACTCACCCAGCTGCCAGCCCTGTGCTCACAGCAGTGCCTGCAAGGTGCTACAACTGATTCCTCAGCTGCTTAAAAAAGATATGAATTCAACATTTGGTAAATTAACCAAGTAGTATGAGTTACGTCTTTTTATGCCTTCTTAGGTCTGAGAGAATTCACTAAGACCAAGAAACTCTAAACACTTTGTACCAAAACTTGATGTCCTGTTGACTCCAAGGTGGGGGCTGGGGTCTCTTCTGGTGGAATGCACGTGAGCTCTTTTTGCTGGTTAAATGTAGAATGCATTTGTCAGCTCAGCCCAGGCACACTGACAATTCCATAGTCAAAGAGCTGCCTGCAACCTTCTGACTACCACAGGTACGGCCTCCTGTGCTGCTGGCACAGTCACCCAGATTCACCAGATTTACCAAATATTTATAAACATGTGAACTATAGTCACTGTATTAGACCGAGAGCTGCTGCTGGATTGGGTCTCAGATTGGCATGCTGCTGCTGCAGCTTGCTGAAATGAAAAAAATATGTTTGGGAGCTCTCTTTTTAAACATTTTCAGACCTCTCAGATTGGGTGCTTGCCCCAGAAGTCATTTGAAATTATCAAAACCATTTGCAATTTTGCTGTACTTTGGCAGCACTGTGATAAACCTATGATTCTTGCTAAGTCATAGGATGCAATGTTTATTCTGAGATGTTTTGCACTTTCCATTTCAGAAAATCAGATCATTGTTTGCTGGCATTTGAGCTGAACATGGGGTACTAATTTATGTCAGGAAAGTCCTGATTGGTTATTAAATGAGAGGGCATCTGGATGGTTCTTACTTATATATACACACATTCAAAGCAAAGTGCATTTTTAAAAAAATCACATTTAATTTTTTGCCTGGAGTTGCAAACGGACAGGAAATTGGTTGGAGCTTTCACAGTCCTTCCTTAAGTGCACAAGCAACAGCAAATCAATTGTGAAAAGTCAAGTATTCAGGTTACTGTATCCTGTTCTTTCAGCTTATTTCTATTTCCATGGTTATGAGCTAGGAATTATCTTTCCCTGTTCCTTCTCTTACACATCTATGTTGTTTCTCCAGGCTGTGCTTAATCTGTTATTTTTCTGCTGAAACATCTATGCTCACACCTGTCATACTCTGTCATATCTCCCTTCTTTCTTTGCTGCAAGATCTCCATCTCTGGTTTCCCTAAATTTCAAAGAAGTCCTCTATCCCAATCATTTAATTAAACCTGTATTTAAAATATATCCCTCAGCAATTTTGGCTTGATCAGCTTGACCACTGTGAACCATCAATTACTCTTGTTTTATCGAGCCAGGTTCAGGCTCCCAACCTTTATCTTAAGATATCTTAATTCTTTCATTCTGCAGCATGTCTGTTTCAGAGTCCCAGACTGAGATTTACTAAAAGTTCTTGTGCATTTTTAGATGAAAGAATGCATCTGAGTGAATATTCAAAAGCAGCAACTGCCTAATTCCCACTGGGAGCCACAGCCATCCCTCCTCCTTGTCAGGATGGTCCAGGCTCCTTCCACACCCTCAGCCTGGGCTCTCTTTTCCTCCTGACAGGAGCCAACTCCTTCCCCCTTTGCCCTGAACAAAATTCAGTGCCATCCAGCCTGAGGGGAAGTCTGCAGCAATTTGGAGCACTGCTCCACCAAACAGTCTCTTCCATTGAAAACACAAAGTTTTTTAGGTTTTTCCAGTTAACCACAGCACACCTGAGGAGGTGTAAATGATGAGCAGGTTAAAACCCAGAGACTGCTACAATCTGATAATGGCAATTCCAACAAAGACATAGGGCTAAGTGGGGGAGCCTCTTATTTTTTGTGCTTTCCTTTGAAAATCTTTTGTGTCAACCTGAAGTTGATAAGTGAAAAGTGCACCAAAACTTTTGGCAAAAATGGGACTTTGGCCAAATATTCATGTTTGGCTCAAAAAATTCAGGTTTTCCATCTTTTACTCTCATCTTCCAGGAAGGCTATTCTGGAGTTTAGAAATAATCCTGTGAAACTTCATCAAAGTTAATATTGTTGCCAAAATGTTCCAGTTATGGCACGATTTCAGTTGGAGCAGGAAATGTTTCATTGAAAATAATTCTGACTAATTCCCTAAATGCCATTACATTCATGAAGTACATGTGAGTAACAGTAGCTGAATTAGGTATCTGTTTGCATACACCAAATCATCTGAAATATAATGAAGGCAAATAGAGCTTAAGGATTGGCTGAGTAACAGTGTCACAAAATTTACCAACCACTGGTCTTCAACTTGATGCTCATTATAACACATCTGTGAAAAAAAACTAATTGAAACATCAGGAAATGGTCAGAAGTCAAATGACAAACACTAGCAAACAAAAAAAATAGGAAGCATTTTAATTAACTCAGAATAATGCAATAATTAGTGTGACTGGTAAATGAAATTGTTCTCCAAGTCCTAACATTTTTTTTTTTATTTTAACCCATTATTGAAGGGGTTATTTATCAAATTAACTAATTTTCTGTTTATAGAAATATCAACTTTTAAGTAACACATGAAGACCTAAAACTAGTTTAAGAGTTTTAAGGGTTTAGGTCACCAGCATCCTGTAATCAGGAACAGTTTCAATTAACATAATTACAAAATATTTGAGGTAAAAATATATATAATCTTTCTGAGGGTTTTGTACTTATCCAATTTTTCTGCTAGCTCATGTAAAAGTAGTCAAGTCTTCTCAGTCTTTGTCTGGCCATGTGAAGAAATAATGGATGTTTTCCAGACAGTTAACAAAATAAAATTTATTCATTTTAAATGTGACTAAAATGGCTAATCTACAGTAAATTCTAATGCATTTTAACTAGTTCACTGCAAAAATTGGTTTAGACTTAGTTAATCTTAGTTAATCTTAAGATGTAAGTAATCTTGTTTCTTACATGAAAGAGATTCTGATCTCAAAAAGGTTTGGATTGGGAACATCCCATTTTGCTTCTCCCAGTAAGGACCTCAGGATGAGTCAGACGTACACCAGTGAAAGCAGCCAGTACAGGGGGTCCAAGGAAATGGAGAATTTTGTTCCTGCTCAAGGTCCTGGGCCAAGAGCCAGTGACCCAGGACCATATCCAGAGGATTTGTGAGTGTCCCTGGAATGGAGGCTCCACAGCCTCCATGGGAAGCCTGTGCTGGCAACCCTTGGACACTCTCATGGTTAAAAAGAGGTTCTAGCTGAATCCTCTTCTGTTTTAGCTTTTGTCCATTTCTTTCCCCATCCCTGGGCATCATCTTCAGACAGTTGTAAAAGATTCCCCCCAACCCTTTTCTCCTGTAGACCACACAGTCCCAGCTCTGTCAGCATTTCCTCACAGGAGAGACGCCCCTGTCCCTTCCTCATCTTTGTGGTCCCTCATCCAAACCTCTCCAGTGTCCACACCCCTCTTGCTGTGGGGAGCTCAGCACTGCACACACACGGTCAGGTGTGGTGTGGTGTTGAGTAGCACTTATGCTCTTTTTAGAATTTGCCAAAACATTTGAGGTCTGAAGTACAGTTTAGAAAGTCACTGTAGGCTACAGAAACCTATATCAGATACATCAGTAAAGGAAAGATATAAAAGAGGTGTTCAAGAGTTTGCACTTGACTTAATTTTTACCACTACACGTGTACCTTTATAAATATTGAAAAAATCAAGTCACTTTTATGCCACTCAACTACTTAACTATGAGCACTCAACAGTTTCAGCTTGGATAGTTATCCAAAATAGATGAATTACCCTCTTGGTTATGCAAAATAGGCTCAGGTTATACAAAATAGGGGCAAAGGTCTCAGAAAAACATTTTCTTTAGTAAGCACTAGGATTTTTACTTCTGGCTCAGGTGAGAAAAAAAAAGTGAATGAAACAAATGAAACACTTTAAAACAAATGTGAAGGGTTTGTTTAACAACACAGAATTTCTGTTTGGGTTTCACTTTTGGTGAAACACTGGACTGACTGATTTTCATTGCCCTGGCATACACAAACTATACACATAAATATACCAAACCTCAGATGTACACACAACCTGTCTGCCAGCACTGAGATCTTAACAGACCTGCCAAGTCCTAAGCAATTTGCATAAAACCTGAGGAACCCTGCATGACTTTCCCTTGCTTCTGATGCCTTCAGCTCACACTGCTGGCAAGACACTGCCTTCCTCCTGCTCCAGGACCGTGCTGGGCACAGCTCCCCACATCAGCTGTGGAGAGCTGGTTCTGTGGCTGCAGCCAGCTGCTGAGCTCTGGTGACACTGGGATCCTCCTGTGCTGGGTGAAAGGGGCACAGAGACAGAGATCTGTGTCTCTGACACCACAGCTCCTGTGCCTCAGATGCTGCACACACAGCCTGCAAGAACTCTGCAGAATCAAGGTCTGTAGAGAGGTAATGGTTGGCTAGAAATATTGAAAAACTTTCTGGACTATATTGTAAAGTATACCATAACCCTCTGTCCCTCCATCAGTCTAACTCAATCATGTGCTATTTCAGTTCAGATCTGACTGGAACCAGGGCTCACATCATTTTGTAGAACACAGTCTGTGGCTGATGTAAACGGTGTCATGATTAACAGAGAAAAAAGACCAGCCAAAGCCTTCAGAAATGTGGCATAAACAAAAGAGAATGTTTGTCCTTTTGACCATGGCTGGTATGGTTTCCATTCCAGCAGTATTTTTGATACATTAGGAATTTGCCATTCTGTGTTGCATGGTGAGTGAGCCAGTGTGTTTGTCCTGGGGCACTTACATGGAGCCCTCAATATCAGTGGAACTGCAGTAGGAGCAGGGCTTGGCTCATTCCACGTTTAGGTCTCTGCTTTGGGGCTGTCAGAGTGTAAAGTGTAGCTAAAAAAGAATGGTAAGTTTTAATTTCTCTTTTCCATTCGTTTTGCATAAGCTTACGAGAATCAAGGTGAATCAGGTCCTTTGTGCAATTTATAACTTATATGATCTCCATGACCTTTCATGTAGGAACTTAGGTCAGCTGAAAACTTATTAGTGCAATTCCTGTTGACACGTGGTAAAATTCCAGTTGCCAAGCTGAAAAACCATAATTTTATTATTTATAAGCCGTTACTGTATTGCCAGAGGTTTATCTATTAGTGAAAGTGCAGATACATGTGAGTATATAATAAACTGAAAATAAGCTACCTACCCCATCATTTTCAAAACAACTAATCAAGCAGTACATGGAAAATAAATGTAAATAAAATATTGATTAAGAACTAAAAGGATTCTAATTATATTACTTCCAGAAATAATTTAATTTAACCTGAACAGACAACTAGGAGCAGATACTTTTTCTTAGCATTTCTTAAATTGCTAATTAAAATTTCCACGAGGATATTCAAGTTTAGCGCCTGGATTTTAAAAATAAGCAATGTTTGCTTCATTTCATTATGAATTTATCAAGGTTTACGTAGTGCCAGAATGTAATATTGCATGTACATTCTTTTAAAAATAATCAGATAACATGGATGCTGTACATAATACACTGTTGGTATAAAGTAGTTTTTAATAAAGAAAATTTGAATATTGGAATGTGAGTCTGGTTCCATCTATTATGTGTTCTCATATAGATTTAAATCTACATTGTTTATGGAATTGTTGGGAGATAACTGTGTTTTGGTAGGAGAAAAACTCCTTTAGTGAAAGAGCACCCTTTGTGTGCCCATCCCACTGAATGGCAACTTTACTGTTTATTGGAAGAGTGATGTTCTTTCTTTATTCTCTGCCATAAAGACTTGATCCAAAGCTCAGGGAAGTCAGTGAGAATTTCTCATCTCTCTACAGTCTTGTATAGAGTTTGACTTTCAGTGTTGTTTCCTGCTTTAAACCACAATTTTTATTAGACTTCTGATTATTTGCATACACTGCCAAATGGAATGGGACTGAACAATAAAGATGCACAATATTTCAAAGATTCCTCTGAAAAAAGTTCACTGCTTGAAATTCTTCTTTATACTATTGAATTAAACTTCTCTCACCTTCTGTGTATGCAGAGGGGAAGAAAACTATCAAATGAGAGCAGAAAGGATGCTGTTGAGCTTCCTGTCCAACCCCTCAAGAGAAAATAGGAGAAGAATAAACCTCCAGTGGTATCTGCTAACACAGATTTAAGAGCAATAGCAGGGTGTCCTCTTTATGCTAAAGCTGGGGAGGGGAAAAGCTGCAGAACTGCCCTGAAAAAAAAATCTGTGGCACAGAGAACTTGTGCAGCCCTGGCCAATGCTTCCACTGGCTGTTATCACCAGGCAGTCACAGAGCCCCTGACACACCATTTATAGGTGTTTTGAAACTGTTTCCACAAAAATTGCACAATCTCTGTGTATGCTGCAAGGGTCAGTTTCCCTATGCAGTTCCTGCAAATTCTGAAAGTGTTTCAAGCCACTTTTCAAACAGCCTGACAAGCAGATTTGGGGGTAACTTAAAGTAGAAAATTCCCAGAAATAGCCAGAAATCCTGTCAGAGCCCCCCGTAACTTGCAGCACAGTTCTGTGTATTGTTGGATACAAAGCAAAGGAACACTGTGGGTCCTGCAGTCTGTGAAAAGCTTTGCTCTGGCTCACTTCCCTCAGCACCAGGAGCAGACATCTGAGGTAAGCAGGCTTCACAGCAGGGCTGCTTTTGCAACCCACAGAACCTCCACACACAGGACCTGCCAGAGCAAGCCTTGGAAACAAAGCCCCTTTGCCCTGTGTGGGCACCGAGGGTGCAGATGTGCTGGGGCAGGGTCTGGGGGCCATCTCCTCAGCTGCCCTGCCTGCTCCTGAGTGCTTCCCTCACACCTTGAAGTGGCTCTGCTCAGATCCTCTGTGTACAAGCAGAAAGCCCTCTCAGGATGAAAGGCAACAGGAAACTGAAGATGGCAGTGGTAATCCTGACGCTGGGACAAACAAGGAGATGCAGGAGTCATTCCAGCTGGTTACACCTCCCTGGGAAAGGCATGTCCATGCTTTTGCACAGCATCCAAGGGCTGTGGGGCAGGCAGAGCTCACTGGCTGTTGCTGTGTACCCAGGGCACAGCAGGCTGTGACACCAGCAAGGAGAAAACCATGGGAGCATGAGGTGTCAGCTAAAGGGAGTGTTTGAACTGCTCTGTGCCCCTTGATGGATGGAGAGGCAGAGCTGATGTTTACAAATGTAAGTTATGTATCTGCTGTTTTCATTTCTTGGCCCTGTCTGTAAAGCCATCCTCTCCCCGTCCAGGACAGAGGAGGAATCACAGACAGGGAGCTGCACTGGCCTTGCTTTGCTGGGCCTCAGTTAGCCCACTCTATTAGCCTTTGCCTGCCTCCTCCATCCCAGCTTTAAATACATAAAACCAGGATTCATAATAATATCTATTTCTCATGCTTCATTATTTGGAGTTTCATTAAGAAAAATTTTATTCCTGCAAGCCGTATCCGTTAATGCAAAATGAATATTGCTGTAAACTGATCTTAGCCTAATTCAGTATCTTGCTTTCAATTGAAAACAGCCAGTTGGGCACTTAAATGTTTCCTTTGGTCTGAACAACAGTGGTATAGTTTCCACTCTAACATTACAAGTTACTTGGTCATTTGCAACTTTCCCCCCTCAAATATTTCACCTTCTCCACTATAAGAATAGGAAAATTATGCTCTGTCAGGTGTTGTGAGGATGAATAAATCTGAAATGTGAGATGTTTGGATCCTACAGTTAGCCAGTCCACATGAGTAGGTCAGACAGATGGTGACTGCCATAAATGAAGACTGTAGTCCTTCAAGGAGTGCTCAGCAGTAAAGGATAAAATGCCATTCTCTTTTTGCCCTTTGAACCTGATCAACTGCAGCATGAAGAACATTCAGAGGAGTTTGAAACATATATTCTTTACTCAAACAAAAGAACTTCAAACGTGACTGTCATACCCCTAGGGACAACTTACAGCTAATACAGTCACACAGTTAAATTTGTATCTGTCTGAATGAAAAATAAAAGTGATCTAAATATTGGTATATTTTACTCTAAAGCAAGTGTATTTGAGATCAAAAATGTGCTTCCAAGGGACTACAAAATAAACCCCCCACAGTTTTATCAGAGCTCAAAGTTCATAAAACATAATTTATAAAAATATTCCAATGTATTTATCAGCCTATTTCATTTGTTTTTCAGCTTTGAAGAAAGCTTATTTCTTATTTAGTTCCTGATTCTGTACCTCCATTAAGAGAGGATTAAGAATATGTATGTTTGCAATTTCCTTTGAAATCTGCACAGGGAGCAGGAGTGAACCCTAAATCCAGATAAATCACTGCAGAGGCTCAGTGGCTGACAAGTATGTCTTGCCTGAATGTGCCCAGTTGCTTGCACATGTGTCTGCTCATTCCTGTGCTTGACAAGGAATCACCTTAACAGCACAGAGACAACAGCCTTTAAACTGTGACCCAGATGTGGGCTTTCCACAGAGGCATTTCATTCCAAGAGCTTCTTTTAAGGTGAAGAGAGCATGGCTGCTAAAAGAAAAAAGAGGAAAAATTATGTGGACGACATCAGTGGGGGAACATATATCCTACATTTCCTGACATTTGTCATAAGGTTTCAGTCCTTTACTGTGAGTTGGGTGAATTCCACAAAGAAAGTTGGGTGAATCCTACAGGACAGACCTTTTTGTTAAAACCATGTTTCTCCACCATATCTGCTGTTTGGCTGGTTTATCTCTAAAAGTAGATTCATGACAGATTTAGCTTTGTCAAAGTAACAAAAGCGAATTAGACTCACGAGGGGAAGCACAGACACCCAGGTGAGGGTTTTATGCAAACCTCCCCTTTTCCTGTGCCACATGTGCTCTATGATTCCTCTTTTCAGCTCAGCCACACTGCTGGGTGGGTTAAGCACAGGAGGAGACATTGCTACCCAGCAGCCACCTAGACAAAGCTACCCCTCTTTCATTCCCAATTCAGAGCCAAGGAGGCAGGATGTGCCCAGCCTCCAAATTCTTTTGACTGGGACTGGGAGGAGTACAATTGCCAAGTGTGTGCCTAGAAATACCAGCAGCAGGTGTTTGCCAATCCTTTGTAGCAAGTCTTGAGAAAATTCTCCTGTTTCCTGCTGCACGGGTAGGTGATAGGTCAGAACCACGAGCAAGGTGTTTGCATCCTGTTCCACGGAACAGAGCAAAGAACCATGCAGGAATACCAATTTGTATATTCATTCATTAATTATGTCACCTAGTGAGTGAGCTGACTAGGTTGAATATAGAGAAAATATTAATCACACTTTCTCTATTAGCATGAGGTTGAGCTTGCCTTTTTTCATGGAGCCCTTGAGAGTGAGAGGTGGGAGGAGATGATTTTATGGTGTCGTGGCATCGTCTGCAAGCTGGAATGATACTGGGTTGAGGGAGTGGTTGTGGGAGAGTCACTGGCAACTTGTGATGGTAAATATTTAGCCTAGCACACCCCTGCAGTGTCTGCAAAATCCTGAGGATGGGATCTGTGAGGAGATGACCTTGATTTTAACTAAAATTACACTAGTTGGAAGAGATGCAGTGAGATGGGCAGGGAGGATACAGATGTCAGCAGGCCCTCTTGCCTGGAGCAATAATTGCTGAGGGCTTTGGAGACCAGAAAGATGCTGAAGATGCTGGACTGAAGAGCTCAGTGGGTTCAAGGGTGATACCAGGGTGTGGTAACAAAGGAAAGTACCAGGGCACGATATTGGTCTTGATGGTGCTGGGACGATACTGGGGAGAGGGGTGGGGAAGAAAGGCAGACAGGTCCCAGGGAGATGGGAATGCAGGCAGGTGAAACCTGGTGTAACCCACGTGGCTGCTGATGTTCTCTCTCTCACAGCACAGCAGTCATGATGAAATGATCTCTGGGTCTGACAAAAATGGGTGAAAGGAGCACAGCCCTTGCACTTGTGTTGATGCTGTCACAGGGCAGACAGGAGGAAGACTGGACCAAGTCTGCTGCTCCTTCCAAGTAAAGAAGGTTCCAAATTCAGGATGGAATGTGGATGACCAGTCTGCAGCCATAATTTAGCTGAAATATTCTTTCACATTTACTTTGGTGTCCCAGTAGTCCCTAGAATTAATGTGCCCTCGAAGCACATTGCCTAAGGTGTTTGTCCTCCAGTGCCTTGGGAGTGTGATTAATATTTACTACTAGGTCTTGGCAGGTCTTTGTAGGTTAGTTGTTAGATTAGTAGGTTATTTTGTAGATTAGTAGGTAGACATTACTTATTAGTAGATAATTATGTTGGTTAATAATAATGTATAATTATGGTTACTTATTGAAAACCAGACTAATGTTTTCTAATTGCTTAATGTAACAGAAGCTATGTTAGGCCTGTTTCTTAAGATGATGTCAAACTTCAATACCTGAAGTCTCAAAAAAATGCTCATGAATTAGCAGGTTATCAGAAAAATGTTTGAAAAAATATACAGAGCCTAATCTCAAAAAGGTTATGGATCACAGAAAAGCAGAATTTATTCAGATACTATTTCTGAATCCAAAACCCACTGACATTCCTTGAATAAATTATTCATAAATTGTCCACCTGCTCCTGGCAGGATAGATTTGGTCATACTTTTTCAATAAAACTGTTTGTGCTTTCCCTTCTGCTGCTGAATTTCAACTGGCATTATGGCATGTTCTGAGATTTTCATTTTTGTGCAGCAACTTGAGGTCTGATTTCCACCCATGGAGTTAGAGGGGTGAGGGGCAGAGGGATTTCTCAAGCAAGAATTCTGCCTGGGTGAGCAGAGTCAAACTCATGTCTGCCAGTGCCCTTATGCTCTGTGCTGCACTCCTGCAGCAACTACAAACCCTTCAAATGTTTCTGTCGTTATTTATTTCTCTTGTGTCTTCCTCAAGCTGGAAGATTCATAGCTAAACAGAAAAACTCCTTGCATGTGAGCTAAAGAGAGTGAAATATGATCTTCAAATGTATGAAGGCCAACCTAGATCCTTTGTTACTGAGACCTGTTTTTCTTCTATATGACATCTAAAAGAATACCCTTCCTTCTTCTTTTCTTCAATTATTTTGGCTTTTGACTGGACTGTTTATTACCTTACAGTATGTACAGTTTTTGATACATTTTGTCATTAATTTTTCTCTATATTCTTATCACTGTATTCTATATTCAACAATTGTCAGCAAAATGAGTGAGATAAGAAGAAATTGATTTGAAAAAAAAACCAAGAGCGATACAATATTTATGAAATAAGGGAGTGTATCAGGTAGATCTAGTAATAAAAAACTGGCATAAGAATCACTTTCTGAATATTCACACCCTCTTGGATGAGGGTCATTGAAGCAGTTCAAGCTGTCACATTTCACATGAGAGCATTACAATGGAACTGAATTCCCCACTTATGCCTGAATTATGAAACAATAGAATTTTATTCTACGAGGATTATTTGTATGCAGCATCTGTGTTACTAAAATTCTTATTTGCCAAGAGCTTTTAATGTTTTCTAATTAATCTTCTATGTTTGTAAGAGTTGTTACAATCCAAGCCATTCAAATCACTTTGCAAAGCTTGAGACCAAGGAAGAACATCAAATTAATTTCATTCTTTATTCTTGCTCCTATGACATTACTATGATATCATAATCTAATGAGGAGTCCTCCAAATAGGAGTTTTGTTCTTTAACCACAACAATGAAAGATTAACTCTAGTGTGACCTTATGTAAATTTGGTTTAATGTAAATTAGAAATGTTAAATTACCCTAATTTTGTATTTAGGGTATTAATAGCCCTGCTGCTCTTATTACATAAACCATTTTCAATGTTAAACTCTGAAGCCCTGGCTAGAGAAGAAAAGTAAATCAAATGTCTGCATAACAACCTGGTTCAAAGTTTTTGGAAGACCACAGAATACCTTTCAGGGATTTCAGGTGGTTCACTACTCACTTTCAGAGTCCCATCAGAGAAAAGTGGTAGACACTAACTGATGTTTGTATGTGCCACCAATTCAATAGATTAGCTACAGAGGAATAATTACTTTTTTTTTTTTTTTTTTTACTCTTAAAATCACATTTATCATCCATTGATTTTTGTTCTCTTTGTGTTATACACAAACAAATCATGCTGAGAAAAGCCCATACACATAATTAATATCTTCTACAACACATCAGTGGTTAATATTTTGATTCATTGTAAACAGGTAATCTCCCCAATTTCTGCGTCTTCTTCTTGTGGAACATGGAAGCATGAACATCTCCTTTTTGCTAAAAAAAAGTATTCTGGCAAAAGAAGACCAAGCTGGCTGATTTTCTTGGCAGAACAGACTAACATTAAAAGTGAGTGTTAATTGCTGAAATGAATGCTTATAGAAGCCTTTTAGAATATTTCAGAACTGCCTACTATCTGAATAATTAATGCAAAAAGTTGGAAAAATATATCTAACTTGCATCTCTGGCATAAAACCACACAAAAAAGACAAAATATTCAAAATATCATCATAACTTAGTGTAATCTGCAGAAACAGGGATGTTATGTGGTCTTGTGAGGCCTTGACTGCAGTATAACTGAAATCTGATTACTCTGAAATAGGACACTGCAGCCTATTTGATAGTATTAATTAAATGAAAACCTCTGGTGTAAAGGGGAAATTTTGAGTTCTTTCAACACATCTGAGAAGCTCAATAATCACCACTTCAACACATTCTGGAGAGTTTAATTGAGCTGGTGGAACACAGATACACTTTTGATATATTTCTCTCTTCAGAGGGCTCAGACATTCACTCTGAAGTCCAGAGTAGCCTGCACACAGATCCAGAGTTTGTGACTTGTCAGTCCTAGTTTGTCTAGAATATACAAACACAGAGCTCAGAAATCAACCCTCAGGGCTGGCTCCTATGGAGCTTGTGGGCACTTTGTGAGAACAAATAGAATATATCGTATTTCTTAATATATAAGTTGCAAATATGAATATTTTCAACATGCCAAAGTGCATATGGGCTCGTGGCAAAAGTATAAATGAAGCCCATTAATTGGATATGATTAAAAAATAAAACCCCAAACACCTTAAATGCTTGACTTGGATGGAAGCTCCAATACACAAAGAATGACTATGCCCCACTTCAGCCATGCAGCCATGCAAAAGACATCTGTGGTAGTAGTCAACAGAAAATATTGATATATTGGTCATGGCATAACGACCTGGAGAATGGAAAGGTTGCTAGCTGGAACGACCTGAAAGGAGATAAATTGATAAGTCTGCCTTGATACTTCAGCGTGGAATGGGAGTGTTCTTAAAGAGGAGCTTCCAGTTATGTCCACTTCCCATTCTGGGTCAAGCTGGATTCCTTTCAGATGAACCCAGGATGTTCAGGAGGGCCCCAGTGCACTCCAGCCTGCAATGGGTGCTCAGTCCTCAGGCCCAGCCTACAATCATGCAGAGTCCAGCCTAAGTGTGCTGCTGAGCCCTTAGCACCATTATCACCTGCATGCCCAGCAAGGAAAGGCTTCTGAAGCTGGTGGAGCCTGGGTTTGCTGCTAGCCCTAAAAATTCCCACTGGATTGGACCAGGACTGCTGGGCTCAGGCCTCTCTCTGAATTTTAGACTGAATGGTCACCGCATCCACTCCCACTTACAAAGTGCCAAACACACACTTGGCTTTCGAAGGCAAAGGAATGGGAAGCCAGGCCAGAACAGACATTACCTAATTGACTTATTTAAGTGAGCTGGAACTAACACCATTAGGCATGGTTTAGCTCCAGGCAGTGGGGACTAAACATTTGAACCAGGTTTTTGACTGTGGGCAGGACTCTTTTGTTGGGTTGTTTTTGTTTGTTTGTTTGTTTGTTTTTGGTGGGTGTTTTTTTTTGTTTGTTTTTTTTTTGTTTGTTTGTTTGTTTTTTTTTTGTTTTGTTTTGTTTTGTTTTGTTTTATTTGGTGTGGGGGTTTTTTTGTTTTTGTTTTTTTTTGTGGGTTTTTGTTTTGTTTTGTTTTGTTTTGTTTTTTTGTGGGTTTTTTTGTGGGTTTTTTTGGTTGGTTGGTTGGGGTTTTTTTCAGTCTCATCTTTTAGAGTAGCATGTTTCCAGATCTTTTTCCACAGTCAGCTGATTTTTCAATGACTTTGCTGTTCTGATTTTCCAATTGGGCTTCACAACTACTCTCAATCAATCAGATTAATTAGAAAAATTAATGAACCTGAATTGTAATAACATTTAACCAAGCTCTATGAGTACAGTGCTCCCTGGTCCTAAATGACTGCCTCATGCAAAGATCACAGTCCACTGAATATCACTTTATTATCAACTATAGACAGTAGAAGTTTGCTAGCCTTGATAATCAAGCACACCAAAGACATATGAAAATCTCTTTTTAATGAACAAAACAAAGGAGTCCCTTGACTGGAGTCAGTCTGTAACTACCACATAGACTGAAGCATTAAACTTCAAAATATAGAGATGGGTGCAATTTAAATGTTCCATGCTATCACGCAAGAGACATCCAATTACTGTCTCTTTCAAAATGTTAAATCAATATCTATACAAGTTTTAGAAACACTGGGGAACATGAACCATAGAAATTTGAATTCAAAGTAGAATATATGGCATACACAGTGTAGTTGAAATCCTTATATGCACAGGAATATTTACAGATGTGAGGAGGAAGAAAACAATCCCCTCTCTGGCAGACAAACTGCACCTTGGTGAGAAAAAACATATCTGAAGCCTTGTAGATTTTTGATACATATAAACACCTTTAGAATGACCATTTGATTAAAATCTTTTGAAGTCTGTCTGGGATAGTTAGAAGCATTGTTTCATTATTTAAGGATCACAGGAAAAAATTCAGTGTGGGCATGAGCAAACCCCAGGCCAGAGCTGCTCCTGGGCTCAGATTCCTGCACTCCTGTGCAGGAGCTTTGTTTGAAGCACAGTTTCCATAACAATGGCACTTGGAGAAGCCTAATTTACACATTGCCACTGTGACATATCGTGTTATTCCTCCGAACACCAGGGTGCATTGCTCATGTCACATTACATTTGTGGCACAATTAAAGTCACTGGCTGAGCCTGACACAGTTTTATATGATTGTCACACAGTGGATTGTGTACTGAATGATCTAAAAAGGGTTAAGAAAAGAAAATAGTGCCAAAGCTGGCCTGGGCCTGGGAGTGAAATAGGTGTTAAGGGTTAACTTCCTAACTATGATATGTATATTGTCTATATATCAACATGCTTAAAAAAGCCAAGACATGTCTGAGCATAAGGCTTGTTACAGAGGGGTTTTTAAGGCTTCCCCATTTGCCTGTTGTGCCCTCACAGCACACTTTCCTTGGAGCCCCTTAAAGATACAAATTAACAAACAGCCAAGTGTAATCTGGGAGGATAAAGAAAAAGAATTACCATTAAATATTAGACAAAACTGACAATCCCATGCCTGCTGTTCATGGTGTTTGAAGGCATCCTGGGCACACTATGATATTTTCACACAGTCAAATTTAAAACCTCTGCTGTATTGTAGTGTACTTAGAGAAGAGCTCCCTATGCAGTTAGCATTCCCCAAGGAATAAATCAGAACATCTCTGCAGAAGCACATTCCAAACTAGGATTACCCAGGGAAGCAAAAGTCCACATTTTAGACACTTCCATTATATGCCTCAAAGACCTGGTATGAGCATCATCAACACCAGAAAATGATCCATTAAGAGAATCTCCTCTCATTTAGAATGATTTTTTTTTATGTCACCTTCTAAGGTGCAAAATATTTTACCAAACATATATGTAAAATTCTCTGAGCCAGTATTATGACAAGTTCAAATACAATAAGGGTTTAGGAATATAGCCCAATTAACCATTACTAATACCTAATTAATTATTATGACAGTGGCAAGGATAGCTTTGATCCAAAGCTGGACAGTTCCTTTGACAAAACCCAGAGACCATCACAGTGCTTTATGGAACATGTGATTTAGATGGAGGAGTTGTTATCTGGCATAAAACAAACTTCTGAAATTTAATCCTTGCTCAGCTGAAACTGTTCAGAATTTGACACTGATGTCAGCACAATAGAAATTTTACTTCTAATGCATGTGTGACAAAGGAATCTCTTTCTCCTTTGTGTACAAAATAAACTAAAGCAAAGACTTTGCCAGTTTTTACTTTACAGATATATTTCATACCATTTCTATTATACTGTAGTTAACTGAAAGAATACACACATTTCACATTTCCACCAACTAAAAAGGACACAAGTCACTGAGATTTGGTGGGTTTTTTTGGCATTATTAGGACTACTTAGAATATTTTTGTTGCTGCTTCTGTAACACAGAGATTAATACATGAAGATATAATGCTACTGCTTGATCTTATAATAGTACCAATAGTTCATTTTTGATAGTGAGAAAGTCAAATTTAAGAATACTGGCTGATGAGAACCCTTAATTGATAATGAGTAATTGATTCCTTTGGACCTCAACACAAAACGTTTAATTTATGCATTTCAAACTGGTGAAGAATAAAATTATTCAAGGTAAATATAATCAAAAATTGTTGATAGAAAGTTGAGGATTTGAACAGAAGTTTCATGATATTGATGCCGAATGAAACTTGAAATCGTGTGTTAGTTTCCTTTTCTGTATGAAACCTGCATTTTATAGCCATTTATTCCTGCTGAAATAGATACCACCGTGTGCTGTGTGAGAATTTGCTTTCACATATTTTACGGTATTGGTATTGTTAGGATTGATCAGAAAGAGATCCACCCTAGAAGTTTAATTTAAAAGTTTAGTTTAATTTAATTCAGTTTAATAAAGTTGCTGTAAATGATGATATGTGAATATCCACATATTTCTTGAGCTCTGCACACCTCAGAGCTGTCCCGGGCACTCCCCTGGCTGCCTGCAGAGGTTGGCTTTGGTTCCCTCCCCGTGAGCCCAGCCTGGCCAGCCCTGAGCTCCTGCTCAGCCAGGCCAGTGTCAGGCACACTGCACAGCCTCACACAGATGGGCCAGTTGGAAGCAATAAATCTCTACTCAGGGAGAAAAAAAACGTATTGGAAGGAATTCAAATATTGGAGGCAATAGATCTTCTTGCACTCAAGCTGTACTTGAGCTAATAACTACGGACAGAGCTTAGTAGATTGGAGAGGGTGGTTGGAGAAAGGAAATCTGCCTCAGGAAAAAATATGGATGAGTGAAGCATGGATGCAAGAGCGTGTGAGAGCCTCTGCATTACATCCCCCAGCACTGCCTGCTGCAGATGACACGACGCAAAACCACCTGCACCTGCACACTTGATATTCAGCACTAAAATCAGTGCTCAAATTCAGCTCCACAGGGAAATCAGGGGTGATGCAGGAATCTTAGGAGAATTACTGAGTTTGGTGGAGTTTAGCAACTGTAGCCAGTTTTACAATGCTTCCATTTTTAGATATAGTAATCCCAAACCATAAAACTCGGGTTGTATAACAGAGATTAGGCAATATGGAAAATAAGGTGAGTACTCAGCTCACGTCTTGTCAGTATTGCAGCTGTTGGAGGTAGCAGACTGTAGGATCAGCTATTTGGCCTCTCCCTTTATTTAAAGTAGCAAAATATGCTGTCACATTAGAAATGATGAATCAGCTGATTATAACTGATCAAATAGTAAGCAAAATTAATCATATTTTTTATTAAAACAGTGTGTTTCCAACATAGGCTTTTGCTTTTAAAAGGAACTGAATCAATGTTATTCTTTTGAATGAGTTTCAAAGAGCAAATGCTATTCTTTTTGCAATGAATAAATACATTTTGTTTGCAGGACTAGAGTGAAATATCTCATTCCTAGAATGTAATAGAGCTTGTGCAGGGAGAGTCTTTTAACAACTTAAGTTATTTTAATATGTATGCAAATCCCTAAATCCACTGTGCTTTCTAGCATTATAAAAGGAGATAGACTTTACAGATATTTCAACCAATTAGTGCAGATACAGGTCAAATATGTGAACCTGCAGACAGATGTAGGAAAAATCAGGATTACATGTATTGTAAGGCTTATCCAAGTTAATGGCTTTGTCAGAGGCAGAGCGAGTTGAGGACTGGGTTAGACACAGAACAGATCAACTCTATTAATCTAATTTAAAGGTTTTCAGAGGAAATAGAAGAACACTGATGGATTTGTTCGTAGGATACCAAATCTAAATCCCTTCCAATCCACCCCTGTTATCTTAGGCTCAGTCTTTAAAAATTATTCAGCTGACTTTGGGTAAGTTTGATCATGTTGTCTTATCTTCAAAATATCTATATTTTTACAAAATTCCTGAAGTCTGCTTCCATAGATAGACAAAATGATGATGTTCCCTACAGGGAATATTCACTCATCTATTGCTGAAAGGTCTTTTTTTTAATGAAACTATATAAATTGGCATTTCTCTAGGAGCTGAGAATTCACAGGTTTGATAGGGAAGGGAGACAAAACAACTCTGCAAAGCTGTGTAGCGTGACAAAACAAAGTGTTTTCCCTCCTGTTATTCCACAAAGTTTCCTTATACAAAGTATTTCAGTATCCTCACCTGCTAGCTAGGAATAAGGGCAGTACAGACACATTCCAGAGGTGAGATCCTTGTTTGCTGGGGTTTGCTGAAGGGTGAGTCCTGTTACTGCTGCAGTGGTTGGTTCCTTTCCAAATGTGTGTTTTTATGCAGAGGCAGAGAGGGCAATCAGCCTGGGTTCCTTGCAGCTTTCAGTGGTGATTTACTGGGATTTCCTTCAGGTAATCCCTTCTTTTCTTTGCTTGTTTCAGGGACCATTCTCAGGGCAGTCTAAGGAAAGCAAGCAGCCTGCCTTTGATAAAGGCTGAAGCAAAGATGTGTGTGAGGATTCAGAGAGGACAGAGCAGGAGGCTGGGAGTCCCTGCCTGGTGTTTGGGGCCAGTCCCAGAAGCCCAAAGCCAATATTGGCTGTGTTCTGCCCTGCCAGACCGAGGTGGGCATTCAGCTCTGCCCTGAAATGCCCTCTCCAGCCAAGCCACCTGAGCCTGGAGGCAGCTGGGTTCAGCTCTGCCCAGCTTGTTCACATATTGAGGTCTCATTAAATTGTAAATTATATAAGCAATGTTTCCTGGTTCCCTGTTTGAAGGAACAGTTTTCTAAGCAAAATTAATACCTCCATTTGCAAGGGATGAGGTCAACTGATATGGCACAAAAGACTGTGCTTTCAAGAGCACTTTAGTTCCATTAAGTGAGATACAGTAATAGACTGGGAAAAGCTTATGAACGATTTTCCAGTTGCATTCCTCTCACTGTCACATTTTCTCTGCCAAACCTGTGATTCTCAGAAGAGGTCTTTACTGACAAGAATCAAGTCCCACTGCAAATGACAACTGCATTTTCTCGATTTCATTAGTGTCTCCAGCCAGCCAGCAAAACTGGCCACTTTGTAGTTTGTCATAGTCTTGGAAACTAATTTAATACTGCCCCGTGAAATGACCCTTACTAGAATGTACTGTATAACTGGCATGGCACGTGGATTTTCCATCCCAGATATGGCAGAGATCATATAATCATAGAGGAAATAGTGAGAGTAATGTCATGTCAGTCATGGAGGAGGTTATTTAACTCAGCCAAAAATGCACTGTGTGTCCAATAGAGAGGAGAATTTTCTCTCTCCTTGGACATAAAAGAGCCATTGGTTTAAAAAGAAATCAATTATACACACCCACTGTTCATCAGTTGTCACCTCATCACAGGCTGAAAATTAGTTTTAGCAGTTCACTCAAACTGGGTGGAGGGCAGGCTGCAAGGATTTGGAAAAGCCAGGGAAAGTAAAACAGATAAAGGCATTAAAAGGCAATATATAGGGCCACAAACTCATTTCAGCTTGGGAAAGATGACGCTGTTTGAGGGAAGCATGTTTGCAGGGGTTGTAAAGGGCAAAGTGGGAAGAAACAGAGGCTTGCTTCATCCCTACCTTTCCAGAGAAATCCTGAAGCTAGCTCAGAAGTTTTTAAAATTTCATTTTATTTTCCTGAGTAAAGTGTTGAAAAGCAACATTCATCTAAAATGTTATACAGTTATATAACTGATACAAGAAGATAGCAGGGGGATTAACTGGAATCCCACAGACTGAAAAAAAGATAATTAGGCAGTAGAATGAATATTTTAAAAAATCTCTATAAGGTTTGGATGCATGTAAAAATGAAGGGGGTTTTAGATTTGCTAGAGATCGATTATTTGAATATCTCATGATGCTGACAATGTAATCAATAATAAATAATCACTGTTATTATATAAAATAGAATAATATATAGTATACTATTACTTATCTTTATGCACAAGTTTTCAATAGAATCCAGAAAACCTATGAATAAAACATCTATCTTTGTCTTTTCAATTTGTTATTGTAGAGGCAGAGAGGAATATCCCATGCCTGGTACCTGTTCTCCTGGTGGAAAGGAAAAGCCTCATGTCAGAGTCACTGTTCTGTGCCCAACAGGGGCTGTATATATCTAAGGTCCTGTAAGATTAATTCTGTACTGTTCCCAAACAACTCCTAGACTAAAATCTAGGATCCTAGACTAAAATCTCAAATCCAAGACTTTTCAGACGTGGAATCACTGTGGGTTTGTGCTCCATTAAGGACAACTGATCAAGTTATTCCAGTCCAAGGGAGAACTACTGCACTTCTCCAGTCACTGCTGTTCTGTGGGTTCTCCAGCTGGTGTTACCTTGTTGTAAAGAAGTGCATTTTGTTAAATAAGCGTTTCACACAGGATGTGTTGCACTTTCTAAAAGGTCAAAGTGGTGAAGACACAGTGAAATGCCAGTCATCATTTCTCTGGAAGCTTTGCTTTCACACACACGTGTGTGAGGCACACTTACCACCGAAGGAGAGAAAGATGGTACGTGGGATCAAATCTCAAAGTGTTCAAAATGTTAACAAGCAGAAGTGTAAACCTGCCCTAATGATATAATTTGTACTAGAAAAGAGAATGAGGTAGGTAATAATAATAATTTCCTCTCCACTTGAAAAATGAGAAGATCTAATGATGGTGAAATAAATGCTAACTGATGAGGCCAAGATTATAAGTATTTTGATAGATTAAGAATAGAAACTTAAAACCACTTTAGAATGTTTACTATTAATGTAGACAGCAGCAAGGCAATAATAGGAAGTACTTAGCAATTCTTTCCTATAAGCATGTAAAGGAGTATTGATTGCTGTCCAGGTATTATCTGTGATTTTGCATTAGCCTGTCTGATACTGTGTTTCATTACAGCAAATTTTAACCCCAGGGCACTGTGGTATTGGGAACTACAGATACTTAACAGGGGAAGGGAGGGGGAGAAAGGAAAGCACAATACATTTTGTGTGAGCTTTGGGAAGCAGAAAATTCTGACTGTAGACTACAGAGCAAAAAATATAATTGCAGCTGAAAAAAAAAAAGAAAAATAAAAAAAGGCCTGAATTGTTCAACATATTCTATTCTATTCAAATACAGTTACAAGGCTGATGGCATTCAATAGAGTTTGATTCTCACCCACACCTCTATATCACCCAAGTGCTTTTGAATGCCTCCACTCCCTAAGTCCTGATTTCTCCCTGATCTGCCTGAGGCTTCCCAAGAACTTCTTTAACTTTTTGAGCAGAGGGCGAGTCAGGCCTCCCTCTGACGAGGTGAACTCCTTTTAGATGAGATTAGAGTGCTCTGCTGGCAGGAGCTGAAGTGAGAGATGCCACCCACACCCTCCTTTGTTGTGTGCTGCTGTATCTGCCCCCAGGGCAGAGTCGGGAGAGGGAATCAGCAACAAGTCCTGGCACAAACAGAACTGGCGTTTCAGGCTCTTTGTCTTGCTTGCCACACTTGTTGGAGTTTGGTAAAGCAGGGACTTTTACTGACCCAAGGAGATAATGGAAAGGATTCACACTCAGAGTACACAGGAATCCAGTGTGTGACACCTGAAAACCCAGTAAAAAATTCACCGTGATGATTCCACGAAAAGGAATAAAGGAGGCTGTTCGACACAGCCCTTGAGACTATTTGAGAAGTGTTAGAAACATCTACCTGACAAATTTCTGGAGAGAGTTGCTTTACCACTGAATTAGGTCTCTCTTGCACTTCTAACTAGAAGCAGATGCTGGTGAAGACAGCACAGGGAAGGCATAAAGAGAGCTGGAGTGAAACTTTCCAAACGTGCATAAAGGAGACCATTGATATAAAAGCAACATTTTTTGACACATGAACTGCTGAAAATCTGTGTATTTGTCCAGGTCTGATCATCTCCTCTGTTGTCACAACGAAGGAGCTGAGATGATGCAGAACACACACCCCAGCGATTTATGTGAGTAAGAGGATCATTAAAGCAAGATATTTAGGGGTTATTTTCTCTGGTTTTGCTAAAACATCCAATGGAATCAGTAAAATACTTCATTTAATTGGTACATATCACAGATGCTTCATATGGCTATAGATTAAAGAGAATCTTACAAACTATATGGGGAAATGGGCATTTTCTTCTTTTTTCTATTTTTCCCAAGGAAATATCCACTCAGACATTGATCAAGGCCTAGACATCCTTACCTTTTTCCTGGGAAAGCCCCTCCTGACACTGGTAGCTATTGCCTTTCAAGTCTCAAGACTCAAACATTATTATGTGTGCTGTGCTTTAAAAAACTTCTTAAAACCAAGTACACATATTTGAGCCTTTAAAAAAAGGTTATTCTAAAAGTATAAATATAATAATGATTGCTAGACTACACTAAAATTTTTCATGGCATTTGCTATACCTTGTGCAGTTTAGTTAACCTTTCCTTTATTCAGAGAAAAGCTTTTGTTTGGACTTAGCATCATTTAACTAGCCTTTACTAAAAATTCTGTATTACAAACCTTTTCTCTTTTTCTTTAATCCATAGAGAATGCAAAAGTAAATGTTATCAGAGTCAGAATATGTGGTGAGTAGTCTGTGGTACTACAAAGCTCAGGAAATATGCAGTTTACTCCTTCTAGACTTTCTTTAACTCTGGGTTGGGGAGCAGAATTTTATGCCTTCCCTTATCCACACTAATTCTGCTGAGGACTGAACCCTCTTATGGACACCCAGTAAGGCAGGGTGATGTTCACTCCTCAGCTGCTCTTTGCTCCTTAAGACAGCCGACAATTTGGTAGGTTTCTTTTTCTTTTTTCCCTTCCCTTCCCTTCCCTTCCCTTCCCTTCCCTTCCCTTCCCTTCCCTTCCCTTCCCTTCCCTTCCCTTCCCTTCCCTTCCCTTCCCTTCCCTTCCCTTCCCTTCCCTTCCCTTCCCTTCCCTTCCCTTCCCTTCCCTTCCCTTCCCTTCCCTTCCCTTCCCTTCCCTTCCCTTCCCTTCCCTTCCCTTCCCTTCCCTTCCCTTCCCTTCCCTTCCCTTCCCTTCCCTTCCCTTCCCTTCCCTTCCCTTCCCTTCCCTTCCCTTCCCTTCCCTTCCCTTCCCTTCCCTTCCCTTCCCTTCCCTTCTCTTTTCTCTTTAATAAATTACCAAATCAGTTTTGACAAACGTGATGTACACCAGATATTTCTGTGACATGCTGATCACAACCCCCTTTCACAGCTGGGTGTCCTTCAAGACTGCACAAAATCTCAGCAGTGTCCTGGGACTGTGAGGAGTTTCCCTGTAAAGCAGAACTAATGCTTTGGGTTCTTCATCACATTTAGGAAAATTTAGGGGGGAAATAAGTGCATCAGCTTTTGTTACCACGCTTTCACATGAGCAGCTGGCACTCAAATAGGAATTTACTGTAACTTCAGTGTGGTGATCTCAGCTCTTTACACAGTGCTCAGATATACAGCAAAAAAAAATCTGGAAGAGAAGAAATATTCATTCCAAGGCTTCATTGTAAATATTGAAACATAAATATGGAAACAGATAATTAATTGATTTAAGAGGTGAAGTGAACATTTCTTTTTTTCTCACACAACAGCTTTAAAACTGTCAAAAGAATGGCACTGAGGCCTTGTATTCACATTCTTGGCTTCTCACAGCAGAGAGCAGACCATTACTGGAGTTTGGATATGATCAGGCTTTCAGAGGGTGGGCACTAGGTCAGCAGGGTCACAGTTGAGAGGTCTGGATGTGGGTCAGCTGTCCAGCTGCTGCCAGAGTGGGTCCCAGAGCCTTTCCCCAGTGGCACTGCCCCCGCTGCCCTGGCATCTCCTGCTCTCAGCAGAACAGGCTCTGCACTCACAGCATTTGGAGCACCCTGCTTTAGGCAGTGAGGCTTCTCTCTCTTGCCAACACACTGCTGTCACCTGGAGTTCAGGAACATCTGCTTATCTCCTCAAGGCATGACTCAGCAGGCCTAGTGTGTCTTAATCCACTGAAATCCCGAACACAGAAAGCACAGAAGTCAGCAGAGTTTCATTCTAAAATGCTACCTGAGGAATTACAGGTACACTTCCATGGCATAACCCGCCAGCAAAGGGGTGGATATGTATATGAGCCTCTTGCAGGCCTCCCAGAGCTTAACCCAGGCTTTCCATTGCTCAAGAGAGTGTTCTAACCTGTAGTTTAAGGACAGCTCAGGGACCTGGGGAATCGTGGGCTGCCTTTTGGTAGCAGAAAAGGTGTCTGCTTCTGTTAAACTTGAAGAACAATCTCGGCAAGGACCAGACTCCAGTCTTCCCATGGAGATGGAATCCAGACTGTGATAAGATCTAGCCTTTACCTCACCTCACTAACATGTGAAATGATGGTTTATCCTGAGCCATCTGCCCAATGAGGCACAGTTTGTGGTACTGTAACTATGCCACTGGCAGGGCCTGAGCTGGTATCTGCAATGTTTTGGTGCACCTGTTGAGCCTGGCACAGGCTGCTGCACTGGCTCTAATTAGCTTTAATGAGAAGCTAATTTGATGATAATTATCAAAGCATTGTCTTCTCAACTCTAAAAGCAGGACACACTCATGGCTTCCACTGAACCTCCAGATCTGATCATCCCCTACCTCCCTGGGGGCCTCACTTTCCCAGAGTACCAGGAAATGAAGTAAAATAGTTAATAGTGCATAAAGGGCATATCCAGCTCTTAGAAAGCTCAGGTCTGCCTCCAGGAGAGCCCATGGGATTGCTTTTCCACAGCAGTAACCTCCACTCCCTGTGAGTGCCTCAAGGTGAAGGTGGCATTTAAATCTTTCTGTGAATGTGCCTTTTTCCCTGAGGCTGAATGTGTATGCCAAAATCTGTGGGTGCAGAACCAGAACTGAAAACCAACCCCCAGCCCCAAGATGATTCTCAGATCCCAAACAATTTGCTGAGCCACAAGTTGGATACAGTCCCAAGCAACTCCCAGGTCTGGAAGGTGACCCTGCTGCAGCCAGAGGCTGATGGAGATCTCTCCCATCTGAATGTTCTTGTGAGTCTAAATAAGTTTGCCATGGGATCCCTGAGAAATGGTAAATATTTACTTGTCAGAAACAGTTTCAGATTTACTTTTCAGAGTAAAGTTGCCCTTCAAAGAGGTGCTGTCCTTTCCCTAAGTATAAATTCCCTGTGTCAGCAGATTGTTGGGCTACTGAAATAATCATCTTCTACTTTCAATTAAATTCTAATCTCTTCAGTGCTCTTCTCTGCAGTACAGCTCAGACACAAACTGAAACAAAAACAAACCACGGGGAAACACCATTCGGTGGTGGCACAGAAGGGCAATATTCTGAGCCTCCCAATCCTTCCCCCTCCTTCTCCAGAGTGCTGTTGAAAGATCAAGGCACAGAACCACTACAAAATAAACAAGCACTCCAGATTTTGCAGTAGGTGGAACCATCTGGACCCAGCTAATGTCACCCTACACAATCTGCCATCCAGTTGCAACTGGGGACGAGATAGAAACCTTTTGTGACTCAGAGCTAAAAGGCTGATGACAAAGTGGCCTGACTCCCTGATCTCAGTACAGAAAATAATCCTTATTTATTATTTTACTATTCCAGATAATGGCAGGGGAGATGGCCAAGCACCTTCCCCTCTGCTCACATTGTCTGAATTGTGCCATGTACTTGAGAAATGCCAGCTGAACTAACAGTTGTGTGCTGCTTTCTCTGCTTTGTTTCTGCAGACCAAGCAGGCCACTGTCCAGCTGTTTCCTTGGCTTTCATGTAGACCCTGGAATGATCAGCATCCACTGCTCTGCGCCTCATGATTGGTTCTGGAGACAGGACATGGACGGACCTGCTTTCAAAATCCCTCTCTGCCTCTGGCAGAACCAAACACATAACCCTGAACAAGCCTGAGTTGTAGGTGAGAGTGAAGCAAAGCAGGACAGCTCTCAGCACCCAACCATGAGCACGATCCAGTCCCATCCAGCTGGTAGCATCTTCTGATTTTCCATTCTTACAATGCCCTTTGAAAGTGCTGCAGTCAGAAGGGCTTCTTTGAAGGGCAGATAAAGTCACTGTTGAAATATTTAAGCAGGAAACCATAGGAGTATGACCAGCAGCGAGGCTTGCTCACACCCTGGAGTTCTAAGAGCAATTTTGAAAATGTTCTGAGCAACATTAGGAAATAACACTTAACTTTCTGTGCAAGAACTGTCTTGTTGGCGTCATTAAGTTTTACCACACGTAAATTATTACCAATTAGGGACTAAAAGCTGCTTCAAACCCCCCAGAATCCTGACTGACTAGTGGGAAGGCAGGCAATTCATTTGCAGCAACAATAGAAATACTGTAGGACTTATGTGGTACCTTGCTGCACTAGTCTTTCAATTGTGTGATTCATAGTCAGAATTAGAAATCATCAAAGAAAACAGAAAGACAGAGAACAATGCCAGATATTCATCTGCTGTCAGCTGCTGTCAATGCACTGTGCTTCCTGCTATGAGGTAATGCCACATGAAGATAGGAATGTTTGCAGCAGACCCACAAAATCAATGTTTTATGTGAACCTGGACTGTCTCAGTTTGCAGGTCGTTTGTTTCTCAGATTCTGTGTGGGTGTTTTTGGGCACTAACTAGAGATTCCAAGGCTTACTAGTATGAAGCATTCTGAAAGGAATGGAGAAGCATGAATGCCTTTGCAATATCTTCCTGGTTGCTGCTTAGATAATACTGCTTTGATAAAAAATACTTAGCCCATAATGGGGAAAGCAATTCCAAAAGTGTTATAATAAAAAGATAGTACTTATACCCTGAGAGAAATGGTGATATTAGGTGAAGACAGGAGGTAAAAACAGCAGGTGTCAAATCTATTGCAAATAAAGAAGATAAAACAGTAAATGAAAGAATTGAAATAAGCGCTTCATTATATTCGGATTGCAAGGGTGAAAATTTCCTTTTCTCATACAGCCTCAAGAAAAAGTCCAGTCCAATAATCTTCCAGCTAATCACCAAAGCACATTTCACTGTTTCTACCTTCTCCTTTAACTTTTTCTAGCCCAATGCTTGTTGAAAGTGTACACAGTTACCTCCTTGGTCACCTGCTCTCAGACACTGGATCCTGTCAGGAAGTTTTGACTGCATTCATGGTTAGAAAGTTCCAGATGCCTCTGTGCCTTGGCTGCTGCACTCCATTTGTGTGCTGGCACACAGAGGGTGCAAATAAGAAAAAGCCAAGTGATCCTTTGGCATAAAACAGAGAGATCACAGCACAGTGTGTCCATGTCCTGTCTCCTCTGTACTGCCCACTTCCTCTTTACATTCAGGGATCTATATTCCCCTGGATTCTCATTTTAAGATAATAAATATATAATTGGGCAAGCTTCTATTTTGACTGCAACTTGTTATTTCTACAGTGCGATTATAAACTCATTATTATTTTTATTTTAACGTTATGCTAATTTACTTTTGACAAATAAAAAGGAGAAAAATACCATTTCATCTTAGACTAGTTAGAACTTGCACTGTGTATCCCTGCAAGGATGTTCCCTCTGTTTCACTGCACATATCACAGGCACTAGAAGATGCAGTACCTCTAGTTTCAGTTCTCAAATTGTCACTGGGAAAGAAAATATCTCCAGGTTCCTCTGGCAGGTACACTAATTCCAGGGTTACAGAACCATACTGGAGACCTTTTCCCTTGCCTTTTTTCCCTGAGAATACCAATGGCTTCAGAAGAAGGAGGAGACAGGGACTGTTCAAGATCCTGCACCAATGCAGTGGGACTGGTGTCTAGGGAAGTGGGAGAGCAGGTTTATTATGTCCTCATCTGCAATAAAAGGGATTGGCTATTGTACACCTATTTCATAAACTGGTTATCAGCTTAGGACAGGGGCTGCAATTCTTGCATCTTCTTGCAGTGTTACCTTCTCTACAAAGTTCCAAAGGGGACAGTCTCTAACCAGGGCTGCCTAGGGTTTACTGGCTGAATGTTTGAGCCCAGGGGCAAAAATATATGCTGTTTGTACATGTATCTCTATAAGGATAAAATTTCAGTTTTCGTGGTGGGATTGTTCATGGGAATCACTCTCTGTTGGCAGCAGAGCATCAAGTGGACAGACTTAGGCCTTAATGTTTTAGGAACTCTTAGGTGCTTAAGTATCTTGAAAAATCTGTGTTTTAAGAAAACCTCATAATTACCTTATTTGATCCTTTAAGACCTAAGTACATTAGGAAAACATTTTTGTCCTTAATCTGAACCTTTCTTCAGTTGTCTGCTTCTTTTACTGGTAATGGCTAGTCCAGAAAATAATGGTTATTCCTTCTTCCCATCACAGATATTCCCTGTTATTAATTAACCTTATATGAACGGATTACTGCCAAGTGAAGTTGTAGTTTAATCATTTATTGTTTGCTTCCTCCTGTCACATAAATATTTATTTTTTTCATTCTGATACAGTTCTCAGAAATACCAAAACATTTTTACTTGAAACTTGGAAGGGAGCATTTTTTCCCTTTGAATTTGGAGCACCGGGGAGGTCAAGCATCCAAATACCTGCCCAGTTTACCTGACAGGACCACAGCAGGCACGAATAAATAAGGAAGCTGCATGATCTCACTGCAGCATCTCTGAGACACTGAAACAGCCAAACCCACACTGTTTGTGCAGGATCATGGTCCAAGACATGGAACATGGTGTGTGTAACACCTGAAAACTTGTGAACAGCCACTTGAGCCTGCACATCCAGGCTATTGCCTATTTATTGTCTTTCCACCGTTGTTCCTCAGACACAACTCACCTTGTAGCAAAAATCTAGAATGTTTATATTGATATAAATAATTGATATAAATAACTGATGTAAATAACTGACATAAATAATTGACATAAATTTATTTTTCCAAAAATAAGATATAATTAAAAATGGAGATATGTGGGCTGTTGTGCTGCTGTTTTGGTGAAGTGTTTCCTCATTTCTTCTTAAAGTCAGGTACGAATAAGATAATACAACTGTTTCCAGCCCTTCAGGGGTTGGATTTATTCCAAACTTATGAAAGATGCAGAGCATCATCTTGGCCAAAACACTGCCTAAATTTGTCTTTCTGCTAAAATGAGGCCACCTAGAAGATTAAAAGCTTTCTTCTTTTTTTTTTTTTTTTTTTTTTTTCCTGCCTTAAAAAACATAATTACACCCTAATTTAAAACTCTAATTGAGTGCACTTGTATTGGTGAGATGTTCTTTTTCCCTTTAGGGACAATATTCCTATTAGTCACACAAGCTGTCTAATCATTTCATGGTCTGTCCATTTCCCCACCCTACACCTCCATTATAAATGAGAAAATTAAAGCATCTTCTTTTTTTTTAAGGGTATCTCAATTATATTCCCATAAATTCAGCAACTGAACATTTCAGCTGAAATAGTAAGCCACATCTTTAGCCAGTGTAAGTTATCATTACTCTGCTGATTTCAGTGAACAAAAGATAACTTGCATCAGCTGAGACTAGGACCCATGAAGACAAACTCACTGAGAAAGTCTAAAAGTAAATTATTTTTTCAAGCTCAAGAATTTGTGTCTTGGCTATAAATGCATACCAGCTGTACTATTATCTTGAATTTATTAATGTTACACATTGTTTGTTTGGGGTTTTTTTACATTAAATAACGATTGATGAAGTTGCACAAAATAACACTACACAAAATACTATAACTGCATCTTTCTGATCAAGGACAGCAGAATTATTCTTTAACTATTAAGTCCTAAAGACCTTGCCTTTCTTTTGGTTGTGTGAGTGCTGCTATTTGAACTTTGATTTTGCAGTCAGATCAAGGTGAACACTTGATAGTCACTCTTTGCCCATAAGCCCATCTTTGTTATCTTTTAGCTTAGATTTACAGATCTGCCATTTAACCAACTGGTGATAGTGGGATTCTATGAAAATGTGTCTTTACAATCAGATCTGAGATTTTAGCAAGTGCTTTGAGATGACCATTTTCACTTTGAGTCTCAGGACCATTTTATAGCTGGGTTATTAGGAGGGCAGTGTTTTTCTTCCACCAAATCCCCTGTAATTCTGATTAAGCTTGGAGAAAACAAGTATGTGAACTTTTAACTGCTTTTCTAAAGCCTTAGAATTACCCCTGCCTTCTACAGCCATTGCATAGTAAAACAAAAGACATTTTAGCATTTAAGAAATATGTTTTATTTTCCATGCTACGCCTTCAGGCCTTAATCCACGAACATTATCTTTGTTTTAGGTTTACAATTTTAAGGAGAAACAAACTTAATTACATATAGTGTATGGAAAATTTGGAGTTTAACCACTAATCTGTGACTTGCAGTGAATTTGGGTGGAAGGAATTCAAGGAAATGTCACGTTTCTCATGCTTGTCTGCATTGACTACAAGAGTCCTAGGACTGCTCAGTGAAAATCATCATTTGCTTAAAAAAAAGGCAAAAGGGTGAATCTTTAAAGTTTCTGAAATCTGTGTCTTTTGCAAAAATTTATCTATACCTACTTCAAAGAAAAAGGTACCAATGAAAGATTTCTTGAAATTCATTGCTGATGAACATTCATTTGTCAGTATTTTCTGCACTGGATGAATTAAAACAAAAAGCTGCAGATCATTGTTGCTTCTATTAATCCTGCTTTCATTGATTTTTAGGTATAGAAACAAAGGATAAACAGAAATAAAGTGCAGAGGACTATATTATGTTGGAAAACTTGTTCATAACTCAGGTAACATCAGACTTTTTCCTCAGTCTCCACTAGCTGAGGATCCAGTTCAGGAAACATTACTTTTCCAGTGCCAGTAATATTATCCCTCTTTCTGCTCTGTCAGATTTGGAAATATTTGGTCTTATCTTAAACAAACACATCTGGTGGTCAATCTGAAAAGACAGCTGATTTCAGACCCTGAGCTTCCCTTCCTCACATACATGGACCCTGAGGATGTTTAATACAATTAAGGAAAAACTCCAAGGCTGCGAGAAAAGCTCAAGATGAATATTATTTTAGACCTCTAGCCCAAGGCTGCAGTATTTAATTGAATTCATTGAATTTCAGCTAAGTAGGCAACTACCTTTTTGACCTGAGGGAGGCCTGTATGTATTAATAACAGCACTGTTATTAAAAAAAGCACTAACAGAGCACTGGAGACACCACAGAAACTTTTATATCTGCGTGGAGAAAACACCTCTGATCGCTGTGCCCTCTGATCAGTCATTTCCAGCTCACTCCTGTGACCCCACTGACCCTCACAGTTCTGCTGCAATAAATTAATTGTCACAGTGTGTGATTGCTCTGTGCCAATCGTCACCACACCCACAGTGCAGGGGCTGTTTGTCATCTGGCTGTGATTAATTAACAATACAAAATCCTAACTCCACGTCCAGCTCTGACTGCCTGAGCTCATGAGGAATTATTTGGTTTTTAGTGATTATGGTGCTGTGCCAGTGACTGTCTGGCTCTCACATTAGAAGTGGCTAAAGCATGTGGGATGTTTGTGGTATGCCCCATGAACAAACTTAGCAGGATGGGTAGTAATTAAAAATGTTGAAATGCCACCAATTAAATATCATTTGGGCATCCAATGGCTCCATAAAAGCCATTTGGAGGAACAGTTTAATTTTCATGTGTGAACACGCTCCTCTTGGAATTCCCTTTAAATCCACAGGAAGCACTTTTTAGATTAAGTTTGATAGAGTATGAAATATCAGCTGAGCTTGTGTCAGAAGCAGCACAGGGTAGGGAATTTATAGGGAAAAGATGACACACCCGAATACTCTGGAATATTGTATTTTTTTCCTGTAGTTATCCACAGAAAATAAAGCTCAGCTAACTGCTATAACAGTAAGAGCAAAAAGATGAAGTCTGGGTCTCCTTTTAAATACAACTTGAAATCTTGCAGGTGCTCTCTCCCTAACAGTCCCCCTGCTCCTTTCAGACAAACTACAGTGTAAATGTGGGGCCTTGAAAAACTGCTGTAAAAAACAAAGAAACAAAAATTCCCCACCAAAATGCTGAATTAATAGTAAAAGAAAACAAGAAATAATAGGGGGGAAATGGACACTTTCTGCTTGTATCCCAAGCACATGAAACTGGCTCACTCAGTGTTGGGCTCTCAGCTACACTGCAGCAACCTCTGTCTCTGCAGGGTTTTTTGAGAGCTCCAGCCAGAAGTGAAAGCCATTGCACCAATACCCACAGTGCAGCCAGCCCAGAGAGCAGCCAAACATCAGTGGTTTAAAACTGCAGTGTTCCCACTACTGAAAATTAGAATCCTTAATAATATCTGTGTATGTCTTCCCAGGCACACTTATCATCAAGAAAGAGATGGTGCTTTCCAATATCTCCTTGGATACAACAATGAAAACTTGGCTTGGATTCCATGTGTAGGAATGTGTAAGTGAGAACAATTTGGAATCATAAAAAGCAGCTTTAAGAGGGGGTTTGACACTGCCTGTTCCTATGTTGTTCCTGTGACATGAGCAACCCTTTAAAATAACCACAAATAGATTTTCAGGCTTGAGCTCCTGGCAAAGAGGTGGCAGTTCTGTCATTTTCTCAGGCTGACCTGGAATTCTTAAGACAAATAAAGTTCCTGTAAGCCTGGCAATGGCAGTGGCAGGGCATGGAGGGGCACCACTCCTCCCTGTGCCAGCTCCAAGAGACACATCACAAACCATGTGGCACTGGGGGTGTGTTTTTCTGGCAGCACCTGTCTTCTCACTTGGGCAGCTCTCAGATGGATTCACTGCACCTGATTAACATCTATTTATCACTGTTGTGATGGCACAGAAACACAATACCCAGTCTGGCACAGGCATCCTTGCTCAGCACACAACATTTGTTGAAGCCTTAACATCTATCAAAGGACTTAAGCTGTTATAGATTTGCCACAGAATGCAGTTAAATGTACTCCATGCACCTCTTCTGCAAAGCAGACAATGATTTCATAGAGCAGAATACAACTTTTCATTTATTTGAAATACACAAGATTCCACAGGCAGAGATCACACAACTGAGATCCTACAGGTTTGTGCTGTATGTGCCAAGCTGCATTCCTGCATATCTGAAACATGACACAGCTGTAAGTTCTGTGCTTTATAATATCAGAATATTGATATCAGAATACCAGAATCATCAAAAATAGGAAAACTCTCATTGTCTTCATGGTGTAACTGCTGTGCCTAGAAATCAAACCAAAGGATAAAGGATTGCTGTGTCATGCTTGCCAAGCAGATACAGATTTCCACCCCACGGGTGTGACATTCAGTGGGACTACTGGCAGTGTGACTGTGATGCCTTGGGAACGCTGACCTGGAACAGAGAGAGGACAGAGCTAGAGAATAAAGTAGGTATTTATTGAAAAGTCTTAGGACACACCTCGGGCAAGACAGGGCCTGGCCAGAGCTGCACCCAAGGTGGGCCCAAAATGGTCACAAAATGGACAACAGGTCATGAGGTCTCACACTTTGATAAGTTTTGGTCCATTTGCAGTTTGGGGTTTAATTGTCCAATTACAGCTTCAGGTTATGAAGTCCCATCCTTCTTGTTTTCTCTCATCAGCCCACCCTTGATTGTGCTGTTGGGACTGAAAATTTGTAATAGTTGTCCTTGGTTCTTCAGCAGGAAAAGGATTTGTCTCCCTGCTCTATCAAGAGCTGACTGACACTGAATGTGAGCTCAGAACTGCACCCCAGGGCAGCACAGAATCTGAAAATATGAAAGCTAAAACGTAAGGCATCAACTATGTCTGCTCAAATCCACTGTCCTGTGAGGGCCTTCAACTGATGGGCCAAAGGAATGGCCATGGAAAAACTGGGAACAGGGGTGGCTTCTGCCACAGTGCTCTCCATGCTGCTTCTGTTCACCCTGCAAGGGGCAGCCTCTGTTCTGAACAACATCACTCACGCAGAGCAGGACAGACACACTGTGCCCTTTTTGGTGGTGTTTCTTGTTGTTATTATTATTAATGATCCAGTCAAACTTTTTAGATAATTATCAGTGAGGCTAACATTTAATATTTTCTAGCAACAATGCCCAGTCTCTAATTTTATTCCTTGGACTGTTTGTTCCTCATGATGTCCAGCTAAACCCTGCCGTGGCTTTCCTGTCACTCTGTTGGCCAGGGCCAGGAAATGAGTGCAAGTAACCCACACTGAAACACACACTGTATTTTCCAGATGGATTTGAGCCAGAATGATTCACAGCTGTGTTTAAGATGCTTTGGAGATTCAAAGCACTTTCATAAACATGCAGCAGTCATTCATCTCCTATCTAACAACAAATAAGTATACATAGAACAACAAAAGCAGGATTTGGATATCAGTCCTGAAAGTACTTGTGAATTATTCTTTGCCTTATTTAGCCAGTCCTCTCTGCATGAAGTCTCTTTACAGATATTGCTTCTCTAAAAATTAAGGACCAGCAGTTAGTCACAACTATTCACATTTTTATTAGCTTTAGAGCTTTGCCTCATTTGTGTATAGCATTCTTCCCTGCATCTGCACAGCAATATTTGTGATTCATCAGTGTAGAGCAATCTGCCTCCTTAGATAATTGAAATTACTAACTCAGTGTTTCTGATTCAGCTGATATGCTATTTTTGTTTTGTTTATTATTTTCATACCTTTTCAAATAAAGACAGGCTAATAAAGTTATTATATTTTTTGAAGTAATTGGTAGCTTGTTGTGATTTTTTTTCCTTAATTTGTTTGCAGGAGCAATATTTCCTGTAAAGATCCAATTCAGCAGTTTGATTTCTTCCCTTGATCTCAGGCTAGTCTACAATTCTGCCAAAACAGCATGACTGGGACTACTAATTCAAAATTTTCCTTTTCCAGTATCAACCCAGCCAGGCAATCTGGGTTCTGTAGAGCAGCCTCATTCCTGAGCTGCTTGACACACTAATGTATTTTCATTTAGTTCATACTCATGCAAAACACTGAGCCCACATGCAAGGCCACCTAGTCAAAAACTCTATGAATTTAAATAAGGCTAGAGAATAATGTTTCTGAGAAGCAGGGTTTAATAACTGTTCTTTCTATGAGCAAGTATTTTTTAAGAAAACACACTTTCTGTTGTAAAAATACTTGTACATTTTTTAG
This sequence comes from Prinia subflava, assembly GCF_021018805.1. Classification (NCBI taxonomy): domain Eukaryota; kingdom Metazoa; phylum Chordata; class Aves; order Passeriformes; family Cisticolidae; genus Prinia; species Prinia subflava. The sequence goes on along the minus strand of NC_086257.1, from coordinate 7,857,864 downwards.
GAACTTTGAAATAAATTCTGAAATTTGGATTAGTTGTTAATCACTCTTGAGTTTAGAGAGATTTTGACAAAGGTGGTAGTGGCCAAAATTTGGCTCTGATTTGTTTCTTCATGAAAAATAACTTGCTTGTTTCAGAAAATCATTAATATATCTCTTTTACCTCTCCTTCTTGTGATGTCAAGAAATTACAATCTTTATTTTACTTGTGTTAGTGAAAATAAAAAGCAGTAGTGCAAAATCATTGCCAGCTTTCAAACTGTTAGTGAGAAATAACAATCTCATTATTATCAATAGTTCAAATAGAATTTTCCATTTTGTGGGTTAAGAAATAACAAAATAACCTCCAAGCTCTAAACCCAGATATGGCAGTGCTCTTCTTAGAATGACTCCACACAATCTTCTAATCTCCATTTATGCATCAACATCTCAGGTATAAAGTACACAATTTGCTGACTTTTTTCTCCTGTAAGACTAGGCTTTGTTGCATTATGCTGAAGGAGTTCCATGAAAAACTACAAGAGTAGTAAAACTACCATTAAGCATTGACAGCCCTGAGATATCAGAATATCTTTACAGATTATCAATATGTAATGTGACTGAGGGTCAGAGCAGCACAGGATGGGGAAATTGCACCCAGCAGAGGAAAGAAATTGTTTAGACATCAAACAAACATATCAGATTTATCACATCTAAATGCCCTAGTGAGAAATGAGCCAATGTCTTCTGTAAAGACCAGGGCATAAAATTGCTTTTTTGGGTTTTATTCTTGTGTTTTTTACTAAACTATCTTTAGTCTGTATAAAACTAAAACACAGAACAAGAAAATTTGCATTGAAAAACCATATAAATACACATTCCTGATTTATAAGACAAACTCTCCTTCTTCAAGTATATGTTGCCCATTTCTTGTAACTTTCTTGAGACCTAAACTAGTACCAGTCAAAACTAATAAAGCCAAGCTTGAATATCACCTTACTTGGGTTGACTATGATAAATATTATAAATAGCTTCTTAGACAGTTATTAATATATCCTTTATATTGGAACTCTGCAGAGCTTGTTTCTTTTCATTTCAGTTTAGGAATATGGGGGTCCAGCTACCTGGACACCCAACAGGCACATAAATCTCACTAGATCACACTGAATCCAAGCACTGCACATGGCTGTTGTTTTCTCTTTGCTGTGTTTCCCTCTTCTAGTCTGGACAGAATTGGATGTGTTAACAGATTTCTAGTGGCTGCAATTCCTATTACTAGGCAGGCAGCTTGTTTAAGAACAAAAACTACCAACACTGAGTGGATTTCCCCATTCCATGAACATTCTGGAATTATTTATTTGTATTTTTGTTTTATGCCAGATTCCACAGTGCCCTGATTCAGTGATGTCTCCATATTCCTGCAGTTTCCTCTTTTAATTCAAGCATCAGTTACAAATGTAGAAAAAAAAAATCTGTAAAACACAATCCCAGATGTATTTAATGCAATCCTTCTGTGGCTGTCCCTCTCTCCTTGCTCTGACAGCCTCACCAAAACCCGTAGAAGTAAACATGGGCGCTTCCTTCCAGCCACACCCATCCTCCTCCCCAGGGAGAGTGGGCTCTGGATGATCACCAGGATTACATTTGGGGTCACAATCTGATTATTTTCAACTGGCAGAGTCCCTCCCAGTCAGTGTTGCCATCAAGTTGTTTCTCAGTTGAAACCTCTGCTTCAGCTCTTAACCAGGACACTGATGCAAACTGATGCAATTCCATTAATGTGCAAATTTAAATCTGCTTAGAATTTATTTTTGGGACCACTGTGAGGAAGAACACTGTCATGACTGGAGCTCAAGGTATGGTAATGGAAATTAGCATGAGTGGTTTATATCTTTATAAACAACTCAAGTTAGAATTGTGTTGCCTTATAACAAACACATTTACAAACATGTAAGGAGTAGTGGTGTTGTGGGTTTTTTTGGTTTTTTTTTTGTTTGATTGGGTTTTTGGGTTTGTTTGTTTGTTTGTTTGTTTTGTGTTGTTTGTGGGTTTTTTTTGGGGGGGGTTGTTTGGTTGTTTTTTTTCCTTTTTAGTCATATCTAGTAATCACAAACACAAATATTACATGCCTGAGAAATTTTTAAAATATAGCTGCCTACAGACTTTACAGCAAACTCAGTATTGGTATTGTCTGAGGTCTGGGTTCCACTCAAGTCCTTTTGGAACTCACAAATCAAATCTTTGCCTTAATCAGATGTGAGCATGCAGTAGACTAATTCCATATTATTAACTGTGATGTTTAGAAATCAGAAATGAAACTCAGAGGTATGAAATTGGGGTGTGAGACAGAAATAATTTTAAATTATGCATATTTCTTTTAGAGTAGTGTTTTATATGCCCTGGCTGTGACTACTGAAGCCACAGGCTGTCCTATCAGGACCAAAGGACAGCTCCCACACAACAGAGAACACAAATCACCCCTGCTCTACTCGCACAGGATTTAACCTTTTGTACCATAAAATAAACTCTGGAAACAGTAAAACCTCAATTCCATGACTATCCTATTTACTTATAGAAGAGTTCAAAGAGTCACTGTGTCCTTCTGATGTTCTTGAGGTTTCAGCTGGATATTTTCTTTAAGGAGTAAGAGAAATTGTTTATGGAACAGATACATTTGTATTCTGTACAACTGTTTTTTCAAGTTCTGTTTGTTTTTCTGTTGCTACTGTAGAGATATCACTCATCTACAAACTACTGTCAAAATATTTTTCTCCAGATACAGCAGTGAGGAGGAGAGTGAGTGGTTTGAGAAGGCAGAGCAGAGTTGCTGCATTGCTTGGCTACATCTGCATTTGTAAACTCCTGCATTCTGTGAAACTCTTTAGGCAGCTGAAGGGATCAGTGAACTGAGAGAGATCTGGGTAGGAGTAAAGCAAAAAACAAAGAGAAGCAAGAAATTCACATCTAAGTGGAGATGGTTTGATAGCAGCATAATGAATGTAGCCATCTAATGGAGATTTTATAGCAAGGGAAAAGCTGTTTGTATGAGTGAGAAGATAATTCTGACAGAAAAGAAATGGGGAGAAATTCTTCATGATGAAATGCACATATCCTTTTTGGTCTTAGTTACTCTAATGGATTCTAAACCAGATATAAATCTCCTTCAGGGTCATGTGTAATTCTTGTGTCAGTGTGTGTACACACATATGTGTGTTTGTGCATACATACACTTCTGAAAATAAATATACTGGGTTAGAAAGTTACAATTTCTTTCCTTTATTGGTTCAGGGTGGCAGATACTTCCAGGCTGCTGGAAGATCTAATGCTAACAACAGCAGCAGAAACTGCTGAGATAGCAGAAGTTAGTAAAATATTTCTCTAAATGCTACTATTTGTTACCCTGTCTAATACACAAAAGGCTCAAGAAAAGCTCAGCAAGATGAGTGTCCCAGATAGTGAGAGGAGGGCAGTTGGTGTGCAGGGATGGGTGTTGGGTGCTCTCCTAGATTGGAGGGGACAGGGGACACAGAGACAGGCAGCAGAGCAAAGCTCGCGAGCCTGAGAGGCAGGACTGGTCTGGACTCATACTCTTGTTCCTGGCACACACTTTTCCCCAGCATCTCTTCACAGCTTTAGGCAGCATTTTCCTTCCCCCAGCACAATGTCTGTTCCTGTCTGCCTCACAGCAGGTGCTCAAACCCAGCTTAGGAGTGCTTCAGTTCAGAGTCACAGCATGGTTTGGGCTTGAAGGGACCTTGAGGATCCTCTGGTTCCAAACCCCTGCCACAGGCAGGGACACCATCCATGAGCCCAGGCTGCTGAGAGCCACGTCCAGCCTGGCCTTGAGCACTGCCAGTGATGGGGCAGCCACAACAATCTGAACAGGTCACCAAAACTGACATATTACTGCAAGACAGTTCTCCTCTTTTAGACAATCCTTTTCTGCATATAATATAAAAAAATCACAACCAACCCAACCCAACCTCAACATCTATTTGTTTTGTCAATCGTCCTGATTTTCCTTAAGATTCTTTTCTTCCCCCTTCTTTCATAATATGATATTATTGAGATAATTAACTTGGAACAAAAGAGTTATTGTTCAGAGCACAAGACCCATGAAAGTCTGAGGCTAAGCCTTTGTGGAACTAGCATTAAAGCCTGATTTCACAGTCATCATTCACAAAATAAATGTTTCAGAACTTTCTAGAATTGATGCATTAATATATAAATATCCACAAAAAACCAAAAAAATTGTTTTAATATAGCTGATAAACAAAATAATCCTGATTGTTATAGAAATACTACATGGAAGACTAAAAACATATCCAGGTCTGAATAATAAGAGATGGTCATCTCTTTCAGATGTTGCATTTTTAAAATTATTTAGCATCTCCAGGTTTAGACTTCAGAAAATTAATGTTTTACTATAAATAAAACTGGGATTTTTCTCTTTCTTCTGCACTCTGACAAATATTGGTAGCACTGCACATTGTCAGCAACGGCTCTGAAACCCATGATCTTTGTAATCCTCTTTCTGACCTTTGAATGAATGAAGGATTCATGATACTTCCTAGAAAATCTGGCTTAGGTATCAGATAAGTTCATAAATATTACAATGCAGTAACAGGTCAAATAGTGAATTACAGAGAAAAAAAAGCATTCTGAAACTATGTTAGACTTCCTGGAGCTCAACAGAAGCTTTTCTTTTTGCAGAAGCCACTGAATTTTCTTTTTAGCTTGTCCAATTTCCTTTGCTCATAGCCCCCTTTGAAAAAAACTTTCCAGCTTTTTAAAAATACCATGAAAAAAATAGTTCTATTGGAGATATTTTAAAGTGAACATAGAAGACATCTTGAGAAAAAGAAGGAAATAATTTAGCCAGTAGTAATTTTAAATATTTCTGAAGGGATCAAATAAGATACTTGATATGAACCTGATATGAATGATTTCAGCAAAGTTTCCTGAAACAATGATGAAAACCCCTGTGTTGAACAGCAATATGGAATTCCAAATTGTATGTTCCCAGACAGCCCCAATTTTCCCAGTTCTAAAGCAGATTTTATTTGATTCAACCTCTAAACCAGTCAGCTTTCCAAGCCCTTTTTGTTCTGCTTTGGTAAGGATGGGCCTGCCTATGGAAAAGATCCAAAGATTTACAAGATCCAACTGGAGCTGAGGGAGTCACAGCTTCAGGGTAGGGGCTCTACCAGAACTGCAGAGTGCAAACAAAATGGTTTTCTTATGTTGAAACACAATCTATGATTCTGCAGGCATGAATATGTATAAACTAGTTTTCAGAATACTGCTGTTCTGGGTAACTGATTTATTTCAAGACAAAAACAATTGTTTATTTATAAAGAATGTTTAAATGGAAAAAATTCATTATTGAATTTACAGTTGGTAGAGAAAAACTTTGTTGACTACAGGTTTTGAACTTTATGTTGTTAGTCTCTCTTGGACAGTGTAAGAGCATTTATTTTAGAGAAATCCATTTAACTGATCAGTATGTAAATCAAGAAAACCTTTTATCCTCTGAATTTTAAAAACAAAGGTGTTGCCCCGTGTTTTACAGTGCTGCAAATCTGAAATATGAAAATGCTTGCTCTTTGATTGCAATTCTTTCACAGACAAAAACTAGTCTATTAAATAATGAAAAGTATTGGTACAAACAAAGTGGAAATTAATGTTTTAAAATGGTATATATTTACTGAGATGAAACAGATTTTATTTAATGTATATTAAAAATTCATTCCATAAACAAAACATGATAAGTTTGCATGTTTAATTATTGTGAAAAGCATGAATATAATCCTAAATCTGAATGCTGAAAATTGTTTTGAATTATTTACACTGTCCTTGAAACATCAGTATGCTGCCTTTCAAAGAGTAACACACAAAATGACTGTCCTCTCAAGATAATTTTACAGTTTTGCAAAAATACTGCTGAAATCAAATTAGCTATTCCCCAGTCATTTGTCATAAAAATATGCATGCACACATTGACACACAGTCTCTACATATGTCATAAAAAATACAAATGTCACATTGCAAAGTCTGGTGTAACACAAAGGGCCTGCATTTTCAGCTGTACTGTGAAACAGTGGGTTCAACAGGACAGGAATTAGGCAGCTCAGAAGGACCAGATGCAGGCTGCCTTCATCTGAGTAACTTTTCTAAAAATTAATTCTAAGTCAGACACAACAGCCATCTCTCCCTCTAACTGGAGGATTTGGGAGACATCTTGTCCGTAAGTGCCACCACACTGCTGGAGCATGTGCTGCAAAGAGAGGAGATTATTATTATTATTATTATTATTATTATTATTATTATTATTATTGTTATTGGGTTTTTTTCCCCAGGATTTGTTCCAAGCTTTGCTCCATGTACCTGCACATTACATTCTCCATTTTGTAACCAAGTGAGTTAATAGTTGTCAGTGAGGCAGTAACAAAGAGAAATGCTGGAGCTGTTCCCATATAGTGCCCATGGGTGCACAGCTCTGAGCACAGGATGTGCCAGTGACAGCCGTGCCAGAATCACAGAATCACACAATGAGCTAGGTTGGAAAATTCCTTTGAGGTCACCAAGCCCAGCCTGTGACCTCCTGTGCTGGAGGTTTTCACAAAAGGACAGGACTGCCAGGATACACTCCACGAGCTCCGTGGCAGCGTCAGCCTCAGCACAGGGTGACCCAAAGAGCTCTTTGTTACAGGGCATTTTAAGGGTTTGCCAGCCAATAGCATATTGCTAAACAGACAATTGTTCTAGCCAACCATTAAAAGCAATATTTGCTTGTATGCTTTCTATTAACAATACACAATACTCCATTATTAAGCTTAAAACCTTCTACTCTCTTGCTTAACATATTTTTCTGCAGTCTTAAGGCCTATTTTAGCCAAACCTAAAATCTCAAGCTCCTGTTTCATGTCCTTGCTTGCTGTATCATTGCATCTTCTCCACTTTTGGGCTTTGCAGCTGCAGCTAGCTCTAAGTTCTCTGCTGCTTCTGTTTCCGAGGCCTGCTTTCACAGCTTCTCAAAGTCTTTCTTTGGCTATTTCCCACAACCCAACACCTCCTCATCAACTAAACCATGGCACTGAGTGCCACGCCAGCAGGGACAGTGCAGGGACAGTGAGTTTGAGGCTGGCAGTGCAAGGGCCAGTGTGTGTAGGGGCAGCCACCCCAGCCTGCTCCACAGCCTGATTTCCCAGCAGAGCCGCAGCTCTGCTCCCTTGGCAGCCTGCTGGGGTTCCTGGGCACCCCTCAGGGGGATGGAAGCAGCACTGCTCCCAGGAGCAGCTCCAGGCTCTGCAGAGCCTGCCTGGGCTGTCCCCTGCTGTCCCCCAGGCCGGGCTCAGCTGGGTGCCACCTCCCTTCCACCCCTGCTCTGGGATCCAAGTGCACACACAGCCTGCAACCCTGGGAATTCCAGCAGCAAAGCCCCAGCCTGCAGGCACCCCTGAGCAATCTCCTGCAAGCACCCCCGAGCAATCTCCTGCAAGCACCCCTGAGCAATCTCCTGCAAGCACCCCTGAGCAATCTCCTGCAAGCACCCCTGAGCAATCTCCTGCAAGCGCCCCTGAGCAATCTCCTGCAAGCGCCCCTGAGCAATCTCCTGCAAGCACCCCTGAGCAATCTCCTGCAAGCACCCCTGAGCAATCTCCTGCAGGCACCCCTGAGCAATCTCCAGCAAGCACCCCTGAGCAATCTCCTGCAAACACCCCTGAGCAATCTCCTGCAAGCACCCCTGAGCAATCTCCGGCAAGCACCCCTGAGCAATCTCCTGCAAGCACCCCTGAGCAATCTCCTGCAAGCACCCCTGAGCAATCTCCTGCAAGCGCCCCTGAGCAATCTCCTGCAGGCATCCCTGAGCAATCTCCTGCAAGCACCCCTGAGCAATCTCCTGCAAGCACCCCTGAGCAATCTCCTGCAGGCACCCCTGAGCAATCTCCGGCAAGCACCCCTGAGCAATCTCCTGCAAGCGCCCCTGAGCAATCTCCGGCAAGCACCCCTGAGCAATCTCCTGCAAGCACCCCTGAGCAATCTCCCAGCCAGGAGGAGGCTGCAGGGGCCAGGAGTCAGAGTGCTCTACCCTTTGGTACCTTTTCCTCAGGAGCTCAGGCAGGAGAGAGCAGCAGTGCCTGGCACAGGATTGCAAACAGCAACCTCAGGAGCTCTGTGCAGCCCTGGCGCCTCACCATGCTGGAAAATCCTTGCCAAGGGTATGAAATGAGCCAGTAAAGTTAGGAAACTTAATTCTGCCCTCCTGCACAGACACAAGAATTAAATATTCTTGGACTTTCTGACCACCTCCTGTCTTTTAGTACTTAATTCACAGGATAGACTCGATATTCAACTGATAATAAGAACACTAATTTATTCTTCCCCCTCATCCTCACTATCCTGATATTTCAGTTATGAGAGGAATCCACTACAGGTCATCTTCCAGTTTTCTTGCATCAGTTTTTAGTGTTGTAAAATTTGCTGAATGGTGTAATAAAGCACATATCTCTATAACTGTAAGCATCAGAGCATGGCATCACATGCATTTTAAGTGGAATGTGTTCTCTGACAAGCAAATAAAGATTGTGTTCACTTTTCTCTGCCCACTAAAATGTTGTTTAAGTATCTCCTATTAAAAATAAAATAGTTTTTAATGAAAGGATATAGTAAATTATTGATAAGGTCTATGGAAGGGCTCCTTGGACAGTGTAAATATGACAATTGACAGAGTTTAGAGGAGTCTCCTTGAACTATTCAGATTATTAATTAGATAATAAAATAACAAATAATTACATTACATGTAATTATTAATAATGTTTCCCTCTGCCTCCTTTTTTTTTTTTCACTTCTGGAGGAAATCCTGAGAGGATAAATTCTTTAGAGAATTAGGGAAGGCACTGAGCTCTGTCAAGCAATATCTTGGAAATGTCTGGATTTGCTCTTCTATACAGCCCCCACTAATTCCTCTGAGAGGGATATACATCCTTCTCAATGTGAATAATTTTAATCAACAAATAAGAATGTGAATGGCTACTGTGAGAAAGTCACTTTTATTTCTCTCTCCAGATTATATCTCCCTCCCATTTCTTACGGGGGGGGGGGGGTGGGGAAACAGAAAACAAAGAACTCCAAAAATAAAAATTGGTGTAGTTTTCCACAAATTCTTACCTGCTTTTTTTTCCAGTCTCACTTTTTATTTACTATTTTACCATTTTATGCTATCTTTACCTTGTGATGAGATTCCTGTCCCAGGTAATTATTAAAATACCAAAATGTGATTAGTTGAACCTGAGAACCCCTCCAACATTAAGTGAATTTGAGTTCAAAGACTTTCTATTGGCGAGACTCACAGGAGTAAACTGCAAGCACATTCACAATGCTTTGGAATACATTTTACTTGCAAATATTTCCTGCTGTGTAGCCTTTAACACCTTTCAAGTCTGATTCAAATCTTACTGAAGTTAATGGGAATTTCTGCACCAATATCAGGTTTGAATTCAGCCATTCATACAGCTCACTAATTTACTGCATCTGACCCTAAGGGTTTTAATATTCCTACTCCTCTCCTCTTCAAGAGCAGATATAAATTGGGGAAACTCATGCTTTAAACCTGTGATTAAGATGTCCGCTTAAGTTTCATACCTATTTTTATACAGTGGTCTCCATTTAAGAGCATTTGACAGTATTTACAAATGTAAATTTAGGAAACTCATTCTTTTCTCATTCTTTAAATTTAATTCCTGCTGAATAAATGGAGGCCAATTAAGAGACAGCATAATTTTAATTCTTCCTTAGTAGAATTGATTCAAAAGTGAGGACTATATTTATTGGAATAGATTTAGGATATTTTATGTTTTTGCAAATTTATGAATTTAGGCAGAGATGCACTGATTTAAACCAGTTAAGGTCTCTCTCAGTCTTGCCATTGACTTCCACATGTCTGTCAATAAAAAAGAAAAGAATGGCATTCTAAAACATGAGCCTGTCTCAGACTTTTTAACTTCTCAGAGAAGGCTTATTCTGATAACTCATCCAGAATATCCTCTAATCTGCCTAGGCTGGGTACGGGTATAAAGTCTCTAAAGATCTTACCACATCTTAGTATCTAAATAAAGTAGTTTATTTATACAAAAGCACATATCTGAAGGCAAAGAGTTCTGAGAGCGGCCTTATTCTACAACCAATTACAAACCTAGGCAAACAAAGTCTAAACAAGACAATAACTAAAGCATAGAAATCTTAACACACAGAGTTCTAATGAAACAGCAAACAAAGCACAGAACTCCTAACAAGCAGAACTAGTAAGACTATAAGCAAAGCACATATCTGACATTACAGCCTCTAGGTAAATCAGCCTCCCATCTGACCCCAAGCAGGATTTTCCAACCGTGGGGTCACAATCACAGAAAGGGAACACAAGATCACAGATCCCAGACAGGGGTCCCGACCACGGGGATCACAGTGGCAGTGGAGGGGTCCCCAACTTGGCAGAGTTCCCGAAAGCAGGGTCACAGGGACAAGGAAGGGTCCCGGGGTCCCAAACCCTTGCAGTTGCCGGTTGCAGAGACAGGAACCCTCACAGACTCCCCAGCAGCCCCGAACAGAGTCCTGGGGCAAACGCCACAGGGAAAAAGGGAAGGGATGGGATCGCAGGGGCCAGGAGAGATCCCTGGGGTCCCGAACCCTCGCAGGAGGAAGGGACGGGACCCCAGGGCCCAGATCCCAGGCTACCTTTAGATGATACCTTTAGAATCCCATCCGGCTCCCTGGCAAGGCTCCTTCCTCAGGCTGCAGGAGGTGGAGGTTGGATCGATTGATCAAATTGATCACTCGACCAATTCCTCCAATCCGTCCCCCCGACTGACTGACACAGAGGCTTTTTATCCCAAATTGCAAAATGCATATTCATATTTTTTATCTACACACTAACCAATCTAGGTACAATTCTAAAGTTCGTAAAACTACGAAAATCAGCGTCAAAACCTACGCACATAGCATATCTATTAACGTAAAACTCTATCTTACTAGCATAAGGTTCTACCTTGTTGTACATAAAACTCATACTAAAAATTATAAACAGTACTCTACTCTATTTTTGTTATGTCTGTACTCTATCACTAGGCCTAAAGCTGTGTCCTTCTACACTGAACTAGGACTTAGGGCATGTAAAGCTTAAAGCTAAGGGTTAGATTTCTACTTTATGTATCTAAAGCTTTTATATATTCTAATTTTTCTAAAGGCTTTAATTCTATCTCTGTACTTTTCATTCTCTGTGGAGGATCCATGGAAACATGGACTCCGACACTAATCTTTACCAAATGGAAGGATAAAGATGAGTAGTGCCAATATCCCTTAGGATTCACCCCTAAAAATGGCAATTTGCATGTAATTACAGACTTTTGACCCATGTTTGGAACTGGAAGTTGAAGACTCCTTCTGCCTTCAAGCATTTTGCTCACTCATACACAGCTAGTAAGAGTCTCACTCTCAGCACTTCTCTCATTCATGTTCATATTCTTTCTTTAAATTACAAAAAGTCTTACCTTTCAATTTTCATCCATACATTCTAAACTCAGGAACTGATAATCTTAATAAACAGCAATAGAAATGGAATTTCGGTTCCCTGAGGGTTAACACTTATGGTAACACTTTTTATAAAGTGAAATTAAAATGAGTAAAATCAACTGCTTGGGGAATGATCATGCCTTTTGAACAAATATAAAGGAAGTAGATTTATCACCTAATGAGAAAAATCAGTGTGGCTCACTTTTTTTAATCAGGAATGTGAGAACAGAACCTGGGCTTGTGCTGACACTGGGACAACTGAGGCTGAGAACAACTAAAAAGTGAAATCAGAAGAGCTAGATATAATTAATTTGCACTTGAAACTAAGACAGCTGAGAAAGAAGAATGATGTATGAAATGAAATTAAACAGCCTATAGACTGGGATCAAAAGCCCCACCAGATAAGTGCTCCCCTGAAAGGCCAAAAATGCAGAGTTGAGGCATGGAGCTGATGGATGAAGGATTGCAATGGAGTGGCAAGAGCAAGGTGAAGGAAAGTGAAAAGGAGACGGAACTCAGATGGAACTCAGAAAGTTGAGTACAATAAAAGAAAGAGATAAAGAGATAACGATCAAAGAAAGGGACAAGGAGAAAGCATCTCTTGGAAGACCAGGATCAAAGAATGAGGCATTAAAAGGATGACATTAAAAGGAAATGGATTAGCCACAACTCACCTGGAAAATTTAGTGACATCTAGATGTACAGATGTTTCAAGAGAAAATAATACATTTACCTGAGTAACTTCCATACTAATATGAAAGTATGAGGAAGAAGAGCAGACTGAGGAGAGTCAGTGAATTAAAGATACTTCAGATGGATTACCTAAGTGGGAAACTTAATTTGAGAACTGAAAAAATTAAACTCTAAAAAATACTGGATAAACTCTAATAATAAAATATATAGTGTTAAAAAATCCTAAAGAAATATGGGTTTAGTACCTAAAGAATGTGTCTGTAAAACAGGAAAGAATGAAAACCAGGAAGGACTGAATATGATTGAGCAGATGTAGAAAAAATTATATGGTACAAAAATATGTACAGACTAACACCTCTATGAAACTCATACAAATCTGAAAGCAACAATAATTATATTTGGGTCTATAATCACTTTTGGACTGTTAGAGGAGCAAAAAAAAAAAAAAAAAGAAAATGAACCCCTGCAGGAATGGGATACACAGGACACAAAGTTCCTATCTTGTCCAGAGTTCATATTTCATTAATACTGTGGTAAGAACGTTCACCAAGATCCCCGAACAATGTCATTCTTCACACTTCTACAGCTTCAGGAACAGATTAAAAGCAAAGGAAAAAAGAAAAAGGTTTTAAAACCCTGAAAAGTTCACATCTAACATGCTTATATCATTCAGTGATTTCCCTAGTGGCCTTTAAGTTCACTCTGGGTGGCATATTTTAAGTTTAGGGCAAGTCTTCTGCAGGAGGTCAGGGCTTTAATTTCATATTGTGGCTCAACTCAATGTTCAGTTTGGCTGCTTTGCTGTGTAATCTTCTGCTAAGAGCACTGTATGTTGTTAGTGTTAAAAATATGTTGCTCATGGATATATAAGGCATAAAATTCCTCTATAAATGTCTCTTTTGCTAGAGGTGTTGAAAATGCAGCCCAGTTTGTCAAAAACACAGCTGCTTTCCTTGGGGTTTCAGAATGCTCATAACAAATAGACTTTTTTATGAATTTGTGAGAACACCCTGAGGAAAACAGCTGCATTATTACAGAACCCATGAAATCTCAGACGAGCCTGAACTATTGTATTTTAAAGCACTGCTACTTAAAAGCCTTTTTAGTTTCAAGTAATAACATTATTTTATTTGAGTTCTAGAAAGATATTTTAAGGAATGTATTCTTTCTAGTTGACTGGAACAAAACTGTTAACACTGTAAGACCTCAGCTGTTCGAATGGAGACAAGGCAGTGTGTTACACACAAAAGACAGCAGTGATTTGGGCTGCTAGGGGATATTTTCTGGCAGGCAGTCAGCAGCTGGACCAGGAATGAACCAGTCCAAGAGGCCCTACAGACAGGTAGTGTCACCTCTACACTCCTGCACTAACTTCTATCTACACAGCTAAGCCTACAAGATCCAAGGTTTCATAGCTGAAGTTCTCTGTGAGGAAATCTTACTACCTTCTTCTGTTTCCCCTGCATAATACTAGCTTAAACAACAGGGGCAATCAACACATTTATTCACAGGGCAACAGAAGTGAGATCTGGGACATTTACCCCTCAGTTGTGCTTTGCTTTTTACATGATCTTTCCAGATACACTTGCAGTTATTTAATGCCCAGGGAATTGTGCCTAGAGGTACAGGACAACGTTTCTAAACCTCTCAAATTGTGCCTAGAGGTACAGGACAGTGTTTCTAACCCTCTCCACAAGTAAAACTGAGCACACTCAGTCCTGTAAGGTGCTGAATCTCTGCTAAAAGAGCCTTGACAGGAACTGGCACTGGATCCTACATGAGCTGGTGTTTGCAGAGCCCCTTAAAACCACGCTCACCAAAGCAGGAAGTGGGGGTCGTATCCCAGAGTTACCCAGCACTTTGGATTTGCAGAGCTGTAATTTATAAAGCACTGGCAGGATCTGCAGGTAAAGAATGCCCTGGAAGTGTGAAGTCGTCTGTGCAGTAAGGAATTAGTTCTGCTGAGTTTTGAAAGGAGTGGTGTTTGGCTTCAGCAGGTAGACCACCACTTGACAAGGTTTATGCTCGTGTCTATAAATTCAGAAACACTCTTTGGCACAAGAAAAAGAATGAAGAAAGAGGGTAAAATACCTTCTTCATAAATATGTCCTAAAATGTATCACACAGTGGTGATTTGGAGAATCACTGAATCGTGTAGGTTGGAAAACACCCCAAAGGTCATCAAGTCCAGTCTTTGGCTGATCATGACCCTGTCAACCAGAGCATGCCCTGAGTGCCACATCCAGCTGAGTCTTGAACACCTCCAGAGGTGCTGACTCCACCACCTCCCTGGACAGCCCATTCCAATGTTTAACAGCCATTTCCATGAACAAATTCCTCCTGATGTCTAACCTGAATCTCCCCTGGTGCAACCAATAGGTTATGAACAAGATAAAAAATATCCAGGACATAAATTAATGTTATTTTACTTATATACAACTTATTTAATTAATTTATTGCCAATAGGAGAATTAAATGGCTGTAGGTCTCTTTGCTATATCAGACATGAAAATTATTCAAGAACGGTGATCCTGAGTCTGATTCTTAAAATTGAATCAACTAGAAATCATATTGAGCTCTGACAAAGTCTGGCATTTCACAGCCTTGTTGTGCTGAGGTGTTAATTTAATTTTTGATATCAACACTTGGCTCCCAACAATATAGATTTGGCAGGTAGATTTTATAACCAGCACAGCTGAAAATTCCATGACCTAAATTTCCGCTGTAATTCATTGCATTTTTTTAAGCTTGGCTCTTTTTACCCAGACACAGATTCTTTTGTAAATATATCTCTGCAGATCATTTCTTGGCTCCTAGAATGGTTCCAGAATGCAAAATTCCACAAAGTTTCTAAACAGAAGAATACATTAAAGGGAATATAGTGGTAAATGCCTAGAAATCATTTGAATTTTCCTAGGAAAATTCTAGCTCATGGATTCTTAGAGAACATGCATAACACAGAAATCTTAGAAAGTATTAAGTAATTCAGAATGGTTCTGAACAGAATTCCTAAGAAACAGCTTTAAAATTCTCAAACACAATGAGAATTTCCTCAAAAATGCACTGAAATTCATAAGTTGTTCATTGAACTTCCTGTAAAATTTCTGCCTTACTGAAATTTTAGAAAGCCCAGAGAATGTCTTAAAAACCCTTCAATGACTTTTAGAAGTGTTCTAGAATTTGGAACTGCTAGAAAGCAGCAGGCAATTTCCAGAAACGTTGTGGATAGAAAAAAACCCTCAAAAGTACATGGAAATTCAAAGAGAAAGCAAAGCACATTGCCAAAAAATGCTCTGAAATGACAAATTCCTGAAAAGGACTAGGAAATACCTAGAAAATTATTAGGTAGAATTTCTAGAAAACAGAGAGAAATCTTGGAAATCACAAATACCTAGAAAAGTTCTAGACTGAGGAATTGATAGAAAATGTTCAGAAATTCCTAAAAAGACCCTGCATAGAAAAAAAAATCCCTTGAGTCTCTCGAGTCCTGGCCCCGTTCAGCATTTTTAGTTTCCCTGATTCTGGATCAGTGGGTACATACATATTAGAAAAGGTCTGGGAAATTCAATTAAATGGAATTATCCTCAGAGATTTTATCAGCTGAATGATTCTTAAGATGGTTTATTTTTTGGACAAAGCCTTTGTACAGACACATTCTCTTAGGCAGTTGAATTTAACCAGTGTTTTATCAAGCAGACAATAACTATTTTGTTTTAATTATCTCTTTCTATGTCTCATTTAGCTAAAGATTTATTTCCTTATGAGGTGAACACAATTTTTTACAATTTAAATTTTTACAATTTAAATCAAATTGTAAAAACAGAGTAAACAGCACTACACAGGAAAGCAGAACTACCTAGGACAGGGGTGCAAGGAGACTCTCCCAACTCTGGTTGTGCCATGGAAGTGATAACCCAGTGGCTTCATGTCAGATCATAGAGGAAACAGTGAGCTGAGAGGAAAGTGTAACTTTAGTTCAGAATGTCCAATAATTCCCTGTCTCTCTTGAGCATCATGATCAAGTACTCAGGAATGCAGATAACTTTGAGCAATTATGAATAAAAGAACAGATTTTTTTTTTTACTTAATTCAAGCCAATCTTCTTCTGTCCTTTTTAGAAATATCATCCAGCAAATTTAATTTCTAACAATAATGAAATGCTCCATTACTGCTACCTATGTAACACTTCTGCAGGCAAACTACAAACCTCAGTCAGGATCCCTGATCTCTGGCACAAAAATGCATTCAGAAATGAAGTATTTTATTAGTTTTAATGAAATGAAGTGCAGAGAGGTCAGGTGATTTAAAGTGCCACAGTGGCTTGCCTGCACAGTGAACAGCAGCCAATAACCTGGGGAAAACACTGCTTTGAGAGCTGTGAATTTCAGAATGCACTTTCACTGTTGCAATGGAAGCTGCTAAATTTCCAATTCGTGCATCTTTAAGGGTTTCATAGCCATGAAAATAGACAGGTCTGACATTCCAAGATTCCCTAGACATTGTTTAGGGCTCTGGCTGTATCATTCCCTGCCTTTCTTACAGACTCTCACTTTTTAAACCCCTCCATTTATGACTAAAATCCAAATGGAAGATATTTGTGCACCAGCAAACATTCAAACTTGTATGTCTGCAATAAATCCACAACTGCACTGCACTGAGAGCCGTGTCATAAATCTTCAGTACTTTAATATCTTCCCACCCTGGTAAGGACGTGGAATTCAGCTTTAAGTCCTTGCAACAAGTTATACTTTATTTTGTTTTAATATCCTTTTGTGTCAGAGTAATTTGTGCGGAACTGCCTATTTTTTTTAAATCTCAACAACTGCATGCATAACAACACTGCAAATTTTTGCTATACTGAGAAAACCTGTGTGTTTTGAAAATATGTAATTAGATTTCATTTATTGATAGGATATGTACTGCAGGCAGAACAGATATTAAAAACCATGCAAACAAATCTAAATGTAGACATTTTGCAAAGCATTTTTGTAGAGAAGCTGTGCATTGATAGCCCTGTATCTACATGTGCAGATCTGTTACCAGGCTTTTCAGAAGGAAAATATCTTTTTTTTAGGCAGTTTAACTGTGTCATTTAAACATGGTTAAATTTTTTCCACTACACTTTACTGAGTTGAATCTTAATGCTTTAATTGCATGATATTATTTGGTTTTCACTTTTACAAATCTGGTAGAAATTTATATTTTTATTCTCTTACTATTTTTGTTTTACTCATTATCTGCTGTTTCTGAAATTCATATTCTAACCAGCAAACTGTATTTTATTTATTTGTATTGTTGCATAATGTGTATAATTATATTATGTATTGCATTTTTTATTGCTCACTGTTAGTGTAACAACTGGCATTCAATTTGTTTTTGTACATATCATAAAACTGTCAGGTTTCCTACCTGGTAACTGGAATTTCTAGTTTTGTGGAAATTTATCTATTAGATACAAATTTTATATGTATGTAAGGAACCCCATAAACATAACATTAAACATGTAAAATTACAACTTTACCTTGATGTCTCTATATATTTATGTGGTGTATATTTACATACAGTCTGTAACAAGAAGTTTCCTGCTTCCACTACAGGCAGTTCAATAGGGATTTCATAAAGCAAAACTTTATATATTTACATAGAGTCTTGCAATAAAAACTTTACTCATTCTTTGGTGTATTCCAGGTGACCAATAACAATATTGATTATCAGGCTGGAATAAGGCACAGGCACAAGGCTGGAATTTGAGGCATTCAGGAGGAACGTTTGGAGTTTTCCAGTGGGGGATCAAAGCTGGCCCGGGCAGTTTGCCCACTGTAAATGTCTGGAAGGTAACCAAGTGGTCTGTGTGCCTGCTCTCCATCATAAATGCTGATTGATTCAACACATTCCAGAAGAAAATGTGCCCTTTGACTTCACTATACGTAGGAATCAAATGGGAGGATTTGGTAGGAGCTCTATTGCTCAGTCTGTGCTGTTTCACCATGGCACTGAATATCCTCTTTTCGTTTTTTGGGGGGGGGGTTTGGGGGTAGGGGAAGGTGGTAGTGGTGTTCTAGATTCTGTCCATCCACCTAATTCAGACAAAGACTGGGGATGGTCAACTTGGTGTAACACTTGAAAAGAGGTTATTAGAAAAAATGAACATGAAGGCAAGAGAAACAATTTTTTTCCACCAGATTTCATGCCAGCTTTAGTCTTCTAATTTCTCCCCCAAAATTTTTTTTGTCCTGAGACAAAAGAACCTCATGATTAATATTCTTGTAAATTTATGGTCATACAGAGCTTCTTTGCCTCCATTACATGGTGAATCAAAACCTGAACAACCCTTTAGAGATCCTGACCAATCATTAATAAATTAATTCTGTTTTCTCAGTTATCATTCAAATAGCCATAAGGTTTCAAAATAAAAAGTTAATTAATATGCACATGGCCTACACTGCTGCTGTGGGAACAGAAGCGGCACAAGCCTCTAAAACCAGTCTGCTCACAGCTCTCAGTGCCATTCTGCCACTGTGCCTAAGCCAGCTGCAGACTAAACAAGAGTGTAGAGTTAATTCTCACTGTGAAGTTTGGAACTCAGGGCACACTTAATTCCTGGTGAAGTTAGAGGACTGTTTGTAGCTTCAGTGGGATTCCCAGACACCTGTGACTGATTTAAGGGCACAGGTCCCTTTGCCTTTCAAATGCAAGTCATGCTCTAAGTCACCCAGACGTTTTTCGTACTGACCTTCAATCACACTTAGATCAAGCACAAAAAAATGATGAAAAGCATAAAAAACCTGCACCCAACAAAACTGCACAAGTAACTGAAACCAGCTGGAACCTTCTAGCCACTCTTCTGTTTAGTTACAGGATCCCATTTCCACTTGCAAACGTGAAGAGTAAATGGACAGGCCTGAGGATTGCTGACACACACGAGAGCCAGGACATCCCAAACCCCTAAAGACTCCTGGCTCTAGATCTTGAATGGGATGAGAAAAAGGATCTTGTGGAACATCTTAAGCTTAGATTACATAAACTCGACCTTTTTGAGCTTATTCATTATTCATTTATTCATTATGAATATAAAAGTATCCTCTCTTAAGTCTACTGGTTCTTTTTGAAATATGACAGCAATTCAACAGTAAACCAAAAGCACACATAAAATTGATGGAAACTGCTTGCAGGGCAGAAAGAAATATATTTGTAGAAAACAAAAAGTATTATTATTTAAAAATAATATTAAAATATTATTGAAGAAGAACCTGGTACCAGTCCAGTTTCAGTAAGTATCTAGTTTAAAATATTTTGGGAAGGAAATGAAAAAGAAAGGAAAAAATGTAAAGATGGAAAAGAATACTTCTTGGGGTTTTTTTATGTGAAAAGTATATGTAGGGCTCAGAATGAATTTGCATTGAAAGTGTTTAAGATATATGATCAAATAGTGTTAAAAATAACATTAGGAATAGAAAAGCCAACTGAAACTTCACTCCTCAGAAAAAGAGCTGGTTTCTTCAATCCATTTTCATTCACCTGTCTGATTGTTACTCAAAATATCAGGATTTTTTCCCCAACTTTAAAAAAAGGCAGGCAGAATCTCTAACAGTCATTGCCCCCCAGTATTTCTCAGTGGGTGAAAAGGTGTGGCAATATTTTCCACTGTTTGCTCACGTATTTCAGTGAAAAGCAGGAAGTTTCCTGAAATAAAGTTGGCAAAACTTAACTTTCATTAAAAAAGGCTGACTAGTGGTAGCAAAACCAGGAATTGACAGCAAATTATTTCAACCCAAGAAGCTTTATCAGCTCAGTCCATGTAGCGATGAGGAGTGTAAATTAGTGTGAAACCAACAGATCCTCTCTTTTATCCTTTATAGCCCTTCACTAAGGGCTGTAGGAAGAAATTTTCTTAGGAAGAAATTACTGCATTTAGATTTCCTGTCTATAGTTTTCATCTTGGTCAGTTTTGGGGTAAGGATCCAGTAGTTTGCAGACATTATGAGGGGTGTGACATGATTCAGTTCTATGCAAAGACATCACTATACACAAACCTTCTGTGGCAGCAGAGCTAGAGGGCACCAAAGGTGTAACCCCATCTTTTGGAGAAAACTCCTTAAGATGGATGCTGCAAAGAAACCTCCAGTCCACCAGCCAAGCAAATGAGAATTTGGCAAGTATAAAATCATCATGTGCTTTATAAAATGCACGGGCAAAGCAATTAACTAATCAGTAAATTAGAGTTTGCTTGATCCAGATAGAGAGAGGAAAGGAAACATCAGGAATTCTTGAAAAGAGCGAAACAATGAATGGGATAGAAGCCCAAATTTCAAATGTTTCAGATTTAATATCTGAAGAATGAGAGCTCCAAAGAAAGCACACTGTGTTTCCAGAGGTCTCTGTTAAGACCGGAGGGGAAGCCTGCCACTCCCCAAAAACATATTTCATTGTAATTCTTTTCAGTCTGTCATAATTATGTGACAGATGTAAGGCAAGTTCAGGGTCAGTGATCAGAAACACTCATGAGTTATGGTCCCTCTTGTGCCCTTGCTGCCCTTAATGTTACATGGCCTCACAGCCACATTCCCCAAACACTTAACTTTTAACCATCCACCTCAAAAGATAGAGCAATTAGTGATTAAAAAAAGAAAAGAGGAAGAGAGAATGGATGTTTCAGAAACATCTGGAGGAAGGGCTTCTACTCAAGAAGATTTGCAGACATTGTGATGTCTCAAATGAAAAAGAAAGAAAAAATATGGCTTTAATTTGTAAGAAAATAAACTTTTTAACGAAACCAATTCTATTATTTAAGCAAAGTCTTTCATATCAATGAATCATAAGGCTGTGGTTAAAAAGTTTTACATCTGAAGAGAATTTATGACTTTGATATGTATTTTCAGTAAACTGTGAAAAAATTACTGAATCAAGTAATATATAACAAGAAAAAAAACTAGTTAGAGCATTAAATAACATTCTCTGTATATGCATATTGTCTTTTGCACGGAAATACACTTGTCTGAACTAAATTTTGAATTTAAGACTTCCATTCCTTTTCAGGGAGGAAATTTTATTCTATATTTTTCATTCCACAGAAAAGTTTTGTGATTTCTTTTTATAGCATGTTTATCATTTTCCATTACTAATTTCCACCAGGTTTTCTTCTCATGTGTTACTCTTACTTCCCCATTCATGGTGCCTTCTCTGAGTTCCATCCAAATTTGTCTTATCTTCTTGGCAGAAATGTGTCACCACGGTGTGAATCAGGCCAGGTGTGGTGGCACTGAAACAAAAGTGTGTGGTTCTGTCTCATGTTATTATTGTTGCTGCCTGTGCTGGTTTGAAAGCAAAACCAGTAAGACTCCAAGTCAGAAATACAATTTAATAGAGAGAGAAACAAACAATGAGAAAGATAAAAATAAAATACAAATAAAATAAGACAAATGCAATAGTACAAAGGACCACTGACAGAGTCAGAATGCAAACCTGACACGCTGTTGGTCAGGGTGTTGGAAGCAGCCCGCAGTGAGTCCTCCCAGAGTGACAGATGTGGCTCCACTGAAGCAGAGATGATCCTCAAGAAAGGCTCCAGTCGTCCTCTGAGAATCCAGTGGGAACGGGCTCAAACAGGCTCCCTTGGGGTTTGGGATTGTTGGTTTTATCCCGGTGGAAAGGCTTTGTCTCCTCCCGCTGGGTGGAGCATCTCCCAATGGAATGAGGTGATGTTATCAGTCCTGTGAGAGCCTTCAATGGCCCATTCACAGGGGATGTCCCTGGGAGGAGGATGGGTGGAGGCAGAGATAAGAAGGTGTTGCCATATCTGGTGTTATCAGGTGTCCCATTAACAGAAGGCATTGCCCTCTTTCCACCCCTAGAGTTACAAGAGATAAAGAACAATATCTCCCAATCAACTTCAACAGATGAAAATAGAATACACATTTTTGGTTACATTTTTCAACCCAAGACACTGCCCATGCATTATTCCTGGGAAATTCACTGACCATCTGAAACTTCCAGCTGCATTTGAGATGTCACTGTTGACAGTGCAGCCACCAGCAAGATTATGGCATCACACGTTTCAGTATTGCCTAGGTGTGTATTTCCAACTGCTCCATCAAGTGACATTAATTAATATTAAAAAGAAATTCTAAACAATTCTACACAAATACTTTGCTGGGCAATAAACTCTCATATAAATGTGTTCTGATATGATTCCCTTGAGTACATGCACGGTGCAAAAGTCTCCACAATTTAGCCTTGATTCTTTGTTCATAAAGAAACTTGCTGTTTTTATTGCTATGGAAATTCAGAAACAAAGGCTTAAACTACTTTTTTTAAATTTTTATTTGGGTCAACAATCATTTAGAAAGAAAGAAATTCTAAAGACATTTTTGCTACCTATTTTTCTCCCTGGTTTAATACTTTTTTCAACTAACAAATACCTGGACTGGACAAGAGTAAACCAATTTCATTTAGAACCTTCGTTTTCAATTGCTTCAAGTAACGGAATTTTCCAACAAATTTTTATTCAAATAATTGGAATATTCTCTACATTTTGTTCATATAAAGCTTGGCTCTAGAGACGATGGAAAAAATATATGCACCTCTTATTTTTGTGTATGCTGAATCTCAATAACAATTTTTTCAGACCACTAAAAATGTAGGGTTTTATTGCAGCTGTCTTTTGGGGTTGCAAATTGTTAACATCTGCCTTTTAGTATCATTTTTTACAATAGCCTGCTCTCTCGATATCCTGTTAATGACTGTAATTTTCTAGTCAGCTGCTATCTGTCAAGGTAGTTTAAAGGTCACTTTTTGCTATGTATTAGAGAACCTCGTGTAGAAAGTGGGCCTGGGCTCTTTACAGCAAGCTGAGCTTATGCTTGGATTTGCTTTGTGTTTGAAACTGGGAGCTCAGCAGCTCCAGGCCACACTGATCTTTCAGCCTCTCTCTTCTCTGCTGCCTAATCTTTGGTCATACCCTTTTCTGTATGTATTTTTTCCTGTGACACTTTGCTGCCTCTTTTGTCAGCCTTGCTGCATTGATGAGACATTCCTTACCCATCTCTCACTGGCAGCACTGTGTTAAACCAGAGACAGATATTTCCCACCCAGCTCTCCCTGCACAAGGCTGTTTTCTGGAGTTTTTAATTCCTCTACAAATGCCATTGGACACATGCAATCTTTTCAGTGGTATTTAACAATGTTATGCCATAAAGTAAATAACAGGTTTGTGTATTTCTAGCTTTTTAAATATATCTTGAATTCAACTTTCCAGTGATTACTAAAAAATGATTGCACTTTTGCCTGGGAAAATACATTCTCCCATTCCAGATATTTGCTAGTATGTCTCAAACTGAAAGAGTGCATTTCCTCCATGGCTAAAACTATACCCAGATAATGGGAACACATTTGAACACGTGGAGTGCAAAGAGATCTGACTGACATTTGAGGCATACCTCACTGAAGGAATCAGGATGCTACCCTGTCTTTTGGAAACTGAAAACATTTAATTGAATCCTGGAATTCCATCCCGAGGGTGGAAGGGACCTCTGGAGATCGTCTGATTCAACCCCTCTGCTCAAGCAAGGTCACCAAGACCAAGTTCCTCAGCACCTTCTCTTCTTGGGTTTAGAGTATCTCCAAGGATATAAACTCCATAAACTCTCAAGTACTCAATCTCCCTTCCAGTAAAATAGTTTGACATATGTTTAAAACAAATTTCCTGTACTTCAGTGTTGTCTAGAGAGTCACAACCATTTAGAATTATGCTGCAATGTAATCAGCAGCCATTAATAAACTAGATTATAAAATACAGAAACTTAGAGCTGAAAGAACTCTATTCAGCACAATTCAGTTCCTTAAACCCTAGCAGGGAGCTAATCCAGGTGTCCTTGCTCTTCAGTGAACAGAATTTACCTGATCCCTTTGTGCAGGGACTAAGATATGAGAAGATTGAATCCTACAAATGAAGGACATGACAAATAAGTCAAGACAAATAAGTGTTGAGTTTTGTTTCTTAAAAAAAACCCCAACAACTTTAAAACTACACCAGACTTCTAAAACTCAGAGTATGTAGTTGAAAGATGAAAAATCAATTGCCTTAACCTCTCTAGAGCAAGCTCAGTAGGTTTATCTTTGGCTGCAGGGCTGACACAGCAGGTTGAACCCCATACACTAAAGAGAAAAGGGAATAGAGAGAGGCCTTGATCATATTAACAGCCTCACTGGGCATTCTAAGAAAATTAGATTGAATTTGAAACTGGTCCAAAAGAAGGTGGTGTTGGAACCATCATACTACCTTTTGGTTAAAATCCTTAAATTGGGACTACATCTCTGGTATCAAGAAGATACGAAAAAAAATAATCCTAGAATTTTATTCAATAATTTGGAACTTCTTTTTAAAAACTATTTCAGAGTGTCTATAGAGGTGGACATAGAAATATGTCACAACTCATAGAAGGAAAGATATATTTGCTATACAAACATCTATATTATCTATATTAGAAAGATGTTTGCACAGGCAATTTCTAAAGGAAAATCAGTCCTTGTAGAAGACAATCCTGCCAGTCTAAGACAAATTATCACCAGAAAGCAGAATCACCCCAGAAATATGCTTCTGTGGGCTCACATTTTTCTGGATGATTCACGTAAGCCACTGACTAAATCTTTCAGCACAACCAACAGCAGCAGTATGCAGAATTCTTTTCCCAGCAGTTACTGGAAGTGATGAACAATAATATATTTTGCATATTGAAACTAATATATGCAGGGGTTGGTGCTCTGGGACTCAAATGAATTGCATAAAATCACTCATTTGTTAGCAGAATGGCATTAATGCCTGACCTCCTTAATCCATATTCAGGAACTCAGATCAGAAAGGTCATCTCTAGCCCCACCACCTATTCACATGTATATTCTACATCACCCTTACAAATGGGGTTGTTGTCTTCAAATTACAGAAAACCAACAACAATGACATCATTAATTCTGTGAATACACTGTCTTGAGAATGATACAAGTTTTTGCATAATAATGAACATTTGAATATTCCTTGCAATAGCAGCCACAGCCTGCAAAGCCCACTCAGTGGAAAGCAGTACACTGAGTTTTGTACTACAGAATGCTCCCAGTAAAAATACCACCTTTCAAAGGCAGAATTTTACTAGAGATGTAGGGGAAGAGGCACCATTGAAGAATATCATTTGGATGTGCAAAGTGAACCAGCTCTTAGTAAAACTGATCTTTTGGCTTTAATGTAGCCTTCAGTTTAGGGAGTCATAGAATTTCAAGAATAGCAAACAGATGTATCCTGAAGTTCACTACATTACTTGATACCACTGATTATTTTACAGGTAAACTAAAACAAGTTGCAAAAATGAGGAAATAAAAGTAGAGATTTAAGTTATTTCATTGTGTTCTACATCAGTGCTCTAAATTAAAATTTTTCTCAGTAGCAAAAGGAAAAGCTGCACAATATCAACAAATTTGATAAAATCTGAACAGCTCTAATAGATAACTGTGAGTAAAAAAATGATGGTATCTTTAAAACAATCATAGTGCAGAGGCAGATTAAAAGCAGATGTTTATGGGTGAAACAACCCTTCATAAGAAGTAGCTATTAGGTTACCAAATAAAATTGAATTTACCATGGCTGTAAACTTGGCAGAAGGGGTTTTTTAGCATAGAAATAGGCTGTTATTTATTGATATTTAACCTGAGAATGATAGACACTTTGTAAAGCATTAGCCTGAATACTATACTCTATGTACTAGAGCAGCGACTAATGAAACACAGTTCAGACTGCAGAGAATATTTCAGACCTAAAAAATATATTATACAATTAAAAGAAGTGGCCTTCAGCCTCCAGCATTTTGTCAGATGAAATGACCTCCTGAATGAATCTTCTGAGTGCCAGCCCTTCTCACAATGGTATTTGCCATAAGATGTATCAAGGCCATGCCGTTTTGGTTTTTGCCTTTTTTCCTTTTTTATGTTCTCTGTATTCTTCACACATGTATTTGTAGTTCTGTGGCCGATTGTGTTAGTGGCTGGTTTTCCCAGTAATTTTCCATGGCCTTTCCCTAGGCCAAAAAACCAAAACAAATTCCAGAGCTCCAAGGCCTGGGGGGCCCAGGGCCCCTGTCCTATCTTGGCTCTTCCTGGGAACCATGGCCAAGAACAACTCCTCGAGATCCATTTCATGGACAAAGTGCAGCTGGTGCCAAGGGGGGCTCCAGAGAAGGGGCTGGACCTGGAGGGAATTCCATCACCACTTGTCCTCCTCATTGGTGCTTTTTGTCAATTATGTTAATTTACTGAATGTGTAAAAACTGTATTCACCCCGTGTGGGAGGGCTTCTGTGGACATCTATCCATAACTGCCCCTAAAAGGTTTCAATAAAAGTCCTTATACTGCCTCCTTACTAAAATTATCTCCAGTCTCATTTCCAAGATGGGAAAAAGGCAAAAAGATAAACTGGGATACATGGATACATAGGCTGGTGGACAGGGTTCACTCTCCAAATAATGAATTTAAGCTTTAACTTTGATGCTATTATTTTCTCCTGTGAATTCAATGATTCTGTATTAAAAGTAACTTATTAAACATAGAGTAAAACAAGAACAGATTTAAACCCAAGTTTGAGAATGGAATCTCTTCATTATTATGAGTTCAGTGTAGCATGGCTGGTTAGTATCTGTAATAAGAGAATATGTTGAAGAGAGCTCTATAAATATAGAATTCCTTACACTCTGCCATTAAATTCTTGGATAATATTCAGCACCTTCTATAATGACATCTAGTTATATACATAGTACTCTGCTGGTGAAGAATTTCATTAATCATCATTTCCAGATATAACTCTTACTTCACTTAGCTGTGCCTTCAAAGTAATTGTTATATTACATAATTATATTATGAGAGATACACTTATCATGGATCAGACCTTCTGGCTGATATATAATAAGTAAGAACAGGATGAAAAACAGTCCCCATTTGACTTTTGCATCAAAGACAACACTAAGTGGGTTCTGGAATTGTTCCTACCCAATCCCTTCTTCCAATATCTGTGCCAAGGTGTTTCCAATAGAGGAAGCTCTCTGTGGAAAGCTTTTTTTTTCCCTATTGGGGTCTATTATCTTTCTTCACTAGACTTTCTAATGTTTTTTAGTACAAGGAAAAGAAATTTATTCCCTCTTTTACGACTAGAAAAGAAACACAAACTGTGAACATAAGTTGGCCAACACCACCTAAAGAATTTCTGAAAGACAGGGGAAAGGTCTTTGCTACAGCTGCAGGGTATTTATAGTGTTAAACTAGTATACCACGAGATTATGGAATGTGAGGATAATTTCAATAAGATACAACCAGATACATAAATAAAATAACATAAGCAAATATTTAAAACCATTATGGACACAATAAAAGGAGGTGGGGGGAAAGGGCATAAATGAAGGGTGTTTGCAGGAATTTGAGCATCTCCAGGAGGCTGCAACTGTTGTGTCCCTGCCCTTTTGCCTGCACTCAGCAACAGCCGGCTCCAGGCACAGCCTGTCCCTGTAAAAGATTTCCCTCTCTGTTTAGAAAGAGAATAACAATCTGGAGTGTCATAATAAGTTTGGCAGAGCCCCATTGTTCCAGGCTCTGCCACTTCCTACGAGAGAAACGAAGCAAGTGCAAAGGAGCATGACTGCATTTTGCAGTGCTAAACAAATGATTCAGACATCAAATCACTGTCAAATGCTTCTACTTTTTTTTTTTTTTTTCAGTTCTCTGAGCGGTCCTACACAGCCTTCAAAAACCAGGAGATTTTCAAAAATATCAAACTCCAAATTTTACTTTAGAATTTACTTCACTCCTTGATATTTTATCATTGAAAATCAAGATTAATCAAAGGCATGCATTGGTTTTCTTCACTGCAAACACAGTGTTAAGAAATGATTACCAGCATTAAATGGAAATAAAAGACCTTGTCTAAAAAGTTTTGTGCATCAAAAGGAATTAAAAAGAAACACAGACACCCTTGCATAAATCTTAGTGCAAATTTGAGATTACTTATTTAAAATTTTTTGAAATATTAAACAAACATCCAATCAAGTTTTGTTAACTGTAATTTTTTTTCTAAATTGAAAACCAGCACTGCCCAACACATTGGAGTAAAGCAGTAAACAAAAAAACAGGATTCCTGGTTTCTACTATAATATCTGTCACTCAGGCAGGTAATTGCAGTTCCCTGCACTTCTGCTGTACATTATTTATGTTGCTGATTTAAACTGAGATTATCTGGACAAGAGCTGCCTTTCATCAGATGTGTCTGTGGTATACAGCAAAACCAGGTAACAGAGTGAGCAGTTAGGACACTTTCTGATCTATGTAAACCTTCAATGAAAAAGAGATAATATAAAGAGAGACAAATTTCTCCAAACTGCTCATTTACCTAAGAACAATGTGCAAATAAAGATAAAACCTAATTTTTTACAATTTAATTACAGATATATGTATATAACACTACAGTTTCAGAGTTTAAAGTATACTCCAGGCATGAAATTCATGGAGACAAAATATCCAGTCTTACAGCTGACTGAGTTACTTGCTGTAATTACTTCTTTTTAGAGCAATTTTTCTTCCATATATTTTTATTTCATGACTATATCACTATATAGTTTAATATTTTCCAGTGAAAAATGTATTCAGCTGTTTCACTCATTACCCAATCAATTTTTGAATAAATTATTCATGAAGAGAATTAGTATCTTTGACCTTTGGAAGTTGGAAGATACATAATTACCCCAAATAATTAGGAACTACAATTAGGAATATGGCTGAAATAGGAAAGAGTGTGACTGTACTTCATAGGAAATAAACTATTTAGAAAAAAAAGTTTACATTTGATTTCCTTTCTATCACAGGCCAATTTAATATTTATAGGACAGTCATATTTCACTCTTTGGTGACAATTTTTATTTCAGTACACCTTTAATTCAGAAAAACAAATGAATAATCAGCTATAATTTTTTACTTTGCCAGTCAAACAAATAGCTCTATGTCCTTTCTAGACTTAATTCCCAAAAGAAATGGGACTAAGGTGAAGAAGGGCAGAGTGCTGAAAGTCACACAGGTATTTGTACTTGAAAGTTTTGTACACATTTCTCTTTTCTCATTCTTTATATGTCTACCTCTGAAAGAGCAGGGATGCTAAAATGGTGATTTCTCCAATTCAACACTAATGATGTGGCAAATTTTACAAAATGTATATAATGGAGAAGGTAATGGCCTTTCTCAGAGATCACCCGAAGGGTCAAATTTACCAAAGAAAAATCCATGCTGTTGGCTCCTTCTCCCTTTTGCCAACTGCCCCAAATGGGAAATGCACTCAGCTACTTCTGCAAAGCTTTCTGAAGCATTAGAATATTAAAATAATTAACCCCTCATGGCTTGTGGGGCTGGATAGCAAATAGAAGTTAAAAGTATGTCAGTCCAGAGGTGCTGAAACATGAAGACCAGTGAAAGTTTCCTGAAGGAAGTGTCATCAGCCTTGGAAGTTAAATTATGGGCTCCTTTTCTTCAAGTGTAGACACTTAATCTCAGTTCACAGGTTTTAACATGGTTTGGGGTACCAAAGTTCTTGACTGAAAGGCAAGAGAGCATCTTCCTTGACTGCCTGGTCATTATTCCACTGGAGCTGAGATACTTGCTGCTGGTTATTGTCCCTCCTGACTAGATTTTACTGCTTCCTGCTTAACATTTAAACTGTGCACCTATCTAATGTAAAACCAGACACAAAAAGATATGGACACTCTTTTATTCAGAGATTCTAAAGCATTTCTGACTGCTGTGTCTATGAAAAGGTTTGCCTTATAAAAAAGTAAAAAGGACTGAATTCATCCATGGAGTAATTCAGAAAAGAAAAAGAACAATGAAATTCACTTAGGTCAGAGCTTTCAGGTGTGCTTCTTTTTGTTGCTGCAATGTATTGGAAGATAGAAATATGACCTCAAACCCACAGTTGGGTTTCAGAGGGTCAGGAGCTAATCTGGCCCTCATTTGGACTAGTTCTGCTAAAGCTCCATTGAGGGACTAAAATGACAACTGAGCTGCTGGGTTCCAGTTCTGCCAGGGCCTTAATTTTCCAGTGTCATTTTGGGCACTTTTTTAAAATGACTCCTGCCTCCAGGAGATATGAAAACAGAGATATGATTCATGGTCAGCTCAAGGTACAGAACGATGTTTACCTCACTAAGGACTCCCTGCTCCAAGAGCAGAGAACTCAGTCTGTGGTTAAAATTAAGGCAAGGTCCATCACCAAGATCAGCCAACAGCAGAAATGTTGGTGTATCACATTGTCAATATGATGAGAAGCCCCTTTTGGAGAATCAGAATTTAATGAGCAAACTCCCACCAGCACCACAGGGAGCAGCACTTTCCTGCTTCTCACTGTGTAAACTGGGAGAGGTGTTGGTGGGACTGCTTGAGGATGGGCTGAAAGGAAATTAGACTGGGAGATAGCTGAGTAAGCAACCTTGTTTTGTAGTGCATTATATGAGATACAAGATTAACAGAGGAGTTTTGTGCTGTTCCTAAGACAAACAGGAATCCTGTGTTTATGTCATCACTGCTGACACCAATGACTCTCACTGTGTGAGGAGCCTGCAGGAGGCTGAGGAAACTGCCAAGAGTAGAATAACCAGGGGAAAAGAGAAATATTAAAAGCAAGTGGCTGGTGGGGCTAGGGTGACATTCAGAAGCACTAAGAAAAGCAGATAACAATTGCTTTGTCAGGAGAGCTAACCAATTGCAAAATGTTCTTCTGTGCTCAAAGCCTGCCACATGGCCAGCCACAGATTTCAAAAAGCTTTTTGCTACAAGTCTGCAGCATTTCCAGATGAATCAATAGATGCTGGAACTCCACTAGACTAGATTATTTGTCTGCTGTAATAAGCATGCTTGATTTTCAGGGCCTGCCATTCCAGAGGCCAAATCAAAGATATGATATTAACTTCTTTCAATGATGCAGCATCCAAGGCAATAGAAGAATACAAATAAATCAATTCTACATGCTTAAGCCCATCTTCCTTTCATGCGTGCCTGGTGATGGAAAATGGTAGTTTTTTCCACCCTGCCTTAGCATTCTGAGGCATGAAAGAAAAGAGATTTTGTTGCAGTAATGAAGCACAGGAAAAGAGAGCTTGTTGGAAACTGCTTACAGTTTAGATTGAAGAGCAGGTTTTCATTAGTTTTGTTATAGTGAGCATCATCTTTGGACTGGAGCAATTACCAGAAAAAACTTCATAAGAGAAGGTCCAATGTACAGTTCATGAAAGTAAAAAGCCAAGATCAAATGCTCAAAAAAGAAAACCAGAAAATCTCCCCTGACACAAAGCTCAAGTTACTCCAATAACAAATATTAAACTGCTCTGTTAAAACACTCAGCGAGGAAGTCAATGTCTTATTTGAGTAATAAAGCATTTCTCTTGGTTGTTTCTTGCTGCAGTTAGTTATTCAGTCTGTTTCTCCTAAAGGTCGGGCACATACATCTATTTTCCCATCCACAATTGCTCAAGCATTAGTAGCAGGATACCAGTGACACAGGTGACTGTGTGGTTTACTCAGCCAGAAGTACAGTGCATACAGCTAAACCTGGCCTTAGTGAATCCTCATCTATTTACTTGCTTCCACAGAGAGAACTAAACAAACTGTTACAGATTTTATTCCTTTCCTTGTGAAATGACCAAAGAAAAGATCTTTATTTTAAATACTTGGAATAAAACTTCAAAAAATTTGCTTACTCAGAAATATTAGAGAATTTCCTAAAGTACAAAGTGTTCATAAAAGGAGAAGCAGTTTTCTATAAAATAGATTAAAGGCTGTAATGATGGTGTCATTAATTCTCTTACAATTCAATCTCATCTTTATAGAAAGCACTGACCCTCTCCACTCTATTATGTTTTAGGGCCTGATTTATGAAATAATCCCAGGATATTAATGATGCCACAGGTAACAGTTGTAATATTTCAGGTGGTTTACAGCATTGCTCTAACAATGGAGTACATTTAGTTTGAACTCCATTGCACTTTATTGTGCAATACCTGCTTTGGGGAGCACTGAGAACACCTACATGGCTTCAGTTACAAGACTCCATAAATCCCTTTTCTCCACAATTTAGCTTCTTGCTCTGCTCTCCAGTGGTTCTCCTGTAATGTTCTCTCTTTTCTACACGTTTGTCTTGCTGCATATCTGAACAGAGTCCATATGTGCATACACAGATGCCTTTCTCCAGATTCTTTACTATATCTCCTGAATTTGTCTGCTCTTTAATGATCCTCCTCAGCTTCTTTTCTGGTCCTGTGTGTGCAGTTCTTCTACTCCACATAAACAAATTTCCAAATAGCATTTTACCCTGACTCATCTTGAAAAGCTCTAATCCTCAAGTACAGCACAATTAAGTTTAGGACAGCTAAGGGGATGTTCTTGATCATGTCTGGTGCTTAAATACCCTTAGTATGACCTAAATATTCCTTCCCGTGTTCTTCCCATCTCCCTCTCATGGAATGATAGAATTTGTTTGTTCACTAAAGAGGCTTTTGAACAAAAATATTCCATTTGCTCAGTACATGCATGTAGCTGAAGGACTTCTGTGCTGGATAATTCACTTTGGTTATGCTGCAGTCTGAACCCTTCATAACAGAAGTTATAAAAGCTAAGATGTACAGTCATTTAGATGTCAGACAACTTTAAAACTTGATAAGACATTTTTTCTTTTTTTTTTTAAGTATACTTGTCAGAACTATTTTTTCTACTTTTGCCTCAAGACCTCTTCCAACTACATACATCCTTGTGTGATACAAATACCCAGATAGGTAACTATATGCATAAATCAACTTTTTTACAGGAAGAACATGAGTAACCCAAATATTGATCAAAACAATACTTTTTGCCTAGTGATTTAAGAACTTTATATGACTTAATTAAGCCTCAATCACTCCCATAGTTTTGAGAAACAGCATCATATTCATGATTTGTAGTTCAGATCACCTAAAGTGAATTTAGCAAAACAAAGGACCTTGATCCTGAATTTCTCAAGTGTGATTTGGTTACTCAGTGTCCAGCACAGAGGAATTTCCTTCAGTTTTGCATCCATTGGGGACTAAGTAAGACAGAATAACAACCACTTCCAAGTGCAGTTAAGCATTAGTTTATTCCTATGTGTTTCCACTTGATTAACACCACACTGCTTGTAAAGCAAGAATTTGAACTAATATTGGGAAGGATTATCAGTAAGAGATTAAGATCCTGTTTTTCACTAATATTAAAATTTGCATCAAAGACTTTTCATAAGACATTCTGAAATAGTCAGTGCAAATGATCACACACACACCTCATTTTCCTTGAAAAAAATTAAGAGAAAAATTGTTACCTATTCTTGTAAGTTTGCATGACACAGTCACTGTACTGATGGCCACAGACATCCTGTTTCTTCCTACTGCTGATGAATCAAGTTTTCAAAGGTGGCTGGAAGAATTTAACCCCAATAGATCTTGCCATCAAACTTCATTTTTTCATGGTTTGTTATTTCTACTGTGTTTGACCCTGTGAAAGCAGAGGTCAAGGCCCTATTAGGACAGGTTATCAAAAGCTGAAGGAAGGTTAATTCATACCACCACCATTATATGCAGTGGCTGAACTCACCTCTCACTGCTTATTGTTTAAGTCAAACCATGACCCAACAGGACAAAAAATTAAGAAATTTTACTGCTTTCTTTATTTCCTCTGATGGAAAAGACAGTCATGCCCTCTATTTACAGTGTCATAAACCTCATATCCATTACAAAGAATATTTTGCAAAACACAGAGCCTAACATTTAGGCCAGGATTTATCATATTGGGCAAAAGTACTCATAGTACTCATATCACAGCAACGTAGCAGAGAAACAGACTCAGTGTCCACCTGCATCTTAAAAAGGAAAGGTTAAAGGCTGGAATCTCTTCATCAGGGTGCCTGCAAAACTTGTCATTGGGTGTGAAAGTGGGACACAGTTGCATGCAAGGTTTTTGCTTTTCTTCATTATAATAAATATTCTGTTAACCACTCATATGATTGTCTACTGCTCCCTATCCACAGTACAGCACTGACACCTGCACCAAAGAAGGCAGATCATTTGGGCCTTCTCCTTTCTTAAGCAAAAGAAAGGCCAGAAAGAGGCAGAGAACAGGCAAAACAAGAGGCTCCAGCAAACAGGCTGAGGATCAGCTCTGGGCCAGTGTTAGGGCAGAAGAGGAACACCCATCCTTACAAGGATAAGGGGCAGGCTGAGGAATTGTAATGAGGAGAAAGAATAGAATAGAATAGAATAGAATAGAATAGAATAGAATAGAATAGAATAGAATAGAATAGAATAGAATAGAATAGAATAGAATAGAATAGAATAGAATAGAATAGACTCAGATATAACCAAGTCTTTGGTAACCTCCACAACCAGCTTCAGGGCATGGAAAACATACAAAGAATTTATTGTGAATTCTGAGAAAAAGGAAAACAAAGCAGATAATACAGTGGAAGTAGGCTGCCAGAAGCTTAACTGGGGTTATGAGAAGAATTATCAGTCAGCTGGAAAGATGGAAGGCTCAGAGTCTTCCTTCTGCTTCTTTGCATAAGATCTGCTCATTGAGACCCCTGTGCAATGCTCCCTCTGAAGCTCGAGAGCCCAGGCTGCACACTGAGTCCAAGGAGCAGGGACCCATTAGGAAAAGAGAAATGGGAGGAAACTGCATTGGCCAAGACAAGGTGGAGGAAAGGAAGTGTCAAAGGAGATAGCAGGTTCTTCTTCTTCTCTGGACTTACTTGAAATAAATCAGCCTTTTTTTTTGTTTTTTTCAGCTCTGTGATCTATGGCACAGATATGCAAAGTTTGTATGCAAACGTGACAAAACTGCAGGCAGATGTCTTCTATTTATAGAACTACCATTCCAATTAACCAACAGTCATTGCCATCAGTTTGAAATCAGTCCTCTAAGATTAAACAGAGTCCCAATTAAGCAAGTCTTGATCAAGTGTAGGGCACCATGCAAGTATTTTAATATTATACACCAGTAGGTGTTTTGAATTGCTCAATTAAACAACCCCTAAATAAAAAAAATAAAAGAAACAAAAATAAAGAAAACTCCTCTAGGAGGATCAAAAGTGTTGTAACAACTTGATGTCATTTTATTTGAGAAAAAGGGCATTGAAAGAGCTTGGCTGATGGAGATGTGCATCTGTGAAAGATTTATCATATACAAAATAATACCCTGACAGTGGCGGTATTGGCAGATAGTACTAACAAATTAGTGCTTAACACTTATAGATCTCAACATTTTTCACCCATAAAAGATTTGAAAAGACTCTGGACAACAAAACCTCCATCATTTTATAAAGATATTATGATTTTATTATTAAGTCATGCAAGTTATCATCCCTCAATTTCATATGCTACTTCATATTTTCCTCTTGTTTTCACTGCTGATAATGATTATTTTAATTTATTTTCACAGCCAGATCACTAGGAATAGCAAGAGTATTTTTTGTTCTTTATTATGGTATAGAGATAAAGAGATCTGAACCCATCCCCTTTGCCAATCACTGAGTAAGGAAAATAGATATTTCACCTGATGCACTGATTATAGCCTGTGTTTAATAAACCAGCAAGAAATGTAATGACCTTTCAGCTATCTTGCACTGCAGAAGAAACCATCGAGGTCTTAATTCTCCAGCAAACCTTTCATAAACAGTAATGTTTATTTCAGATAACTCAAAAGAGAATGCAGAGAATAATCCTTAAAATGTTGAGTAAATGGAAGCATACAAATCATGCTGTGTATATTTTAATTTCAAGTAATTATTTAAGGCAATTTACATAAGAATTTGAGCTATATCTCAATTCTTTACTGAGATACAAAATAAATTGCCATAACAATGCAGGTATTGCTGTTTTAAAAACAACATTTATATTGAATTGAGGCAATCATCCTCTAGTCATCCCCAACCTGATTAAAGATTCTTTAGTGCTCTAGTAACCCCCACCAACTG
The DNA here is from genome assembly GCF_021018805.1 of Prinia subflava. Lineage (NCBI taxonomy): Eukaryota > Metazoa > Chordata > Aves > Passeriformes > Cisticolidae > Prinia > Prinia subflava. The sequence continues at coordinate 7,821,587 of NC_086257.1, read as the reverse complement.
GGATGCTCCAGTTTGGCATGGACCATTGCTGTTCTATCACTGTGCTGCATTTCACTACTCCCCGAATAAACAATTTGACATCCAGTCAACAGATCCACTCAGAGAGGCTTGCTGATGTTTCTGACCACACCACCATTTTAGGAATGGCCACTTCCACTCCTAAACTGAAAGAATTCCCTAAATGATCTGCTGAACTGAGCCCTACAGAAGCAAAATCACCCATGCCATGCCCTTGATCTCATGGGCCACATTTTCTTCCCCTGGCACCAACCTTTTCCCAGCAGAGTCTCTTTGAGTGATAATGATGTAAATGTCAAAAAGTAAGGAAAGCTCAGAGATATCTAGAATAGGATTTTAAGACTATTTTCCTCTTCCATAGGAATAATACCCTCTCTACTAACTGCAATTCTGAATCCCAGTCCTTGAAACAAGAGAATGTTTTCAATTTCTCTGATAGCAAAAGAAGAGAATGCTGACTAAACCTATTATCTTCTCTGTGTGCTTATTTTCACTTTGATGTACAATAAATAAAAAATGAACTGACAATTCTGAAATGTGAAGACACCATATCATTGTCACTGTGTTCTTACAAATCTGATCCATTCATGCTGTTTAAGCTGCTGAAACCTTTGAAGTTGGAAAATGCTGCCATGAACTTCTAGCACTGGTAATTAAGACATAGTGTGGCAAATCAAAGGAGACGTGCTACCTTGCATCTACAGTTCCTTACTAAAAAAATGCAAGCTGAGAGTCACAATAATAAATCAATTGGTTCTGCTTTTCAGTAGGAAAAGACCTGTAACTTGTTATATTATAACTCAATCCCATCTTGTATCCAAGATCAATTCCTCTTTCTCTTCATGCTTTATGATCATTGAATTTCTTTTTCTTAAGGTTAATTTTTCTTATAGAAAGTCAGGGAAATACTGCAAGGTTTGTGGAGAAAAAGAAAAAAGAAAAAGAAAAAAAGTCTCTCATCATTTGTCTTCTCAGTGGGGAGAACAGGAACATTTCCTTTCCCCTCTACTATCCCATTTTTCTCCTTCAAGCTGTTGTTGTTTTCCCATAAATTTCAGCAGGTTGTGGTTCTGAGGCTGTGCTAAGATTTGGGCTGGGGAAACATAGTTTATAAAGGTTTATTAGCACAACTGGGTTAAGCAATGTGTTTGAGTATGAGGGAGCCTTGTGTTCTGGATAGCAAACTCCTTTCACATTTCATAGTGCATTAAAAACACAAACTATGAAATATTTCAATAAAAATAAATCAATATGGGCTCCAGTTGGAAATCTCACTGCCATATTATTTGCTTACTGCATAAACCAAATTCCTGTACACAACATATGGAATTGGCTGAGTTTAAGTCACAGTTTTCACTGAAATATTTAATTTTTCCTACCTCTATTCTATTTTATAGTTTAGTTTTTTGCTTAAAAGTGGGTAGCAGGATAAGGGCTTATTAAAAATACATATATGCCTAAAGGGCACTGAGCAGTTTGTTTGATTCTAAGAAGCAAAATAAGAAAACCTTCTGCATCATGATAATATTATTGAACATTTTCAAACATGTGGGCTTTTACATGGCCTTTCTTGTCTTTTTTCATCACAGATCTGAAGTCTCTGATTCCTTCCCAGAACTGTGAGCTTCTCCAGCTACTCTAAATCTGTGCTATCCAGCCCACCCCAGCAATGCAGACAGATTTTCCAAGCCCAATTATGCATGTAGGGATGAGCTCACGCTGGTCATTCCCCTTCTCCCCACCTTACAGTGGCAAAGCCTCAAGGGCAGGTCTAAAAGGAATCAGCCAAACTTTGACCATCCAGAGCCATACATGCCAAAGGCAGGTCTCACACACATACATCCTGCCCATTACCTCGAACCCCTTCTCACTTTTATTAGCAAATTGCTGTGTAACTTGTTAGATTTTTCCTACAAAACCACATAAAAGCAAGGTGCAAATTCCTGCTGCTGCTCATGGGTACTGTCTGAATAGTCCTGAACTTTGCTGTCGTGGCTGTGGCACTTCCTGAGTGATCCTGCATGAATCATTTGTCCTCCACACCCAGGGAATCTCCTTTATTGAAATCATAAGACAGGGCAGACCAGGTCCCTCATGACACATTTGTACAGTTTCTTTTTCAATAGGACCTGACTTAAGGGTGTTATAAAAATAAACATGGGGCCTCTTCCCCTCATGTTGTGCATTTTGTCAGTCTTCCACCATAAAATTTGTCTTCTGGTACCATCAACCTCCTTATTTTTATTTTTCCATAACACCTGAATTAAATTCTCCCCAAATGGCAAAAGATTTCCATTTCTCTTGACATCAGAACCTTCCAATGTCTCCTATATGTCACATAGGAAATACCTAGAGCAGCTGCTACAGGAGTCTGCCACCAGAAATCCTAAGAGGCAATAGCTGTCATCCCAATTTTAAAACATAAGCATGATTTTGAACACTAGTGGTATTTAAAAATAAAAAAGTTACACTACAATCATATATTTATATATGCAATATTGAGATTTTAATATAAATTAAATAAACAAAAGAAAGAAAACACTTTTTTTTTTTCCCTAAAGCCTATTCCACTTCTGACGAGGCTCTTAAGGAGTCAGTGAGGCTGCAGTGAAATGAAGCACACAATCAAAGCCATGCACAGACCCCATCCAAGCCAGTGTCTTACATATACAAAAACTGTTGAAAAGAGATGTCCCCTTTTTTTTCAGCTAATCCATTTCCCTCCCACTTCTAGAGAAGCATTTTTCTTTGTTTTTAAAGATATTGCTACAAAAAAAATCACATTAACTGGAAGAGACATTTTGAGTTGATATTTGAAACAGAAAAGTTCACCCCTTGTGCTTTTTGGGCAGCTTCCCAGCCCAGAATTAAAGACTTTTGTTTAGCAGTGAGCCTTATTCAAATAAAAACAAAACAATGATTCATAACTAATCAGGGAAACTCACAAAACAAATGAAAGAATGCATTTAAAATTCAGCAAAGAGGCTGTAGTGATGTAAATGTTCTCAATTTCTGGTTAAATAGTGGTAACAGCAAGCTGATCAGTAAAGTTTCATAAACTGCACTTTATTTCCCTCTGAGTCCTATATAAACTTGTAAGGAAAATGACAGAAGCACTTTTCTGTAAATACAACAATACAATTAATTTTCAGCTAAAAATCAGAAATAAATCCAATAAAGCCCTGTGATGCCTTCAACTAAATTCAACAGATTCAACTAAAATTGTACTTAATAAATAAAGATTTCCTAGTCTTACATATTTTGTGTTGAAAATGACTTATTCCAGCTAAATTTTATCCCACACAAACCCAGACTAAAGGGATTATGCTGTGTCTGAAGGTGAATATATGCACACACAAATACCAGTGTTATTGACTACGCATCACTGGCATTCATTCACCAAGTCCTGTGATTTTATGAGTCAGAGGTCAAAACCTACAGATAGAAATAGTAAAACACCTTTAGTTTATTCTTCCACAGTAATGCCATCAACTAAGATTATATTTGTGAGATACATTTGAATTCAGTTAGGTTAATAAGATCAAAAAATCTCTAAGATTTTGAAGACCATGTTTTTCTCCAATGCTCCTTGAAAAGGGTCTATAAGTAGATTTCAATACCTTGAAAATTTTAGATTTTTTTTTTTTTTTTAAAGAGAAAATCTTTCTAACACAAAATATTATTAGGGTTAATTCTCATTCAAGTGAAAACTTTGGTCAGATCTCTTGCTTTCTGATTTTCAGCTGTGGTGGAACCAATCCTAAAATCAGCATGACATAAAACCAGGCCATGTTTGAGTGAATTGCTCCAGCCACCAGCCTGATTCACTCATCACTTGGGAACAACGGAGAGTAGCTGCTCTTGATACTCATTTCTAAGGCTTTCTAAAAAGAAATTCCATTTTCCTGATTTACATAAATAGTTTTGGTGCAAGCCCTAAAAACGTATACAAAAAATGTCAAACTGTTGAAAACAGATGTCCCTTTTTTTTCAGATAATCCATTTCCCTCCCGCTTCTAGAAAAGCATTTTTCTTTTTTTTTAAAGATATTTCTACAAATACACATATAAACAGCCTGGTTATAGCATGTCACAGATAACACAGCCTCATCATAGTGGAACTGTATTCAGCAGAGTAAGAAAAAATCCTTAGAGAAATGAGTCACTAGGAAAAAGCCCAGTGAAAGCCATATAGGTCTCTGGAAGATAATATTAGTCATGGCATGCTTTGAGAGATGACAGCACTTGTGAATAAAAAAAAAATAAATCAAGGCTACAAACAAGAGGAAAGAGAAGAACAAGTCAGATTTAAATACATTTTAAAAATTCCCTTGACCAGATATGTGTTCTCACTAAATTATGTGTAATATACTATATGGAAAAAATATCTAATTCTTTACAGAAAGATTTTCTGTGGTCCCAAACCAAAAAGGGAAAAGCCTGAAAGCACTCCAAAGCAAACAAAGCTGAGCTGTTTAATTACTACCATCAATTCACCTCAGGATTTGTGGGAAAAAATCCATTCAGAAATTGCACAAAAGGGCTTGCAGAAATGTGTGTTTATGCTTCCTTCCTCTCTGCTTGTGAGTAGAGTTATGTACACACTGAGGCACTGGCAAAATCAGATTCTAAATTTAGAAACCTTCGCTGCACCAAAGTGAATTCCTGTTCTGTGCCTAGTCAGCTCTTCTCCTCCTGAGCAGCCACCACCTCACCTTTCACATGCCATGGGGCTAGTAAAGAGAGTCTCTAAAATAAAAAAAAAAGAGAGAAAAGGACATCCTCAAGATTTTCTGATCCCCTGAAGGGTTTATTTCTTGTCTTCCCTATATACAAACAAGGAAATTGATTGATGTGGATATTAACAAATACCACATTTTTCCACTTAATGTAACAAGATCCTCTCAAAATCACAAGTTGGGATGTGCATCTCTTTCAAGTCAGTGACATGACAGATGTTAAATCTGACAACACTCTTTTGTCTCCCCCAAAATATTCATAGGTCTTCCCTGCCCCAGTGATTCACTACAATCTTTGGTATCTTTGCAAACTCTGGAGAGCCAGAGCTACAGGAAATCCCTAAGTTTTGTCCAGGAGTTCAACACTGCTAAGCTCAGCATCATAAAGATATTTCTATTCTATTAAAGCTATGTACATTTTCTAAAATACCAGTGGCTTTGTGGAGACAGGCTTTGTCTAAACTCAGAAGGATGGTTATATATTAAAAAATACGGCTCAAGTGTGCTGAGCTACTTCCCTAAATAAAGCTAAATAAGAAAGTGCTCCACTTGCTTCCCAAATGTAGAGCCTAATCAGGAGCATGATGTAGGAGGAAATCCTGCTTAACAAAACCCAACAAACAGAAGAGCTTTTTTAAAAACCCTTTCCTGCACTGGATATTGATATGACCACATTCAGGATGTACAAACAGGAACAAGATCCTTTAAATGGCTTCCTAGACACACAAGAGAAACCAGAGAAATGAAGGTAAGGTAGGTAAAATTAAAAAAGGGATTAGGAACAGTGAGGATTTCTTCTAGTCTGAGGAGACAGGAGAGAAACAGATGGAAAAGTAACAAAATAATCTGGGGAAATTAGGAGGAGGTTTCTTTGTCAGGACAATTCAAAGAGATTGGGATTCTTTATTATTATTATTTTTATTTTAGAAAAGGAGCTTGTGTGTAAGATGTGGCTGTGAAGGTCCCACAGTTCTAGCAATTAGTGCTCTGCTAATTAAATTGCCACATCAAAGAGAAAGACATTGTAGGGTAGCAGGATTAAAAGATACCTTTAGCAGCGGGCTCTCTTTTAGATGTTTCCAAGCTTGGAGCATCTATTGACTAAAAGCTGCAAACACCCCTGGTAAATACTTCTCTCTACTTCCTCTCAGTGGCAGAAAGGCAGCAAGCAGGAGCTCATGTCTGAAAAAATACAAATGCTTTGGTAAGGATCTAATATTGTAAGGCTGCATTATGGTACTGAGTATTCTCTTGTAAATACAGACTCTGATTTTCCAAGTCCTCAGTTGTTACCAGCTTGGATGAACTCCAAAATCCACTTCTCTTCCAACATTAATGACTATCAAGTATATTAAATATAAAGAACAAAGTTTTTGCAACTACAGTCACATTTTCTTAATTTCAGAGTTTAAGTATTGATACATAATCCTTACAGTTACTTTTATGGGCTCTGATACCTCTAGAATCAACTGCAAATTTTTTATTTGCATCTCATTTCCATATAACACAACAAAAATTTCACAGTAGGAAATTCAGATGAGAAAAGGAATAGAAAAAAGAAGAAGGAAAGGGAGAGAGAAAGGAGGTGAAAACAAGCAGGAGGGAAAGAAAGAGCAAGAGAATATGAGAGAGAAAAAGCACAAGCAAGAAAACATGAGTGGGGATGGCAAAGAGGAACAGAGGGGGCCGAGAGAAGTGGGGGGGAGAGAATGAGAAAACAATTCTCTTTTTGCCACATCTTGAAATGTGGCCAAGTGAAAAAACTGGTGAAATGGACTTAATGAAGCAAGCACCTGCTTCTAATATATGAAGTAGGATGATTTTTGTATAGTTGATTTCTTGTGAATTGCTGGTAGGAAATTGTAATTAAGGGCAGATCAAAAGTGAGGGGTGGTGATTTCTCCATTCTCTCTCCAAAGGATTATGTATTTAAAATAGGTTTTAATCATTCCTAAGATAAACATGTTGGAAATGTTTAGTTCTAGAGAGGTCTCAGAGCTTCTTCATGTGGTCTGTGGCATGGGGAGCTCCACTGAGTGTGACTGCAGCTGGAAATCTCTGTGCACCTCAACCCTCACTTTCCCACCCAAGATTCAATCTCCTGAACCAGAACATGCTGATGTGCATGTCCATGTCTCAGACTTTTCAGTTATCTGTTCAGATAATTGGCTCAAAATTAAATTCACTTTAAAAAATTCATTCACAACTCTAGAAATTATATATTTACCCCCTCATCTCTTTATATAGATCCAAAACTCAATCTCTTTTTGCTAAAATCTACTTTGACACTTTCAGAAGAATACACACCAGGGTTTTGTTAAGTCTTTCCCTAGGAAAAGAAGGTACTCTGACATATTTCTACCTCTGGTAGGGAAGTGTTTAGCCCTCAGAACAACCCTCAGGGGCTTCCATTCACATAATGAAACTAATATGCTGCAACACACTCCAGCAATTCTTCTGGATCAGATACTTCACATTTATTATGGTATTTTGGTGTACTTTTAGCAGGGCAATTTAATTAGAATTATCCATGGATAGTTTAAAAACGGAATCTGCAGATCATTTATTACTGGCCTGTATTTACTGATGCAGCAACAAACCCATCTGGTTAGGGCTTATTCTTTAATTAGTTCATTTAACATTTTTGTCCAAAGTGAATCGACTACAACTTTATCCACGGCCCAGGGCATAAATCAGTCTCTCTCTATCACATAACCCAGTGACTTAATGGGGAGGATTTCTCATTGAGGGCAATTTTTATACATTTCATTCATTGTGCCAGAATTGTCAGTGTGAAATTGTGACAACAGCTGGCTAGGAGTGAGGCATTATGACCTTCTCACAGTGATTACATGCTAAAAATTAATTGTGTTCCCCCCCCAGCACTGTGGCATTGTGATTACTCCGAGCCGAGAGCGTGGGTGGGTGTGGGCGAGATGCGTGCAAGAACAAATAGATTACAAGGCACACAAATCAATGCTTGTTATTGCTAACTCATAAAAAATGGTTTCTAGCTAACAATGCTGAGGGAAAGAAAGAAACAACAAGTTTAATTTAATTACCACTATATCTGTTTTGTACTCTGGAGCAGCTGAACTAAGATAAATTGTGAGACTAACATTCATCTGTATGTTATATTAAGATGCTGGTAGAGCCAGATCTTTCAAAGCCCTGAGTTTACTCCACCAATCATTTTTAACAAATACCTCAGTCCTTTTCTATGTCATAAGTAATATAGTAAATCTTGTTTCTTTTAATGTTACAGCATCTTTCTTCTTAATGCTACTTTTTTTGCCAGCATTTGCTGCAGGAAATATTGATCTCTGCTTCCTCAAAATGAGTTTTCCTTGTACCCTTTCTTATTCAGTGGACCCTACAGTTTGTGTGCTTGATATTGCACATTCTCTCTCTAGGGAAAAGTGTTCTGCCACTTTGCAGTTTCTTTAAGCAGAATTCTTTTCACACTTTAAATACCATTGCGCTGTGCCAATTGTGAAAAACAAAACAAAACAAAACAAAACCCAACTGAAGCCTGTCTGGTTTACTGTATACATTTAGTTACACTCCAAACCATTAGCTGGGAGCCTGAAGGCCAAATGCAGCATTAAACTATCTCTGAGTTAGTCATATCCTTTCCCAGAGCAGCATGGGAGTCTAACACAGGAGCTTCAAAGAAGCTTCACATATTTTTGCAATGATCAAAAGCCTATGAAACATCTTAATTTGCAAGCTTGCTCACAGTCACAGGTAGTAGAATTAATATGGGAAAAAAAAAAAAGACTTTTGGGCCAACACAACCTATAAGCATATTCCTAGTAAAATTATGTAGCTACATCTCTGTATTTTTATGCATATATTTCTTTATTACTTTAAGCACTTCCTTCAATAATCCTCCATTTTTGGGTTCAGATCCCTAAGAGCTATGGGTGATCTCCATCTCTGACTCACAGATGGTGCAGCTCAGCAATCCTGTTACCTGCTGTGGATTGAAAGTTGTCTCTGTTCAGTACAGGAGCAGCAAAGAAAAAGAACTGTAAATGATACACGTGCATTTCTTCATCTGACCCCCGATGGTGGTGGCTGGAAACATGACTGAACACTTGCTTTGGCTGAGGAGAAAGACATTTTTTCCATTTGCCACATCTTATTAAACAACTGTCTTTATTTTCCAATGCCTGCATGTTTATTTTCTTTGCTCCCAGCATTGCATGAGCTGCTTTCCAATATGTGACTTACTTTTGAAGAATGCCCAGTCAACACATTTTCCATGACATCAGTGAGAACTGCTGCTCTCTGAACTTTTCCATATTTGTTTGCTTTTCTTTAATCAAATTAATTAAACCTTTAGGTCCCCATTTTAGGAATGTTGGTAACAGTGCTATCTGTGGGATCTTTTTCCAGCAGAATGAAACAATAACAACTTTCAGAGCTCCCCTTTGAAGAGGTGGGGTCTCAGTGCCTCATCCAGCTGTATTTCCACTGGCTGTGAGCACATCAGTCTGTCCAAGCAGACCAGACACAGATTCTTTCTTTCTTTCCATCTCTGAGAACTCTATTTTGCCTTTTTATGATAATATACAACTCAAGGTGGACAGGGAATTTTTAAAAAAGCAATTACTTTGGTGGGGTTTTTTCCTACCAGGCCACTGGAGCAGGGAATAGGGAAGCTGAGTTATTCCCTATGATAAAAAAATGATAAGTAACTTTTAAAAAATGTGATTGAAAATACACTACAAAAATCCCAGTGAAATATTGGAAAAAAAATGAAATATTGAAGCTCACTCACAATGTTCTTGAATTTTCTATTTGAGGAAACAGTCACTTAAATTCAAATTTTTTATCAGATCAATATTCTGACATAATGCATTACAAACAGCTTTATTAGCAAGCTCTGCAATGGCATAAAATTACTCACAAGGGTTATTGTTTCTGCTTAAGAAAATATAGTGAACTTTAAACAATTATTCCCATCACCCACATTTCAAACTGGATTTTAACCAAAAAATATTTCCAATTGCCAGCAGGCAAACTAATACTGCTCATGAGAAAATAAGACCTTATAATGATTATATAAGGTGGCATATTTGTACTTTATCTCATTATTTATTTTGTTGGTTATCTGCTTTTTCTTTATAATTGAACATTGCATGAACATTACCAATTTGAAATATTGACATGTTTTAATGTGGAGGGTTTTTTACTTTTCAAAATAAAATTAAATAGTTTTAGATATTTCCCCTATACCTGCATTTAATGTCTGCTTTTATAGCTCTAAAGTAATTCTATTATTATATCTAGTCATTAAATTCTGAGATTATTCCATGTTTAATCTTTGCTGGATTTTGCTAAGATGAGTAGATAAAGGTATATGCACATTCCACTGTACCTCAGTGAGTCCACTCAGGCTACACGGGCAGAAATGAAAACACAAAATTCACAGCACAGACACAAGCAGTCATGTGCTCTAAGTTACATGCTCCCTGATCTGTTATTAGCAAGGTGATGTCCATCTAAAAATTAATTTTTCCCCTACTCTAAAAAAGTAAAGAGTTTAAGTATTAACCCTTGAAGGGGAAAAAAGAAGAAAAAAAAAAGCAAAAAGCAAGAAGAAAACAGAAGAAAGAAAAAGGAAAAAGGAAAAAGGAAAAGGAAAAGGAAAAGGAAAAGGAAAAGGAAAAGGAAAAGGAAAAGGAAAAGGAAAAGGAAAAGGAAAAGGAAAAGGAAAAGGAAAAGGAAAAGGAAAAGGAAAAGGAAAAGGAAAAGGAAAAGGAAAAGGAAAAAGGAAAAGGAAAAGGAAAAGGAAAAGGAAAAGGAAAGGGAAAAGGAAAAGGAAAAGGAAAAGGAAAAGGAAAAGGAAAAGGAAAAGGAAAAGGAAAAAGGAAAAGGAAAAGGAAAAGGAAAAGGAAAAGGAAAAGGAAAAGGAAAAGGAAAAGGAAAATATTTTCTGAAATAAAAGACTTTGGTTTATATAAAATTATAAAAAATGCAACTAAAAAATTACGATGTCTTAACACACATCCACATAACTAGCTGTACCCGTGCCACAGGAAAACAGCTACATACCCCTGATTTTTGCAGAAGCCTGCAGATCTCCATAAGCATAAATGACCTCCCTACAGTCAGTACCAGGCAGATTTAAGGGATGGGATTTGGATGTAGCCAGGTATTGAGGCCATGGCTTTTCCAGTGGGACTGTCCCTGAGCCTGGCTGTGCCTGTGCCTGGCCCAGCTCACCCTGCCTGTGCCTGTGCCCCATGGCCCTGGCTGTGCCCCAGACTGTGCCCCATGGCCCTGGCTGTGCCCCATGGCCCTGGCTGTGCCCTTTGTCTGTGCCCCATGGCCCTGGCTGTGCCCCAGGCTGTGCCCCAGGCTGTGCCCCATGGCCCTGGCTGTGCCCCAGGCTGTGGCTGTGCCCTCCCGTGGCCATGGTTGTGGCCCGGGCTGTGTCCCTGACTGTGCCCAGGCTGTGCCCAGGCTGTGCCCTGGCTCTGGCTGTGTGCCCAGGCTGTGCCCAGGCCGTGTCCAGGCTGTGCCCTGGCTCTGGCTGTGTGCCCAGGCTGTGTCCAGGCTGTGCCCAGGCTGTGCCCAGGCCGTGTCCAGGCCGTGTCCAGGCCGTGCCCAGGCTGTGTTCAGGCCGTGCCCAGGCTGTGTTCAGGCTGTGCCCAGGCTGTGTTCAGGCTGTGCCCAGGCCGTGCCCAGGCCGTGCCCAGGCTGTGTTCAGGCTGTGCCCAGGCCGTGCCCAGGCTGTGTCCAGGCTGTGCCCAGGCTGTGCCCAGGCCGTGTCCAGGCTGTGTTCAGGCTGTGCCCAGGCTGTGCCCAGGCCGTGCCCAGGCTGTGCCCAGGCTGTGCCAAGGCTGTGTCCAGGCTGTGCCCAGGCTGTGTCCAGGCTGTGCCCAGGCCGTGCCCAGGCTGTGCCCAGGCCATGCCCAGGCCGTGTCCAGGCTGTGTTCAGGCTGTGCCCAGGCTGTGTTCAGGCTGTGCCCAGGCTGTGCCCAGGCTGTGCCAAGGCTGTGCCCAGGCTGTGCCAAGGCTGTGCCCAGGCTGTGCCCAGGCTGTGCCCAGGCTGTGCCCAGGCCGTGTCCAGGCCGTGCCCAGGCCGTGCCCAGGCTGTGCCCAGGCTGTGCCCATGCCATGCCCACCCCGCAGCCCTGCCCCGGCCCGCAGCAGGCTCGTGGGCGCCGCTGGTGCTGCCTCATCTCCCACCCTGCCGAGGATAAATGGATCGTGCCGGGCTCTCAGACCACACAAATCACCCCGGGCGGAATAATAATTGTACTTGTAGCTGAAGCCAAGCTATTTCACGGACATGTGGGGTTGGCAGAAAAGTGAATCAATTTATAAAAGAGTGTGCAGCGTTAGATAAAGCCCAAGCCCTGACAGCTTTATCTGATAGGTTCAGTTTGTTTTTTTAGAAGTGAGTAGCCCTGAGGCCTTTTGCTGAGTTTTATCGAATAGACACTTTATTTTAGGCAACAACAGAGGTTTAATAGGAAGGGGGAACATGCTGAGAGGTCACCTGTAGCCAGGTATTATCATCTGAGCAAATGCAAACTGTACAGCACGGAAACCTCTCTGCAAACCCACAATAAGCATTCATCTCATAGGAGTTGTTTCATCCCTGTGCTCACACTTAAAACACTGCTGAATTTTCTTGCTTAGATATGATTTTGATATAACTGACACGGACACAGTAAGAAGATATACTATAATCAAAAAGAGAGAATGAAAGAGTGGAATTCAGTTCATTCAGTAAAGTTCTTTTATAGAGCAATACATTTTAAGATAATCTCTGGAGCAGCAAATTAAACAGACATGGAAACAAACTTCTATACATCTCAAAATTATTATGATCACACAAAGTAATTACCACTAGATGCTAATTTCATATACTGACAGAAAAATCTTAATTAAACATTGGAGATTGTAGAAAAGAAAAGAAATGAGAAATTAAAGGAAAACTCAGAAGTCTTAGGGAGTGTTTTCCTCAGTTTTTTTTTTTATCCATGCAAATATTAAGTTCAGAGTTAAAGCAAATGTATTTTGCATTTAGTTAATCTAACTACAGAAGCAGAGATCTTTAGTCCATTGAGCCAATCCACAAATTATATGAGGAAAGCTTGCAAGACAAACCACTGCAAGAGCATTCAAAGAGCCTTTCATTGCTGTTAATTCCAGTTCCCCTTTTCATTACAACAACAAACATAGAAACACTACACAGAAATGGTGGTATGGGGAAGATGGATATCAACAACAAGACCACGATTTTTCCTGAACACCATCACAGCATTGCTCTCTATTACTTCCAGAAATAAGTCAATTAATAATTATAAGAAGATACTCAAAGACTATGTTTTACTCAGTTGAAGTTAGTAAACCCATCTCCTAGGCTAGGAAAAATTGCTAGCATGCAACAAAAATATTGTGTAAATTATAGCTGGAGGCCAGTGTTTTAAAACTTTAAAAATGCAGGGGCTTGCATCTCAAACAATATTCATAAATCAACATGAAGTTACTTTAAGAAGCCACAAAAATTCTAAGCAACTAAATGGGATTTTTTAAGTTTTAAGATTGATGAAAAGTAGTGATCAGTGTTTAAGAAACTACAGTTTCAGGGTTGGGTCCCAAGAATTGTTAAATTTGTTGCATTCTTCTTTAGAAAGTTTGAGTTTCCCATGGGTAGACATATCCAACACTAATAAGTTGCTCCTTGCAATTTCCTCTGCTGTGTTTCCTGACATACCCTTCTTTAACAGCTGTGATTTTGCTGGAAGAGTCCAGATTTTTATTTGTCCAGGTAGCATCCAGATCTTGTCCATGTGAGGACCATATCTCCAGAGAGTTAATAAAACTGTTAATAATAAATATTAGTTCAGATCCTGCAAGAGCATAGGGACCCCATCACGTAAGTAAACAAAAACCACTTCAGATTTCTGTTCAATTTAATCTAAAGATCTAAAAGCATTACAAAAGGTAAGAGTTGTGCTTTCTACTCCTCCCAGACAATATAACTGCATTTTACACATACAGAATCTAAGGGCAGGTGGAGAGGATGTCAGCAGTGCTAGCAGAGCAGACAAATCCTGCTCTCCTCATTCTGAAGATGCACTCTTTGCACCCCAAATTCCAGCAAACTTGAAATCTGAGCTTTGCAATCTTCCAAGTATTCCCTGCACTGCAGAATTTTGAGCTGTGCTGCCAGCAAAGACACACAAGATCTGTATCACAGCCATGTGCAAGGAGCAGCAGACAGAGTTGTCTTTTTTGTCAGTCACAATACAATGAGCTTGGAATATTTTGTTTACTTGGTTGTACATGGGATTGTATTTTTTACAAAATAATGGATGGGTTTTATTTTATTCATAGACAATGATACATTGATTTTGAGGTATCTTAATAGAAATTCAAGGTATTACATTCGAAGTATTACATTACATCAATTACATTGATTACTATACTCAAGAACCTAAAGAGGCTAGGGAGGGTTGGATTTTTAAAATCTGATTTAATACATCATTTATTCATTATTTAAATATTCAGAGAAACTCTTTATCTTTAAAAATTTAATATCTAATTGGGTGGGGGGTGGTGGGTGTAGAGCAGCGAGAAACACAACAAATCTCAAAAAGTCAAAATCCAATTTGTCAGTATTTTTATGTTTTCTACAACCAATACATCAAGCCCCATGAATTATTTTGGTTATGATTTTTGGCCCCCACATCACACTTTCTCTCGGTTGCCTGTGTTGGTTGTTCATTGGCTGTGAAACCCTGCAGCACCTCTCCCTCTCCAGGACCTGCCAGCTGCCTCCATTTGGAGCCACATCCCGAGAGGAAGGGATCTCCTGGTGCCCTGCCTGGGCCCTGCATTCTAACAATCCCCAGTGGGAGCTCCTTCTTTCTGCAGGATTTAGGGGCTGCTGTCTGCCAGGACAGGTTCTGTGCCTCAGCACAGCTGATGCACACCCTCGGTGTCACTGCCTGTCCTGCCATGCAGCTGACAAAGGCAGGGGGTGCTGGCACCCAAGGGATCCATGACTGTGTGTGTGTTTTCAGCAGCTGAACAGGGGGAAGGGGCCCTGACTACCTTGTTTGTGTCTTGTCCTACACACAGGAGCTGTGGAAAGCCCCAGCCGGTCCATGGCACACTGAGAACACACTGTCAGCATCTCTGTGTGCTGTGCCCTGTCTCTGGGGTGCTCTGGGGTGCTGGGTTTTGCTGCTGCTTGGATGGGCTACAGGCAAAGTGGCAGCAGCGTCCCTCAGCCAGGGCAGAGACCCCAGGTCCCCAGGCTGACTCCAGGCAGGAGGAGACCCGGGCTGGGACAGGCAGCCAAGCTCCCAACATCACTTCACAGGAGCCACAGGCGTGATCAGTGACAGTCAGAGGAATCCTCTGCTCATTTACAGCCCCAGTGGATTCCACATCCATGCTGGGGCTGTAAAGCAAATACCCAGTATGAACAAGGTCATCAAATTTGTCTCAAAGCGTGTTTGATCCATTAATTGCCCAGATCTAACTCACTAAGTTGCCTGCATTATGTATTTAGATGACTAAGTGGCCTCTTTGTTTGGAGTAGAGCACTGGATTTTGTGATACGCCAGTGCACTAGGGTGGAAAATAAACAACATCCTCAGCTGCTGAATAATTAATTATTTTACTGAATTAAATATGAAAATAGTATAGGTCATTTAGAATTTCTTGTGTTTTTTAATAGTCTCTTCAAAACCTATCACATTACTCAACTTCTTATCAACATCTGTTTTATTTACTCTCTATTTTTGATATGCAGCACACTGCAGTATTTTGTACAAACAGCCATATAAAAACATCAGATGCTGTCAAGTAGGAAGTGAAGGCTTTGGTACTAGTGGATCTTGGCTCCCAGGCAGCCTGGTATTGTGGGTTGGGTTTCACAGCTCAATTTCCAAAAGTGAAGGTAGCAAAATAATTAATAAGATTATTTATGTAGTAAAAGGGGGTTTCCTAAGGAAACATTTGTTTGCATATGCAAGAAAGTATATGCATCTGTCCACAAACAATAGGGTCCTGCTGCCTGTAGAATGAAGAGGGGAAATAACCCCACAACACCACTCATCACAACCAGAGCCAGACAAATACTGATTATTGGTTTTTTTTTTAAGGAAGTAAGCTTATTTAAGTCTGAGGCTCCTACGCATATCCTCATTAGTCTCACAGCACAAAAATCACTTTCCCTGAGTGATGAATTCCATCTGCCCTTTCTCCCTAAGCTTTGCTGTGGGAAGAGCTGCCTCATCCCTGAATGTGGCATCTTCACCAAGGATGTCCTGCTTGTTTAAGTACAACCTGCTCTGAACAGAACTTCCAGGAAAATTATTTGCTACAAGGCATCCTAGAAATCTGGGCCTGTACCTGACCCCCACCCCCAGTTTACACTTTTTTGCCAATATTTGGATTTTTACAAGATCAACTGAGCACCACATCACCCCACAAGTGCACTCATCCAGGACCACAGGGAGCCTGCTGGAGAAGATTTAGTTAATAGAAACTCTTCATCAGAAAATCCAAGATGAGATAAAATTCATCTCTCATTGCTGGAAATATTAAGGAGGGTAATGCCAAAAAATAACAAAAATGCTGAGATTTGATAATAAAGCAGGGCCAGCTAAAACCATGCAAGTGCCAAATTTAAGATTTGAACAACAGCCCATTTTCATTTGTGAGAAACAACTATTCAATATTTGCACTGGGGCAAAGATATAAAACATCTAGACAGAATCTGTTACAGGCAGGAGGGGGAAGTGCTTGCCTAGAACTGAAAAAATCTTTTCTTCAATAAAACTTGAACACTGTAACTTGCCATAAACTGTCTTCAAGCACTTTCTGTTTTCTTCCAGTTCATCTACTCATATTTCCATGGTGAGTTTTGAGCTTTTGATGATGGTCAATTAAACAACTATTATAATATAGTTGTTTATACAAATAACAAACACCAGAACAGCATGTATTTGATGGAATTCATATTATTTTGCCTTATGATCAAAATCACTTTGTTCTTAAAAACAAGCAAAATATCTGGAAAACAAAACAGATGATGCTCAAGTGATTTTTAAAGGATGAAGATCATACTTTTCCAAGAAAATCAACAATCCAACCAACCCTTCAACAGTTTTCACAATTAACCTGAAAGCAACAAAAATGTTAGCAATGCAATCCAATCAAGTCAGACTCTCTCTGCTTGAAGCTGAGAATCTGCCAATTCATATAAAAAATTTGCATTTCAAAATGAAATATAAAATCCTTCTTCACCTGCTTGAAAAGAAAAGAAATCCCAGTGGAGTTTGAGAAATATATGCCCATTGTTTAATGACCTTCTAATACCAGTGAAAGAACATCCAAGAACGTTGTAGATAATTCTGGTCTAATCAGGTTAATGATGGAAGCCAAGGCCAGGACTACAGCAAGCTGTTCGTTAGCATTTGATATTTCTGGCAAATAAACTCACTGCTGTTCATCCATTAAGTTCTCATCCAACAAATGGTAACAACTGCTCCTGACATTCAGTACAGAATATTCTGCTCCTGTATCAAATCCTGCTGCTCTAAAGAAGCCACATGACAGAGGAAGCCAAGCTTCTTCTAATGGCTTCTGTTAAACCAGCACAGCAATAAAGTTCCAGCTGAACAGGGAAAAAAATGATCATAATTTTTTACTTTTTCTCAGTGTGTGAGGAAGTATCTGGGGAAATTTTGTTCTTCATTGAGATGCAGAACAGGGAAAATAAAACAGAATCACATATTATTATGTTCTCAGCCCTCATACCAAGACCATGGTTTTGTGATCATGTACTAAACATGATATTTTTCATAAGTACTGTTCAATCTACCATGTGCAAGTTTCCAGATTTCTGCTGGCCTTGAAATCCCAGTTTTATGTGTCTCTCACAATCAGTATTCACTGGTGAGCTACGTGGACATAAGCTTGCTCCAGCTGATTACTGACTGGCTTTAAAAGGCCCGGAAGAGCTGTTTTCTCCAGCTGGAATGTTGATTAAAGCTATCTCAGCAAACATGGAATATATGAGCGCTCAATTTCCAGCCATTCACCTAGAGAATATCCAAAATGCAAGATTTGCTGAGGTCAGGCTTGGATTGTATAAAACTTCTTTGGCCAGAAGGGATCATTTCCCTGTTCACTGCAGGGGTTCCTGCTCTGTTGGCCAGCAGTCCTCATTACAGTCTGGAGCTCTGAAATGCCTCATATTCCTTCAGAGTCCCAAATCCTTCTGCAGTCAATGGAATCCTGAAAGACATTTGTCATCAGCCACTTTGAGGCACTGCTCAGGTAACTTGTAATTCCTCAGGCAGGGGTGGACTCCTCCCCTTCCAGGGAGAGGCCAATGAGGAAATGGAACTGCTCTCTTGAATCCATCTGAGGAAATCCATGTGCCAGTGCCTCGAGAAGCTCTGAACTGCCTTTCCCTCCCTGGAGTTACTCCCCACTGTAACAATCATCCTTCTGATGTGTCCTCATGTATTTTTCTGCTGTCCTGAATATACTGGAGGTAAGCACATACACATATTTAAAAATTCAAAGGAATGGTTCTAAGAAGAATCTTAAATATTATTCAAGAGTCTGCTTGATTTTTCAAAAGAACCTGAACTCCTCCTTCCTGCCCAGGTGGAGGCTGGACATGGAATTCAGCTAAGTTTGTCAAGGAGTAAGTATCTGAAGTTCAGCAGAAGTTAACAAGACCCACAGAAAATATCAAGACTTTCAGGTCAGCTGAACCATAATCAAAAGCTATAAAAACTTATGAAGGACAACCATCAGCCAACAGTAGATATCAAAAAGCAACAGTTCCTGTGGTAGGAAAGGAATCCACTTCCTCATCGTTGGTTTCTCCCAAAAGATCTCTATCTGAAACCTCAATTTCCCAGGAATGAGCACTTACTAGAGGATGGAGTACCATGTTCTCATTCTGCTAAATCTCATCTACTTCCAAATCACTGGAATGTTCTATCACTTACACTTGCCTTGCAAACTGGCTGGCAATTATTAACTCAAGCTGTTCTACCAAAGCAGGAGATAACCTTTTCCTTTTCAGTGATCCAAATAAAGTCTGGGTACAACACAGAGAGTGTCTGCACTGTCCAGGGAGGGACTGTGTGAGGAGATCTACTAGATTCCCATGGAGGGCTAGACTGAAACTTCTTTGAGATCCAAGCTATCACTTCTCTGGCACTAAACGCAACCTATTTTCAACTACATGATATAATTTTGGCTAGTTAAAAAGACACATTCACATTTTTCACTGACAGTCACACATTTGTACAGTCTTACAGTTTCCTTTGAGGACTCCTGACTAGTCTTTGCTACACACTTGGAGTGGTTACAAATATGAACTCTCTAAAACTGCAATGGTTGTGCAGCCAGCACACCAGAGGCACATAACAAAGGCAGGTGAAAGACTGGCTAGAAGATAGACTGCAAAGGTCAGCTGATATTTACAGCTCCAGCTCTCAGTGAGAGCAACCTGGCTGCTCTGAATTCAACAGTCTGGCTTTGTTCCTCAGGGAAATATGGTCTAGCCATCTCCTGCTTCCACTCCAAAGTGATTGATGTGCTTCAGCAGTTGCTGAAGGACAGATATGAAAAAAATTACCAATCTGTTTAGAAGAGCCCATCATGAGGTCTTTTATGTGTAAACATTTCCTGATTTGATGACAATTTATAGGATAAATTATTTGTCTTGCTATGTTTTTAATTACTCAGTCTAGACAAGATTAATTGCAATTTATTTCAGTTGAGGTGAGCAAGAGTATCAACATTTCCTATCGAGCACTCATCTCCTATGGAGATAAGTCTGCATCCTCCTTGTCTTCTCTCCAAACTCAATGGAGATAAATTGTCTCCTGCTCAAGGTGCTCCCTGATTATCATCCTCAGTGGCTTCTTCAAACCCAGTGCCATCAGGGTTCTAAAAGCCCCCAGGCTTAAAGAGCTCAGTCCCTGTGGGGCACTGTTTCCCTGTTTCCAGGTTTGCCACTTTGATGAAGGAGGCCCCTCAAAATCTGGAGAATGGAAGCAGCCTGGAGCTCTGAAAGACTGCTGCAGCTACCCATGCCAAGGTGCTGACAGTGCAGGCAGAAAGGGAGCAGCACAGAGGCAGAAAGCAGAAATGATGGAGCTGGCACTGAAATCAGGTGAGAGTAGCAAGACACAACATCACACTCCATTGCCATTTTAGAATGAGAAGCAGGAATCAGGACTGGATTGTAAAATTAACTGATAGCAATAAATAAAATAAGGTAGAGAAAGCAGATGGAAGTAGCAACATACTTGGGTACATTATAAGATATTCATTACAAGACCGCCTGCAGCAGAGGCTGAAACCTCATTAGTCATATGTACTTCTCTGCACCAAATGTGTGATATTTACCATTATGATTAGCTTATACACTAGCTGAAGTTTGAACTAATGCCTGGTTTTGTCCTTTCAGAAGCACTTGAACTATCTTTAAGGTAAACAGATAACAGGGTAAACTGAGAAAAAATATACAATGTAGAGTGGCTAAGCAGTAGCTCACAGAGCAAAGACAAAAATAATCTGATATAAAGACAGAATGGCAAACACTGCTAGTGTGTGATACTCATTCACATCCAGTTGGGCAGTTGAGGAAGTAACCTATAGAAATGGGACTGCCTTTTAAAAACAAAAATTACTGCCTGATATCAGCTGAATGATTCATCCTCCAATTTGCTGGAGACTGAAGCAGAACTGCAACATGCACAAACAATAAGTCTCCTTCTCTTACTCTTGATTCTATGGATCATGAAGAAACTGGGAAATAGCAGATCACATTGAACACAAATCAGATTTTAGTATTGGGGGGAAAAAAGAAAAACTTAATTTTCAAAAAATATTTTCTCAATGTAGCTCAAAGCATTTGTTCAGTGAAGAATGGTTCCAAATTATAGTTGCTGGTAGACTTTTGGAATGCTGCTCTCACCAAGCAATATATGCATGAACTGAAATTGAAAAAGAGTCAAGGTTGCAACCGCACCAGGGAGAGAATACAAAGAAAGGGTCTTTGGAAAAGTGGAATAGAAGGGGTCAAAAGGGATCAACTGGTTTCTTGGGGGAAGAATGAGACAAACAGACAAGAAGTGAAGAGGGATGAGTTTTGAGCAGGTGCCTGCGTCCCTCTCTCTCCTTCCCTGCCTATCCCAGCTTGTCTCCCTTGACTACCTAGGGCACAAACCTGCATTTGAGAACTGAGAACATCAGGGCTGCTGCTTTGCTTCTCTCCTTCAGCCTTCTGTACTCACCTCTGCCTGATGTAGAAGAAGAGATCAAGTAGCAGCCAGTCCCTGCCCAGCAGGGCAAAAGGCAAACACACCAAAACTGGAGGCAGGCATTAGCAGGGCTCAGAGAAGGGCTCAGGGAAGGGCTCAGGGAAGGGCTCAGGGAAGGGCTCAGAGGAGGGCTCAGAGGAGGGCTCAGGGAAGGGCTCAGGGAAGGGCTAAGGGAAGGGCTCAGGGAAGGGCTCAGGGAAGGGCTTTCTGTTCTTCCTCGAAAGGAAGCTGAAGCTGACTGTTGCTGCTGGAAGAACATGACCCTTGGAGTACAGTAAATCCTTCTTTCACTGCTGATGGGGTGGATTGAAGCACCTCACCCTGAGGCCACCTGAGTGCTAGGGTGACACTGTAAAAGGGACCATGGTAAAGTCAAGAATGAGCCTAACTACCCCTCATCATCATTGAGTTACTGGATCAGCTCATATTGGGCCAAAAACTGTCTACCTGCACCTTAAATTTGCCTGTTGCTCCCTTTCCAAAGCCAGTAAAAATGCAGATTTGATCACAGAAGGTCAAAACTGCTTAGGTGAGACCTCTCTGTGCTGAAAATCAGCTCTCTTTGGACTTTCTGATTCAATGCATTCAGAGCTTTGGATTGCTACTTCTAGCAGCAATTGTCCCAAAGATTATTAACTAAAACTTCTTGTAAATCTCAGTGAGGAATTAATTAGTTTCTGTCTAGAAAAACAAGTGTCATATTGCTAGAATCTTGCCAACCCAACACAGAGCTCAGTGGATCCTGTGAGAACAACCACCAGTTCAGCTGGTTTTTGAAAAAGACACTCTAAATTACCCCAGGTTATCTGAGTTGAATTTTATTTTTTCCAGATTTATGGCTGACCATTATTTCCATGCATCATTTTATATCAGCAAAAATTGATATGTTTTTGCTTTCTCTCTCCTATATTTTCTTTGGAATGCTTCATACAACAAATCTAATAAGGTGCTTAGAAAGTCAGCTCGTGTATGAAGACAATAACAATCTGAGGAATATCAAATTGCTTGGAGACTGGAGAGGAAAACAAAAAGAGGAAAACTTCTTGGGAAGAGATAAGCACAGAAGAAAAGATATAATTTGCAGAGGTCTACAACAAATAACTTTAGCACATGTGTGCATATTTATGTTATTTCCAACAGAAAATGTCAAAGCAATTTTCCAGAGCTCTGCTAAATGAACACAGACTTTTCTACAGGTGAATACTTCTTAAGAGTTTGGGAGTCTTAAATAATTACATACCCTGTTAAAACAGATGACATGCTCCATGCAACCCTGGCAGCCCTTAGGAGATCAATTACAGAGTTTATATCATCTTCTTTAGGTTGCATTTGGTTTGTTTCTATTGGATTTATTCTGGATTTATTCTCTTTAAAAGTGAAGACGCAGCGGGTCTACATGAAACAAAAATAAACCAAATAAATCCAAAATGTTTAAGCAAGAGTAAATCAGTGTTTTCTGTGTGTATAACAACAAATAGACACCTGAAAAAATTGATGGGGATGCTGAAAACAAAATGGAATGGAAAAGTCTACTACAAGAACTATTGCAGACAAAACTTAAGATTCAAAACTATAAAAAATATGTATGTGGATAGCAGATTATTATTTACAGTTGCTATCATTGAGAACAATCTATATATTTTGGAAGAAAGATTGCAACTTGATTAAGCCCTGAAGCAAAATCTCTGGTGAGGTCAGGATTTAGACCTGTACGAAGCTGTGCCATAGGGTGTCTGCCTGTTATAGACCCTTCTAAACAGTCTGGGTTGGGTGACTTTGGATAAGATCCAGCATGAAATGTCTGTATCCCTCTGAATTTCCAAACTAAATCATAACTTTTGCTTGAGGACAGTATTTTTGAAATAGTTTACTGCACCATCTTCATGTTACAGTTTAAACACTACTTAAACAATTGGTACATGCTTATTTCTACCAGGGAGCTGTTTATAAACTCAGCTAAATGAAATTCATGCCAAATATTGCTTCTTTTATTAATCGAATTCAAGGGGTTTCAACTACACAAGTGCCTCAAGCAGAATTATAATCTGCAACTCTTCAGGAATTTCTGATGGTCATTAATGTAATTAACCAAAAACGGCTATACTTACCCTATTTTATATTTTCTAAAGTCTTTTATATTTTTCTCCTGAAATCCATGTGTAAATCAGCTCAATATGCTTCTGTCTTCTTCGAAGACAGGTCAGCAAACAATGATGTGATCTTAGAGATGTACCCTAAAATGTATACCATAGATGTTAAAAAACAACAACAACCAACCAACAAAACCCCAAAACAAACAGAAAAAAATTAATCTGGAACATAATCATGCTGGGTGTGGGACAGTCTATTTTTTCCAAATCTTGATCCTGAGGAGCACGTGCTGTAATACTGTGAAAGCCAACGTGATCTTTCCATTTATACTTGATAATTTCCCCAAACCTCGGTTTCAGTCATCCCAGTTTACCAGAAAAAAAAAAAAAAAAAAAAAAAAAAAAAAAAAAAAAAAAAAAAAAGGATGACCTAGTATCTTCTGACATCAATTCAACATCAACCAGTGCTACCTGTGCACTGCTTCACATTGTCCCTTCCAGAGTAATTATTCCATATCAGTTCACTCATGAGCAATGCCTCTCACTGTGGAGCACAGAATTTCAAATCAGTTTTAGAAGAGTTTACATCAAACTTTTCTTTGCCTATTTTTTATTTGAATTAAAATCATTACACTGACACAATTAGCAGGAAGAGCAGGTTGATTGACATTATGATCAGGTTGTCTTTTTTGAGCCAGAATAATAAAAGGAGACCAGAGCAGCACAGCACAGATATCATAACATCCCACTGTCCTACAAAACCTGACAAGGTGCAGGCTTTGAAGAAAAGAAAACCCCAAACACCACTCTATGATATGCCCAGTATTTCACTGATTTTTCCTACCATGTAATAGCTGCATTATCTTAATGCAAGAACACTACTGAATATATTCCCTAATTGCCTAGTGCCCAGACACATTTCCAAGTGATCTTCAAGGTCAAAACATAAATTATTCCTTACTTCCAAAAGTTTTACAAGCCTGGTTTAGTGTTGGTGGTTTAGTGAATACACGATCATCCACTATCTAGCATTAGGGCTAGAAAGAAAATAATTTAGGTTAACATTAGACTTACCTTATGGGAAGTTGAATGTTTGACAAATATTTCTGAGGGGAAGTGGATGTTTAAAGAATGGTCTGCAGCAGTTTTTGGGGAGCCACTCCCAAGTGTGATGTCCCAATGAGACAAAGCCAAAACACACTTTCAATTTTCAGTCATATTGACAAAGAAAGAATGATCAGGATCAAAAATAAAATAGTTTGGTGTGACAAAATGAGGATAAGTTGGGTGGGGTGACAATCTTGAAAGTGAGGACAAGCGATTTCTCTTTGATGCAATAGAAAAACTTTGGAGAGATTCAAAACCTGAATGATGAGCTAGAAAAATGAATTTATACAGATATGCAGAAAGCAAGATTGCATTTCTCCAGGCAAGAGAAAAGGAGTTTACAGTAAGCAAGATATGACATGATGAATCTAGACAGCAATTTTAGCTGTGTGAACTGACTGAGAAGTATGGACTTGGGGCTGTAGGGCAGAGTGAGACAGCATGACCAAGGCACAGGCAGGATCTGCAGAAATACTAGAGATGGTGACTGTGGTTTTGTGAACTACAAAACCTGAAACTCCTGCTTTAAACTGAATGAATCTTAAACAGAACAAAACATATTAAGGGGGAAACTGAAGAAGGGTAGTAGAGCATAAAAGATATGAGATGTCAGAGGGAATTCTGTGGCTCTCTCTTGGCACAGACAATGCCAACTTGACGTTCAGTCAGTACTGATGGAAACATCCCTCTTCGTCCTCAAATAAGGATGTAAGAAGATTTGATAAAAGCAAATTATTTTTAAAAACAACAAATCATATTTAGTATGTGCTGATGACTTGCTGCCTTTTATATACATATGTTTTTGCTATGGCAAGACCATGTTTTTCAATTAATGTGACAGTGTGATTCAATGTAATCCAATCGAGGCATATAAAGAGAGCTGTGTATAATCAGAAAAGTACTAAAACAGAACTCTTCTGAAAAGGCATTTGGTGTGATGGTGAAACTTCAGGAAACTGAATCAGAAATATGAAGCAGGAAACAGAAATCTAAAACAGTGCTACAAATCCCAGTGGGACAGCCATTTGTAGATGTGAAGTATTCCCACCACAAATCTTGGTATTCGTGCATTATATAAAAGTAAGTGTTCTTCTGGGAACAAATAGAGAGAAAAGAACCTTAGATTGTACTGAAACATTGGAGCATTATTATTCATTCCCATGTAGTTTAAAATCTCAGAGCACTCCTGGTTTGAACCTGTATTTTTAGGGATTCTACAATCAGGTTTTACTATTCACGTTTAGTTGCAATTTGGAATGCAAGGTATAAGCCCAGAAGTGAAATTATTTTAGTTAATTGAAGGGGAGAATGTAATCAGTCAGATTCTTTTTCTAATTAAAAACTGAAAAAAAATAATTAATTCCAAATGCTTTCTTGCACAAAATAGCTTCAAATCAGATAGGGATTTGGGATGCATAATTCAAGCTTGAATAGAGGGTTGAAATCCTCTCCAGAAATTTCCAGGGTATTTGCATCCAGATTTTGGACTGGGAGTAGTTTCTGTTCAGACATTTAAAAAGATGTAAAACAAGATGGCTATATAAACTATACATACTATACATATGTTCTGAGCCCTTTAGGGAATTTGAAATTACAGTCTGAGTAAGAGACCCAGGGGCTTAGTTTGGATTTGAAAGACCCACAAAATTACAAACATATCAGTGTATAACTACTTCATCCACTTCACAGAAATACAGATCATAGCTGCAAGAACTTTGAGAGGTAAAAAAATTTAGTCAAATACTCCATTACATTTTTCACTAGGAAGCTTTCCTTGGTTTCACTTAAATCTTCCTTACTATATTTTAAGATCATGTTTGTTTAGTTTACCCATCCTAGACAGGAAGAATAAATTTCCTATGTCTCTGCATACTACACTGGAAAACATTTTCACATCCCCCCCCTTGATGCTAAACATTCCTATTTCCTTTCTTCCTTTTTTCTGTGAAAATTATGCTGAGCTCCTTTTCAGTTTGTTCAAACAACTTCTGTTTCCCTGCACTGGAGTGCTCAGACCTGGACACAGCAGAGTCTTTCCAGTGCTGAGTACAAGGAGAACAATTTCATGGTTTTTTTGGGCTGCAAAATACACCATGGCTCTTGGCACTGCACACATGAATGATTGTGATATATTGGGGCATACTTGTTCCCTTGTGACACTATGATATTTGTTACTTGTGATTTATGTGTGATTTCGTATAATTGTCAAGTCCTGTTCTGAAGGATTTCCAATTTTACCTCTTTTGGTGAATGAGCAGCTTATTCCTATCAAAATATAGTACAGTGGCTTTCAGTGAGCACAAATACAATAGATTTTTAATCAAGATTTTGACTTTGCCATTTTGAGCTCAAAAATAGACTAATACTTCTGGTGCCTTTACAGAAATTGAAGTTAAGGTGACTCCTTTATAATTTGACTCCCCTCTCCCACTTTATTTTTTTAAACTTACAAGTCTTTCCTAAACTTGCCCTGTATAACTTATGTTCTGCACATTCTCAAGATTAGGTGTTCATCTAACAAGTTCAGTTTGTCCAATTGATTAAAAAATCCTCAAAACAAACCAACAAGCAAACAAACAAAAAAACTTCAAACAAAACCAAATAAATCCAGTGGATGGTCTGTGGAGATATTTTGTTAGAGGTATTAGAGAATTAGTTTGTTCTTTCCAATTTGCTCATAGCAATTAGTTGTGACCTCTTAAGCTAATTTTCCTCCTTATTATTGATCCAGAGGTGACTTTACAGGCAAAATGTCAGAGGTACTGCAATAATTAAATCAGGAGCAGAGTTTCTCTCACCGTTTGGTTTTATTGTACTTAACATCCTCTAGTATTCATCCCTCTAGAAATTTCCTGGTTGTGTATCCCTGCAGGAGGCAGGACATTGTTCACAGTTACTTGTTTTAGGGCAGATTTTAAATGTCTCTAGTACTAATGGATGTGCACTGTGCTGCACTGCCATACTTTGAGGCAAGTTATTACAGACATTCTTTGTAGATCGTTTTTTTTTAATTGTTTTAAAAGGTGATAGTTAATATGAGTTTGTTTCTGCAAAATTATAGTCTGACACATTCTTTATCTATCTTTCAGCTGACATTTGCTTTCAACATTATTTTCAACTCTACTAGTCTGTGGAGGTGCCTACACAATGCTTCCACTAGTAGGTACACGGAGATTTTTATTTTCATTACTCCAGTATCTTTAAGAGTTCCCATTCAGAGTCAGCACTGTCACCTGAAAATCTGTCCAAGTGACAATGTTTCTGTATAACTAAAGCACTGCTCAGAGCCCTGGTTTTGAGGCAGGCAAAAGTATTTTAGCCATGAAATATTAGTATTGGTAAGCAAGTAAATGCACCTCAGGTCAATGGATCGAGTCATCTGCTCATTCTCCAATTGCTTTACTGCTTCAGATTGGATTTGGTGGTATCACAGTCACAGTCACTCCCTAGGAATCCCAAATCTGCACACAGAATCCTGACTGAGTATGAGCCAGCACTGCTTGAAGGGAGCTCTGACAAACAGCCCTGGCTGTCACTGTCCCTGCTGGCTCAGAGAGGGGAGCACTGGTGGGGCCATCCTGGGGAGCCCAGGATGCTCTGAGGGTCTGGGATACAGAGCTCCAGCAAGGTGCAAACCTGACAGTCCCACACTGCAAGAGACACTGAATGAAAAACATCCAGCACTGAAGGTCCAAACATTGAATATTTGAATTCTGAACAAAGTCTGCCAAAGGGATGTGCAAATGACCAGTTACTGTTTCAAACACAGTCTTTGGAAGCATCTTCTGAGGTTAAGGAATTTCCTTGCTTTGAGCACTCAGCTGAATGAGGAATATGTGCCTCAGCATTAGAGGATCCCTTTGATACAGCCCTCAACAGCAGTGTTAGAGGGGAATGTGCACCCCCCCTGGAAAATTAAATCCATGCCTGAATCAAGTGCTGGGGAAGAGCAATAGTGAAAGATCACTTTCTGAATTAGTGTGATATGTTTGAGT
The DNA here is from genome assembly GCF_021018805.1 of Prinia subflava. NCBI lineage: Eukaryota > Metazoa > Chordata > Aves > Passeriformes > Cisticolidae > Prinia > Prinia subflava. The sequence continues at coordinate 7,793,302 of NC_086257.1, read as the reverse complement.
GTGGAGCTTCTTCCTGCTCTTCAAAGTCAAATTTTATCTGATGCTTTGCTTTCAAAGCTATTTGAATTTTTAAGTCTTAAGCAGTTTGTGATGAAGAAAGTGTATCATCTTGATAGAATAAATTGTTTTCTCACTGTTGAAAATTAATTGTAGGGTTATCACAGGCTGAAAGATTTGGTCATTTGAGACCAGGGAGAAGGAGAAGAACACAGTTTGAGTTGGCTTTCAATTAAATCTTACATTGATATATTAAGTAAACTCAGTACCGTGCTAACTTAAAAACACCTGCAGGGCTTTCCTAAAGCTCTGATTTACTTCTAGCTGAGGCAGATGATTTAATTCTATTTTCAATTCTAGACAACTCGGGCACAATTTACATTTGCTCAAGATTTTAGAGGTAAATAATATAACACCCCTGACAGGTTATAATTAATGGTTGTTTAAGGTACATACACACTATCAGATGATTACACTGTAGTGACAGAAGTGCAAGGCAGGATATCTTTTAAACAGATGGATTATGAATTAATATTAGCATAGGATATTTTTTCCAGTACAGACAATAGTCCTGTACACTTTGAAATCAGAGATTTTGTAAATGGTAGCCCTTTGTCCCTTCTCAGAAGGTCCCTTTCAGGTTTGAATGTCAGCTTGGCTGCTAGAATAAAAAAAAAAAATAAAAGTTATCAGTTCTACAATGAAACTTAGGAAAATCCATGAAAATCTTATGTCCTCTCACAGTTGCCATGCAGTAAGATTAAAATATGTTCAGTACTCACGTACCTAATTCTTTAGGGGTATCGGGGAGAAAAATACAGGAACCACCACAGTGACTTTGAGGTCAGGAGTTGGTTCATCCCACATCAGGAGGCATCTGGAGGCAGTGTGAATAAATGGCCAAGCTGTTGTGTTTGGGAGCTTTGTGTGCTCAGAAAGCAGAGGTGTGCTCAGAGGAGCTGGGAGAGGCTGGGGCTGTCCCTCAGAGCCTGGCCTGGAAGGTGAAATGCACCCTCAGGCTGTGTGAGCAGGGACCTCAGCAGCACAGTGAGCACCATGGCACAGCCCAGACCCTCCTTTTGTTTGACCTTCTGTTCTTGCATTTGTTGGCAGGAGCAGCTTGTTAGAACAGAAACATTCACCACATGGGATGAGGCAAAGCAAGGATTTTCTTTTGCTTCACTCCACCCCGCCTCTTCTGTTATTTTTCTCCCTCCAAAGGGAGACATTATTTAGCTTTGTAACTAAAGATCACATCGGTAATAAGCATGTTAAATATATTGCCTAATTATATTGCAGTTATTTTGTGAAGAATTCTATTGCAGTTATTTTGTGAAGAATTCTGTGCTTTTGTTCAATTTTGTCTTTATTCTTCTCTTGCCTATGAAGAATATTTATGAATTATGCATGCAAACATAATTAAGAATAACAATTGGTGAATTTTACCCTGGTGACATTGCTCTTTCAGTCTCCCACACAACTGTGACTGTACTGAGTTTATGCAAGTGGCAAAGGTTCTCTGCTAAAACCAGAAGTACTCTGTCTAAAGTTTCTTTGTGTGCCAAGAGCACTAAATGGGGGAGAGTAGTTTTGCTGTCTGGTTCCTGCTTATTTCTAAGGTTAAAAGGCTGTCCTCTGGACCAGAGAAATATTGACCAGGTGTAGAACTGAGTTAAATTCTAGTAGGAGTGCTGGAGCTGGGTGTTAGGAAAAAAAAAAGGTGCTTCTTAGGTTCTAAACATTTGATCAATGTACTGCTGTTAGCCTGAATTATGAACTTTTCAAGCAGGAAGTGAATTATTCACAGTCATTCTATTTGATTTATGGAAGGTAGCTGCATTTTGAGATTCTGCATACAGTGTTTGTCTTTTGTGCTCTTTTTGAATGGAATTTCTCTACTCACACACAGCCAAAGGAAAGAATTTTACCCGCAGCTGACCTGAGATCAGCCCCCTGAAGTTTATCAGAAATTATTCTGAAAGTGACAGATCTGAGTTAGGCTTCCAATAATGCTTACAGTTCAGCTATATCAAAACTAGTTTTGTTAAAGTCCTTTCATTATTGGAAGGTTGACAGCTTTCAAAGAAATCACTCCAAACAAAGGCAATGAACACTTTTTTGTTAGCAAGCATGTGTAATTCAAGAATAAAAGACTTGCCACCTATGCAAGATAGGCCACTAAGAGAACTAGATTGTTTTCCCACACTGTGCATGAAAGAGCTCTAATATCTTGCCCTTGTTTCCTATTATTTTAATATAAACTTGTTTTACACAATATAAAATTCGAAAGGTTATTTTAGGCACTATAGAAAAGAGATTTATTTGCTCATAATGAATGGGATGGACAAAACCTGAAAATGAGTTTTAAGTGCATGAAAAAGTTGCTAACACCATGCATAAAATGCAGACTTTAATTCTGTAAATGGTCCTGCACAAGTGCCCTCCTCAGGTCTCTGGGAATAACAGCTCAGGGCAGAACTGGAACCTCATTTAGGACAGAACAGGAAACACTGACCCAAACAAGGCTGGGCTGAGAAATCTTTAGAAAAATACAGTCCTGAAAATAATCCAAGACATTCAAATACAGAATCTTCAGTAATGTGGTAATACAGGGGGATCTGCACTGATCAGATCTGTATGATCACAAGTCACCTTAAATCAGTGCAGAAATTGCAAATTGACAGAGTTTAGTGGCTGAAGTGGTATTTTGTTTCATCACTGCATTAATCCAGCACCTCATTACTTGTGGTTTTTTTGCCTTACTCATTCAAGCTCAGCTTTTCTGACTGTAGGTTTGAGTCAAGCACTCAATAGAAATACAGAATGCCTGCCACACCCCACAAAATACATTTATATTCTTTATATTGCCATTGCACAATAGTGGTTAAAAGTGAAAGAAAAGATACAATGCTATTAATCAAGAATCTAGATTATACTTCCTCCCTTATTTCCTTTATGGTCTTCCTAATTTCATGATGTCTCACAAATCTGTTTTTCTGAGCAAGTTCTGCTCTCTACTAGGAATCTACATTAAAAGAGGGTTTAAGAATTCACAGAAGCACAGGAGAAATGTAATTAGCCTGAATTCTGGGTGTAAATACATGGCTGGAATGTATGAGAGCTGTGCTGTAAGCAGCCATTGCTTCCAAAGGCAAATCAGTTTATTCAAATTGACCAAACATTTATGAAAACATCTCCTATTTTATTAACCTTTTGAATCAGTTTTCAACAAAAAACTCAGCATAAGGTTTAGGAGATCACTTCAGAAGCCCTGGATGGAAACAGGCTCTGATGGAATAATTTTCAATGTAGTTTATTCTGTTATGGTTTTTGACTATATAACCCACTTTTTATTAGATGTATGCCTCCTTTTTCTTTGTTTTCTTTATTTCCTCTTCACACTTGTCTTTTATTTTTTTGCCTCTGACACCCACTAGAAGTACTCAATAGTGGGAATAAAACAAGCAACTTTGAACCTGAAACCCCCTCAATCCTTTCACCACTTCTTGATTTGTACAGGTTAATTGATTTTTCCTCTTAGCACAGTGCTGATGCCAGATTTACATTTCCTCGCTTTCAATCTCCTGCTACACCTGACCAGGTTCTTCCACTATTCTGTTTTACCTGTAAGAATTTCCTATTTAAAATGTTTGAGGAAGGAAGAGAACTTGTCTTTCTATCCCTCCCTTCAATTTCAGCTGGTGTTTTAGAGTGTTTCAGTGCTTCTTCATATAAAATGTACTGAACAAAAAAAGAAAATGACATTATGTGACTTCAGGGTTACTGGAAAACTATATTAAAAGGGAAGACAGTTGCTTCTAAATGATCTTCACATAAACACATGTACAAATGCACACATATATCAAATGACCAATTTAGAACATCTTCACTTCAAGGAGAATGCTATGTTACCATACTGTAATACTCTTATTGTTACATCATCAGAGGTAATAACCGCTGTCTGCCAGACCCAAGAGGAAGGTAAGGAAAGGAGGCAGAAGAAAGATTATTACATATCTGGATTTGAAATTTTTGGGTGTTGTTTGTTTGTTTTGTACAGGAAATGCTAGAGCATCAAGATTTCTCAAGTTGGAATTAAAATGGATTACAAGCTCAGCCTTTATGGCTTGAAAAACAGTATTTTTAAGAGACTTTAGATGGAATAGCTCCATCAACTTGCCATCTGCCTTCCCCTGCTAAGCCCTACTTCTTTCTCCCTATTAAAATTAGGATTTTTTTGTTAGTGACACACAGAGAACTTTCACTTGATTGATGATTTCCTGTTGTCATTAAAGTGTGGCAGTATAATAGCAGAATGAAATTTTGAAAAAGTAATGCTATTCTGTCATAAACCACCAGCAGGAATCTATCACTCATGGAGTTGTGAGGTTTGCTCTGGAGAATCTGACTCTGTTAATTGACACTCAGAATTAATATGAGAAAATCAGGCACTACTAAAAATCTTCATGTCACTGAATGATTGCACAGAGTTGGGAATCATGAAGTTTTGGGGAAAGGAAGGCAGCGTGACCTTTCTCCTTCAAATCCAGAAAACTTTGCATAAAATTATAACTGACAAAAAAGCAAAATAACTATTTACATTTAGATAGACAATTTTCTGATAGAACTCTCCATATGTTGTGTACATGTACACAATACATATTTTATACCCAGAGGTCATATATAGAATTTGTTTCTAACATAAAGAAGTCGAAAAGCCCTATATAGGATAAATTTCACTTATGCTTACTGGCAAAACAACATGACATCAAGATTTGGCATGGAAGAAGAATTTCAATGAACATCTGAGGTTTATTACATATTGATCAACAAGGATGGTACTTGTATTGAGGTGAGAAATGTGAGCCTTCTGACTTTTCTGATTTACATTAGCAGAGGATACAGTTCACAGAGTGCTTCTCTCAGTGTATCACCGTGCTAAACAAAAGCTATTTAAAAACCCTGACAGGTAGCTCAGATATTTTTGCCTGAGAAGGATCTCCCTGACACTCTAAAAGCACACACGTCCAAAGGTAAAATTTATACGTGGCTGGAATGAAGCAAAGAGTTCACAAGTAGAAAACAGAAGCACAAATCTTTCTATACTTTCATATAATCCTTCACCAATATCAACCCAAAAATCATACATTAAACCTAAAGCCAATCTTTCAGCTTTACAGGGACACTGTGTTGGATGCATATAAAGATTATTTCATTGAAGTGTTTGGGTCGAAAGGGAAAACTCAAGAAGCAAAAACCCTGAAAGTTCTCTTCAGGAACCAGAGAGGAAAAAGGAAAGTGCCCTTGCTGTGTTTCCTGATGATGTTGTCATCCATTAGCAGAAGCATGAGAGCAGAGCCCTCAGGAGCTGTTGTGAGCCCAACCTCAAACCAGAGCAGCAGAGCGAATGCAGGTCCCTGGCAGCACATACCCAACATGTGATATCCACCTGTTGTAGAGGTTACACTCAAGGCAGGTCTTTTCTATCAATATCATACACCTCCACAGAGTTTATTGTTCTGTTTCCAAGGGGAACATGAGATTATCCAAGGTATGGCACACGATGTGCTCCATAAAATATCTTTGTGTTTCTCTAATCTCTGCAGTCCCATTCTCAAATAGCATACCAAGCCTGTGAGTTATATGTCATTGAATGTTATCATATATTTAATTCCATCTCCATTTAATGTTTTTATTTCTACTAAACAGGGCATGAATTCATGACACTATCAATAATTATTTATCAGAGTAGCTCACCCATTCAGGAATTATGTTAACAATACCCTGAGACAGGACAACACTGCAGCAGGATTCAACCAGAGCTTTCACACTTTGAATTTTCAGAGGGATCTGAACACATTCAGTATAGCATATACCTATTTTTATTTCATATTGATATCTCTGTATAAAAGCAGGATATCAAATGCATGGAATAAATTTTTTTCTCAAAGATGGACACAGAAGCCTCAAGCACTCTGTAGATCAAATGCAGTAAATCCTATAGAGATCTCCACAACCTAGAAAAACCTTCTGAGGTCCATTTAACACAGAGAAATCCAGAATCACTTTCATTTTTTTAAACAATGAAGTATTATGAAGCATAATTATTGTAATTATAATAATTACTTGTAAGAAAGGTAAGGTAAGATCAAGGTAAGAAATATCTCTAATAACTATTTTCTCCCCATATGTGTTATTTGAGTAAAGGACTTGAATATATAAGGAATCATGAATGATGACTGAGAAAACAATACAAACACAATAATCCATAAGGGAAGAAAAAAAAATCCTTAAAATCTGTGAAAACTCTTTAAAACCTCACTTTGACAACTCCAAAGTGAATGAAATGGTTTTGGCACAAGATGTTGACAAGTTATCTGACTCAAATTACAGTTTTATATGCTATGATTCTTTTATCCAAAACTTCAAAACAGAACTCACAACAGACTGTTTCAAATAATTTTAAAAATTTTTTAAAGAATAGAATTTTTTATACTTCAGAAATTGCAGTATTGCTAATTTCAAAAATGAAAATCTTTGGTACAACCTACAAATCAAAAATCTAATTTGATTTTTTTTTTACTAATCTAATTAGTAAAGCTAATTTGACAACAATTTTTCCAAGTTATTTTCCCTTTCTCTCACCAGGTTTCTCTAAATACAAAACTTCAGAGAATTCTTGAATCTCCCCCCTTTGCTACACACAGAATTATGCAATTTCAGTAATTGTATTGCTCCAAGAAAATTGATATTTTTTTAACCACCTGCCTCAACAGGTTGAGGAAACTATTGAGTGTCTTCTAATATACAGGGAATTCAGCAAACCTTGGTTTTTTCAGACTAGAAGAAAGGAATATCTTCTCAGCACCCTCTGACATGACTGAATACCAACTCAGTATGAGCTGAAGAACACAGGGAGTAGAAGTTTCTCAAACAAGAAGATACAAAAATCATTTTTGGTCTGTATAAGTCATTATGGGCCTATAATTCCAAATTCAGGTAAATTGGGTTCCTTATTATGCTTTCTTGGTCTTATAAGCTTATATCTGAGAATCTTATGCTCCAATGAAAATGAAACTTGAGCACCTGACAGCTTTCATGTGGTCATCCCTGCAAAACCTCATTTTCAATCCAAATTTTTTTGAGGGCCGTAGCACAAATGTAGCAAATAACATGCTCAGCCAAATTTTGAACACAGGTTTCTCAAGCCATAAACTTCATCTAGTACTGAAGAGATCTGAGAAAAAGGCAGAATCCTCCCACTTCAAAATCTTAAGGTGTTAGACATGCCATTATTCCTAAATCAGCATAAGTTTTCTTAATTTAAAAAAAATAAATAAACAATGCACAAGACATATTCACTGCTCTACTGCAGAGAAGTGTCCAGATCCTGATGTCATCACTGAGGAAGGCAACACAAAAGTGTTTGCCATGGTTGTCTTTGAAAGCCTGATAAAACAACAGGAATGGGTACCTAAAATTCACCCAAAAAGGGGAAGAGAGCCAGAACACGAGATTAAAAACCAAGCCAAACAAAATAGATCCCCCAATCCCCAAATCCTCCCGTATATATTTATTCCAGTTTAACTGTTTAGGTGTTGTAGGGTTCTTCCTTGCCTGGTTGTCATTGTTGTGGGGGATTTTTTGCTTGTGGGAGGGGATTTGTATTGTTTTGTTTTGAGTGGTTTTGGTTTGTTTGGGGTTTTTTGTTTCTTTGTTTGTTTTGGAGGGGGGTGTGTTTGGGGGTTTTTCCAGATCTTTTGCTTAGGGTTTCTCTACTGTTAAATAAAAAATAGTTGCCCAGTCAGTTACACAGCCCAGGGTCTGGATCAGCTCTGCAGAGCAGGTGGCTGTCTTTTGCTTCCATGGGTAGGGATATGATTTTTTTTCCATCTTATGCTTTAAAAATTCAAGTCCAGTAAAATCAAGTGTATGAATTTTTAACTCCCTATCTCAAGCCAAAGCTCTCCGTAGCCCACGTTCTCTGAACTCTGACCAGCATTAAGGTAGAGCTTGTTAAAAAATACAAAACACAAATCAGCATTAACCCAACCCTGACAAATCCTGTAGTTACAGCACAGCTCTCAGACAAATGAATATTCTAGAAGTAAATACATTACATAATAAAAATGCACATACCAAATGGTGAAAGATTAATTTAGACCCCTTAATAAATTCATTCTTCCCCAATTTATGTCAATGATTTGCATATAATAAAATTGTCCTTGAGCAAATATCTGATAAAGTAATAAACCTGTCAGCTGCACAAATTGACTGCTTGCTAAGGCTATCTGGCAGTTGGTTCTTACAGAGGCAGATGCTCTGCTATGACACAGTAGCTGCAGGAAACATTTGTCTGTTATGTGATAAGAGGGGAAAACAGAGTAAAGATTAGCTTGGATTTTACTCAAGCTCAATATTCATCACAGAAGAAAGGAATATGCTCTCTAACCAAATCTGCATATGTTAAGTCACTTGAATTACACTTTTTCAACTCATCTAAAAAGGATAAAGGTTTTTGCTAAGTATGAGAGGAGATTAATAAACTGATTTGCAACTGAGCATTTATTTTTTTCAGAATGCTTCATGTTGATCACATTACTTAATGAATCACCAGCAAGTAACAAAGAGCAGAAAAGGAATCTACACAGACAATGTGTTAGACAAGAAAAATCTGAATCTAAAATGTAAGTCAGGATAGGTCATTAAATACTCATGTTTTCAGCACACATGTATTAAGGATGATTAAACTGACCCATTTACCCCAATATTCATGTTAAAACTGTTGTTGCAAGGTATTCTGCAGTCCTCTCATCCAATAGCAATAGTGTACATGGAGAATTTCTTGCTCAGAGGCAAGCGTTAAAAACAGCACAGCCCCTCCTAGTACTATGAGAGTTACTTCTTAAAGAAAAAAAATGGAAAAATACTGAGGAAACAGGTGTCAATTGCAAACTACTCTTCTGCCCCTTTCCATCCCATCCCCTGTGATCACACAGAAACTTGGAAGACTGTTCATACAAAGATTACAAAGTATGAGCATTTCTTGGGTTAAATTATTCAGGAAAAAATGGTATTAATTTTGATTTGTAGTTTCCAGTGATGATCTCCCTATAAATCATGTAGAGTGAAACTAATTTAAAGGAATGAAAGTAAAAATGTTTCTTACATTTGATCAAATAAGGAGAGATGTAAAATTGTGGGTCTTCCTGCCTTCTTGCCTGCTCTTTTCTTTAAAGAAACAGAACAAAACAAACCAGAGGCACATATGCAAAATCCCACTCTAGCTTTGTCTTTAAGATACTGCTGAAATTCAGACAAAATTCCATAAAGCAGATGGACTTCTTGCAGTTAAATAGAGAGCACATTAAGAGAATGGCAGACCCTCGCTTTTCAAACTCCTGGGAAGTGAGACTTTTCAAGGAGTTTGAAGTGATAATTGCCATGCACGATGCCAATTATTTATATGGCTGTGTCCAGTTGGAAAAGGCAATTTTCAGCATGTCTGCTCCTGATGTACCATGAGAAAATATGCCTCACAAGCAGAAAAAGCAAAGCTGTACAAGAATCTGCTCCTGGTAGAAGTGAGAAGCGGATGCTTACACATAAGGAGCTGTCAGAGTCAACTGAAAAAAGTCACCTTACCAGCAGCAACAGAGCCAAAACTGGTCCTATCCCAGGTCTATTACGAGCCTCAGATTCTCCCACTCAAAGCTTAAGGCAGTATTTATATATAAATCTATATATTTTAAAAAGGCAAAGAAAACCTAAAACAACAAACTGCACTTTTCAAGAATTATTGCAGAAGAGAGATGCTAGTTATATATGTTGACCAAAGAGTTATAAAACAAGATGTATAATATTTCCTGTTACCTGTACTGTATTATATTTGTATTATTGAAAGTTGAACCCAAAGCAATCAAGTTTGTATACGTTACTGTAATTTATCACTTCCAGCAATAATGAAAAAATTGCTCTCAGTTCTCCAGAGTTTCTCAACTATGTCGTACTTCATTGGAGAGTTTAAACAGCCATGTTTCAGCACATCTCTGAGAAACAACAAGACTGTTGATATTGTCTCTTTTCTTCTAGTAATTTTGCCCTGAACGGGCAATGTACTCCCAGCAGCTGTGCCAAAGTTCCCACCCAAGTGACAGAAATCAAGTGACCTGGGGGAAGAACCAAGAACAGAGCTCAGGCACCCCAGGGCACACATCAGTGTTCTCTTCTCACAGAGCACCAGCTCAGACATTGCCAGTGAACAGGAAACACAAAGGCTCAAGTGTTTCCCTGCAGAGGATACTGCCAGCATGTCTGGGCTTTATTTGGAAAATTTCTTTCTTTGCATCAGGCTCTATGATCACTCTTCACCATCAGGGGAATTGTGAACTTCTAGTCAATAATATACATGCCGATTTTATTTTTTTCTTTTAAGACTTAAAAGCACATAGTATGGACCTCAACTTCAGGGTATTTCAGCATGCCTTTCCCATCATGGTTATGTATCTTTGAGCATCTGGCCCTCATAGTATGCCTATGCTAGTTATAGAGACTGGATACCCCATAGGAGACTGGTTAGGGCTCCTTAATCCCTTGCCAGACCCAAGAGGCAAATTACAAGTCTGCCTCAATCTGCAACATCTGTCTACAGTGCCTCTGGAGTCAGGCAGAAAATAGAGACTGCAGAGTTACTTCAATTTTCCTGCTTAACCCTTTTGTTTCCCATTATCCCCTAAGGGATCCTCGTGTGTCAAAAGTCATCATAGCAACTGGGGGATTTTGTTTGTTAGGTTTTCATTATTATTATTAATTTTCTTCCCACTGGTTCAGACCGCAGTTTTATTCTCTCCTGTCAGGGGAAGCGAAATGATACCTGAAAGTCCTAATGTATGTTTGAACAAATTTGCACTGCAGTGAGCATAACTTACATAGCAGCAACAAGGATTTAGTTAAATAAAAAGGAACTGGGGCATTTCAAAAATCTTGCTAATGAAGGTGCACATCGATACAATTTATCTAATAAAACAATATATGATATAGCTGAAGACTCCAGGGCATTTTCTAAGTAGAAAAACAGAGCAGTTTCTTATCCCCATCTAGTACAAGAAAGCAAAAATTTTATTCAATTTATGGAATTACACAGGTATGTGAAAAATCAGATCTCAGTCTATTTCCTGAGGTGCCTAAAACCCATCTCTGAAAATCCTCCTAATATCATTAGGCAGCTCCTCTGTGGGCAGGTCTGCATTTGTGAGCGATTCCCTGGGTGTTGCAGTAGCTGCAAGTGAGCAGCTTACACCAAGATTGGCTGTGGAGTACACATGGGAGGAGAGATGCAGAAGAGATACGAGAGAAATCAGAGGGATAGGTGGGAGTGGGGGATGCTCAAGAGTTACACCACTGTCCCTGGGTTATATTCATCTTTGTAATAAAGTACTTGGAAAAAAAAAAAGAGACTTAGACATAGTTCTTGCTTAATAGAAATGTCATACTTTCAGAGATCTGTCATGATGCTTAAGCTGACAAAATTCCCTCTACCCTCTGGTACTGAGAAATATCTCTTCCTCAGAACTAAGGAGTCCCACATATGTTTGCAATAATGTAATAGACACAGTGTCCACTGTGACTGACAGGGCACAGAATTGGGATGCTCTGTCTGACCCAACTCAGCTGTTGCTGTGCTGTGATGGAAACACACAGTGAGTTAGCAAGACTTTAGAGCTGAACAGTAAAAAATAAAGCACATGGGAGACAGCCTCAGCTGGAAGGAAAGTGATGCTGCAGTGCTTTACACCACTCAGGTCTTACTCTCACACATTAGTGGCTTTTAATCAGTTCATTGAAATGGCTTAAGGTAAAAGTAGGGCTCACCAGTAGAAAAGAGCAGCTTTGGAAATAATGAGCACTTTTTCCTAATCAATATTCTAGATCTTCTATCAGCTCTCACAATGAATCAGTATTACATTTCTTTGGTTTTATAACCCCTCAAGTAATCTGAGATACAATTCTTAAAAATGTTGGAATGAAATAAGGATGGAATTGTGCCTACACACTGCAGTGCAGCATCCCACAGATCTACAGTATTTATTTCTTACTATCAATAGGCTAATTTTTAATAATGTGGATAACCACTGCTCTAATGCTGATTCTACTATCTGTATGTATACATAAAGATGTCAGTGGTAAATAACGGTAAAATTAATATTGTGTTAATACATTTCCTCATCTGCTATTTTTAAGGATGAATGAATGGTCAGGGGTGGTTCTGTAAAGGATATCTGGGGAATATACTCTCCCATAACCTCTTTGACTTGGAATTTAATACACAGATGTAAACACACCTGGTTTCTGCTGGGAATAAAACCAGGACCATCTCACAAGGAAGGCATGGGGCCAGGGCAAATAAAGGTCTGCACTGCCTATAATGTAGGCATCACAAACTCTGTACTTAAGGAAGTTGGTTCCTGTTGCAGCAGCCCTCTTGTTAGAGGGTAGAAATGAGCTGACACACAGACTCCTTGTTTAACACAGCATCAAAAGGGTCCTGGTTTATTCCTCTTTACAGCTGAGCCATCCTGACTCCAACCATTCACTGACTCTGGCTGCAGCAAGCTCCTGCTGGAGGTTTCCCTTGCAGCCTCTGACTGCAGGGATCAGTGTGCAGTGACTGCAGGGATCAGTGACTGCAGGGATCAGTGTGCAGTGACTGCAGGGATCAGTGTGCAGTGACTGCAGGGATCAGTGTGCAGACTGTGACTGCAGGGATCAGTGTGCAGTGACTGCAGGGATCAGTGACTGCAGGGATCAGTGTGCAGGGATCAGTGACTGCAGGGATCAGTGACTGCAGGGATCAGTGACTGCAGGGATCAGTGTGCAGTGACTGCAGGGATCAGTGTGCAGTGACTGCAGGGATCAGTGTGCAGGGATCAGTGACTGCAGGGATCAGTGTGCAGTGACTGCAGGGATCAGCGTGCAGTGACTGCAGGGATCGGTGTGCAGTGACTGCAGGGATCAGTGTGCAGACTGTGACTGCAGCTTTTACCCAGCCAGACTGTGAATGCAGGTTCCAACAACAGGCTCTAACTGCAGATCCAGGCTGGCCTCACAGCAGTGATTCTCTCTCCCCTGGATCCTCCTTCTTCATGATCTTCTCTTCCTCAGGTTCCTCCTCCTTCGTGATCCTCCCCTCACCAGCTAATCCACTCCCTTTTATCACACTTACCTTTCTTGGATACAGCTGTGACTCATCAGGGGTGATGCTGGATTGGGTAATTAACCCAGCCTTTGCCTACAGGCTCCAAAGTGAAATCCAAAACCATAAGAGATTTTTAGGCTTTCTACACATTTGGTAAAGCACCTAAATCTCCCAATGCTGGTGCTGCTTAGAGGTCTCCAGTATGAAACGCTGAGCACAGACTCTGGATTCTAGACCATGATATCACGGCTATTTCACATTTTTCTCCAAGAACTGTCTAATGTAAAATACAGAAATCAGTCCTGCTGTCAGGGCTTGCCAGGAAGGGCTTGCTGCTTTCACTTGGATACTTTAAACACAAAGACATCCTTGCTGGTTGCTCCCCTTTTAAATATTGCATTGCTTGTTGCACAGTGACCTAGATTCAGCAAGATAGAAGCAGAATTGTTTTGGATGCCAAAAGTGCTTTAAAAGAATGCCCTACTTGGACCCAAATAGCTGTTAACTCTACATCAGGGCTCTCCCCTGAGAGACAACAGTGGGGATTTAAATGTCTCCAGCCTGAGGGCAACAGTGAACTGTACTGTTCAGCTTTGTGGGCAACCCATTTTTGCTACCAGAGGATGCTTAAAAGAAGGCTAATGCTTCTTCTTCAATTTAAAGACACTACAACTGCTGGGTGAGACATTTCTGTCAGTGGCTCTGCTGAGCTCAGAACCTCCTGTTAAATCAGGCCTTTCACTAGAGGGAGGGTGGAGTTCAAGCAGGAGATGAGTATTTGGTCTGAGGCAGATTTGGGCATATGAACATGGACATCTGCTACTTTTCATATGAAATGAGGCACAGGGGAGAGCTGTTTTCTGTAGAGAGGCTTGGGCTTCCAGTTTTGATTTTGGACACCTGAAGCCTAAATAAAAACCATGGTTTAAACACAGTGGAACTGAGTGGAGTGGGACATGGTTTGGTTGCCATTTTCACCCCTCCTTTTTAATATGCAGTTCTTGCCATATTAATAATCATTAAAACTGAAACAAAATTTCCTCCTCTTCAGCTTTTTGCAGGCAGAGCCTGTTGTGAGTGCCTTAGTCAGGAGTTTATATCTTAGAATTCTGCTTCTTCATCTCTCTGAATGCTTTGATTAGGGATTTTATTGTTTGAGAAAAAATTCAGCTGTCAGTCTTACAAATCAGCTGCTCCATTTTGTGTTCATCATCCATTCTTATTTAATAACATGTGTGATCTTACTATGTACAAATGTGAGGCCCTTCACATTTTAAAGATTAGGTGTATACCTATGCAAACAAACAAACAAACAAACAAAAACACACAATACAGCTACCTAATTCTCATTCCATCAATAGCTAAGATAGAATATTGCCTAGCTAAGAACACAGAACAGATACAGGACCAACATTATCGATCTGATTTATTTGATTATAGGTCTGTGACCCAAAATTTGCTCATTCTTCTGATAATCTGATAGGATTGCTTTGTTTGTCTAATTGAATTCTCATGGATATTAAAGAGTGAAACTCTTTCACAGTGTCTCTAGCCCACACCACTCTGTATTTCCTCACCTTTATAATGGTAAAATGTCTAACAGTGCAGTTTTGGGGGCAGAGCTCCCAAAGGATGCCTGGCTCTTCAGAGATTTATTTGCCAGCTGACCAGCTTCAGTATGGACATCAGTGAGGCACAGTGCCTAAGGAACCCCCACAGTGCAAGATTTGTCCAAGACATTTTTAGGGGTTTTCATGAAGGCACTTTGTATTACTGCAATGCTACATTATTACCTCCACAGTGTCTGGTAAAAGGACATAGCAAATACTCTGCAATGGAATACATCCTGTGTTTTTAAACTCAGCAGCCTGTGGTTGCCACAGTTACTAAACATACTGTAAACATTGTTATTTGCAATATGTTGCCCTTTAAGGGAAGCAGAGCAATATATGTTGTGTAGCTACACAGAAGACCCACCGAATGTTTGCAGTTGGAATTGATAAATTGTGTTGGCAACTTGCCCTGCCAACTTGTCTTCCCAGATGAGGGGATGGTGTTTCCTGCTGTGGAAGCAGTGCTCAAACACTTCAGGAGAAAGAGGCAAGCAGGCCCACAGAGTCAAGTGGGATCATGAGATCAGCTAAGTAAGGAGTGTTCAAAAAAATTTATCATGGCAGGACTAAACTAAAGCAAACTAAACTAAACTAAACTAAAAGCAGCATTACATAAGTAAACTCATCAAACTGGTGTAAAGCACTCAAATGTCCCCTGTTTTTTCTCATTGAAGGACTGTGCATCTCTCTGTATCAGAGATATCTGTACATTAGTTGTTACTGACCAAAGTGTCTTGGCATCTAATTGAGATGAGCAATTCCATTCTCCACTCTCACAAATATCACCTGAGGGCAGCTCTAGCACTGTGGTGAATGTGGAAGGCACATCCACAACTGGTGACTGCACACAGACTGCAGCAGCATTTAAACTTGCGGCTATCATTGTATGAAAGTTTCATTTTATAGTAGCTAGAAACAGCTTTTCTCATTCTTTCAAACTCGTGATTCACATCTCTCTACCAGTCAGAGCCCACATGATTCTTGACTAGTTCTGTAACATTACATTTTTCCTAGTTAATGATCATGCAAGTGGTCAGCCTTTGAAATACTTTTTGCCTGATGATACAATTAGACTATCTCAGTGAAGCTGTTGGAAACCATGGGAGTTCACAGGCAGATAGAAGGAAGACAAAATTTCAGTTCATTTGCAAGCCACATTTAGAAATCAGTGTCTCTAGACAAAAAACCTAAATATCACAAATCCAATTTTAGTCAAATTTCCTGTGCAGTACTGTTCATTCCTATTCACTTCTTTACTGATACAATGATTACAGCATGAGCTTACTCCTTACCAGAACAGGATGATCCCCACAGAACAGTTATTATGAATAGCCCAGCTATGATAAATGATTCAGAGCCTGATCCTGAACAGAAATCAAAAAACATCTAAAAGAGCAAAAAGGATAGAGAGTTGCATATGGTTTTATCCCCCTTAAATTTGCTTTTTGACAAAGTTATCATCAGAATAGAATCATCCTTGACAGTCTTTTCAATACTTAAAGGTCGCTTATATGAAAGATGGGGACAGACTTATTTTCATAAGAAATGTGATTATGAAGGGCAATGATTTTAAAATAAAAGAGGAAAGATTCAGACTATTTTTAAGGAATAAGATTTTCACAATGCTGGCTATGAGGCTCTGACACAAGTGGTCCAGAGAGGTGATAGGTGCCCCATCCTCAACACAATCAGGGCCAGGCTGGACAGTGAGATCCTGATCTAGTGGAGAATGTCCCTGCTCAATAGCGGGGGGTTACAGCAAATGGCCCCTTCCAACCCAAACCATTCTATAATTCAAGACATTTTCTGGAAGGATCTTTTATTTGAAATGCAGTTTATAACTACTCAGATATACTGCTTGCTTTTGGCCTTGTGGAAGCAAGCACCTTGGGCAAAGCTGACATATTTCAGGCTCCCAGCAGAGACAGCCCGCTCCAGGGCCCTAAGCCAAGAAAATACAGAGAAGCCAGGGTTATACTGCCAAGATGTGTCCAGGGCAATATTTCCTGTCAAAGGCCTCGGTGCACCAGGGCCAGTGCTTATTATATGGCATCAGACCAATCCTCTAAGACTAAAAATTAGAGGAGCATTTCTCTCCTGGGGGAGCATACTGCTGAAACTGTCTTTGATGGGAGGAATATCAGAGGACAAACTCTGTGGTTTTCTTCCCAGAAGTCTTTTTAGTTACAGCTTTCTAAATGTCTGAATGGGAACTATACAGAGTTGTTACCTGTCCTAAAAAGAGAAGAACACAACTTACTGAATTATTTTCAAAAGTACACACCCTGTGTTCCATTTTCACTCGTGTATTTTGCTGTCCATTATGTTTCTAACCTGATGCCAGAATGAGTTCTCTGGGCCCAGGAGAGTCCCTTGTAACCCAAGGGTTGTGTAGGTGCAGCAGGGTCCAGGTTCTGGTGGAGCTCACTTGGTGCTGCTGCTACACAGGGACACCAAAATGAGCACTAGGTGGTTTTAGACATCATTACTGTCACTCTGATGCTGCCTAGGGCATTTCTCATTTTAGAGAGGACATTTTGGCTCTGTGACCAATGAAATACAGAAATACAGAGAGGATTCAGAAAAGGTTTGACCATTTCAATAGAAAAACACAAAATCTCTTTTTCCTAAATAGCAGTAAACTTGTCTATTTTTACCCATTTTTTATATCATGATTTTAATTAGTGTTGGACCAGCCCTACTCATAAATAAATACTTGTCTTTTGAAGAGGGAAAAGTAAAGTGCACAAATATGTCATTATAACTGCAATTTTTGACTACACAATCTACTTAAACCAAGCACAGACCAGACCAACACAATCCTGGCACAGCTGAAATTAAACTATTATTTGTGTAAAAGACTAGAGTTTCAAAGTTGAAATTCAGAGTCATCAGAGCATAATTGCTGTCCTCTGGCATTTGAAACTATACTGTTGTTTTGAATATGCCAGTTTGTGGAATTGTTTCAATGAAATACAAATTTAACATTTCAAAGAGCTGAGGCTAAAGAACCACTATATTACTCCAGAATAAAGGTATTAATTTTTTATAGCTATTATCTAGATATCATCTAGACTAAACTGCAATATGTATGCTATCTCCTCCCCCTGTAATAAAAAAACAAAAACAGAATTTTCAGGAGGAAAATATTACTTTCTGAGTTATACTGCTTAAGATAGATCCTCCCTGATGATATCAGTTTTCTGAGATGTAAATGAAAGGAGTGCCTACCAGGGGATTCAGGCAGATGTTGAATAAAGCCCACTGTAGTTCAGATTATTTACCATAAACTTTAGAAGTCAAAAAACTTTTTGATTAGGTATGAGAAATTAAACAGCAGCCAAAGAAACCTCCAAAGTATAACAATATATATTTTGTGGGTTTTTTCTGTATCCAAGTGAAAAAGAAGTGAAACAACCATGAATAAACAAATAAACTAGTAATGCAAACAGTCTCCTGAAGCCAAACTGCTTTCTGAAGTTTATATTACCTGAGATTTCCAATCATAAACTATATGGGATTTATTTGGCAATAATCCAACTACAAGGCAAGGGAACAGGGAGGAAATAGTGTTTTAAATCTTCAAACAATAAGATTAAGTATTCAAGTTAAAAACAGATTCTTGCACTGGATTTGAAGTGTAAATAACCAGAATCAGTAGCAACTACCAACAAAAAAAATTTAAAAGTTCTAATGAAGAGTTTGGTCAAGTGGAATTCTTTCAAGTTAACCACTGACATTTTTAAAATGATCAGCTCTTCATAATCTTTTTATTATTATTTGACTAGTCAGCCTAAAATATGTCAAAATCTGTCTTCGTTTCTGACAGTGTTGAGCTAATTTAACTCCAGACAGACTTTCACTAATTTAACCCAGTGCCTGACAAGGTTCCACGGATGGAACATGAAAGGAGGGAGGTTGAAATGGGAATAGAGTCAATTTTGGTCACTGGCTCCTGAGGACAGGGAATAATAGAAGATGAAAGATCAATTAAATTATTTCTTGAATGACTTTAAAAATATTTCACCTCTAGAGAAGAGCAGCTTCAGAAATTGGTGTGGGATGTGGAGCTTTTTGTTGCTTGATTATTGGTTAAAATCCCAAGCAGGTCAATAGTGAATTGCAGTCCCCTGCACTCAGCTCTGCACAAATGTGAAATGAGCAGGTGATCTGGGCAGCCCCTAAAAGATACATCCATTCCAAAAAACACACGAGATGTAATGGATGTGCTGTCATCCTTCTGATAGCAGGACTGAGGAACTGTGGAGACAACAGAAACTGCTCCATCAGAGCACATTAAACCACAATATGGGAATAATGCCATTTAGATTTAGAAGTTTTAGTCTCTAATTCTGCCAGTATGGCAGTTTCTCAAAACCTATTTAGGGTGCAAATCTCCAAAGAAATTATAAAAGTATCAAAATCTCTAAAAGATCCAATTAATGATGCTTTCTATTTTGTATGTTTGATGTAACACAATTTCTTGCTTACCTAACACATTTTCAGCTATTTGTCTCATAAACCAGGATGCTTTGAGGGCAAAGAACTCCTGCACTGAGAATCTCTTTATCTGCCAGGAGTTTCATGTGTCAGTACATTACAATGAAGAAACAAGGTTTTTTTTAATGGAATAGTCTAATGTCAGTCATTTGAAATGGGGTTATGTCCCTTGGCATTTATTAATTACACTGAAAAGTCCCTTGACTATTTGAACACACTACAATCACTGTTTCTTATGACATTCAGATAATTGAGGCTGCACTGCATTTTATGTTGGAAAAATTGGATTTTTTTTTTATTTTAACTACCTAAAAACTGTTTCTTTCTTGCAAAATAGTTACCTTAGGCCATATTACACTGTTTCAGGACAGAATCAATCTAAGCTTTTGATAAATAGACTCTCAGACAAAGAACAATGAAACTAGAGGAAGCTAGAGAAAACCCTTAGGAAAAATGTTTTCTCTAGGATGCCAGTGCAGCACTGCAAAAAGTTATTTGGGGTAGCTGAGGAACCTCCAAACTTAGAAACCTTCCAGACTCAGGTAGGCAAAGCAGTGAGTGACCTCCTCTAGTGCTGCACTGTCCTGCCTGGAGGGGGAGGCTGCACCCAGGAGCACTCCTGGTCTATCAGGGATGACTTCTCTCATCTCTCCTTCCCTGAGATATTGCTGGGATTGCTGGATTGAATCAGTGCCCAGAGCTGCAATTCAGGGGATCACCCACGAGCAGCCAAGGGGACATGGCCATTAACAGATGGATCAGAGCATTTGTTTAGGGAAGCTCAAGAGACAGGGCCCCTGTGCACACAGCCATGGGTTTGCCATCACCTGTGGGTAAAAAAATACTCTAAAAAACCAAAAACCAAAAACCAGAAGCATGAAAGTGGGAGACCAAATATTAAAATAGAAAATTACAACCTAAACTAGAGTGAAAAAAGATTAAATGTTATAATGATCTAAAAAAAAAAAAGCACAAAGTAAGGGACTGAGGAATGAAGACAGACAATGGACATGGGATGGGAACACAGCTCTGTACACCACAAGTAGACTGCAAATATTAGGAGGAGAGGGAAACAGAAGTGCATGAGAGGATATAGAAGTAAACTCCATCAACAACATTTATCCTCACTAGAGGCAAAAACAAATTCTAGAAAAGTTGATCAAGGATGTTTAACTGCAGCATCAGCAGGTTCAGGAGAATTCTTTCCACTGCTATGGCTACATTGATAGCAGTGTCCTGCCTAAGTTTAAGATTAATCCAGTTGTTTGCACAAGTCTGCTGTACAAACAGAAACAACAAAAACCACCCCAAACTAACAGACAAAGAAACAAAACCAAACAAAGCCTCAGGGAGCTGTAAACAGTAAGTGAACTGAAGCTGTCATTTACCTCTTGGCTGCACATTAAATAAAGCACAAAGAAACAGACAGAAAGGGGAATATTGTTTCATCTGTGATTGAAACAACCCATCTCCCCTTCCTATCAGCAAGGCTGGGTGGGGACAATGCTGGTGTGCCACTTTTCTGCCCATGGGTGGCCGCTCCTGCTTGGGAGGTGTAACCAGCTGAGCTCTGCTCACTCTCTGTTACTCTCAGATGTGGAGGTAATATTCATTTTTTGCCCACCAGGAGCTTATCTGCCACACTGCTGGGAAGGCTCCTGGCTGCTTGTTCTCATTCTGGCCACACTCCCCACTTCATTTCAGCCCCCATGCACTCCTGCCCTTTCATTGCAGGGAAAGGAACTGAACTCTGATTTCCATGAACCAAGCACAGATTTACAGCTACACATTTGTAGCTAGGAAGCAAAGCCTTGGTTCTCTTTCCAGGCTTCTGTGCAGTCCATTCTGGAAGCTGTACAGTGCACTGCTTTCAAGTTCTCTTCTTTACGTGCCAGGCACAAAGCAACCCTGTTCAATCTTTTGGGGATGATATGCAGAGAATAAAATATAAAGAACAAAGAATTCTATCAGGATAAAGAGTCATGAAATGACTGCTGTTCTCAGTCTTGCAAGGCAGACTTGAGCAGGTGGCTTTCAATGCTTATGTTTTAGTCAGTAGAAAGCTGTTCACTGAAGATGGTTAAGCATTACCAAGTTACTAGGTGTGGCTCAGAGAACACAGCAGTGATGTTCTTGTGTTGGACTCTTTTCTCCATCATTGTCCCAAGTTCCTTGGATGCATGCCCACTGGTTTTTGTTCCTCTGTTCTATAGGCATAATACTGCAGATTAAAAAAAAAATGCAGAAAAGCTGCTAAAATAATTACTGGTCCACTGAAACTACGCAAGGATCATTTCTGGATGGAAAAATATAGACATTCCAAGTCCCAGGCCTGCTCTGACCCTTGCTTGATTGAAAACAACATCTGTTTTCCAGGTTTCCAGCTGTGCTTGGCCAGCCAGGAGTAGCCAATTGCAGACATGTGTGACATTTCCTCAGCACATTATGCTGACATCACTGACATGCACCTCACTAGAACAATGAACAGCAAAACTTCTCAACACCTTTAGAGTCTCAAAAAGCTCCATCCCAAGAAATTCAAATTGTTTTTTT
Source organism: Prinia subflava (assembly GCF_021018805.1). Classification (NCBI taxonomy): domain Eukaryota; kingdom Metazoa; phylum Chordata; class Aves; order Passeriformes; family Cisticolidae; genus Prinia; species Prinia subflava. Next base: position 7,771,444 of record NC_086257.1, on the reverse strand, counting down.
CATTCTTTGTTTTTGTCCCACTCTCTTTGGGGATGTTCTGAGCACCTAAAAAAAAAATCCATCAGTACTCTCCCTCTTTGAGAGCTGTAGATGCAGAGATTGACACTCAAAAAAGCTGGCATAAGTTAACTTGTACACACCAAAAGAACAAAGGAAACATGGATGGGCTTAATGGGAGCAATGCAAAATCAAACTACTGCAACCAGGTATTGTTTTATTTTTCCTTTTGTAAACTGAGAGAGTATAACAGGAAGACAGGAATCCACAAGAGAGAATGATCACTGTGTAAGTGCAAGTTACACCAAAAAAAAAAAAAAAAAAAAAAAAAAAAAAGGTTAGTATTTCAAACCTGCACTTCTGTCAAATTTAAAATTAGATCAGGAAAATAAAGATTGAAATATCAATACGATACAGACAGTGCTGAGGTCCTTAATAATAAGTAATTTTAAGATCAATACACTACTTTGTTTAACAGATTGCTGAAACAGAGGTGTCTGAATAGAACAAATGTGTAAACAGTAACCTTTTCAGGAGAAGCCATTTGATAGCCCCAGCTGGGACGAGAGATACTATCAGGCAGGTCACAGAATGTGTGGTGACAGCAACTCAATTCAATAGTGAAAGAAAAATAAATGTATGAATGCTTTAAGATTAATACCAGATGAGACCAGATTCACCTTCCTCTGTGTCCATATTGCAGCCCCTGGGAGGGCAGCAGGAGGCAGCAGCCCAGGTCCTGGGATACCTGGATAACCCTGGATACTCCTCCTCCTGCTGGATACTCAGACCCATCTCCAAGAAAACAGTTCTGATTTACTTTGCCCTGGAGTCAATAGTGCCACTTCAGCCCATGCTGCCTGAAATTCACTGCGAGACACAAAGCCCAGTTTAGTTCTGCACCAGGAATTGCTCTGCTCTTTCTCCTGGAATACAAACCTCTGCCACTACTCAGCCTCTATTTTTGCTGATAAATCTGGTGGCCATACTGCCTGTTTGAGTCTGTCTACCTGAACATTCTGGCTCCCCTAGCTAACATGATTCTGAACCAACTCCTTGCATTGTGTGCACACTGAAAAGCGAAACAGTTCCTGGCATGAGCAGCTTTCACACATGGCCAGACCAAGAAAGGATGTGCTTTGTGCCTGAGCTGCACGTCTATGGCAAACACATAGGCAGAATCTGAAGACTTTATCTCTTAATGACAGTGAACTAAGGTGGGAAATTGCCAATACAGGCAGATGATTTCTGTCTATTTAGACATTAGGCATTCCACTTTGTTTAATTGTGGTGACTGGCTGATGTGGATACTTCTTTCAAGCTTTGTTTCTCAAGCACAACATAATATGTAAAATACAACTGGATACAAATTATTCTGGTCACTATGCTCTATTTAGATCCAGTGGTATCAGTTAAAGACAACCCTGCAGTTAAATATCAGACAAAGGAAATCTGAGTAGACTTTCTTCTAAAAGTTTGGGCCTGGATGAAATCAGTAGTCTAAGCATTTTTCACACACAGACTCACTAGACTCCATTTTAATTATTGTAATAATAAGACAAAACAGATTTGGTTTTTTTTGTAATTCTCAAAAGTAAACACATTCAGGTATGTAGTATTTCGAATTTTGGATCTCTATAGCATTCAATCTACAGGAAATATGCCAGGCTTAAAAACATCACCAAAAAACCCAAAAAATAAACCAACAAAACAAAACAAACAAAGAAAAACCATCCCAATACAAATCTGTCTTTGCTTGTATTACATTCATCACCTTTGATTACTTTGATTACTTAAAAGAAAGTTTTAAATTGACCTTCCATTTGATCAATAATTCTGCTTTCTTACTTTTCCCATTTGCATCAGAAATGAAAATAAACTAGCCATTTATACATTTGTTTGGACTTTTGAATGAGTTTCAGTTTCTGATTCTAATGCAGTGTTTGATTTATATGCAGCACATGGAAATGCTTGTTTAAAAATTCATTTCAATTGGAAATTTTACATTCTGGAAGTTGTACAGGAAAATCTGTCTCTGTCTTCAATTAAACACAACTACAAGTCTAGCATGATACTGTCTATTTAAATTCCACTTTCTGAATGTTGTCTTATTGTTTATAAAGCATGATGCAGTTAATGAGCAGGAGAACCAGCTCAATTTGTCTTTATTACTGAGCACATCAGCAGCAGGCCCAATGGACACCACCCAGTGCATTGGGGGTGGAAGGATCCTCTGCACTGCTGTGCTCATCAGCATCCAGAAAACCCTGCACCACTCACAGGAGGAGCTGCCTCATGCTGGAAAACCTCCCCTTTTTGCAACAGTAAGCAAACCAGCCTGGGGGACAAAGGCACAGGATAGGAGTAAGGATATTTGCGACCCAATCAGGGACTCTTTAATTGACCCTTAGGGCAAATTGTTATTTTCCTTGAATTATTTATTTGCATATGTGAGAAATAATGTTGTGCAGTGTTCAAATATGCTATTGAGGTATGCTCTAGTCAGAGATTTATATCTTTTTCTCAAAGAGAAGTTTGTTTAACAACAATTTTTCCCTCTGATAACAGAGTAACGCATAGGGACTTCAGCCTTGAAACAGTGCCACAGAGATAGAATTCAAAATAAAAATAAGAAAGAAGATAATACCCTTTGCCAAGGAGCAGTAAGTGAGCACTGCTGACAGAAAAAAACCCCCACAAAATAGACAAGTAACAGTCCCAAGGACTGAAAGTAATTGCAACAGGCAGTGATCTTAACAAGTTAGCCTTCCAACCACTGCCAAGTTATTTATGAGCATCAATTTATTTACAGGCAGCTCTGGGAGAGGCAGCCTAGGATAAAGCTGTTAAGTTTTGAGAATGGTACATGGGTGACAAAGCCTAGCAGAATGCAGGCAGAGGAAGGTTGCATTATCAGAATCTGAAATATGACCAAGCCTTACTCATGTTTACTATAAAATAGTGAGGCTATGGGTTTGGGCAGGATGTTCAACCAATATTTAAAGTTGAGCAAATACTGTGGGATCTTTTCCACAAGCATTTCCAGAAGGTTTTCCCAGTAACACATTCTCTGGAGGTGCATTATTTCTATTTCAGTTATTAAAAGAAACAAAAGCAAAGAACTGAAGCAAGTGTCCCAACCATAGCTGCAAACAGAACCCACATGTCAAAGCTGTGCTCTGGATCTCTGTAAATACTCTGATGTCACATAGGCACACCTGTACTTCTAGAAGAATAGTCACTGCACAGCTCACACACAGCAAACTGAATTTCCAGGGTTAAAAGCACAAGTGGAAGTCGTTGTTTGCTGCCCCTGACTGTAACAGAGCTTTGTTCCTGGTGAGCAAGCAGAGGAAAAGCCTTCCAAAACACATTGATCAGATGGAGTCATCATTGGAGTAGGAACCAGCAGCAGCACCACACAGTTCTGCTGAGCAATAGTTATCCTCCAAACTGTTCAAATTATGGCTATAAAGTATTCAGATAAAACTGTGCTCAGTCACTGTAAGGAATTTAAGAGATTATTGAAATACTCGCCATCTGAACCCAGTCCAGGTTAAAGGAACGAGGATAAAAATCACTGAGCTATCTGCTGAGTAATAATAACATGGTTGAAGGCTTGCATCTATTTTGTGAGCTTAATGACTTGCCCTCAAAATAGTTCATATTTTCTGCCTCACACCAAATATTTTGCTGTTGTTCTGACACCTTGCACACTGGATCATGGTATTTTTGCAGACTGCACATCAATTTCCACTCTTAATGCATTGTCTGAACAAATTCCTTGCATCTAAGGGCTTCAAGTGCTCAAAACACGTGAACAAATCAAAGGGCTGTGTGATCTAACTGCACTAATCCAAACACTGAAAATTTATTAAAATAATTTAACAAGTGACTATAATTTTTAGACAGCTAAAGAGGAGTGCTGTCTAAAAATAAATCCACAGGGTAGAATTTATTAGAAAAATGCTTACCAGAGAGAGATCTTTCCATAAAGTCCTTTTAAAAATCACAGCCTAAGCACAGAATTTTCATCACTTGTATATATTGCAGTTCATTTGGGCAAGTGTAAAGTCAATGAAATTAAAACTGAGAACAGAAATGATCCCACAATAGCCCATTAACACTGATACTTCACTGGAAAATTTAAACCAGAAAACATTTCCCCAAAAAAGCAAGTTGGTACTGCACAGTTAAGACTTCGAAAACTGCCCAAGAGATGAACCCTTCAGTTCCAAATTTCCTAATTTCAAATATGCTTAAAGGGAATTCCATCTTCCACTAATCTATTCAGTACAAATTGTGCAGCAATTTGCAGAGTCTACAGCCATCTGGAGACAAGTGGGTTCTCTTGAGCCACCAATTCTCTCCAATTATTGAGCCATCACTCTTCAGAATGACATCTTCAGTCCATAATCACTTCTTTCCTTAAACATGGCTGTGCAAATCCCAGTTCTGAAACATCCAAGTCAATGAGGTAAAAAGGAGCAGCATGTCTAGAAAGTGACACCTTTTGGTACTCTACAAAGTAAGGTAAATATTGTTCACCACAACCACCTAAATACAGAGCGTTTGTTATCAGAAGTGCTTGTCAATTCACAGATCTTGAGCACCTTTTTGTCATATGAAACAATTGTTCAAGAAATAGAGTAATGATTTATTTGTGTATCATAAGAGAGGAATAACAACTTCCTGTGCCAAGGCAAAGTCATAGCTGATATTTACATATTTTTTAGCCACAACTAATTCCCTAAAGACAAAATTTTCAAAGTAGAATGTTGTTTTCTGGAATCAGTCCATCCAGGGGATGGAGAAGAAGTTAAGAAAAAAACCAACAAAACAAAACCTTCTTAATCTTTGGGTATAAATTCTTCTCAAATAAAAATATCAGTCACTGCTACTACCCAATCAATTATTTTTTACAGAGGACATGCACCAAACACAGCTGAGCTCAAACCCAGTAGATCAGGGAAGAGAATAAGGTAGGTTTGATGCAACCTTACACCCTGCACTGGATTAAAGTTCCATGAGCTCCTTTGGTTAAAAGGCAACTCCCTGACATTTTCCAAAAAGATCTCATCATGGAACAAACACCAAATTTACATTCCTCAGTAAGACACATCCTTCTGGTATGTTCCCTATCAGGATTTACATGTACACAACTGGTTCTGCTGTCAGTCACTAAAATAAAGCCTCAGCCAGCACTGCTGGTGGGGCTTTGGCCATCCATGGGATTACCCCTAACATGCCTTGCTATTACAGTTGCATGGACTGGACAAAATATCAGAGTAGTGCTGGCTAGGCTGATAAAAACCGAAATATTTTTCAGGCAATAGAGTTAAATCATAAACTAAGCATCATTCCCCATGGCAGCACCAGTCCTTTGGAGCTCAGAACACTGTCCAAGAGCATTTCCATTTATAGAAAAAATACAGTAAGTCTGTAAGACATACTGAGCAGTCATACAGACATTGAACATTATTTGGTGGGAGTGTGTTATGCAGGAGGCTAATTGTAAGAGTTGCTGAGATGGAAATGAAAATTTGTCCCTTCTTTCAAAGGAAAGGAAAAATAAATCTTTTTGCACCATAGAAATTAAAGGAAGATGTTTGCATAACAACATTGCTTCATTTTCACTGCCAATAGAGAAGCTGGAACCACTTTAATTCTGTGATTTTGTTCAAGTGCCAAATTATTTCGATGTAGCTAGCATAGAAATAAATAAATAAGCTGTAAGATCAACTTTCCAAATTATCCCATATCCTCTAATAGGAAAAAAAAAAAAAAAAGGAAGGAAAACAAGTTTCTCTTTTCTTGAATAAGATTTCTTAAATATTTTATTTTGGAGAAAAATTCCCATTATCCAATTTTAACTATCTAAACTAGTGAGTTGATGTGCTATGTCAGTAAAAGTCTTTTTCCATGTAAAACGCAGTTTCCCTTGAAAGGAATGATGTTTGCAGGACTGGACAGGCACAGAACACTTAAAAAACTGTTCAGGAGCCAGGAGACCTAACACTTGTGAATCTTTACAAGCCAAACTGTTGAACTTATTAACAACTTTCTATCATCTTCAGTACTGGCCTGAAGCTTGGAACATTGGTTTGACTCTCAGGTAACTGTAAGAAAATACAAAAAATAAAAATACTGGTATTTTGCTGAATAAACACTACAGAAAATATTTGCATTTACGATGAGAATTTATCTGCTCCTACAGCTAAGAGAGATAGTATTCAAGACTGAGCTATTGTGACTGACTCACATTGAACATTTTTATCAGTTCAGGCTTTCCTCAGGTGCATATATACATCTAAATAACACCTGCCCCTTTTACAAAGGCTGTCATCTGATTGAACATCATCATTGCTGGCAATGCTCCCGTTCCTGAGGATCCATTTAATCCCCCAGTGCACAGCATACATTAATGTATTTTTTTCTTCCTCCCTACCTCTTTATACCTTTATGGAATTCCCACAGGAGACATTCCAGCCCTATTGTGCTGCTGCACTCCAGCTGCAAAAGGCTGGGACTGGGGCCAGCCTTCGTGAATGCTGGAAGGGTCACGGGGTCACAGGGAATTGGCTGCTTCTGCTCTTTCCCTCTCCTCTGAGGAGCTGCTCCACACCTCATCACTGAGAAATACACTGAGAAATACACTGAGAAATACACTGAGAAATACACTGAGAAATACACTGAGAAATACACTGAGAAATACACTGAGAAATACACTGAGAAATACACCTCCCAGACTGGCCTTGCCTAATGCAACCAAAACACACCAGGACAGAGCAGCAGGGCCTGCGAGGCTGAGGTCACATTCCAATCAAACAGATGTGCAGAAGGAAAGAAAGCACCTTCAGCAAGACCCTGGAAGAGTAAAAGCATTTCTATTCCTATTGCTCATATAGATGTGCTCTATTAGGCAGAGAAGAAAAGCCAGAAAAGCTCTCTGTGCTCAGACATTAAGTATTTTCTGTGTGTTAATGTTTTCCTGATTGTTTACTTTTAATTGTTTAGAAATAATGAAGTATTTTCTGTGTGTTAATGTTTTCCTGACTGTTTGCTTTCAATTATTTGGAAATAATGACCCCAGAAACTGTGTTCTGTGACCTGATCATACCTGATGCATAACAACAGGGAAAATAATGGATGTTCACTCAAATTCTCCTGTGTTCTCCTCCATTCCAATCCTCTGCCTTCACCATGATTTCCTTAGAGGTAACCCACTGGTATTTAAGCTGGTGGTTTCTGCCTTGGGAAGTAGAATGGGATCCTCATGTTTATTCCTGCCATTTCATAGAAACAGTACCAATCAAACTCAGCAGTAACCTGAGCAGGTTTATATCCAGCAGTCAAGTGCATGTGGGTCTATTATTTATTTTTCTCTTCAGTGAAGGATAAATGAATCTGTACCAGATTAAGGAATATGGCACCTTTCATCATGAAACTCTTGGAGGAATATTTATATTATTTCCACTGGCTCATTCTGTAGGGTTTTGCCTACAGCACTGAAGTGGATGTATTTTAATCATACAGCCCTATCCAAAAGATATTTTTGCCCATGTATTGGTTCATGTGTGATCCTCTTCAATGAGTTCACTGGTTTTCAATTCTAGAAAGCTTTCTATACAAACATATTGGGAACTTTCCTCCAGCTTGTTCAGAAGCTTCACCAGTACTTAACAGTGAACATATAATCTATTTTTTTTCTCAGACTTACATCCAGGAAGGACAAGATAACACTCTCAGAAGTTTATTAGTACTATTTATATTTTCCCTGCAGTTTGATTTCCATTGGGGCACCCATTTGGCTCGTTGAAGACTGAAGTTTCCATGTTTGGGTGCATGTTTTAATACAGCAGGACATGCATCCTGCATATATTTGCAGCCACAGACAGAAAGAGAGTTCTTTGCTGAGAAAGCAAAGCTATTTACTAGACTAAATGTTCACAAGTGGTCAAAACTGAGTAGAAATTCTCCTGCTCACATCTTCCAGAAGGAAAGGGGTTGGGTAAAATAACATAACAGCATTTGTGAGTGCCAGGCAGGGTTTAAACAGACAAAAAAGGACAGACCCTTCCCTTCAGATTGTGCTTAATTATGAGACTGCCACAGGAAAAAGTGTGTAAAGAAAAAACACTACTGCAATAATGAGATTAAATGCACTGGTTTGGTAACAATGCAATTCATGAGCATGCAACAGGCCCAGAGCATTGCTGTGGCTCAGTGGACAATGCTTTTACAATGCTGGTCACTCCTCAGCCTAACTGCAGATTAATTCTGCTGCTTCTGAGCTACCTGGCTCCAGTCACCCTCTGGGCTTGCTCTGCAGAAACATCTGCCTTGACTGCAGCCTGGACCATCCCTCAGATAGCTGCCCTCCTTTTCCAGCTAGGAGTCACCAATGCCCAACATGCCAGCATCAATTCTTGGGGATTTTAGCACAAATCCCCCTTTTGGCTTTATTGGAGCTGAAGCTGATTTACTCCAGAGCCGAATTTTCAGTGTGACAGAGGGAGGAGTGTTTGTCACAGGAGCCACTCCAGCTCAGACACTGGCACAGTGACCTGCAGCTGCGAGGCTGTGACAAAGCCCACTGTAAAGTGACATTTCAGGCTGGCACAGCAGTTTTCACCCAGGTGTGATGGCACTTGTGGTGACAGGATAATGTCCCCAGCCAGACCATTAGATTGCTTCTAACATGGTCATGACAAATTGTAATGCCTAAATATCAGACCAAGAAAGGAATTTGAGATAGTTTCTACTGGTTTGAAGGTATTGTTTTGAAAATGTATTAATTACAGAAATAGCATGCAAATCCAGATCCATCAGTACATCATCTGAAAATAAAGTCCATTTAATAAGTTATGAAAAACAAGGCCTACCATGGTCAAACTATATTAACAACTGCTGGTTGACAGTGGATGATTTAGCCTACTCAAATCAGGACTCTATACAGGACTTTCAGAAGGTTGTAATTACATTTTCCCTCCCAGCTTTTAAAGGTATCTTATGAAGATGTGTATTTTCAGTTGTAGAAAGCTTAGCTTACATATTCCCTATCATTTTGAAATAATTCAGTGGAAAATAACAGCGTGGAAAATATATAATTTTGAGCAGTTTGATTTTTTGTCACTTAAAAAGAGGATTATGCAAGTTGCTATATTAAAAATATAATTAGAAAAGAAGACATATCCCATCCTTCTCCCTGTATTTCAGGCAAGCTCAAGAGTGATCAGAGACTGGCCTATTTCTCAAGGACCTCAAGAGATCATAAGAGTTTAAATCATAATTGTAAGAAAATGCCTGAAGCAATTTTTAAAATTATCTTCTACTGTGGGGAAGACTGGGGGATGGGAAGGAAGAAAAAATAAAGCTTTCTGCTCTCCAAACTGGCAGAGAAACTATAAACAATGGTTTGAGGAAAGCTTGAGACACCCTACTCTGACATGGACTGAGGCAAGCCTGAACACCTGCCAGAATAAACAGACTTTATCTGGAGTAGAATATTTAAAACAATGTTTTTCATGAGCAAAAGTAAAGCAGTTCAAGTGGTCATTAGTCCCAGCCAGTGCTGGTCGTTGTGAACAGGCTGGAAATGAGGTGTTGAGCTTTCCAAATTCCACAGAACTGTAGGAACACTGTAGAAAGCCAAGACAATCCTGGAGAGAGGAGCTCACAGTGCTGCTCATAAGGCAGTGAAAATGTTCTTTCTCTCAGGGGCAGAGGCTGAGGCAGGGACAGTGACTCCAGGAGACTCCACAGACTAGGGACTGGCCCTACATTTAAACATTTAAGGATCTGCCCCCTTTAATTCACCCCCTACACTTAATAAGACCCAAACTTTCTCCACAACTCTACAGCAAAAAGGATTTTCTCTCTGTCATGCAGTTTCATACCAAAAAACATCCATTAATATTTTTTACAGAGCCTACACCACTGGAGTGTTTGGGAACTAAGTAGGTTGTGAAATCAGGGTCTTAATTCCTCTGTGTTAATTCTCTCTAAAACAAAACAAAGCAAAGCAAAACAAAACAAAAAAGAAAAGAAAAAAAATCCAAAACAAAACAAAAAACCACCAAACCAAAAAAAAACCCCCACAAAACTTGAAACCATTTATCCTCACAATAGCTTTGTGAGGTTTAATACTTTGAAGACCTTTCTAAGTTCTCATATAAACCTCTAACATGAGGTCTTAAAATGTTGTTCTTTTGAGACATTTTACCTTCATTTCTTTTTGTGTTTGTTGTTACTAATTCTTTTAGCACAGAAGTTCTCAGCATGAGACACCCACATAATCTGTGGAATGTTAAAACAATTTCTTTTAACAGCTAGAAAGATCTAGGTTGGCCTTTCATGTAAATGTCTAACACTAAGTAGTTTTAATTAGATCAGGACTGATAAACATGAATAATTCATCACTAGTTTTCTTCATGCTAAAGTCATAATGTATATACTTTCTCCTGTGGGATATAAATGTACAGATTCCTATTCTGGCTTTCACTATGTGTGGCAGTCAAGCATTTTAGAGCAGACAAACACAGTTTTGGTATCTCACCTTCAGCACACATTTGCATGGTAGAAAGACACAAGCAAACAGAAGGGGATGAGCAAACACCTCTGTAGTGTTACATTTCTATGAGATTTGTATTGCAGATCATCCTTTGGGTTAAAAGTACAAAAACCCCAAGACACAGGTATCTCTACATCATTTCAAAAGTGCTTAGTCTGTTCAACTCACTGCATCCACTCAGGAAATTTCAGATTTCTGGGGGTGGAACAGTGTGATATTGAAGGGAGAAAGTGCCTATTTCATAGTAAACACTTTAATGCAAGCAGGGAGAGAAAGATGAATTTTCCTCTCGTTAACCCAACTCACAAACCACTTGTTTTACAGCTTCAGTCCAAATCAGAGTCATCAAAGGACCCAAGATAGCCTACAAAATAGTTATATTCCTATAATTAGTTATATTCCTATATATTTGCCCAATTATATGCCATTTTAGTTTCTGAATAATTTTATACTGCAGCAATCAGTTTAAGACTATTATTTTCTAGGGCAGACTTATATAATTTGATGAGATGACAGAAATAAAATACTCAACATATCTCCTTTCTTGTATAATTTTTGATATTTAAAGTCCTTTGGAAACAGTAACAATGAAAGAAACTTGCAGAGGAGTTTACTTTGGGCCTTATATTGTTGAAACTGAGAAAGTTTATCTTTGTTTCTGACTGTCATTGTCCAAGCTGATAAACCGAGTGAGTGATGTTTTTTCCTTGGTAAGCCCTTATTTATTTTATGTTCACATATCATGGATTAGTGTCAATATAGGTTAGGCAGTAACAATCAGAATTTAGGATAATAAATATTTTGCCAAGCAGTTTAAGATGATGGCCTGAGGTTAAAAATCCAGCAAAAAACACAAACAAAACTCTTTGCACATGTTCTGCCTTCCCCCACTCTCACTTCACAGAACATCACTAGGTCTGACTGAGGTTAAAATAGTTTCAATACTATTTTCTATAACACCCACATCTGCTTTTTGCTGTTCCTGTGATGTTAAACACCACATCTTCCAATACATCTGTGCACAGCCCAGTCTAACCAGGCTGCTCAGTCCTCCTGCAGAGGGAAATGATGTGTCCCTCAGAATATTGTGCAGCCTCGTTCAAATACCTGAGCAAACTGCTCATGGCTAACAGCCCTCGTAATAAGCATAAGAATAATAAGCTTAAGATCTTAAAAAGCATTTGAAGAGCTACCTCAAGTTTATTTTACATCCCCAGTTCTGATAGTTCTGACCATGAGCAAAATAGCAGCCCATAAAGACAGATACTTTAGAATGTTTTCCTAGGTCAGGCTCACACGTGCAACTCCACAGCTCAGTCACAGACAAATATTTGCTTTCATTCTGCCATCCAGAAAGCACTGAACATATTCTTTAGCCAAAATATTAATATACTGAATAGTCTACATAATCTCAAATCTCTTCTTATGAAAACAATGCTTTGTGTTTTGGGGCATTTAAAGCATGGCAATAGGAGAAAAGTCATCAGAGAGGTTCTCATTATAACCAACTCCAGGTTCCTTGTCAGACAGAATTCTGTTTAACTGTATGAAAATTGTACTTACTGCATCTGGCAGAGTGAGGGTCAATACAGCAGACTTGTATAATAAATGTACATTAAACTGAAGAAATATTAGAAATCTATAAAAAAATTATGTGAAATCTATATTCTCCAAAAATATAGTTTTCTTCAATCACTTAATGAACACTTGAATTTTTTTTGGCTTGTTCTTCTGCAAACCTCTAATTCATCACCAATTTCTCAGACAAACTGCAAGAGAAGCATGTTTACCTTTCTTTTTCAGATATATTGCATGTTTGCCACCATGGCTGTCTCTCAAATAGACCATCCTTTACAAATTTACAGAACGGGAGTTGGATGCAGCTGTGCTACCCCATCTAGCACTTCAGGAAGCACCAAAACAAATCGTTTCCAACCATGTTTTCCTCCCCTAGTTGCTGAGAGTTTTGATCCCCACATCTGCTTGCCTTAGGCAAGATCCAAGGCAGCCCCATCACTGTGCCTTGAAATCTATACAAGGTTTCTATTTACAGGGCAGGAGGTGTTGTCCCACGAGCTGCCCACCACAGAGGAGTTTTCATCCCCAACTGCAGCTGAGCCACTGCAAACTCCAGGCTGGAAATAGCATGAGGTGCCCAGGAACACGTTCCAGTTTGACTGAAGTGCTGACCCACAGCAAGAGTGAATTCATTGGATCCCACAGGATTCATTCAAGCAGCAGAAGGCTCTGCTGTTTTGGATTGTGAAGTTTGGCAGGGCTTTAAAGGTTTTTCCTCTGTGTGTTCGTGTGCAGCTGGAGTATCACACTGTGTGCACCTTCTATTAATGCTCTTCAGTATTAACTCTCTACTATTATTTGAGAGAGAGGACTGAGAGGGGATCTTGCATATACACATCTCAAAGGGGTGTAAAGAGCGTGGTGCCAGAGGTGCCCAGTGACAGAATGAGGAATAATGGCCATGAACTAAAACATAAGAAATTCCACTTCAACAGGAGGCAGAAGTTCTTTACACTGAGGGTGGAGAGCACTGGAACAGCTGCCCAGGGAAGGAAGGGGTGGAGTGTCCCTCTCTGGAGACATCCCAAACCCACCTGGACACGTTCCTGTGGCACCTGCTCTGGGTGACCCTGCCTGGGCAGTGGGTAGGACTGGGTGATCTCCAGAGCCTTCCAACCCCAACAATTCTGTGATTCTGTAAACTCTAATACTGTGCCTTCATTTCAATATGCAGAGGCAGCACCTGGATACAAACAAGGAGAGGAAAAAAAACAGAAGAGGAGCATAATTTATATAACTCTCTGCTAAAAGTGTGAAAGTACCCTAAAGTTTGTTCAAATCTTCACAAATACTGCTGAAAAGAAACAAAAGTACATAAAGAGAGAATTCTATGTGAATTAAAATTACAGAGCTAAAGTATCAGCAAGTGGCCAGCTCAGGAGCTGGCTAAACCTAACATGCCACAGTAAATCATATAATCCCCTGTTCCTGAATTGCTGCTTCCAGAAAAATAGAAGTACCCCTGGGAGTCTGTGACCCAAAACAGAAGATGTTGATATGAACTTACTATTTATAACTCAGGTAGGCAATATACCTTGAGATTCTTTTTTGCTGACACATGAAGCATAACTGGAGTGGGTTTAAGGAAATAACTCCTGCCCTCAGCATTTAATTCATCTAGATTCTGTATGCAGCACAGATTATGGAGAAATACAGAGAACGCATAGACAAACATGTTTTTGAAAGTATGATTTAGCCTCCTGTCAAATATAAGAAAAAAAAAAAGTGGGGGAGGGAAGCAGCAGCCATGGCACAGTGATTTTTCAACCAAAGCAACATTGAAAACCATACATGTAAGAGAACATGAAATACTTTATTTGCTGTCAGTTAGGAGATCAGAGAGCCAAACCCCAGTTAGTGTGATTTGAAATTTATGACCCTGCAATTATATGGAAGTACTGCTTAAATGAATAGTTACCCACAGAGTAAATGGTAATGCCAAGGGTTGAATTGGCTCATTTAGGATGGACACTGCCAGAAATGTTTGCACTTGTGTTGGGCCCCTTGGCCAACAGTAATCAATACTCAATCAATAATCAAATCAATAATCAAATTATCTACTTTATTGTGCAAATGCAGTTCATGTCATCTTCTGTCTGATGAGTCTCATGACTGAACCCCAGAGTCACCCAGTGAAAAACAACTCCTCAGGAAATGGGGAGAAATGGGGTAGCTTGGGAGAAATTCAGCTTTTCCCTTCCTCTGTAAAGATGCACAGACCACTGTGGTGCTGGGAGCACACAGGGCCTAAAAGGATGCATTTGTTCCTGCCTGATTTTCAGGATTCCTGTAGCAGAATCACCTCAAAATAAAAACCTGCTGATTAACACATTTTAAAACCTGGGAATTATAATAAACACCTTTAAAAACAGACCATCTTTCTCCTCAGCTGGACCTGTAGTCAGTAGTACCATGCTGAGAACAGGACTTGAGAGTTCAGCTTAAGTTACAAACTTAATAAATGATTTGACATGCCCTGCAATACAGAGACTGTGATAGTGGCAATCATTGCCTTGCACACCCATTGTACATCCCAAGGGTTTTTCTGAAGACATAAATTCACAGAAGTTCTTGTCCTTACAAATCTGCTTATTAAATTTTGAGGGTAAGAAAACAATGGAAAGCCATTGATAGTGAAATATTTTTTAAGATTTTTCCAATTTTGCCATGTTGCAAGAAAGGAAACACAGATGAACAGTTTTACCTAGAGAATGTATGTACTAATTTTTCCATGAAAATGAAGGGACATCCTTTACAGATTGAGCAGTATTTTTCCTTGAACTGACACAAATATATACTGTATTGTCATACATAGGCAATATCACTTGTGAAAGATTGATAACACACCAAACAGAAATAGACTACAGCTTTAAAGTCAAATCATATGAGGAATAAAGTGCTTACATAATAAACTTAATGTACCCTAGATGTTATTCAAGAGCCATGACAATTACATTTTAATTAAGTTGAAAAAAATCATTGTATTGGTTTTAATTTTTTTTTTCTGGCTTTCCATCTTTTTGCAATAGAAGTGAGGTGCAAAAAGAGGAAGAATTGAAGGACAGGAGCATGATGTCATTTTGGCTGTATTTTTAAAAATATTTTATCCTTTTCATTTTGAAGTACAATTTATAAATTGCTTAGAATGAAGAACAGAAAAAAAAGAGACTGCTCTTCATCAGGCTAAGCATGGTTTTTTTAATGCTCTAAAAGCTTTCATTGCATCTCTTTTCTAATCTTAGTTAGCATTAAAAACTACACAATAGAGGATACCAAAGAGGGTCAGCTCACCCACTCTGAGGGGACATACAGAAAAGAGCAGTGGCAATTCACATGTCCTTGAAGCTATGAGAATTTCTGCTACTCCCTCCAAAAGACTGAGCAAACACTGATGTGTGCAAGGTGAGGTAATCACACAGTAAACCAAAGACTTGTAATGTGGCTCTTATAACTCTCATCATTTTAATTTCAGGTGCACTTATGATTATGCTTTTTAATTTACAGTTATTGAAATTCCATGCTTGGTGTTGCACAAATATTTTTCATTTGTGGATCTCAAAAGAGGGCGAAAGCAAGACTAGATTCATTTTGAAAAAATGAATTCGGGTAATTTCCCCGAAGGCCTTGAGTCATCACTAGTTCTAAAGTTGTCATTTGTGGTTCAGCTGTTGATTTTAACACGACAGGTTCCTTTTGCCAGGAAAACCACTTTTGTCCTCACTTTTGACTACCACTTAGAGGAAAGCCACATGTTTAACATTCAGTCCCTTCTTTTCAATTAATAATGTACACTTATTTCTCCTCTGGAATCTATAAGTTGGAATGTATTCCTCTTCTTGTTCTATCAAGAACTATTCTATTCTTAGCATGTGCTGCCAGACCAGCCCCTCACCCAGATATTTGGGAAGGGGAATAGATATTTGCCTGTGGGATATGTTGGTATTTGCAGATGTTCTTATTTTGCCATTCAATTTGCCAATTTTTACTAGAATTAAATAATGCCAAACATCCTCTCAGTAATTCTTATCAGCATTACTTATGGCACCTTCTCTAAGCAGTAAACTTACAATTCAGTTATTCCTGTTATTGCCTAGAAATCTTTCCCCACTACCTTTAGGGCTGCTCAAAACACCACACAGCTCTGGAACAGCTCTGTCTGGGGGTGGCAGGATGACCCCAGCTGCCCTCCTACAGAGGAAATCTCTGTTGCCTGGTTTCTCTCTTTACTATCAGAGAACAGGTAGTCAGATATTGATACCTGCTACAAAGTAGGAGAAAGGATTTTGAGTTTCCCTTCTTTCACAGCAGGAGCCCTGCACTAGCTCAAATCACCACTGCTAGAGGCTAGAGTGAATTTATTTTAGAGGTTGTTCCTACAACCTACTGATACTGTATATCTTATCCCATTTTGTCTGATCATTCTTAGGAGACTGACAAAATTTAAGGGTATGAGAAAAAAAAACAACTCAGAAATCAGATCAGTTTGAAGCAGAAAAGTAATTCCAGAACTCACACTAAAGTTTTATTAGTAACCGTATATTTTGCTGGAGTGGATTGCAGGGTTAATTAATAATGCTGTATAGCTAATAATTAACCTCTCTTTGATTTGGCATTGCATCATTCAAACAAAGATGTTACTTCAGGGACCAAAAATGTAGGTCACAGGAGTATTCTAAGGACATACTTTAAGGTATTCCTGTGGGCTTCCCATTCTCTGGAGTGAACAGATCTATCACCTACACCACCTGTAACAGCCTTTTGCTCATGATCCCCCCCTCCCATCCCCTTTTACATCTAGTGGGTATATTCAAAACGATAGGAAATAATTTGCTCCTTGTCTTTTTAGCCTTGAATCTTTTTCCACTGAAGCCATGGGCAAAATGCCCACTGAAGAGAACAGTGAGTGAGTTTTACACCTCCATTATTAGACTGTCACATTTAAGATCACCTTTCCTGTCTCTCATCTGCCACTGGTTATCTGGGCCAAAAAGTGCTCTTTTTCATAAAGGTGCTGCTTGCGTGGGTCCATCTTTTGTGACACAGATAATGAAGTAAACCACATGCAAGCCTCAGAAAAATCTTGTATAAATAGACCTCTACTTCATAAAGGCTGAACTGGGAACTTTTGTTACATTTCATCCCTGTTTCACTATCCTTCAGGAGTGTTAATGTTCAAGCTCAGAATCAGGTAATAATCCTGGAGAAATCATCCCATTATAAGTTAATGGCTGGATTTTCAGTTAATGGACCAAGCTGAAGACAAGGGCAGTTAACACTATAACAAACTATAGTAATATAACCAATTTCAAGGGGATTATTGCTACCATAAACTGTATTAAATGGTTTATAAAAGGAATGGCTTGGGCTTTTTTTTTTCTTTTTTTTTTTATTTATGTGAAGAAGAGTAAATGAGAGACTGCTTTGTTAGCTAAGTTGTTTCCAACCAATTTACAAAGCATTTTGGACAATGGGAATACTGCTAATAATGTCACATAATGAATATTCTAAATGCACCAGAGGTTGTTCTTCACTCTAAAAAGTGGGGGAAATCATGAACTCATTTTTGTGATGAGATTTCAGTGAAGCTGGTCTATAACTCAGCGTAGAAAAGAAGCACCAGATTCAGTTTATCCTCAGTTCCAGTGTCAGAGTCCATTGCTTCACCATTTGAAAATCTCATCATCTGTCAGCCAATTACCTTACAAGGCCAAGAGAGGATGAAAATACACATATTGAGAGCCCTGTTTTCACATTGGGTTCTATAAGTAAACTAAATAAGTAACTGCCAGGGAAGAATCAAGTTATATGTACATATGTATATATAATTCCACCATACAATGGAAATAGATTTTAGTGGTGTTTTTTTCAGGTATAACACATTTTTTCTCCAAGTATAATTTATGATCTGAAGAATTAATACAAGATATAAGTCATTTACTCAGATAACAGTGCTAGGTATTTCATTAATCATACTTCTATTTTCAATTCAGATGAATTCTCAACTCTCATTTCATCCAAACGTGTGAACAGCAAAGCTTACATGCAAGGGGATGGGGGGAAAGGGATCTCTAAGGGATCACTGAGCAAAACAAAATAGAAGAAAGGATAAAAGGGGGTGCAATAGCGTGTCCCACGGTCTGTAGGTCCCCTGGTGCCTGAGTCCCTGCTAGAATGTGACAGCAGTGCACACAGGCAGGGCACGGAGCTTCAGACTGCCACAGGCGTGGGGGAATTCTCCACACGAATAACAAAATAACTAAATGTTACCATCTTCTCTTTGACCTCAGCCCCTGCTCAACACCAGAAGCAATCAGAGATGATCTTTTGCATTCTGTACCAGTTTTCCAAGTTTCCTAGAGTGCACTTTCTCCCTTCAATAGCTGGAGTTTGCCATGGGCCTGCCTCTCTTCATTGCTCTAGTCCACCATGGATCATCTTCATTTAGATGACTGTAATTTAAATATTGTGAATTACCCATCATGAATTAGGGTAATACAGATTTAAACCTCTTTCCAATAAATAAGCCAGAGGCAGCATCCAACATACAAAAATACTTGCTCATTAAGAGGGTAGAAATAAGAGAGTGGAATGATAATGCCTTGAGTTATTTAGATAACTTACACATAAAAACCTTGAAAAACTAAAAGTCCTGACCATAGACACCTTAAATGAGTGCAGATAATCATGTTCTTTTTATCAGCAACCCAAATATTTTCTCGGAGTGTCTATTTGAGCAGCTGCACGAGGGAATAGAAGCAAATGTCACGCTGCTGGGAAGGGCAGTCCCTGCAGGGGTGTGTGAGCACCAGCACTGCCTGCAGACACACAGCATCCTCTGCCTCCTCCCACAGCTGAGCAGGCTCCACTGGGGCATTGCCAGGGAGACGTGGCCCAACAGCACAGGCCAGACCACAGAAAGGAGAGTTATCCCTTGCTCAGAACACGCCATCAGTAAGGAAAAATAATCAGACTTCTTTAGCTTTAACTTTTCTTAGGCTACCCCCTTCAAGCTCTACTCCAAATTTCTATCACTGTACCAGATCTATTTAATGGAAGTTCAACTCAAGAACAGGTTGGAATACTAAGCCAATTATACCAGACTGTCTTAGGCATAGGTGGAATTTGTCAGTGTAATTGAGGAGGAAAATAAATAGCCTAAATATTTCTGGGGCTCATCAAACATTGTGGTACAAAACACTTTTGCTATGAAGGAAAAGCATTTCAGTAGGTCATAATTAGAATGGAAACTCTGTAAGCCTAAGGACTCTCTGTAATTTTCACTGTGATCTGTCACATGACCTTAGACAATTTTGAGGGAATGTTTAAACAATCAGCCTCAAAAAATCCCCCAAACTGATCCATAAGAGATACAATTTAAGATGCAGCTTACATATTTTATTTCCATCGGAAATAAAATCTTATTTTAAGTAACAGGATTTTCTAATAGAGCTAATAACTGATCACTCAGGAATTGCTTCACAACCAGCTTTCTCCACGCCTTCTTTACTTGACATAAGCCTGTTATCAAAGAACCACCAATTTATGAATTTGCCACTGCCACAGCAGGAGAGAAACAATTTTTCCTTCTTTTCACGGGCTAAATAAAGACATATGGGTGGAAGAATATGTACCTTGGTTTCTATGTTTTCATGTTCAGTAATAGATAAGGATAAATAGGGAGGAAAAATGAAAAGGTCACAATATTGCCTCTCATAAGTACTTGATTCATCAGATGGTAGTTTCTCATCTTTATAGTGAAGATAAACATTACTAAAGAACTAATTTTAAAGTTAGCATGACAAAATTCCCTACATATGCCTCAGAAGCTAAACATCAGTGTTACAGATTTTTAGTCCTTCTATTGTCTTCCTCACACACTCATGTATATTGAAATGGGTTTTGTACTAGTTTATTTCATTTTAAAAGTCTTCAGGATAGGTTTCTTCTGTCCTGTTCCTCAAGCAGCTGGTACATGTCCTTAGTAGGTTTCACATATTAATATTAATATTCTGGTATCCATCTCAGATTTCCTTTTATCTTCAATTTCTGTCCCTTTAGCATTGTCTAAGCTTTATACCTTCCAAATAGTTACATAAAATTCGTGTTCTCTCATATCTACAGTAGAAGTAACAGTTTTGAAAAGATTCGTTTAATCTGTTTTAGTTTCTTATCATCCTAATTAAGAGCTACAGTCTTTAGTTTATTAAAAGCTAGGTCCCATGATGTCTCACTTTATGCTGGGATAAGGAGGGTGTGAGGCAATCATTCCTCTTTCCCAGGATTTGAGAAGGATGAGAGGGGTATTCACTGTGCCAGCATCCCTCTGCTCAAAAATATGGGGAGCCACAAGGATCCTGTGACTTCCACACTCAGTGCCCTCAGCTGCAGGCTCTGGCACACTGCAAGATGAAATGGAAGGAATTGCTGCTCACATTGCTGATGGTATTTCCTGCTGACAAAAGGTCTAGCACATATCACACACATTCACTAGCAGCCCTCATTTCAGCCTTGGTTAGCAGTCACCCTCCTTCTTCCAGTAGAAGAGCCGTGCAAAAGATAATTTCCTCTCAAGCACAGGTCATCCTCCTCTTTCTCACAGAGCCCATTTTGCTCTTTTGTGCTCATGTTCATAATTTCACTGTCTGGGTTTGCTCTGTCCAAAGGGCTATTTGCAATTTCTTCAATTGGAAGTGTCATTACTATGCTGGTTACTTTTTTTTTAATCACAAAAATGGATTTAACCCCATTACCAGCAGTACTCCTTTGAAATACCTCATCCCCAGTGCAGGTGCCTTTCAATTATGGACTGTGAACAGGCACATCAAATTCCCTCTCTTTGTGCCAGGATAGATCAGATCTGATTCACAATCAGAAAGCGCCTTTGACTTTCCAAGTATTGATTAGGGGAGATTTGGACTGGTTTGGTGCTGCATTTCATCCTGTATGTCTAACAGGCTCCCAGGAATGCATCCATATTTCACTGCAATCTGATTACAACAGACAACTGGCTTTTGAGTCTCCTTACTATTATTCCAAGGCAACAAGCAGTGAAGACCATATGGCACTATTGCTACAGGACTAAGAGATTTAAGTCTTCTAAAGAACCAGCCGACCTCTGACTTGCAAATGGTAATTTTCTGATTTTTAAAATCTCTGCAGCCTATACTGCATAAAAACTGTCAGTTAGCTTAACAACCTGTACACAGACAGCACAATCTCTTCCAATAGCTCTGCCTGCCAGGCCTCACCATCTGCACCTCCTCTGCTGGGAGCAGCCAGGCTGTGACACAGTTGGGCTAACACGGGGATCACACGCAGGATTCCTCAGCATGGATCTGGGGGCACTGGAAGGCTTCACCTCCATGTGGGACAGAGCCTGCAGAGCTCTGTGGAAAAGCACCTGGGGTCCTGGTCCATGGCAAGTTGAATGTGAGCCAGCAGTGCCCTGGGGGGACGTCCCTGTGCTGGGGACATCAGGGAGAGCATGGCCAGCCGGGCCAGGGAGGGATTGTCCTGCTCTGCCCTGGGGTAGCCTCACCTCCAGTGCTGGGGGCAGTTCTGGGTGCCAGGACAAAAGGAAGACATAAAGTTGTTAGAAGGGCTGTGAAGGTGCTGAAAGGCCTTGGGGAAAGCCATACAAAGAATGGTTGAAATCATGGAGTTTTTTCAGCCTGAAGAAGAGGACAATGAGAGGAAACCTCATTGCTGTCTGCAGGTCCCTCATGAAGGGAAGGAGAGGGGCAGGCACTGATCTCTGCCCTCTGGTGCCCAGGGACAGGAGCTGAAGGAACAGCACGAGGCTGAGGCAGGGTTAGGTCCCAGGGTTAGGAACCCACCCCTGTCTCACCCAGGGCTGGCTGGCACTGAGCAGGCTCCCCAGGGCATGGACACAGCACTGACAGAGCTCAAGGAGCCTTTGGACATCGCTCTCACAGACCTGGTGTGGCTCTTGGGGCTGTCCTGTGCAGGACCAGGAGCTGGGCTTGGATGATACTTGTGGATTCCTTCCAGCTCAGGAAGAACTCTTAAGAACTCAGTAGTTCTATGGTTTTGTAGGTGAATAAAGATTTCCATTTTTATACCGTTTCCATCAGGTTCCTACACAGCAAGAGCAAAGAAACTGAGCTGTGGAACAGAGCAAGGTCTTCAGGAGTGGAAAGCTCTTCAAGGCTGTGACAGGTGGCAATATCTTCACATAAAATGTTCTGGGGGAGTGAAAAACATGACTACCTTGTCCATCAGCCATGAAAAACTCAGGCCATCACTTAGACAGTGGGGCAAGCATATGGAAATTTATGTCTTGCTTTGACTAATGCAGGGGCAGCTCCTCAGCTGGTATAAACTGATTGGGTAGTGACAAAACACACAGGATTCGCCCACATCCTGCTTCCTCTGCTTCTGTAAATGAAAATGTCAATGCACCCTATGCATGTGTCCTCTGCTGCAGCTCTGCAACAGCAGCTAATGGCAAACTTTGCTTACCCAGAGCTGAAATTGGTGCTGCCCTGCCACGAGTGCATCCCCAAAAGTTGCCCTGCTGACTGTCCTGCAGGCAGTGCCCTGGGCTGTGAACCACTGAACATTAAGCACTCATAATGCTCTGCTTCAGTCACTTGGACAGCTTTGATTCCTCCCCATTATCTTTGGTGCAGATATCTCTTCTACCTTCTACAGTCTCCAGGGAAGGATCCTACTGCAGTTTTTAGCTCAAGCGCTCTTCCTTGGATAAACTATTGGTTTGTGTTGCCTCCCTGCTGCCCACTGAGTGAGTTACACAATTCCCACACACAGCACACAGCTCTTTCTGGGGCTCAGGCTCTCAGCATTCTGGGAATTTTCTCGTAACACCAGCCAACAAAAGCATGATTATAAGACTTCAGACTGAACCCTAGAATGAACAGAGCTGAAAAAAGAAATAATCCCTGGGCTTCATTATGGCTATCCTAAAGAACCATGGCAATCAAAAGGAGACAAGAAGGAGGCAAGAATGATGGCTGAACTCACCCATCAATGTGCTATTCTCAGTCAACAACATCAGCTGCTTTTACTGGTGTGCACGGCTGCTTAGATAAAGGAACATGTAGGAACTTGCATCCTGCAATTCCTCTGGTTTCTATGTGGAAAAGTGCTTTCCACCTTTCTGGAGAAGAGAGTTGTCTCTGTGTGTGTTAAAACATCATCTCTGTGTCTGTGATAACACATGCACAAAGTTTCTCTGATGCTGTCTGCTAGTGAAGGGAGTTTTTGAGGAGGAAAAGCATAAAGGGCTGGCTTGAAAGATGTTAGACTCATTTGAGAAATAATCCTGAGATACACAGATGTGATGTAGACGCATTGCATCTTAGTGCCTTTCCTTTACCTGCAGGGCCATTTTTGCTCAGTGGGTCTGTGCACTGGAACACCGATCACTTACAGCAGGTACCTGTGCACCATGTTACAGTGTTCAGCTAAATTCAGCCTCACTACAGCATTGAGGGATTTTTGCAGCCATGGGTTTCATCCAATTTTACAGTTGGATTGAATGAGGCACAAGTAGGTCAAGAAAATTTTCTAAAGTCACAGACTAAATATATTATTTACTTATAAAATCAGAAATCCAGGACACAACCCCTTTCAGTTCTCTTGCATAAAAAACTAAAACTTACTCAAAATATTTCAAAAAAGAAAGAGAGTATGCAAAAAAAAAAAAAAATTACAAAAAATTCTCTGATTAGTGAACAAGTGTTTCTATATAAAAAATAGCTGTGCTAGAAAACACTACTTTTACCAAGTCTATTTGTTGCCTTTCCTATTTCTCATGTTCACAAGTAACATACACATAAAAAAACATATGCAACAGAAGCTAGCAGTAGCTTAAAACTTGGATTTTAAGATTTAGGTGTAATAGTTATGTGGTTATACAGCATTTATCAAGAAAAGGTACCCTGATCCATCTGTGGGACTCCTGGTCCAGGGAATATAGTAACAGAGACTTCATCTTAAACCTAGTCAGTCTAGAAAATTAGAAGTAATTATGACTTCTTCAGTCCTGCATAATATACCAACATATGGAGAAACAGAAAAAGAAAAATCTACATTTACTACTGGCTAGAAGATTTTTGACAAAAAATATTTTGAATTTCAACATTTCATGCAAAAGTTTAACTTTTAGAACAACTATTGGCAAGGTAAAGGAGGGAACACAAAAGCAGCTGTTCCTGAATAGAGCGCCAAGAGTTCCAAAAGTTAACAGGTTCAGAAAAGCTTCCCATGAGCAAACCACATCCAAATCCAAGCACAACAGGCAGCAAAATCAAGGGACAAGTCCACAGTTTCTTCTAAAAATTACACCTAAAATAGCAATCTTATTCCTAAACCAGAAATTGCCTCCTAGCTACCATCAATTCTTTGCCTCTTCAGTGCAATCAACTTCAAATTTTTGTCTGCATCTGATCCTTTAGGAATCCTTTAGGGATTTTAAGGATTTCTAGAGGACCTAATCTCCCTCAAGCTGCACAGTACAACACATTTTACTAATACTGTAAAGAGTTTGAATCATCAATTTACCTTTTGAATCTCCAGGTACTCTCAAACATTGCAGCAACCACCACTTCTGCACTAGTACAGCTGCAGCTCATTCAGCAGGACTGTTCCAGAGCCTCTAGATGCCACCTTGGAAGTCTGCAGGAACAAAGTTCCTCTGAAAGCAGACCACACTGCTTCTGCTCTTCCCACTCTTGTTTCTTGTCCCGTTCCACTGTGGGGAACTGCCAGGAGTTCTTTTAAAAAAAAGGGGCAGGAATGAAATTAAGTCAAACGAGACACACACTGTATCTGAGAACTGTCTGTTGGTAATGAGAAAACAAGATAAAAAGGAGCTGCCCTACTGAAGAGAGCTAGAAAAGACAGAGCTAGGGGAAGAAACATGGCAAAGCAATGGGAGTGGGGGGAGAGAGAGTGGAGGGTGGGAGAGAGAGGGGACACAGAGGGAAAAGAAGCTAAAGCATGAGACTCAAAAAGCCCCAACTGAAAAGCAAGTTTCAAAAAGCGAGTTTTGACAAGCAAGTCTCAAAAACTCCTCGAAACACCAAGCCTCAAAAAGCACAGTCTCAAAAAAGTCAGTCCCCGTTTGTGCCCCTGGCCCCTCCCAAAGCCTGCTGCTGGCCGGCTCTGCCCAGCCCGGCTCTGCCCAGCCCGGCTCTGCCCAGCCCGGCTCTGCCCAGCCCATGGAGCAGCCCCTGGGCAGCCGCTGCTGCCTGTCCCAGGGAGGGGCTGCAGCTGAACCCTCCCTGAGCCAAGGCTGCTTCCAGCAGGCACCTGCAGCCCTTAATTGTGCCTCTGACAGGGTAACAAATGCATGACAGAACTGCATCGGCTCCTCACAACTCTCTAAGGAAAATTTACCTCACTCCCTCCTTGTCTTTTGTCTTCTACACCTGGGCCAGTTTTCTACCATGTTAGCTGTAACTTGTGATAACTCCTTCATTACTTGAAAGAGTAATGAACACTGATTATATTCAGGAAAATAAAAGCAGAAGCTGGATCAATGTCCTAAAAACTATTGCAAATTACAGGTCTGCTTGTGCCTGCTGCTTTATGGATAAGTCTGTATAAACCAGAAAAGAGTGGTTCTGTAGCTGTGCTTTTGACTTTTATAATTGAATCATACAGCTCCCATAATTTTAAGGACTGAAGAAGAGACTGTAAGATGTAAGTATTGAATTTATCAAGGTAGTTTTGCCAGCAGGCAACAAACTGAGGACTGATAGTTAAGAAGTCATATCCAGCAGTAACTTAGTGCAGACAGATTTTCACACTCTCTGATCACTTCAGTAATGGTCCCTAGAGCTGCACTCTGCTCCTCAGCAGTGTAAGGAGCTGCTCATTCCCCCAGCAATATTCAGAGGGAATCCTTCAGAACCCTAAACCTCACAGAGTATGTGTGAGGTGCTCTAAGTTACACCATATCCAAATTCAGAATTCTCTATCATATTAAGAAGAAAGTTTTTTTGCCTTATGTGAAGCTGCTTCTACAAACCAATGCATGCCTCTTATTACCCAGCCATCATATGCTAACATACTGTTTGCACCTGGAAGAGTGAAATTCCTAATCATCTATTAGGGCAAATATATTATTTTCATCCATGTGTTTGGGATGAAACCTTTGTAAAAGAGGAATCAGAAAGATTAAGAGGTTCTGAGGTAAATTTAAAATTTTAGGCAGTTAACATAAGCATTCAAACTGTAAGAGACTTTCCCAAACATTCAGGCTTGGAGAATCAGAGTGGAATTAATTTACATGAAATAAATTATTCTAGAAAAAGGCAGGAATAGGAAAAGCAAAGCACTCTGGAGAACATCAGAGGGAACTCACAGAGGATTCAGAGAGATAATGAAGCAGAACAAAGAGGAAAGCAGTTCCTCTATTGTTTAATTCCATAATCTAGTTTAATCCTACTGAATGATACTTACTCCAAGCAAACTGTAATCAAATCAGGTTTCCATCACCTGCTTGCTAGACTCTAAATGTTAAGATGAACCACTCTTACAATAATTTCAATAGTCACTGCTGGCTGACAGCATAAGCCCCACTTGCCTTGCTCCCAGGTTATTCACAGCTCCCCCATCTGCACTTCACGGGCTGATTCCAACCCTTGAAGTGACTCTTTGTGGAAGTACTTTAAAGGAGAAAGTTCTGAAGGGTACCACAAATATGGAGATGAGATGGGAAGAATTGCCACGCATCAGAACAGGTTCCTTTCCTGCCATTTTTAAATGAATGGCTTTCCTGAAGGCAGGGAAAGTAGGAAGTCTGTATGCATGTTTAGATCCTTACTTTATTAAAAAATAAAGAAGAAAATAAAATGTTACATGTAAATATGACCTGTCAAAAAGAATGCCACACATGAAGACGGACAATTTACAGAATACTTATAAACCCCTCGCCTTCTCTGGCATTGTTGCCCTGGTTTTTCTGAGATTTTTTAAAGACTTCTACTTGCTTATAAGATGGAGTCAGTTCTTTAGCTACTGTTGCGATATTAAGGGTCAGTTTTTCACTTTCTCACGCTTTGGAACATAAACAACCCTTCTTGTTTTTGTTCACTGTCCTTTGCTTACATATTTCCAGCCTGAAAACAATGTTGGTTGACAGCTGGTCTGGCCAGAGGGGTGAAGGGGTAGTAATCCCAGGAGCCAATGTGCTTCCAGACCCACAAAATTATAAAAGGAAAGAAATAAACAGGCTGGCCCCCTTTTTTTTCGGTGGGGAGCAGCTTTCACTGAAGACCTCTGCCTCTGTGTTGTTGATTATTGCGTTCCGGGCAACATGGCATCTCTACAACTTTTACACTATTTAAAGTAAAATTTTAATTCCACATATTAAATATAACAGAGTGTTAGACAGAATAGGAGAGCTGAGCTGATGTTCCTGCCCTATGAAAATTTTGTATTATTATCATTTAAGTTCTTGCCCAGGACCACCCTACACAGAACTGCAGTGCCTTTCTGGTCACAGGGTGCCTTTTCCTTTTCCTGGTTTGCCTGGGTTCCCGTGGGTGACTGCCCTGAGCTGCCACTGCAGCCCACATTCCCTGATCCCACCTCTGCTGGTTCCGTGTTTGCCAATTCCAGTGTTACTCTGTAACTTCCCACTGGCACACCCTTCCTCAGTCACTGCCCAAAAGCTCTGATTAGCAGCCACAATATCCACAGGAAAGAGAGAGGAGGTATCTTCTGTTGCTTGTTTTGATATCTCATTTCACATACAGGATTTATCTTCAGAAAAACTTGTGATGCCTGACCTTGATATATATGGAAAATTCTGCCTGGGCATTCTGCCAGACATTTTGTTTGATATCTATATTTTCTCCCCCTTGGCCATCTTCTTGTTGTATTTTTTCCCCTTCTGGCTCATTGCCTTTGCCTTTTTTCATAACTTCTTGAGGGTTCATTATCTTTACCCAAAGACGTTTCCATTACATATCTTTACAGTCATGGAAATTGAAATGCTGGTCCTAAGAATATTCTGTGAAAAGCAAAAAAAAATTTCAGAACCATCTGATGCCTTGGGAGGCTACCTAGAACAGAGGCTAGACAGTGTTAAAGGAATAAAGTAGGTATTTATTAAAAAGGCCTTCAAAGGATGCACCTTGGGCAGTACAAGAGCCTGGCCAGGGCTACACCCAAGATGGATTCTGAGACACATTTTCACACTTTTATGAGTTTTGGTCCATTTACATATCGGGGTTAATTGTCCAATTACAGCTTCAGGTTGTGAAGTCCCATCCTCCCAGATTGCTCTCCTCAGTTCACTGTTGTTTGCACTTTTTGGGCCTGGACCTGCAATAGCTGCCCCATCTCATGGGCTGGAAAAGGATTGTTTTGTGTGACTAAGCTGTGAGGAGATCTTGCTAACTCTTTATATGAAGTTTAGAGTTATATACTAATGCAGTACTGAATCTGGAAAATATGAAAGCTAAAACCTAAGGTATCACATATAACTGAGGAATTTAAATTTCACTGACTTTCAATCAGGCACCTATACCATAGTTGTAGACTCACAGAGACTGTGACAATAATTTTTGTTAATCTTACAATTATGAAAGTATGTATGCCCACATATTAAAACATTTAGTACAATATCAAGTTTGACTCTTAAGTTGTATTTTTTCAATATTTTAACAAAACTTCCTAAAGAGTGTAAAAAGAAAGAAATGCTCTCCCTGATCCTTTATTATTTTCCCTTGAGAATGATGTTTAACCTTAGGAACCTTGCATGGTTTTAAAATATGTTCCTTGTTTTTATCAAATACAGAATAATTACTGCTTTATCCCCATTTAAACATTGTGATCACATCTTTCTTAGACTGGTTTGCCCTGGCTTATCCTTAATTTTGTGAGTTCTACTAATAACGATAACCTGTGGCACTGGTAGTTTTCTGTATTAGTGACCAAAGAGACACATGAAGTACAAGGAAAAAAAATCACAGATAAACAAATCAGGACCTTGAAATGTGAGGAACTGGGAAATATCTGTCATCTTGCTAACCTTTTTGTGTTGATATGCTGAAGGTACCGTTTTATGCATCTCTGAGTCTGCCAAAAGGCAGACAGCATCCAAAGGAAGGCTGGAGGGAAAAAAGAGAGGGGGGCAGACAGACAGATTCTTAACCAGATTTGAAAGTTTGGCAGGAAAAAGTTTTTGTCATTTGTGTTCTGCAATTTAGTTTGTCTAGGCAATTATATTAACAGAAATGCAAGGCACCTACTGAAGATCTTGTGGATAAGCCAAAAAAATGTTGAATTACTTTTCAAAGAAAGAGGTGGTGACAAAATACTTTGCACCAGGCTCTAGCCCAAAGAACTTCCCAATCCCATTACAAGAAATAAAATCTATCCAAGGTGACCTTGAACTCTGTCTGAGGACAGGGCATGCACACACCCATGTTGGGTACTCAGAGGTCATTAGGAGAAACTGTCCAAGCTTTACACATGGCTGTGGAATTTCAAGCAAGGTGGAGTGAAGATTTACTCTTGAAAAAGCAGGAAGTCTGCCTGAAGCTAAAGCAAATTAATATTGTTGACCTTGGCCCTGACTCTGCTCCTGTCTAAGTACACAGAAATACTCCTGGTGATTCCACTGAGACCTACATCAAGCCTCCTGTTGAAGTAAAATTGAAAGCTTTAGTTTAGAGAAATTTCAGACAATATAGGAAGTTGTAGGTACAACCTGATATTCTACTATTGAAGATTTATTGTCTCATGTAGGTTGGGTATTTCTTTATTGGTAAGAAAATTTGCATATGCATCCCAAAAAGACACTGAAATCTTGGGTTAGCTAGAAACTTCCTGCAGTGTCTCTGAGAAACCTTTTCTGTTCTAGTGAAGTTTAAAGGTGTAGACTCTGCTTCCATATTTCTGATGAGTTTACTTGAACCACGGAAGGTTTTCTTGAGCCGCTGTACATAGAAGAACAGTCAGAACTGTGGTCATCTAATGTCACTATTTAAAGTGAATTAAATTTTTCAAAGTAGTATTTACAGCATTTATCTTGCAGATTTTCATGTTAATAAAAGATAACACAATCCCCGGGTGCTTAAAAACCTTGCTGATGGACTTCAAATTATTATATATATTATTTAATATTTACTTATGTTGCCTGCTAAAACCTGGGTGGCTTTTACCACGTTCAAGACTAATCCTGTAAAGGACCTTCTGCTTAGTGTGCTTTTGTATGAGGGACAAGCAGAATTCTGAACCCTTTTTTGATCTTAAGAATGATAGGTGTAGAAGTGTCTTGTGTCTGTGATGTGAGTGGAGGAAATGACCTATTGTGTGCAAAAATAAATCATCTCCCTTAGCAAGGCAGAAACAGGGCCAAACACTGAAAGTTCCTGAGGGAATGGATTCCTCAGCTTGTATATCTTGATTATCTAGAAACTCAAGGCACAAAGTACAGCTATGGTCAGGGAGTTTAGACAAAAAAAACCCTCAAAATTCTTATTCAATTTTCAGCAGATTTGACTTCCTGTCTTCAGAGTATGTGGCTAATAAATTTAAATAGATCACCTCAGTGGTTCACATTAACACAATTCCCTCCATGGTGGAGATATCATTTTAGGAATGTCATATTTCAAAGAAAGCAACTCTTTATTTCACTGCAGTATTTCAAATCAGGGAAGATAGATTTCCATGGAGATTTTTTTCTCAAGCAGTAGTACTGCTGCCAGTATTGGGAAACACGAATTGATGGAAAGCTGCTAAGACATTCAACATAGGAGGAGTTACTATAACTTCTGTAGAGAGGAACTCAATCCCAGTGACTCTTGTTTTCCCCCATGACACAATAAATTACAGGTTTTTCCAAAGCTGCAGTTTGTGTGTCTGCCCACTTCAAAGCCTTGACAACAGGTGAGAGACAGGCACCAGAGTTATGAGACCTTTTTCTTTCCAGAAGAAAAAAACAGAAAAGAAAAAAAAAAAAAAGTTATGTGACATATATGAAAACATTTCATTATGCAAAAATAAGAAATTCTATATCTGATTAGTATTATTAGAAACTTATGCCTGAAAAATGAGCATGCAACAGCTGAGAACACATCATCACTAAAGCTGGTTCTTGGAAGCTAGTAAATGCAATATTAAAGCCAAAAGTTCAATGTTAATTCTGCCCCAGCTGCTTTGTACATAAAAATATATCACATGATTTATTTTACATTTCATTGTTTATTTACATTATAAGGAAAATTCTAAGTAGTGATTCTCAGTCTGACACACACACATACATGTGAAAGCAACATATTCTTTTTTTTATAGAAATATTTTATAGAAATATAGAAATATCTTTTATAAAAATATTCTTTTTTAGGCTAAAGAGTTTCAAACTCACTGAGATCTAATAAGGAAGTCCAGATTGGAGGAATTTCATTTAATAACATCAGTCCTGTACACTTTTGATATTAGCTGGTGGAAATTTAGTAGTAGGCTCAACCTAACAGAATTAAAACACTTTGGGCTGTTTTGAATGTCTTCACTCTGAGTAACACTTCAACAGAAAAATGCCAGGTGGTTCAAATGAGATAATAATGAAGATAGGAGAAGTGAGGTGACTTTGCTTTGTGTGTCCTTGTGTCCTCTGCCTCACTCAGTCCACCACTGAGGTAGCTGCTCCCCAGGGACTGATTCTCATGACACTGGAAGGCATAATCCTCCTCCTCCTCCTCCTCTGTTGTGTTGGCTGAATGTGATTTATGGGTCAGAAATCCGTGCAGAAGACAGGTGTGCTCAACAGTTTACAGTTATTGGTTTAGGAATCATTCTGTTTGCACATCATCCTATAAATGATCTAATTAAAAAAAAAAAAAAAAAAAAAAAAAAAAAGAGGATCTGGATTATGTATAGATTGTCATTGTATTCCAAGTGGATAGTGTCATGCACTATACATTTATAAGACATTTGTTGGAGTCCAGGGCATCTCTATGATTGCCCTGGAGGCTCTGGGGCCCCGGCAGAGGGTCTGGGACCTGAGCAGGAGGTTTGGAACTTGTACAGGGGGGTTTGGAGTCTGTACAGGGGATTTGGAAACCTTGGCACAGAGACCAGGAGGAATTACAAGTCTCAAGAGTGTGAAAGGAGTAGCAGTTAGTTTATCACTGGGGGTGAATGTAGTTTTTGGTGTGTGGGTTTGAAAAGACAAAACGGGGTATTCGGGGCATGGTCCTGTCCTCATGGCTCCTCTTGTCCCACATTTCTGCTGTGAAGGTGGCACATTTGGATAGGATCAAAACAGATATGACCTGTCTAGCACAGGTGGTAGGCATTGGTAATTAATGGTAAATAATAGGCATGTAAAATGTAATATAAGAACTCAAGACCCTCCCAGCCAGGCGGAGTCGCTACGAGCTCTCTACCACAGCACAGAAAGAACTGTGAGATAACAAAGAATAAACAACCTTGGAAAACCAGGACTGGTGACTCCTGACTCTTCCTCTGCTTCTGGCACGAGGTGTTTCAGAGGGCAAAAGACACTTTACCAC
The DNA here is from genome assembly GCF_021018805.1 of Prinia subflava. Taxonomy (NCBI): domain Eukaryota; kingdom Metazoa; phylum Chordata; class Aves; order Passeriformes; family Cisticolidae; genus Prinia; species Prinia subflava. The sequence continues at coordinate 7,738,780 of NC_086257.1, read as the reverse complement.
CAAATCTCAGGGATAAGAACCCAAGAGACAATTACACTTTCAAAAGTACTGTAGCAACCTGTGAAAGTAAAGGATTTCACCTGCCAGAGACAAAAAAAGCACATTCCTGTTTCCTAAGTCATCTGCTATTTTTCTAGCCCATATGACAAACAAACAAACAAGAAGCTTGAAACCCTCATGGCTTGCTTCAGCTTTTGTAATTTTTAAGAGGATTCTGAAGGTCAAGACTTAAACAGACGGAGTTGTAATTTCTATTTTGGTCTGGTTTTAATTTGGGTAATCTTTCCATTGAATATAGCTATTTATGACATTTGTTAAAAGCTTATGCTGCTAATTTAGCTTAAAAAAAAATCTAATGGAGTTGTATTGGAACTTTTCCATAAAATTAATGTTCCAGACTTAATGGATGTCTAAGGTATCGTTATTAACGGGAATATTCCATAAACTAAAATCAGAGTCTTTGAATTGGTGATCTGATACAGTTAGATCGGAACTTATTGAAAGCTGGAGAGATGCCAAAGTACCCAGGAATTCAATTTAAACACCTTATGGAGGTTAATGCTTTTATGGTATTTACTTTAATTAGTGTTTTATTAAATGCTCAATTTCACTCACATACTTGGGCAGCAGCAGTGGCCAGCCTGTGGGTAAAGCAAGTATGACAGAGGTAAGATCACTTTCCTCTCCCTACATCTGTCAGAAATACCAGTCTTTTCCATGATTTCTAGGGTTATATTGCTTTTGGCTGTATTACCACATTGCTGAAAACGTCACATAAATCCATACTGAGGATCAGAGGCTAAACCATGGCCAAGACAAAACACGTCACAAACCATAGGCCTCTTCACAAAGGTTTGATTAAAGATCCATTTCTATCAGTCCACACTCCCTGATAGTGTAAATATGGACTATAACTATCCAAAATTCATGAGGTGTTTGCATTCTTTGCCTTCCATTCCATGCTGAATTTAAAATACCCATTTTATCTGGAAAACTACATTATGTGTTTTTATCCCACGGGGAAGAAATGGATTGCCCCTGAAGATAACTCCTACCATAAAAGAAGTTATTATTTTGCTTTGGGGCTGGTCCTAGGCCAAGAAAATCTGATTTTGTCCCTGTTGACTGCAATAGGCTTAGAAACAATTTCTCACTCCCTGTTTTACCAACAGAAAAAGTATTGAAGTAAAAAAATAAAATTTTTAAATGTACAGAATTTATTTGTATTGTCATTTACAAAGCAGTAAATAAATTGTTGGGCTATGGAGAAATTCTGTAACCATGGTACATGTGAGGTGACTATGTTTACTCATGTCTGATCCATACCAAAAAATGAACTCCATAAATATTTAACCTTCAAACTGATGTATCAACTTTACAAGGCCACCATATTTAGTTTTTTAATGTGAAAAAGATACAAAGTATTTCTGTTATTTCTTCACCTCTGGAGCGGAATTTAATTTAAGATGCATCTACTCATACCCAGTGACAATAATGATTCCAATGAGAACCAAAGTCAAATTTTCTACACAGAGAGAACTCAATGGCTGATATTGTCTCATGCCATGGCACCCCAGGGCTCAAAAAAAGAGGTGCACCCTTGTATGAAAAGCAAAATCTGAGCTTTCAAATGTCACCTGTAATGGATAGGTGCCATTATATTCTCTTGTCCTCTGCAGTGTCCCCGAGCTCAGTAAGCACTTTTGGCAAAGCTTTGCAGACAGGGAGGCAGATGTTTTCCTTGATTCTCTTCAGGTTCACCTTCTTGTGTCCAGACTAGACCATATGCACAGAGATGCATGCACTAATAAATACAAGGAGGTGAGAGGAAATAATTTAAATACTTGTTCTCAGCACTGGCACACTCAACACAGCCACATGCAAACTGGGGACCTCACCACGTGGAGCTCACCACATTTTACATGCACGTGGACACTTTTCATGAGGGGAGCTGTTGAGTGACGTTCTAGCATTACTGCAATTACCTAGCAACAGCAAATGACGAAATAAATTAAAAAGTATAAGCCCCCTGATATTTGCAATACAATTCTGAAACAGAAGAATATGCACATAGGCAATAAAACTGAGTACTCAATGAAGTCAAGATAAAGTTCACACTCTACCTTATCCCCTAGAAAATTACTGACATGCTAGACTCCACATATACTCTGGAATTAATTCTTGTCTTCACAAATAGCTTTTCTAGTCTTGATCAAAACACTCACTGTGCTTTACTCCTTACATCCAAAGAATTAAGGCCATTCCTTTTGGAGAGGAACTGGAATGGCTGCTTCATTCATGGTTATGAAGTGACTATTTACTGAGAAAATATTGCATAAATATTTAGATCTCTATCTGATTTTACACGAGCAGGAGGAATGAAATGGAGGAAAAATTAAAAATATACAAAACTTAGAAAGGATATATCTACAAATTAAAAGAGAAAAGAAGGAAGCTTTTAAAAATAAAGAAGACATCAAGAAAACGGAATAGCACTTTTTATCTTAAAAACAAAACAAAACAAAAATATATGGTATAATAGATAAGTAATGAGACCAGAAGATTAGAATAAATCATTAGGAATAGCAAATAATGAAAATAAGGGATAAAATAATTGCTATAGAGGAACTTTTACACAAAGAAGATTTTTTTTATCTGAAAGGCTGTAAAATTAATTCAATACTCCAAAAAGCCCCACCCAAACTCAACCAACCAATCAAAGAAACCCCAACACAAACACTGAAATAAACCTCATCTGCAATTACAGTCCATAAGAAGAACCTTCCAGAAACTGGGGTTTATTTCAGATTACTTTTTATTTTCCATGGTCTGAGTTCAGTCAGTCAGAAACATTTCTAAGTCACTGGGAGTAGCTTCAGGCTCAGATTGCTTGAGAAGGAATGCAATGATTTACATAATTCTGGAAGGAAAATGGCTAAGAAAAAATGTCAATAGTGAAAGAAACCAATCTGGATCAGATTTTGGCTGCTGAAAATTAGCCTCTGTAAGCACATTGAGGTCTTATTTCTTGACTGGCCCTCTGGGGACCTCAGAAGGTAAATGTATGATCCTCTGCTTGAGCTTAGAAAGGATATAGTTCCCAGGAAATGGGTATTCGGAGGGGATGGAAACAGGAAAATGAATCAGGAATGCATTCACCCAAGCCTTTTGGGATGTGCCTGCCCCTCTGCCCCGGGGTGTCCCTGCTGCTCCCCCAGGGAGCTCCAGCTGCCCTTTACAAGGGACTGCAGAGCAGCAGCGCTGTCACAGCCCTGCCTCAGCTTGTGCTGCCTGTGGCCACAACCTGTCCCCAGCCTGGGCTGGTGCCATGGGGCTGAGCCACTGCAGGGGCCTTAAAGGATGTCAGCAGAAGCAAGAATGGCTGTGAGGAAAAACTAGAAGATTCCAGGCTAAAAATCAGGCTCATCCACCACCGCTGGCTCCTTCCATACAGGTAGGCAACACCTGCAGTGTAAGGTATCTTTCCTTTAAAAATTCCTGCTGGTAATTTTTTGATGCCTGAGCAGCTCCCAGCCCAAGGATTTGACTAGAAGCAAGTCAGGTACAATATTGCTCTGAGCTGCATCTGGCTGCAAGGGGTACTAGACCTACAACATGGTTTCAGTAGCAGGAGCTAATCCCACAATTTCTTCAGTGACCCAAAAGTCTGAAGACATTTTCTCAGTTCAATATTTAAAAGTACTGTCACATTTGCATTTCAATCCTCATGTTCCCTAGCCCAGTGCTCTTCCAAGACAGCAAGATGCCTTTTAGCCATCACAGGATCTTCTGGCTATAAATAAACAGCAGTCTGACAGCTCTGTGCCAGGATATAGAAATATTGCATTTAAGAAGCAGGGTACTGCACATAGCAGGCAGTTGCCACATCAGGCCCTTTTATTACAATGAGAACTGTCCTTGCTTGAAATATCTCAACTTTTATGGGACAGAGCAGCAGCTAAGTGCTTAGACAAGGCTGTAATGTTTTCTTCTAGATGCTGGCTGAGACCCAATGCTCTTATGGCAGAGTAGCAGTTTCATGTGGTGTATTTCTGCCTATTGACCCAAAGGCTGGCTGCTCCAGCCATAACTTGAACGTGATTACCTCCTTCCTCCTCTGTGAAAATGGGAAATATATAAAATTCTACATGGGCTGAAGAATTGGGTTAATATCCTTGCCAGGTTTCTTCAGACCTGTGCAGATGAGACTGGTCCGGGTCAGGGGCTCACTGAACGGGCTTGAAGCAAGCATGGAAAGAAGGGCAGGATGTGAGCAGGTGTCCCTGCTGGCATTGGTATTGCCTGAGGCAGGCTGGAGGAGCACCAGGGCAATATGAAAATGGTAATAATAATACCTGTATGGCCCCACCCTTCCACGAGGGCACAGGAATGAAACTGAGGCCAAGCAGGCGTTGCACAGATCAGCACAGCACATGAATGACACACACTGAGGCAGGAAGAAAATTAAGGATGAGTGTTAATAGGATGCCTGCTATTCTGTGGCACTGTAAAGCTGGCAGCTCACACTCCAGCTCTTGGCTTCTTGGGTAGATGATGATTAAAATATTCGGCCCCCTAAAGCACACAAAAATTCATGCCCTGCTGGTGGCCTTCTTGTAGGTTTTGTTATTAGCAATGGTGATTTGGCCCTGGGCAGGCTATATTAAAGCAGCCCTTGTAATCTGGATGCCAGGGAACAACAGAGACTGAAAAATCTTCCTCCAGTTAGATAAAATATATCTAATCCTATAATAGCTGGCGTGAGGTGTTTGGCAGACGTCCCATAGTGAAGGGCAGAGCTGATCAATATTAAGCATTCACAAGAAAGTGAAGCAAGCCAGTAAGAAAAAATATAGGAGGTAGCCTTTATTTTGAGAGACAAGGGAGTGCTCAAGCTAAGGGAAGCAGAATTTCTATGTATCTATAGTCTATATAGACTAACTCAGTTAAATGCAATTTTTTCCTTTGGATGGTAAGACTTTTGAACATGATTAACTATAAGCACAGATTTCTACCTAACTGTCTTAGGCCTCTCTGGAGTTCAGCCTTTGCCAAAGCTCTTCAAATTCCAGAGCTTAAATATGACATTCCTTTTAAGAAAACAGCTCTACAGACATTCCTTTAGAAAGGTTACTGTATAGATTTTCTTCTGTATCCTTTGTGCAAAAAGGAAGAAAAGAAAAAAGAGATAAGAAAAAAAACCAGGTAGAAATCTGTCCCATGGAATTTTATAACTTGATAAAGGAAGGAAAGTAAAATGAATCAATTAAAAAAATACATCAAGTTAGCCTATACCAAAAATATGTAGCTTTTTCAATGCTACTCGAAGAATTGCATTAAGAATAGGATCATTTCTTAATCCATTCACACAAGGACACAATATGGTCCATGCCATTCTAAATCCCCAGGACTGTTTATGATGTCTGTCAAAATTAAGTTCATCCACGCTTTGAATTTTATTCTCTATTCCTCAGGCTTTTGAGCCTTTCATTCAAGCAAGCCCATTCAGAACTGGTCTGTAGGTTTTTAAGTTAGAATTCCTTTGGCATGGAACTGTTTCAGGCTGTACTGTTACACAGAAGAGCTAAAAAGAGAGTGAATATAAATATTGTATCAGGTGATACAAAGTTGGCTTGTGAATCTCTTAATGCTCCACCTGAGTTCTACACTTCATTTTATATGTCCTTAATTTAAACTAGAATCTGAGGTTTTCTTACATTCCTCTAATCCCACTCTTTCCTGTGTTTTGGATGCCAGACTCACATATTTCAGATGTGTACCTTGCATGCAAAAGAAAGAATATTCAAATAACACTTCAGAATGTCAGCCAAGCATATTTCCCTTCAAACCCATCAGCTCATGCTGTTTCTTTTGTACTCTTCCTGACTAAAATGTACTCCACTCCTGAGCTTTTCAAAGAGTGACTGGAAAACCTGGAGTCTCTCTTACCTTGTGAGGACAGGAATGAGAGCAAACCTGCAGTCATAGCCCCTGAATAAAGCAGGGGATTTCAACCCTTCAGCAGGAACGAGACCAGTATTTCTTGACCAATGTGAAAAACAGAGGATGGAGGTGATTCAGGAGTCCTGAGGTGAGAAATGGGACACCTCTCCACATTTGCTTTTACCAGCAGGAGAGGACAATTAACTTCAGCACATCAGAAAGGGCAGTGCTTTTGTGATGCCGTTACAAGGAATAACCTTAAAATCTCCTCCCCATTAGTGTTTTTCTAAGTTTCTAATCTAATACCTTTGACTTCCCTGCTCACACTCGCCCAGGAAAGGGAAACAAATTAGAAGGCACGGCCCAGACAACAGACAGCTTTGTATGTACCTGTTCTCTGCAAACACAGTCCTGTTTCTATTCACTTCACTTGAGCTAAGTTCCCTTCCAGGAGCTAATGACACTCTGTCCCTAATCATGCAGCTCCTGTGTTGAGGTAAGCTTCAGAAGAAGCCTTTAAACCCCCTGCCTTCCACTAAGAAGGTCACTTTATAGGAGAGAAAGATTCTGTACTAACCAGTAACAAGTAAATAACACTTATCTAGCTTTCCTGTCTGTTTTCTGTCTCTACCTAATTTTATTATAGAAGAGGAGAAGTAGAAACCAATAATAAACCCTTTAATCACATAGGAATGAAGGGAGACAAGTAACTGTTGATTAATAGATGCTGTACAAGTCCAAAGAAAATTTAAAGAAACTAGGTGGAATCCTGATAGATTTTCTTTTCTTTATATCTTGGTGAATGATAGCTCTGGGAACAAAATTCCAGCAAGATTTGTCAGTTAGTCAAAATGGATGTTTATAATTATGAAACAAAGTGAGTTTTAATTTGATTGTCTCAAAATAGAAAACAGAACATAAATACAAACTTGCATGGGAGATACTGGAGACAGAAAATAAATCATGATTGTTTACAAAGACTCCAAAGAGAGCAGAGTATTTTAACATATGCTCATTTTCAGGATTTAGGAGGCAAGAGATTTTTATTGACATTACCTGTAGAATAGAGAGGATGTTGGACACTTTAAACAAAGACTCTTCTAATCCCCACCTTCTTGTTTCACCTGAAGAGACAAAATTCATAGCCTGATATAATTGCATTCATACTGCTAATTGATGAAACAACTGTACAAATACCATATGGAATTTCAGAATTTGAAACAAAACAATTAACACTACCTAGAGACACCTTAAATAGCAGGAATATATCCTGCTACTCCAAGATTTTTTCCTGTTGCAGTGCTAACGTAGTTAATCAATTTGCTCTGTTAGGTTCCATGGAATTCTGTTCAGCTATGGAGCACTATCACGATTCACAGATAAATTGCACAGGACCTCTGTAAAACAAAACATCTGCTCTGTCCCTTCACCAGTCCCTCATTGTGTGGCATATCTAATATTGACTGCAGATAGTCCTGAACAGCTCATTTATTCTACACCATTCCCATGACTTGCCTGGGTGCTTTAGGCTTTTGAATATCCCAGATTCTCTAGCTCTCTTAGATGATCTCTGGCTTCCAGCTGTGATATTGTCATCAGTATTGAAGGTTTGTCTCACTGTTGAGGGCCACTTCAGAAGCTGAATTTTCAGTTCTGAACAAATGGCTTGAGCAGGACAAGGCACACCCAGTCTCGTGAGCTCTTAGTCTTTCTGTGGAAGTCAACAAGAACCTTAAAACTTGCTGTGAACATAGGCAAAAGCAACAAAAGAGCTTAGTGAAGGTGTGAGTATGGGATTTCCTAGCTCTTTTCATGTTTTCTCAAAGTAAGGTGGACTGTATGTTCAAGAAACACAAGGTAAGTATAGTAAGCATAGCTGGTAGGACTGGGAACCAGAACCTGGAGAATACCTGTGGGAAATTCACACTGAACAGCCCCAAGCGCCCTGATATGATACCTTTTAATATAAGGTGGGTAAAGTCACAGTCTGCTGAGATCATCAGCCAGTTCTCAGCCTCCTGGGTTATTAATTGCAATCAAGGGGTCAAAAGCAGCTTGATTGCTCTTGTAGGGCTGGTAAGAGACCATCAACGTGTTCTTCCCAGAGAGCTCCAGTTTGCATGAATCTGTCTCTTCAGCACTAAACCTGGGAACAGTTCTGACCAGCTCTGCAGTTACATCTTGGCTTAGAAAGCAAAGAATCTTAGGTAGAAAACAAAAATTTGTGCATTTCTTCAGGAATTCATAGTAATAAACAACAATACCAAAACTTCAGAAACTATGTAGCCGAAGCCTTAAGCTGTTTAGGCAAATTCTGCATCACAAATTTAAGTTTCACTGTTATGAAATTTGAAAACTTCTGACAAACCCTGTCAGACCCTCGAACTTTGTGATGAACAGCATGATGATCCATGCTTCATTTATCCTCTTGTCTCCATTCTCATTAGTACTCAGCATAGGAAAAATTAACTGCAGTGGTAATGTCATATGCAAAACAAAAATGTTTTGCAAACAGGAGAATCCTACCCTTTGGAAAAGTTCTGTCAAGTAATGAAATCAGCACAGATTACTATTTTGATCTCACAAAAAAGAAATACAGAAATGGATTTATGCTTCTCCCTGCCATGTATGGAAAATATCAGGCTTTTTTCTCCCCAGTAAAGCTCTCTTGAGACCCTAATCATTCTTGCAGAAAACATTGTTTTTCAGGGGCCTTCTGCTTTTCAGTAGACTTCTGCTTTCCCAGGAAGCTCTCACCCACCTGCATTCCTGATCTTTCACAGATTCCAGCTCCTGGAGCTGAACGCAAAATTCCCTCCATTCCTGAGGGACCCAGCCCCATTAGCCACTATCTTTGGAAATATCTGCAGATCCCTTGCAGCACTTCAGAGCTGCACTTACCAGCAGCCCTTGAGGGTCTTCACACACTTCTGGAGTGCAATTTCTCCAATCACAAAGCCATACACTTTGTAGTGTCTCTCCACAGCCTTAAATGGAGTACTTCAGCTCCCAGCAGGCCTGGGTAGGTTATTGTGGAAAAGGTGAAAACAGCTCCCACCTGATTACCAGGATGCTGACCTTTTTAATTCCCATTGAGGAGGCTGTGTGGTGTCTCAGAAATGAAGTTGATTACATTAGGTGAAATACATGGAACATTCCTGCAGCTGTGTTATCAGGAGAATCTCATGTATATATTGCCCTTGAGAACTTGCAACCAGTTATTTCTGAGATGTATTGTTTGAGTCAGTTGCTGATTACTAATTATTTAATTGAAGTCACAGAAAATGTGAAGCATGTGTCAACTAAGTATACTTCAATACTTAGGATATTTTGTTAACAAGTTCATTTTTTCTTAACAACACAGCTGATCATGATAGACGGATTGATGGTGTATTTTGGACCTATCAATATCAGGACCCCTTAGAAATTCTGTTAAATTTTACCCACTAGTGTCTGAGCACATCAATCTATCTCCTCATTTTTTGGGCTTTGATATGTTAAAAAATGGGAGAAGTTGCTGGTTTACTCTGAATCTCTCCTCTGTGTAGAGCCACGTTTTGTTCCACCTTCTTTCCCAACAAAAAGTAAGCGTACACTTTACTTGTTTGCCATTTTAAACTTCATGACCCAGGTGGTGTCTTTGGAGGGGGAATAGTTAATTCTTAAAAGAGACAGAGAAAGGAGGAAAAGAGAGAGGAAAATGCAAGAGTAAAGGAGGGAGGACTGCTTTGCAGTCCAATGCACCATTGTGTGAAAGTGAAATTACCAGCTTGTATGTGTTCTTAGATATATATATAGATACCTAAATAAAACAAAAACTTAGTTTTTCAAATACCAATATAATTTGGGTATAATTTATTTGCAGCATATGACTAGAGACATTGAAGAATGAACTAATAGGTTCTGAATTTCTGATGAAAATCTTAGCCTATTAGCCAAGAACAGAAACCAGAAAAGAACCATATTTAACACATCTGTAAATCAGGGTGACACATGCAATCATTGAATCCATTCCAGTTCATTGAGTGCCAGCTTGGTTCCAGCTATTCTGTGTACTAATTGCTTATTTACTCTCTGACCTAATGTAATTTCTTTCCCTGTCTAAAGCTCTGGAATGGTCAAACCACAGCAACTTATCCAGATTTTGAACAAAGTCCAAAATTGTTATTGATAAAAAGATTCTTATAATACTTAATAATCTTCAGTAATTAAACAACAGAGCTACATTATTTTCCAGTGTGATACTTTGATGGATAAATCAAATTAACAAACCCAAGGTGAAAGAGTAGCACTTGGGCTAAATGTTACTGCATGATCACACCATTTATTTTAAAAAAGGTCTTTCATATTAGTCAGCCTTTGTTCTGCACACTCAGAAGCATCTGCTCTCCTACTCAGATATGACAAACCATCTGAAGCAGAAAGAGAATAACTATTTTTAGGCACTTTAAAAATGATTTTAAATTAATGAAAGTTACTATATACCTGATATTTTGTAAATATCATAAATATTTGCTCCAGGTTAAAAAGGCTTGCAGTTTATCCTACTTTAAACTAGTTTTTGTGGAGGATTAGAAGGAGATGAAACTGCAGTCACTGCATCTTCTAGATTTTTATCTTAGTATTTCTAATTTTTTTGGTCTGTGGTTAACCAATAAAAAATATTCTGTATTTTGGGTCAAAATAAGAAAGCATTACTCAGGCCAAGTTAACCTTTAATGAGCCAGATCCTTAATTATTAATAAATAAATAGAATTAAATTGATTTAAACCCCATAAGAATCTGACCAGAGACTCTGAAATGGCAACCCCAAATCAGCACAGGTAAATGCACTGGGGTATGAAATATCCACCTAAGGAGAAAGGGGTGGTGATTTCCATCTGCCTGAACAAGTCTCCAACAAAGCTGGTTTTGCAGTATTAGTTTCATGTTTCCTTCTCACTGCAGGTTATGCACTGATTACATGTTTCTTTCTAAATATTGAATGAACTGCTGGAGTTTGGTCAGATGCTTGATGTATTTGCTGGTCCAGCAATATGATATGAATATGATCAACACAGAACTCTCTTTTGCTTTACATTTTCATTGCTCGAAGGTCCTTCAACTAGAAAGGTGGCTTGTCATCAATTTAGGTTTGATTTCTTTTCTTTTGGGTTGGACTGATATTTTTTTTTCTGCCTGACTGGAAAAGGATGCATCGAGGCATATTTCTGAAATCAGAGGATATGTACATTGCAGTAAAGCAGTAAGTACATAGCCAGCAAGAACATTCCAGGTGCAGAATAAAGAGCACAGTGGGAAGCAGCTATAAGCGGATCTTATGGGATCATTTCTTTTCCTACACCATTCGGTGTCAAAAATTGTTCTGCTGGCAGTTTGTCAGAGGGCATGTTAGGATGATGTGTTCTCAAAAGAAGCTAGAAAAATAAAAGGCATGCTTCACAACAATTTTTTATTTGGCAGATGTAATTTAAAATATTTGCATGTGAGAGAGTTTAAGGACAAGAAAGAAATGTTATCGATCAGCTTAGTGCCTGGCAGACAATAATAATTCTCTGTTTCTTCTATTCACCACCCCCCCCCCACCCCGCTATTTTTTTTAATTTATATATTATAAACAAGAATCCAAACCACAGAAATTAACTTTGATTTTCTCAAGGACATCCTGCATTATGCACAATGCATGCATGAATCCAGATATGTCCCCCAAGCCGGAAGGCATTGCCAGGAGCATTCTTAGTTTTTTATTTCTGTCTTTTCTATGAGTAGGACATAGTAGGGGATCTAATTCACATGCAAGGAAAATGTGGTTCTACAGTACCTGAGACTAAGCCAAGAGTCAGCCCTCCTTAGAGCAAACTGTGCTTATTGTTTTATTTGCCAGATGAATGAAACTCAGTTTTTGAAGTTATCTCCAGAGATAAGGAAAAGTGCTTGATTTGTCATCGTGGTTTAGTCCTACTTGACAAGTAAGCACCACATGGTCACTCAGTCCCCACCCCCTTCCCCACCGCAGGGTGGGGGAATCAGAAAGAGCAAAATCAGCAACGTCTTTGCAACATCATTATGCACTAAACCAAAGTAGTTAGGGTGTTTGCAGAGCCTATGGCATCCATTTTAGGAAAGTAAAAGTAATGGCCAATTCAGGAAACACTATTTAGGACAAATGCTGTTGTGAGCAAATGAAATTACAGTGTCTTAGCAGCTAAGGACAATTACCAAGTATTATGTTTTATTCATGTAATTTACTGATGTCTTTGACCAGCCTGACATTATGAAGATTGAGTCAGTCAGAATTTACACACAACAAGCAGAGTCAATGACAACTTGCCTCGTTAAGAAGAAATGTTGGATCACTAAAGAAATATGTTTAGTCATTTGCCTGTCAAATCCTGGGTTTAAAAAATGCTCTGAGCTGATTTCCCCTCCTGAGTGAACTGCCTTGACATTTATTGTCACTGTCTTCCACCTCTGGCTTGAGCTGGTGGCACGATGGAAATACCAGGTACTGTACTTTGGTATGGGGCCAGGATGATCTTAAGGATGTGCAACCACATGCAAGCACACAGACTCAGCTCTGAACTAAAGCATCATGCCCTGATAGAGTAATTCACTGAAATTCAGTGTTAGAAATTAAATACTCTAATGAGTTTTCTTTATACCCATTATTATAGAGGGGCTTACAGGTCAAGAGAGCAATGAGGGATTCAGATATTTTAGATTTAAAGAGGTCAGATAAATACCATCATGCCTTGAATATATTTGGGGATGTTGCATAGGACCTATTTTAAGTCAATACACAGATGTCAGAATAATTTTGTTTTATAGAACAAATATCTTATCTGTAAGAACTGTAAAAATTAGGATCATCTCTTCTCACTCATTTCATACCTTTCTAACTCCCCAAAATGTGGGGCAGTTGGTGCCAGGAGAGAATTTTATGACATCACAAATTATTAGATAGGATCAGTTCAGTGCTTGGCTTATACTGGAAAACATTACAGCTGGCATGAAAAAAAATGGTTGCCAACATGAGTATCTCCAGATCTTGAGATAAGATAAATCTATAAACAAGAGATAATAGGTCAAATATACTGATTACAAAGAAAGCAAGATTCTGCAGAGCAATAACAGCCATATCATAGCTGTCCCTGTCATGTCCTATGTCAGAATGCCTCAACTGATAAATTTATCTTCACACTTTAACTCCAGCTAAAATTGGAGATAAAGAAAACAAATGATACATGAGGACCATACAACAGCACGCCTTGTCTACCCACGTGGGAGGCTTTTTATAGAATCAAGCTTCATTTTCCTTCACTACTGGAATAAGTGACATTTAAAGGCATGTACAGCATACAACTAATATAAAATAGATTTTTTTCTGTATATATGCATATATATTCTGTGTGTTCATATGTAATAAGCTCTAATAATCAAGCACATATCTATACACAGGGCATTTCAATGGCTAAGAAAACCTGTTGTAGTCAACTGTCAGTTTAGCAATGTGGATAATTTTAATAGACACATTACTTTAGAGCAAGCCTTTACCATCTGTTCTGCCCTCTAATTACTAATGCAACAGGAATATCATTCACAACTGCATAATTAAAAAGACATAAGGAATTTAATGTATGTCTCTGATCCCCTTTAATGTAGCTTGAGCCTGTTGTGTTTTCCTTTTGCTTTGTAGAACCCCTGAATAAGCTCAAGGATAACATTTTTCTCTTAAATTCTCTCCATTTGCATTTGTTCCATAAAAGGCATTATTCATGTAAGTAAGGTTACTGAACATATGTGGAATGCATCTGAACACAAGTGCCTGCCTGTTACCTAGAAGCTATTCTTATATATACACTTATAGGAAAAGATATACAATCCCTCTGGGTGTCTGCCCCTACGGACAAAGTGGTGTCAGACATCACAAATCCAGAGCAATTGCATTTTTAAATCTAACCCAGCTTCCATGTACTTTATTAAAAATGTCTTTAACTGCTTTAAGAGAATTAATTGATTCAAGAGAATGAAAGTAAAAACAAGTCAGAAAGTCTAAAATAAGGAGATACAATCCAGGTATGGCAACTCAAAATAAACATGCACAATGTATTTTATTCAGCATGTCCACTGGAAAAAGTCAAAAAAATCAAGCACTCAATATAGGGAATTCTAAAGATAATAATGCTACAGCAACTCACTCACATTGTTCTTATTATGCTCCTTTGAAAACATAAATATTAATTTGAAAAGGAAGAGAGTAACAAAGAAATCAGAGGAGAGAAAAGAAGGCCATACAGGGTCTATAAGTTACAGCCTGTATAGATTCCCTAAACTGCAGTTTTAATCTTAGAAGAACATTCAAAAAAATTTGAGATCAAATTGTTCAGTTGATAAGTTCTGGTATTGTTGGTTGACTTTTCCCTTCAATGTCGGTCTTGAATATTCCACTGGGACAGAGTATCGAGCTGGGTTCCCTTACTTTTTCACTCTTTTAACTGTTTTTCATTCCTTCATACAGCAGCAAGGCCCATCCAACAGAGAATAGTTTCAATTGCTTGTGCACCATCTGGTATACTTGTGGGGGAAAAAAGTCATTTTATTCTTTGTCAAAATTAATAATTACTTTTATAAAAGGTTACTAATCTAGATCTATTCCTTTTAAGACTATTTCTTAAGTAATAAGATGATCTGTCTTAAGCTTCTGCATTTATTCTATAGAGTTTCAGTTTTCTTCCTTAATATGTTACTGAGAATTTTAGCATGTGAAATAAGCTAAATAAGCATTTCATATCAATATTGAATTTATAACAGTATGGAAGATCTTTCTTAGCTATACTTTTGCAGTGGATCTAGTTTGGACCACATGCAACTCTATAGGACATTGAAACAGACATTTTTGATAGCATTTTAAAAGGAATTGCAATGCACAGTGTACAGATCTGTTTTCATAATTTGGCTATTTAAATAGATTCCTAAAAGTAAAGCCAAAGAAACTATTGAGAGCAACGTTCATAATTTTCCTACTGATAGTAGTTTATGGCATGCAATACCACAGAGGTAAAGAACAGAATATTTGTACATGTCTCTGGTGAAATCAGTTTCCTTTTAAACGTTGTTACTGTGCTTCAATGCAGTCAGAGAAAAAGAAAAAAGGAAAAAGAGAAAAAAGAAAAAAAAGAAAAAAAAGCACACCCAGATTAAACAACAGCTTAGACATTACAGGAAAGCCAAAATACCAGCAGGTGTTCCTCCTCAGTTGGTTCTCTAGCCCAGGAAAATAAACTACCCCACTACATGGAGAAAGTGTGAGTCACTGAACATTGTAAATTTCCCTAATGCATCACAGCTACAGAAACACCTGTGCTGAACACAGTAACATTGTGCTAATCCTCTGCGAACATTTCGGGAGGCCTGCAGTGTTTTCTCTCCCTGCCAGCCTGCTGGGGTGGTCAGTGTTTTCCTGCTCCTCCCCGCAGGCCCGCGGCGCTGCCGCCTTTGAGCTCGGCCCTGCGGCCCTGGGCCGGCGCCTCCCGGGATGGCGGCCAGCCTCAAACAGCCTTCCTGGGGAGCAGGACAACACGAGCCCTCGGCTGCTTCTGCTGCTGTTGCTCTTTTCTTTCACTGCGTAAGAAAAGATGCTACAGCTTGCCCGGGTGACAGTCCCGTGCTCTGAAATGGCTGCGTGTTCAAAACAGCGTTCTCATGCCCTCCCTTGGGCTGATAAAGGCCAAACCCAGTGCAGGATGATCCCATCCAACACTGCTCAGGAGTACTGTTATAAATGCAAATTCACTTTGCCAATTAAATATAATTTGGTTTATTAAAAAAATAAAATTACAGAATTTCGGTAAAAACCCGCAGGGGAGTTACGGTGACGATTCCTGGGATCGTCAAAGGGTGAACGGAAAGCAGCCTCTGTCAGAAAGCAGCCTCTATCACACTGCAATCCCCCAGAGTTCACAAACTGGCCCCGTCTGAGGTCCGGGTTTTATACAGTTTATTTCGCCCCTGGCATAGGATTTCCCCAGAGTTCTTTGTTTTCTTGGGGTGGTTATTCGAATGCATCGCTGTCGTTGGTCTGCTGAATGGGGTCTCCTATGGGAGAGGGAAGCATCAATTTCAGACCTCTGGTGAGTGAATGGAAGATGAAATTCTGAATGAGCAGGTGTTCCCCTCCTGTGATCAGTGTGATGGTCAGACGCTCATGGCTCTGCAGCTTTTGGGAGGAGGACTGATTGCTTATCTTGATGTGTCCTCCTTTCCGATGCCAATGGCAAAGTCTCCCATTCCTGGCATTGCATTGTCCTCCTCTGAATGGCGGTTTCTGGGTGTTACCTGCCTTGGAATTAGTCAGTTCCATGTCTGACTTGAACTAGTCTTACATTTTACAGAACATATTTACAGTTTACATGCATCAAAACATGATTTAACATATTATATTTACTACAATCCATCAAAGCACGAATTAACATACTATATTTACTACAGGTACCAAGGGAATCACAGGGAAAAAGTGGTTTAAAACCCAGGGGACAGCGCCTCGCTGCCTCTCCTGGGGAGCAGCCACCCTGTACGGCCCTGCCTCACCCACACGTGTCCTTGGGGTGCCCCGAGTGTCCCCACTGCATCCGGGCTGCTCCGGGGGCTGCCCGGGAGGGAGGAGGGCTCAGGGAAGCCTGGAAACCCACTGGAGCACCTGAGCCCACGGATTTCCCTTCAGCCACAGGGCTGAGCTCCAGGGAGGGTGGCTGTGAGCCCCATCTGTGTGTCACCGTCCCTTCCCGGGAGCAGCCTGCCTGTGCAAGGCCAGGGGAGAGGAGAGACCCTTTGGGGCCCACAGCTTCCCCATCCCATCCACCATCAACTCTTTTCTGTTTGATGGTGATGCCATGTGAGCTCACTTGAACCTTACAGTCAGGATTTTAGTCCTAGAGATTAGGCCAGGCTTTGGAGGGCAAAGGCACAGCTTTGTCCCCTTTGGGACATGGGTGCTACGGGCCCATGGAAACCACGGCTCATCCCAGGGCAATAAAAGGCAATAAATTAAAGACACCGAGCACCACTGTCTTGTCTCCCCACCGGGAGCTCCTGGGGTTCATTCCCCATGCTGCAAGCCCAGCCCTGTAGACTGTTCCCACAAAACAAGGAAGAAAATTCTGACCTGCACAGCTCAAATAGATCATGAACACTAACTTAGGAATTATTGAGTTAAAAGACAAAAAGGTGCCACAATCTAGTATTCATGTCCTTAATAATTTTTTCAGTTAATTTCTCAATAAAGTGGGACACTTGGAAGACATTAACACAATTAATGATGCTAAAATAAAAATTCTAGTTGAATTCTAGTTGAAAAGAATATTCCACACTGAAAACTGTTTTCCTTTTGGCAAAATTGTTAAATTTTGGTTTATAATAACCTCTATGTAGATAATAAATGGTAGGTTTTGCCAGTGAACTGAGAGGGAGAGGTCAAGAGCTACCAAGTGTAAGACTAAAGAATGAGTCACCAATGTCCCGTTTATAATTGTCAAGTGTGTACATTCCACTTCTTCATTAATAAGTTGTCTATAAGAGGGGAGAGTATAACAAAAATGTAAATCTTACCTAGTCTGTTAAGTATAATTCTTCACACAGAAAACTTTATTTTACGGTGAAAATAGTCCGGTTGCTTTCTGTAAAATATACTTTCCATAAACCCCAGCTTGACAGGTCTTGAGTATATAAAGCAGACAACACTAAAGCAGGGAACATGAGCATGATTCTTTGGCAGCATTTTCAGAGTTGTCTGTATGATTTTTGAGCTTACCTGCATTGCATTCCAGGGTCTGCGGCTACTCTGAGCTCACCACCGACACTTAGGAGAGGGACTGAGGGGTGTAACACTGGTCTTGTCACCTCCCTGGACTGGACACCCTCCACCAGAGCTGACAATTTAGAATCCCTACAAGTGACTGGTCTCATTTTCCCAGTTTATAGGCACAAGTGACTCCTTCTGTCATGTTCTGACAGACAGAAAAAGCAGCTACAATGGCAAGAGTGGATTCTGATTAAATAAGTAATTCTTTTATCTTCCATTGTAACTCTTAACAAGGCAAAGTGAACCTTTTAAAAGATGTTAATATGTGCCATAAATTAGGAAAAAAATCCATTTTAACCTCTACCATAGTTGATATTTTAGTGGATTTACAACACTCTATGATGTTACTCCTGAGAATTCTTTATTCCAAGTAGAATTCAACTATGTCCCAAAACCAGAGATGAAATCTGGTTTATCACCCATAGGTGTTTAATAATTCTGCTTCATTTTCTGCTTTCTATTCTTATCATGTCAACAGCACAAAAAATTACTTGCTAATGGCAAAACCAGTTGAGACTTCAACTTTCTGCTGTCATCGGTGGCTTGATTTATCTTCTATCATTGCAGAGAAATCGTCAGTTAAATTCCACATTTTTATCCTTATCTTCCAGCCTATCCAGGTTATTGAAATAAGTCTTGCAGGCAGTTTTCTCACTGGAGATTGAGTTAATGGCCTCTTCAGAAAACCATTGCCTGACCAAGTTTTTCAAATTCCTCAAGAAGTCGGTGCAGTTGTGTGAGTGGACACATGAAAGTGTCCCCTTGACTGAGGAAATGCCAACATTCCTCTGCTTCTGAATGTTTGCAATGCTTCAGTTGTTCCGAAAGAGCAATCCATATTCAAAGACTTCTTTCAAAGGGCTCAGCTTCAGAATTACTCCTCAGGTTCATGTTTCAGACTGCAAGGTAAGAGTGGCAAATAATCAATCACACAATTGCCATTTGCAAAGACTTTGTTTTCTAAGATAATTAGAGTTCTTCAGGAGTTGTCCGAAGGTATGGATAAAAAGCATCAATACTGCTGCTGTTGATTCAGATTTTACTCAACTTACTTTGCTGTCTCAATGAACTAGAATCAGAAAAAAATGACAAGATCAGGCTGTTTTATCAAAACCTGTAAAATCTAACTAGGATGCCAATAATCTTTTGTGTCATGTGTCTTTAATTCAGGTACATAATGCCATGTTCTCTTCTGAAAAAAAAAAAAAGAAAAAAGTAAAAAACCAAAGAAATTATTACACAGAGCCAAACTTGACTTTGTTAAATCTCACAGCCTCTCTCCTTTAATAACTTCATACCAGATACTCCAGTAAGACCCGCAAGAACCTGGGTTAGCAACAGTCAGACCTTAGGAGACTGCTTAGCCTCCTCAGGAGGGCACACAAACACATTCTGTAAATGGGCTGGAGGCCCTGGAGGACAAACAAATTTATTTTCCTTTGCATTGCTACTTTATGTAACCCTTTGATGCAGTAAGGAACATGAAAAGATAGTTTTTAGGACTGTAATATCTTAAGGTACCACTGGAATGAAAACAGAAATTTTTTTTCTAAGAAATATGCATTGATCAAAACTGCAGTAAATTTATTGGAAACACATTAAATTATTTTGTTGTCATGTAATGATTTTCTACAAAAAATGTAGAAAACAACACGTCAAACAAAGCTCTCTTCCTGTGCGGACTTGTGCCAGTCTCAACACTGATTTCACACCTTAATAAATGCAAAATATCAAGGCAATGTAGGACGTTGAACTACAGCCACCTTCCTCAACACACCTGGAAAAAAGCCACTGAAGAGAGTGGAAGTCCAGCATACACAGGGTGTCAGCTTCAATAAGGTAGCAAGACAGGTATCAGCCTTCTGCAAGATCTTTTTAGCACCTTGTGGACCTCTTTCCCTGGAAGGTGTCTCTCCTCTGCATGTGGAGCACAGTTCATCCGTGGTTTGTCACTTCATTCTGAGTGGTTACAATCAATGGGCTCATCCAACCCCTACTCTCATTTTTACAAGAGCACACTGGTCAGTGTGGCTACTGCCAGCATTTCTCCAGCCAGCCAGCACATTTGTCATCACTGCCCCGTTGCACAGTGGTAAAATGCTGCTCCCCACCTTTGGGAACACCCAAAATACCCATACGTGTCTGTGACTGAACTGGTTTCAAGATCAACCAAATGCCACTAAATAAATAAATCATTCAAATCACTCAGCATCAAAGTCATGCACACTTTGAGCTCACAGGACGGTTTATTACACTCTCAGTGACATACAGAACATCATTTTTCACCTTTGGCACTCAGCTCATAAATTCTCCGATATCTTGTAATTGAGTAACTGAAGCTGTCAAGTGCGCACTTTGTATTTCAGTTTATGCTAATATCAAGTGTCCACAGTCTGAAGCTGATTTTGCTCCAGCCTGCTCCAGAGTTCACTCAGGATAACAGCCTGACCAGCCCAGCTTCAGCTTGCATGGAAATCCACAAGAGGAGAGTTTGAGCATGTGACAATGTTATCGTTCTCCTTTATTAGAGAACTTTTCTTAGGTAACCAACTTTGTCAGTCTTAGGGCTGTGTATATACTACCTACATGCACACTCAGGCATCCACAGGCTCCCTTAAGGCAGCAAAACACCAGAGTCAGGGATGTGGCTGTGTGGAACTGCTGGGGATCATCACCCAGCTGCCTGCAAGGAACAACGTGCTCTCCTCAAGGCAGTGACATTAAAAGCTGTAGTGGAGCTCTACACAGTAAACAGTTCAAGGATAAGAAATGCTAAATAGACCACAGCAGTAAGCTCCATTATTATTTAAGATATTGTAGACAAATAATTTAAATGAAATAAAACCCAATGCTTTGCTTAAGAGAATTATGGGGATGTCCATATTTATTATACAAAGCATTATTTCCCTGTGCTTTAGTTATGCTTAAGAAACTGAATTTTATCGTATTTTGGCAATAGAGGGCATATTTTATTCTATTTTATTATTCTTTATGGGTGTTTTTGTGGACCACCTTATATATTACTTATGTAAATTTTATATCCCCACTTAAACATTGGAAGAAATTTAGTGGTGCTAAGACACAGTAGGGCATCTTAGTGACACTATTCCATTTTTTTTTTTCTGTGCTGACTGTTAAAATTTAGAGAGTATTTCTTTCCTCTTTCTTCTCTCTATGGAGACATTGGTGATTTGTCCTGGTTTTGGCAGTAATGACAGCAGAATTATGCAACCCTTTCACCACTTCAGTTTCCCTAGGATTAAGGAATGTGATAGTGGTGCAGCATTCCCAAAGTGGGTCAGTACAGAGAAGTTGAAGGTTTTGGCTGTCACCAATTCACAGATAAATCACAATGATGCCACCATAAAGAGGCTACATTTTCAACAACAGTGACTGCCACATGAATGAGTTTTAAAATTGTGCTATGATATCTTTCCAGTCATCATTATCAGTGTCAAAAGTCTTCTGGATCTAAATGGCATGTCATATATTTAATCTACATAGCATGTGGAAACAAAAAAAAAAAAAATACATCTCTGATACTTTGATTTTCCCCTGGGGGAAAGCACAGAAATTTTACCATGGTAAAACTGCAGGTGGCCATATGTTGAACATTAGATTTTCAGAGCCGGAAAAGCTGAATCCACATTCCAGAATGCACTGAGAATCCATATACATAATAAAATTTTAGAGAGAACTGTTACTTTCTTATTCTCAATGGATGTGTTAGTAGAACTTGTGACTTTAAGTACCCTTCTGGTAAAAAGATTGCTTTGTAATTTGAAAGCACTGCAGACGTGACACATGCTGTGGATGCCAAACCTGGCTTTTTTGATATATGGTGCCACTTCTTTTATAAAAACTGTCCTCTCATTGAAGTTCTTTATCTTTAACTCTCCTTATATATCACAGTAAATTCTAGTGTACAAAAGTAATGCAAATAAGGGCTATGTGGGTAAAACTGCTCACAGAATTAGAGCCTATTTTTATTCTTTCTATTTTGCTACACACGGTGAGATATGCATCATGATAAATCATGCTATGAGCATTTTCTGCAGCAAAAAGAGGAACTTTAACACTTACTGAAGTAAGGATAAGTGGAAAATTATTTCCATGTTCCTGTGTTTCTCCTTTTGATTCTCTGGTCCCACTGAGTATTTTATGAGCAGATCATGAAGTACTCATTTCTTGGGAAATTTAAATATTTTAAGAAAACAATTGTTTCTTTGCAAAAATAGCACAAAGCATCAGTGTCACTAATTCTTTATTTCTCCTCAATTTAAAATACACCTTTATTTTATTTGAATTCCAACCCAGATTAAATCTTAGATGTCTCACACCTGTCCAAAGTTAATAGATAGATGTTCTCATTCCATGTATGAGTTCTTCACACATTTTTCTCACCTTTCTGTCACAGAGTGATAATGGATTTCTGAGACACTTTAAATCCTTAAATATGCACAACGTGAGGCAGGGGGGCAGTTAATGTGGCTCATTTACATCAACTACAGTACAAAAGAACAGAAATGAATCATAGAGTCACAGTGAAACAAGGCATGTTATTTAGTGGAAATAATGCACTCCTGCCAACAGAGATAATGATAATTATAATATAACTTAAAACATTGTCTGTGTACATACCTCCTGCCACTACTCGCTGTCCTACAAATCACACTAAGATTTATGGCAAGATAAAAACCTCAGTTATATCAAGCATATGAAGATGAATTAATTTTAATATGCTTGGCTTCCTTTATATGATTCTAAAAAGTAGCCAAATGTTACACTTTTAAATATAGCCTGAGAACCACTTTGAATTTATTCACAACCAGTTTTTTGGTATACAACATAAGTTTGATTTTGCTCAATTATACTCCTGCATTGCATATCTCAATGTAGTACAATTGCATAATATTAAGACTTTTGAATGGAATACATCAGGTAATGATTTACAAATTGGATCAAAACAGAAAAAAATCTGTGTTGATAACCTTAGTCATGTTTCTAGTCATATTCCAAATCCAGATATGCTTCCATTTTCAGTTCTAGGCTTGCCCCAGCAATCAGTGATCTGTCCTGGAAAAATCATCTCCTCAGGTTGAATGCATGCAGTATAATAGTAGAAATAAAATTTTTTTGCAATCCAACTCAGTATATGATATTTCATTACATTAAGAGACTTCCAGATAAAATCAGCAAACAGACAACAAAGATTGATTAATCAATAAGTAGGCATGGCCTTATTACAGTGAACAAATTAGACACTCAGGATATATTGCTTTATAGGCAAGATTTCTCTTTTACAAATATTCTCCATAATTGATTGTAGTGACCTTTTGGCAATACTGAAAAACATCCTCAATTAATAGGCTTCTTTTGCAAAACATATCACAGTGGGGAGAACTACATGGCTTGCACAGTAAGAGTTCAGAGTAAAGGAGGAAAATGGTTTTTAAACTCGTTCAGTGGGAAGCAGATGAGAGCTTTACTTTCCAAAGCAGTATTTGTTTAATAAAAGCAATACAAAGACACTTCAGCTGTGATATAATATTTCCAAAGCCACATCAGCAGCTGAGTTCAAATCTCTTGGTCCCTCTGCTAAAGAAGTTTCAAGTAATAAACTACAACTTGTGAATTGTTGCTAAAAGCAGATCAGAGGTCCTTTTGTTACAAACAAAGCAAAACTGCTTCTCTTTTCTGTCCTGGTCACCTGTTTGGTGCATAAGATACCCAAGCTCTACATTTAATGGTGTTTTCATTGCTAACTGCATATAATTCTGCAACTCACTAATCACATTAATAGAGCTTCTGTTTCAAAGCTTTTTGTTATTCCTCCAAACTTCAGCTTTCCAGGTTACAAAAATGTTCAGAGTAAGGAGAGGGAGGGAGGGAGGGAACCAAGGAACCAAAGAACCAAGGAACCAAAGAACCAAGGAACCAAGGAGGGAACCAAGGAACCCATTCCATTGTTTATATTTATAGAGAACATTCCATACTGGGCACTGGGAGAAATCAAAGAGTGGTGTAATAGAGATTTGCAGTTACAGAATCCATTACACGTTGCTTTGAGCCCTTGTCAAAATCCATAGACATACCTGAGATCTGTTTGGAAGTTAAATGCCAACGTGAAAGGAGCAGTGTCACCATTTCTTTCCTCAGCCCTGTCCACCTCAGGATTGCTGAGGTTCTGCTGAGCACTTCAAGCCAGCCTGGTGCATCAGCAGCATCCATCACCTAAAGCTGGCAAACTGAATCCCTTGTTTCTTCCCTTTGCCATGAACACAGTAAACTGGGCAATGAGGCATTACAGCCCACATAACTGCCTGAAATGGTTGCAGAATCAGGCTGGAGGTGCAGAGAAACAATTCCTAAAATTTCACTGTTTCATAAAAATACCAGGGAACCTTCAGCTCGTGCAGCACAGGGACTGTTACAGGATACAATGTGCACTGCAGAAAACACTCAGCTCCATGGCTTGGATTAATAAAATAACACTCTGAGTTTGTGTGTAATTGTCACTCTGCACATAACCCATGGCTCCAGTTTTAACAGATCAGCACCAAGTCAGCTGAGATTCTATTCAGCTCAGCAATCCATGGTGACTGGCATACATCAGAGCTTTTTAGAAGCACAGGTGTACACATCTTCCTCTCCTAGACAAACACAGAAACCTCGCACTAAATGTCAAATAACTCTGGTCAAGTTGTTCAGAGAAATGTCCCCCATTGTATTCAGTTACCTTTAAGGCAATCTGTGCTTTCAAGCAAATCAGAAGACATTTTGAGAAATCAAGGCTAATTTTGAATAGTGGTGACACAAATATACCTGGTTATATCATGTTCTCAGATTTATTTTTCTCTACGTTTTGTGGTGGTAATTGCTTGTCTAAGACTATTGATTCAGAAAGGCCTTCTCTGACCCTCACCATAGAGTTTTTGCTGGCATAACTATTTTGTTAAATAGCCTGATTTATTCCCTTTTAGGTCTGGAAATATAGATTTGCCTCCAATTTCAATATCTCATTATTAAATACGGTGATAACAGGAAAAAGAAGACCTGAAAATGTCTTTCTTTGGTTTCACCTCATCTTTCAAGGATGTGACAAACACTAAACACAAGCAGATATTCTGTTCATGTGTACAATGGAAAGGTTACTTGAGCTTACTACATTGACTTTCATGAAGTACTGCCAGCACATCCTGTGATATCTTGATTCGCTGTATTAAGCATCACCCTGGAATTATACTGAAATACAGCATTTCTAGAAAGTTGCCTGCAACATGGAGGTAAATACTTTGCTTGATAAGTGTGCTTGTTTTCCTTCATACAACAACTCACAGATATCCTGTCAGATCAGTCACTCTGTGTGGCTGCCTCTGCTCTCTTTGCCTTGATATCTGAGCATCTACCAACATTACAGGAATTCTATTTAGAGTCTAAATGTAGATTTTCTGAAACTGTGGACACCAGGCAGATCCATAAAAATTATTAATGACAAAGATGCAAATTGAACTTTTTATCCTCGGGAAAAGATTTCCTTACTAGTAATTTATTAGTAATATACCTCCAGAGGAAGTAGTTTAAATAGAAGAAAAAGATGTATAATATCTTAATGGATCACACCTCATACATATTGTCTAATGTGAAAAATAAAGATCCTATTCTCAAGACTAGTTCTAAAAAAAGTTTAAACTAAGCTGAAGAGGGTATTTGGACATGAAATCTCAAAGTTTTAATTTATTTTTCATCAGGGCTTGCCTGATGCCAGATAGTACAGTATCACAATTACCTGTCTTGCTTTATTGGATGTGTTTCTTCAAGGTGAAGTCTGGATACTTTTTGCAAGGCCATCATTTTCATGGCCAGCTCATGTGCATCATAAATACACAGGTCACCATGGCTGCATCTGCAAAGAGGAAAAGCCACCTTGGTGACTGCTACACAAAAATTATTTTTAGCATCTGCTGGTGAGCAGGTTTTGAGTTTCTGTAAGAAAATGAGGGAGACATGTGAGCAAGTATTTGCATGATAAAGACACTCTCCAGAGTCAGACTGATGGAAAGCTCTGAGATGGCCTCTGCTCTGAGAAAAGAGTCCCCTACCCTCTATCACAAACACACCAAGATCTGCAGCTGGGCATCTGCTCCTAGCTTCTTTTAAATTAAAACTACAAGCCCAGAGTTCAGTCCAAACACAGAAAATTTCTCTGACATTTTTACAATCTTGCAAACTTTGTAATTTTTTGTTGTTGTTGCCTCTTTTGATGAAAACAAAGCAATCCCTCCAGTCATGGAGATTTAAAAACCTCTTTAAAAGTGTGGGTTTAAAACGATTAAAATAATCTACTGCTATTACTGACATGTTTTCAGCTTATTACAGCCTGGCTAATTTCCCTACTGACAGACTGGAACGTTCTTTCTCGTTCAGATGTTTCCTTCCCAGCCACGTTCTGAGGCATCAGTTTGGTTCTGGCTCCAAAGGAGGAGTACCACCCACTGAATCAGCTCCTGTGGCATCCTGCATTTTCCTTAGAGAATCTCCTCAGCCTCAGTTCTGGACATTTGATGTGAATATAACCCAAAACTAAATGTAAAAAAAAAAAAATAAATAAAAATATATGTATATATATACATAACATAGACATATACACTAAACATATGGAAAATGCATTGCTGTCACATGTGACTGGAGGTTATTACAGCTCTCTTTACAAAAATCCCACATAATTTATAAAACTTGCATGCTGCTTTCATGCTATTCCCTTTCCTTACCTCTAACAGAAAACCCCAGAGAAAGCAATTTATGCTTACAAAAAACAGCAGCATCTCTTGTAAAAGATAAATGCCAAATTATATAGTGAGTAGGAAAATATAGCACTGATTGTTAGCCCATTGGAAATGTAATTTTTCTCTCTCTCTCTCTACATTTTCCTTTTTCTTTTCTTCTTTTCTTTTTCTTTCTTTTAGAAATACTCTTATCTCTTCCCAAACCTGGAAGTGACTATGGAAAAAAAATCCTTATGCATAGACAGAAAGAAGAGATTTCAATTTGATGAAAATGTAAGTACATCTGTTAAAACTCATGCCTAATGGAAAGCCCCAGGAAGATATCTGCCAATGTCTCCTGTTGCCAGTTTAGAAGCATAAAATGAATATCAGGTATCTTGTTTAAATATCTAATTACTGCTTTGTTTTGACAGTTCAGTATTGAAGGAAGCAACCCATTTGTTTAAACTGCCACCAGACTAACAGGGCAAACAGGTTTTCAGTGGAGGTTGCACCAGAAATTCAAGAAGAAAAAAATACAAGAAATATAATAGCTTTGAAAAGCCAAGTTCTACTTTCTTTCTTCATAGCAGATGATCTTTGTAAGGTGACACTGATATTAGAAGAAATAGGGCTTCTCATAATAAAGCAACACAATAATATTGGCTCCATCCCTAAATATTTGTATAGAATTAAATAACATTCTCCTTCATTATTATACTCCTCAGGAGTAATTCATGATATACATAACAAATCAATAAATCAGTAGGAATGCCTGGCAGTGATAATAGGCTTTTTAAAAGAACAAATACAAGGATTAAAATCCTAATTATAGGGGGAATAATGAAGGTGTATGATGGAACACTAGATTACATATTGCTAAAGGTGTCCCACTTAGTTACTAGACCTGCACTTTCATTCTCAGGAAGGAAATTTACCTTTAAAGCATCGTATTTATCTGACAATACTGAATGCATTATAATCCCAGCTAGTGCATTTAATGGTTTATACTCTGTTAGCACTAAAATTGTTGGACAGATTTACCTCCTCCTGTTGCAGCCATCTCACATGTTCAAGACACAGAGCAGCCAAACTTGGCTTTTCTTGCCAGCAAAGTGTCCCTCAGATTCAGAAAGGGTCAAATTTCCTTGTCCAAGCTCTTATTCCAACTGCTCTTGACTACACAGGCTCCCAAGTGCAGTTTGGCAAGGAGTTTGCTGCCTCTGTGGGAGGCACTGTGATGTGTCTGACGGGGCTCCAGTGGGCAGAGTGAGCTGGACACCGTGCAAGAAGGACAGTGGAGAGCAGGAGTGGGCTCAGGGGCAGCTTGAAGAGATGGTTTACCAAAAGGATTCCCTTTGTTTCTGAGCTCTCCTCGTCTGAAACCACTGATCTTACTGACACAAAGCACATGGGGAAGAGTTTGGTCAGACTGAGGAAAGATAGAACACGAACAAACAAAGCAAACAAACCCCCCACAAACCTATAAAACCAAACCAACTAAACAAGAAAGATATGGATAACTTCCATATGGATCTTCCACTAAATTATGTCTAACCTTTAAAAAACAGTCAGTCAAGCTCTTGGGAACACTAGGAGTTCCAAATAATGTGAAGCTCAGGATACAGCCACGTTGTACTTCTCTAGGAATTTGTGACACAGTGGAGGAATCCTGGCTGTTTGCAGGGCTCATAGAAGATTTTTTTTCTGGGAAAGCCAAATTAAATGAGGAGGATGACTTTTCATCTAATACTGAGGGATGATCTTCTTATTTAATGCAGTAGTACTTCCAAGGAGGTGGTACTGCATTTCAGCACCTCCACTTTCCTGTCCTTAAAATAAGCAGATCAATTGAAGATGGCAGAGAACTTCAGAAGAATTGACAATTGCATGGAAATGTTGCCCATACATTACAATTGAGCTGAAGCTTGACAAAGGAAGTGAAGGCCACAGTGGTTAAAAAAGCCTATTTTCTTCCTATTTTATATGAAAACATTTTCGTGTCTTTTTCTAAAGAGGCTTTCATTTCAACCTTTGCTTTTTATTAAGGGGATGGGGAGGAGCAGAGATTATTTCATTTCTCAAACTGCAACAATTATTTTTAAATTGTTTTGAGGACAATTATAACATTTTTATGTCTCGTTCAGGTAATTAAAATGCATTTTAAAATTTCACAACCTATCAAACAAAATTTTAACCTCTGGTCTGGAATGATATACAAGGAAGAAGCAATACTGCAGTTTTACACATAAGATTTCTAACCTCAGAAGTTTGGGGTTTTTATTAGCTCATTGCCATTTATATGTACATATATTTATAATACATATATTTATATTTGTGCACATTGCATTGTAATGCCACTATTAAATATTTAGTTTTAGGCTTTCATTTCCACAGACTTTTGACTAAACCTTGTATTTTAAGTGAAATCCTATTAAACCTTAAGCTCACTAGTTGGTAAAGAATTCATACAGCTTAAATAATGACATAGGGAGAAAGAAATCTGGAGGCAGAGATCAAGGAGAGGAAAAAAAAAACCTGCTACAGTAGAAAAGTGATGGCAACTGAATGAGGCAAGTGAATGAGGCATGGAAAGTATTTTAGACAAAGCAGCAGCATGAACAAAATTCTGTTAGACTCTGGACAGAGACAGCAGGAATGAATGAGAAACAGTAGGTAGGTGCTAAATGGAGCTGGTTACAAATTCCCATCCTGCCAAAATGGATTTGCTGTACACAGTATTTTTCATTGATGCATGTTCTATTTTTGTTTTCCCAGTTACTTATTTCAGGATGTTATTAAATGAAAAGAAAAACAACAGACAACTCTGAATTTGACCTTGAGAAGAAAGCAAACCCATGGAAG
Source organism: Prinia subflava (assembly GCF_021018805.1). Classification (NCBI taxonomy): domain Eukaryota; kingdom Metazoa; phylum Chordata; class Aves; order Passeriformes; family Cisticolidae; genus Prinia; species Prinia subflava. Next base: position 7,709,350 of record NC_086257.1, on the reverse strand, counting down.
TCACTAAAGCAGGTTTTTTTCATTTTGCTTTTCTTTTAAAAAGCCCCAGTTTTTTTCATGACTGAAAAAGCATGTGATACCATACAAAATGTGGTTGTTTAGCTCAAGATGATCTAACCAGGAGGGTTTTCAGCCATTCCCCTGCATTGAGCCCTTCAAATTTTCCCTTATACAAAACAGCAGCATTTATTCCTTCTCTGTCCAGGTCCAGTGAGAATTAAAACTGTTTTCATTCAGCCCTCACTTTTCCCCACTTCAATTAGTAAATGTCCCATCAGAGTAATGCAGCGTATGCAGTCACAGCTCTTCTCCACAACTAGACAAGAGCTCATTAGGGTGGGGGGTGTGTGTTTGCTGTGGGTTTTTTTAAAGAAAAGCACAGGTTCCTAAACCTAGGCCAGTCTGGAGAACCCACATCAGTGATGCCCTGAGCACTAAGTTCTCCAAGCATGACTGCCCCAGTCTGCCACAGCTATGATGAAAAGAGTTCCTGATGTTCCCCCATACTGCCCATAGGAGAGGAAGGAAACATTTTTCACTTTCTTTGGATAAAAGTTGGCACATAAGGTGAAAATGCTTTGGTTTCGAAGAACTGCACCAAACTGCACCTTCCTCTGGCTGGAGCCAGACCCAAATCCAGAATCCAGACAGCTGGGTCCAGCAGGGGCATGGCCAGGGGTCTGATGCCTGGCAGCAGAGACCTGTGCAAGCTCTCAAAGCTGCTCACAATAAACCTGCCCTATCTTGTACTTTGCATGGTCTGACTAGAAACTACACCTTCATTGCCAAAACAGCTCTGATTGTTTGGGTTTTTTCTAACAGCAACTGTAAATCAGGAGGATTTGGACTGTCCCCTGTAGATTCCACAGAACTCTGTTTGAATGTCTGTGGCTTGCTGTGAGCATTCCCTCAGCAGGTAACTCCCCACTGCCACAACAACTTATCAAAATCCCTTACAGCTCTTTGGAAGACATAACTTGAGACTTTTGATTCCTAGCATTTTTTTTCTTTAGTACCCCTTCCTGTCAAAGCTTTTATAAAACAAAAATTACCCGAAAATATTTAGGAGGTTTGGTTTTATGACTCAATTCCCGTGATTTGTTGCTAGGATCTCTCCCTTGTTTATATCAGCTTCTACTGCCCAAAGTTGGTAAGCCCAATAGGGATAAACTGATATATATATATATATATATATGTGCACTCTAAAATGTGCCTATAGACCCACAGACATCCTGACAAATAAACTTGCCCCCTCCCACCTTTCCCCCAGTCGTAAGTCTCTGCCTCAGGAGTGCTTAAGCTCTGCATGACAGTGAGTGATTTTTGGCTCTTGCTGTGAGTGGGTGGAAGCAGAGGGACCTATAGGTTACATGCAGTTCCTTTAGCTCCCTAAATGCATCCCAAGACATTCCCAGGTGTCTCCTGCTTTGGAGGATAACCATTCACCTGAGCCAGCAAATTGCACTGTGAGAATCTCAGGTTGCCTCTCCTCTGTTTTGTAGTGGGACCAGTGCAGCTCTGCACACTGCTTGCCTCAGGATATTATTCATTGCATTGTGCTTGTTTAAAATCAAGAGATATCTGAGAAACTGTTTACCAAATGGAGTTATTATTTCTCCATTTAACAATATTTTATTGGTGTTTCTATAATTTGCTCAGATGTATGTCACTCATCACTTTTTATTAAAATGTGCTTGCCCAGCACGCCATATTCTTGGAGAATCGCAATATGGACAAAATGTGTTATTCAGTTGGTGCTGCCTGCTTTCTCCTGCTGTTACAGATGGAGAAGATGTTATTCCTGAAGGCTGCTGGGTTCCAGGCATAGACATAAGAAGTAGCTAACCTTCTTTTTATAACTGCATGAATAATTACAGACCATTCAACAACATGTAAAACTCCAGTTACATTCATTGTTCCATTTGTTCTACAGTTTAAAGGAGAACTCAAATTCCTTTTCATTTAAAGGACAAAATATTTCCTTTTTACTTTGTTTTAGGTCATTTTAGTGAAGCCAGCATGCCCCTCAGGGTGGTTATGTATCCCCAAATTATTCTGGTATTGAAGCTGACCACATTTTGATGGAAAACATTCTTTGACTGCAAATTCCCTGTGGTGATATTTCAGAGCATCCAGCCTAAATCTCTTTAGCTTTTTTCTTCAGGAAGAAAACATTATTGGTGAGAAATTATTGAACCTCAGTTATTCCAATTAGTTCAATCCTTATCAGTGTTATTAATTCAACAGTCAATGTAATTCATTCAATAACCTGAAGAAGCAGGTGTTAAAAATCTTGACAGATTACATTCAAATAGTGTATTTAAATTCAGTTTCTTGTCACAAAATGGGATTTTTTTGAATAACAAGATCTTGAAATAACACTAATATTTCCAGAGAATAAAATTATTCTAATTTATAATGGACTCCCCTTATTATGATTACAGGCTCAATAAGCTGTTTATTTGATCAAGTAATCCTTTAGGCAGAACTATTAAAAATTTAAGTTTGCTTTTAATAGTTTCTACTGCAGCAACATTTATGTTCACCCAGCATTTCTGAGGTTTTCTATTTATTCTACAGCTTTGACCACATTATCCTGCTTCCCCTTGTTACAGTGCTTCAGAGCACATTTGTCTCTCTGTTTAATAAAGATGCCTGTTGCATTTGCTGACTTGGAAAAACATGAAAATTATCACTGAGTTGGTGTGGATCCCATTTTATCATTATCTGTAGAACATATCTTCAATAGCTGCAAATGAATAAACTATTTTCAGCTGAGGATGGATATACAGGTCTTCATTCTCAACAACTGGAACATCTTTTCTTTTTAAGAAAAGCAATCTCATTCCCAGTCACATGCTACCTCTTCGGGTCTTTTAATAAGGTAACCATAATGCATTTGTGTAACATATTGCATTCCATGTACAATTCCATTGCCTCAGAGCTAGTCTTTGTCAACAATATCTGATTCTTTGTGCTTGTAACACAAGAGAAAACAATCTACAATTCCCCAAAAAGAATGAATTCAAAAGAAGTTCTTATTGCTGAGGTTGACTGATCATTTTAGTGCTATAAACTGACTCTGTAAACGTCATAAGAACTTTTGCAAAGAGGTACTCAGTGCTAAAATCAATCCTGAAAGAATATCCAGACTTAGCTGGGAGTCTTTCTGCATGAATTGGGATGGAGAATACTTTAGTAAATTTGATTTTTTATGGAAAATTTTTGTGTTGGGAGGAAGGAACAAAACTGCAGACAAATCACTGATGCTGTTCTGTACAGGTTTATCAGTATACAAGAGTCCAGTGTACAACTTAGAGCACATAGATGAGAACTGTATAATTGTCTGCTCTTTTCCCTCATCTATTTCTGGTAAACACTGGTTGTTAGCCAAGAAATCCAAAGGCACCCAACACTTGTGTGCCAGATGTGCCTTGGTATGGCAGGGCAATCTTCCTGCAGAGTGTGCTTCATACCTTTTTCTTTACAGAGCATGGATGGAATAAATTATACAATGCTTGGTCTGATCTCAGAGAGTCATTAGTGTGAATAAATTTTTTGCACAACATCAACACTTCAGAGTGGACCCTTGAGTCTCCTAACACAGGCATGAGTAAAACCTTCACAATGCCTTTAGTTTTTTGCCAGAGTATTGTGATAGAAAGGGAAATGTCTATATCTGAAACACAGCTGGACCCTAAAAGCCTCTCAAACACTACTGGTTAGTCAGATTCCTAGGTAATCAATTAGACAATCCTGTGTTTTTCTTGGAAGCTGTTTGGCCAAGAGGAATCAGGTTAGAGGAGTTGTTTCACCTTTCCTGGTGAAGGTCATTGACTATTGTCTGACAAGTCAGCAGTAATTAGACAAAAGTGCATTGCAAGCCTTAATAAATAACGCTGTTGCTCTGCTCTGCACAATTGTGTCTGGCACCCACAAGAAAACTGAGCTGAAATTAAGTCTCCATTCATTACAAAAATAGTCTAACAGTAATTCCGAGCTATGGACTGTCTGTTGTTTGTCAATGGTATTGAATGGTTTCTATCTACTATAACAAATCACTCAACAGTAAAATAAATGGTACTTGATTGTATGCCAATGGTATATTTAACAGTACTCTATTGTATTGAATGCTGCTGGAAATGTAACAGGTCTTGATAGGGGGAAAATACATGCTATTTTAAAAAATAAAATATTGATGTAATTGGCTTCCCCACCCACAGTGCTTCACAAGCCTAGAAGCAAGATTGGTTTTAATAGTTCCTTGGAAAAGTTAGGGATATTGGAGAAAAATAATCTTGTTGACTCCAAGGCATTTTAAAAGTATGTAATTGAAAAGAACAACTATCACAGACCTCTTCACAATGAATTCTCAGGTTTCCCTCTGCCTCCCCAACAGTTATTAAAAACTCAAGTAGCATCCTACAGGGCTAAAAGAAAGAATGGAATAGTAATGTTCCTCCTAATGAACACTCTCCAGCAAAGAGGAGCAATCACACAACTAAAGCTGTAATCATTCCTTACTGGCAGCCAGTTTTAGGCAGCAGGCAGGACCAAACAATGGTGGATGGTTTGCACTTTGTGCAAAGTTACCCTCAGAGGGTAGAATTTTCCCTGCTGTCTTCTCTGTTTGCTGTTCTGCATTTAGGTCTCATTAGGTCACAAGAATATTTTCTCCTCCTTCACTTTTCTTTCCTTTAATCCCAGCATTCTGACTTTTTGTGAGCAGACAGGTTGGTAGTTGTTGCAAAGTCCCATCTGGTTCAGATTGGACCAACAAAGGGAACTTGAAACTGCTTTTATTTTTATATCTATTAGAAGAGGAAGACCATCACTTTTTTCATTCTTACAGCATATGAACTGCACAGCTCCAAGACCATGATAAAACCTTTCCTTTGGGGATAGCCACTCCTAATATTCTATGGCAAACAAGAAATTTATGAATATTTTCCTTGTAACTTTCCTTGCTGGCCCATGAATACACATGTATTCCTCTGTCCAAGGGATACCTGGATGATGACCCAAAAAAAGGAAAACCACTGACATGGACTAACATGCTACACTTGGAGCAATAAAGGAGAGTAAACCTTCCTTCTTTGAAATGCACTAATCAATGTTAGCTACCATACATCATAAAAACCCCAAGCAGGAGAAAGCAGTTTTCTCCCAGCAGGAAAAATAATAAAAACAAGCAGGATCAGCAACAATGGAAAGATCACCTATCGAAACAGTTTTTTAAATTGGCAGCCAGCTGATAAGTACTGCCCTTTCACCTGGCCCAGCTGGAGAATGGGGCAGCATTTAAAAGGTTCCTCTCTTCCCATAGTTTGCATTAATGAGATTTTCAGGACTTAAGTGTCTAGGTAATTTTGAGCTAGAGAAACATAATTAAATGAACAAACAAATGACAAATAAGCAAACACATATGCTTTCCTTTGTGTTTCCTTTTCAGGTGTGAAATAAATATTTCAATATACTATTTGCAGGATCAGGAGAGAAGAGGGAAGAAAAGGAGACAAATTCTTACAGCCCACTAGGACCAGTGGTTATACATAAGAACATTTTAAATGACTCTCTACTTTCAAATCCCCATCTGACACATCAAGTAACTGCCCAATGTAGACATTTCACTTATATCACTGAAAGGCAGAGAGAACACAGCCCTGTGCAAAATGTGTGGGAACATATGAACACACAAAATATTCTCTCCCCTCCTTTCTCTTTTCTATGTGCCTTACAAAAATTTAAAACCAGTCCAATTATTACAAGTAATCAGCAACCATCATCTTTTTTCTCCTACCTCTATAATGTGACACTTTTTCAGTAGTTATTATGGAGTGGTTTAAGAAACTTCTAGGAGCAGGTTTGGCTCAGAATTTTTATGCTCAGGAGAAGTGGCACAATCCATGATATCAAAAACAGCAGTGAGACCAAGTTGTTTAGAAATGAAGTAATACAATGTGCAAAATGTATGCATGTCAGAGGACAAATCTGATTCATTGATTATACTGACAAAGCAAAGTATACTCAAATATATACAAAACATATTCATGCCCCCATACTCTCCTTTTGATCTGTCTATGAGAAGGGGTCCAAGAGATAGAAGACTACATAAGCACAGGTTTTGGAACTAATCCTACACTCTTTGTATACGGATCTGGGGAAAAATGCAATTTTCACAAAGGATTCATCTTCATTTTACTAATTTGTCTGACTAAAAATAATGCAAGTTAAAATATATTTTTATTTAGACTCAGGTACATGGCATAGTAATTCACAGACTTTCTCAGCAGATTCCTTTTTGCACTGCAAGGATTATTTCTATCAAAATTATTTTTAGCTTCAGAGTGAGTCATGCGGATGCCAACAACATAATTAGAATAGAATTGATACAATAACAACCCACATAGTGTCTGATTATATTTCAATGGCCTTTTTTTTTCCCTTTTAAACAAGCTTCTATTAGTAACATGAAACTGGAACATGCCGAGGGAAACAGGCACAGTGCTCTGCAGATGAGCTGGGGATTCTCAAAGAAATGCTCAAGTTTATAAACTGCAGAATGGAGAATCAATTTTGCTGCATGGAGAATACTTAATTACACGAACATTTATGCCAAGAAAATGACATTCTGAAAACTCCGTGAAAAACTGACACTGGCATCCCACTGAGAGGCTTTTTTTGCTTTCCATAAATAGACTGCTGGGCCCAGCTATTTATTGCCTGTGATACTATGAAAGGAGGAGCAGAGAGAAGGTTTGTGAGGGTATTCTGTGGGCTGCATTCATTGAGAAAGTAGAAAACACATGTACGACACTTTAAACTGCTCAAAGTCAGCAAGAAAGGCCTGGGGAATTTGCCAAGCACAGAGATCTGTGAGCTGGAGGAACAGGTGAAAAGAAGGTGAGAGGATGAGGCACAAAGTAACAAAAATGTTAAACCCATTTTATAAACCTCCTTATCAAAACTGGCTATCATGGAAGGCAATTACAAAGGCAGGGTTTTTGAGGTGCTGACAGGAATGGGCAGCTGCAAGGCAAGCCCTTTACAGCATGGATGAAAATGGATGCAAATTCATTTTTAAAGCTCAGTCCCTGATAGCCCAAACAGCCCCTCAGACAGCCTGGCTGTGAAAGGCTGTGTGGCTACTACAGAGAGACAGCTCCTTGCCCAAATCAGCTAAGGAGGCACAGCCCCTCTCTTATTCCTTCTCTACAAAGAGGATTGGGAAGCCTGGAGCCATCCGGCACGACAAGGATACCAGAAGATTCAAATTAAATCACTACAGCTTCTGTGTCAGCTTCTGAGAGCACTGGTGTATGTAAGTCCTGAGGGGGGAGGGAGATGAAGATGACAGAGGGTGGAATTAAGAAAAACAATCCAAGTAATTCCCAAAACCAGGGGAGAGGGAAGAAGAATCGAAAGGGAAACCACAGAGTGGAACCACATCCATCCAGGAGAAAGCACTAAAAGTAACAGTAAATGATAAGAGAATTTTCCTATACTTTCAAAGAATTTAGTATGTATTTTTGTCAAGTTTTTGTAATAAACTTCTGCAAAACCCTTCATAATGTACTATGTTGAAACCCAGTACTAGAACAAAAATAGAACCTTTGAGAAATTTTATTTGTGACACTTCACTCACGTACAAGTTAGTCAAAGACTCATGGAAGTAAGTAAATATAAGCATTATATCGAGTACACCTAACAACAGGTTAAAAAATAATATGCAATATGCAAGGGCAGACTTTACAACCAAAGATTATTAGCCTAACTCAGCAGTTGAAAGATAAAAAGCAAATTTTCTGTATGATTGGGCTTAGCTAAAATATAAGTAAAGGGAAAATATGAACAGCCTCAGGGGTTTAAGAAAACAGTTAATAAAAATCTAGTTAATTTTTTTTATGATGAAAACAAACCTATCTTTCTTAATGGTAAAGACACAGTACTCATTGTAATCAATTTTTATATAGCTTCTTTAAAGGAATACTTATTGATGAAGATAAAATTTCATGCTTCTTAGCAGGCTGAAATTGGCTGATGATGAAAGGTACAGAATTCATTGCTTCAATTAATATGCAATAAGTTAAGAGCAAAACTCTGCAAAAATTATTTCTAATCGGATTTTTTGCTTTGCTTGTTGGATGATTTTCAGATCACATTTCAAAGGAGGCTTTGTAATAAAAAACTGATTAAATTGAAATATTGTACAACTATTTAAACCTGCAGAGCTCCGGCTCCTCTTAAATAATACTGACACCATGAATGCTGATGCCATGTGTGCTAATTTCAGCATTAAAAGATAAACTTTGTTTGCTTCTCAGCCCTACCATTGGAGCACCACTGCTGCCCATCCCCAGCACATTAAATGCCCTGGCAGAAGAAAGAGCAAATCCTGCTCTGGGTACAAACTGCATCTGGAAATGCTTGCAGGGGAACACACCAATGTCAGGGTCACCTCCGAGTGCTGCCTCACTTTAAAAAAGGACAGAATACAAGAGCATTTTTATTTACACAGCACAACCAAAGTGGAAAAGTTTGAAAGATTAAAAGAACTCTTACTTTGTTAAGAAATTCATCTGAGAAAGATGAATCCAGAAGTTTCTTTGACAGTAATTATTCCCTTTTCAGCTTTGCATGCAGAAAGAATTACTGGAATTTCATTACAATCCCTGTTATTTAATCAATTACGTTGGTAGGGAGGTTAAATTTACTATCAAGTGAGAATTAAGAGGAACTTAAAAGGGTGTAGGAGGAACCACAATAATGAGATATTACAGCGCTCTTTATGCAAGCCTGAATTTGAAGAAACCACTCATGAAAACATTTTAGATTGCTACTAATTAATCAGATTGATGCACATAGTCTCAAAACCACATCTGACAGCTAATGGTACTTCTCAAATAGCCTGATCCAAAGCCTATTGAAATCAAGAGAAAGATTGTCATTGACTTCGATTATGCCACACAAATGCAATTCCCATATGCACAGAGTGCCCAGTAAATGATCTGCATTACAACAATCACATTGTTACAGCAATATTATTGCATGTTTCTAATGACTGCTCTGTTATTTATAAGATGCCAAGCATTTGTTGAGCAGTCTATACATTTAAGAGATCCATTTTTAGGGCACAATGCAAAGTCAGTGAGAGCCTTTAAACAGATTTTAATAACTGATTCCATGAGACAAATTTCAGCACAGGATGCCGAACATGAACGAGAGTGACAGAAGGCGTTCCTCTGAGGCAAAGTTTATTTTTCCCATTTTTTAAGATTGGTATTTAATTTTGTAGAAATAATAATTTCTTCCTCAAAGCAACCCCCTCCAGCTGCTTTTCCTAATTTTGCAGTTGCAAAAGCAACTGCTTTTCCTATTTTTTCTAAACACAGCCCCATGAAATCAATACAAGCAGGTTCTGCCCAGCTGAGAGAAAACAAAGTGCTGGTAAAAGTGCAGGGTTCTAAGATACCCTTTGATTTTTCTTCTTTGTTCCTTTCTTTCACCCCTCCCTTTTTTTCTTAATTTTGCACATGGAAACTTTTCCTTTCCTTATCTATAAATAATGTTGTTTCCCAGCAGAAAGTCATTATCTTACATTAACCAATTGAGAAACTGTATATTAAAATTTCTTTGTGTAAGGACAAATTAAAGAGCATTTATGGAATCATGAATACCATTTGGATCAGCAGCAAAACCAAATCAACTTACAGTACCCCTGTTAAATTCTATACTGGATATTTGTGGAAGTTATCTGTATGTTTTTGGTGGTATGATAATTGGTAATAATGATAAATTTGGCAATAGTGACAAATCATTACAGGTCTTGGCAGATACTTGTGATCAATAAGATTCTTAGAAGTTACAAAGGATCTCTCACAGACAGGATTTCAGGAAGAAACTGTGCTCAACTCTACCAATAAATAGAGAAGATAGTTACTGACATTTCTGTAAGATGGACATTGGGTAAAGTTCTTAAAATTACAGAGAGCAATTAAAAAGCTGTAAAAATTGATCATTCCAATGGCACAACAGGGTTTTCAGGAGTTAACTGCATTCCAGAATCTCCTGTTTTCTAGCACCATTCAGAACATCCTATCCACCTCCAAAAACAACAAGAAGGAAACTACAATGTGTTTACATAACACTAACACTGTTAATGTTATCATCTGAAAATGGACAAAATGGAAGGGACATTCAAAAGAGTTAAACCTCAGGACAGAGCCAGTTAAGAGCCACACACCTGGAACACCAAATCAACGACAAAATTATGGCTCAATATTTCATCCTTGTACCATTTCAATTTATTGCAAGCTCAGGTAGTTTTGCATATCTATAGACAAAACGTTTTATAAGTGTCAGTCAGGCAGAAAAGATGTCAGAAGGATGAGGGAAGAAATTTTTTTTTCAGTTTTTAATAATCAACAACCTCCCCAATGACCCAACACAATGGATTACCTAATTTACATATGCAGCCTGTAACTGTGGGACTGTCTCCTTTCTTTGTATGCTCATGCTGTTAGCAGTGGTTAACTGAAATTAAACTGTCATGGGCTTAACAGAAAATGTCATCTGACATGAAAAGAAATGTGCTGTTTCACTGGGGTGTGAAGCTGGAAATGAGTAGTGGTCGCCTGGTATTATTTTCCCAAGACAAAAAGAAAAAACAAGCAAACCCTTACCAATTTCTTTTTTTTTTTTTTCTAGTCTGAAATCATCTCCCTAATCTCTTGGTCTTTTTTCTGCTGAGAAGGTTTCTTCAAACTTATCACTACAAAACAATTTGAAATGAAGCCATAATTCAGTAACTTGTTCTCTGTTTCCATTCTGTTGCCAAATGGTTCATGACTTTCCCAAATACCTCTGTTGTAAGCAATTTTTAATACAGCTTACCTAGTCAAACACTGCCAACTCCCAGCCACACACTGTGAAACAGTAGCAATTAAGCTGCCTCCTGAAGGCTGTTCCTACCTGGAAGTTCAAGATGGAGCTGATTTGACATGCATGCTGTCATCCCCTAATTGAAGTGGTTTTGCTGGAGGAGCTTGGAGTCACTAAAAAAAAAATTTAAAACACTTTTGTCCCTATTTCTCAACTATTTGTCAAAAAGAAGACTAGCAATTTTCTCATAAAATAAAGTTTGTAATAAAGGGTAAACGAAAATGGATCTGTCTGAGCAGCAGTACCTTAACAAAACTCTGCATTGAAATAGCACTTAAAAATTTGACAGAAAACATGAAAGTGGCTCTGTATATTTTGTATCACCCACTATCATCTCCCACAGTTTTGTATGTTCCATAAAATAGGATCTTTTGGAACATTATATACTAAATACTATAAATGGAGTGAAGACTCATTCTGCATGTGTGAGACTCGGTCTCTTGAAACATTAACATTTAAAGAAAATCAAGCAATATTTCTGCCAGCCTTAAGGAACATTAAATGTAACAGGAAAATTAAATGAAAGCACAAGAATTTTTTCTGCACATAACTGACCTCAAAATACAATAAAATAAATAAAAAAGCACACACCTTCATAGGAGAAATTTATGCTGGAGGGGCTGAAGGCATCATTTCTCACATCGTTATGAAAGAGTTCTGGCTTTTAGCCTCATTACAGTGATACAGGCAGCTAAAATGCTGTGCTTCACAATGGAATTATGCTTTACCTGGAATCATAAAGGAAGCTTTGGTTGAACATTGCCATAACGTTAGTTTATTGCATTCAGTCCTTACCCCCTTACTTCATCTTATTATTTCACTTTTTTCCTTCCATTCTTTTTTTCCACGAGTATTCCTTTACTGTGTGTGCTTCTTTTGTTCTCACCCTGCTCTTTTATTCTACGTCTTGCAGTGCTCAACACAATTAAGACAGCTAAATCAACATTACCAACCTACCCAAATTTTCTTGGCACAGTAACTATCATTTAAGATTTGTGTGTCCTGCATAGCTTTGAGCTTTTTTTTTTGTTCTGGAAGGTCACTTCAAAGTTATCTCACAATTACTGAACTGTTTATTGATCTCCTAATCATTCTCTGTTTGCAGTTCTTCAGCTGCCTCTCTTTGTGCTATTTTGTTATATTAGCTTAGCTGTTTAATAAACAAAATAATATTTATAACAAGAGAAGATTATAGAATCCCAAAGTTGTTCAAATGAAGAGAACAGTTAATTTCCACTGAAATATGAGGATGGAGATAAAAGTAAGAAGCTGAAGTTTGATCTGCATGGCTGTGCCCTCCTGAACAAAAAGCAAAGCAATAACAGCTTCTGGGTTTGAGTAACGTGGCTGCAAAGGTCTGATTGTAGTGTAGAAATCTCAAGCAGATTTTGCTGACTATGTTATCCAGAACCATTTCAGACTTGGGTTTGTTTTCCTTTTTGGGACTTTTGTACGTAATCTTTGTTTCCCATAAAATCCTCCTGATAATGAATTTAGAGACACCAACAAAGAGAAAAATATTTCTTTAGAGAGGCAATTTGGTATTGATCCTTAAAGGTATTTCTGCTGTGATAAAATACATTCAAAAAATGAGACCAGAATTGGATTCACAATGCAAATATTTAAAGTTTTTTAACTACAATATACCACGTGGTTCAGACAGATCAACCCTGCATTTTAAGAAGCCAAGATTCTGTGCTGTAACACAGACAAGGTCTGGAGAGCAGTTGTTATTTTAAAGATGCACCCAGTGACCCCAGAAGTTAAAGTTAGAATAAATGTCTCTGACCTCATTTGTAGTCTCTAGCACACTGCTAGCTGTAACTTCTGCCAGCTCAGCAATCAATACATATCATCCAGATTTCCAATATTCCTCCAGAGGGAGGGAACACACCTTTGTGGTCCACCAGAGCACCTTTACTCTGTGAGAAAGACAAGATATTGTACCTTATTTTTGGTATCCATTGTTCACTGCTGGCTTGGACTTCATTTGTACATCCATTATTCAATACCAAGTTCACTTTGGGGCATGACCTAAAATTGCATCCAGACCTTTTTTCCTCAAAGGGTAATCAAAGAATCCAAAAGGACCTAAACAATCCACAGTGCATTTTCTCTGCATCAACACAGCAAATTGCACTCCCTGCCTGCTTGGTGTCTATACAGATTTAGCAAACTTAACCCATATATCTCTACTTGATCTACATCTTTACTGCAATTATCAAATAATTTTATAGGCAGAATAGCTACCCACTGAAATGTTTCTCAGCACCTCCTTCTGTTTTAACGTTGATAAATTATGATTTTCTTAGCAATTTTGCATGACCCCATGCTGGTTTAATCTTGATAATTTGCCCAAACTTGCTTCAAATGTTACTGATCTCTTTGTGGTCTCAAATGTTCAGCTTGGTTATTTGCAGCATTTTCATTTTCTATGGGTTATAAACTAACAGGCAGTCTTACAGTGGGAAAAGAAAAAAGCAGAAGAATGTGATCTTGAGACATCCAAAAAAAAGGCAAAAAACTCCTTTGGGAAGAGCAAAGCAATCATTTGAGGTAGGAAAATTAAAAGCCTCCACATTTGTTTGGCAATGATTTGGAAATGGAAGTGTTTAATTATTAATGGAACCAGCTAAACATAATTGTCTTCCCAATAAATCAAGATAACTCTATTGTAAAAATTAAACATTTGCAGTTATCTTATATTGAGTAACAGTTGCCACACCACGATATTAAAAACTGACAAACTGGAAGGTGTTGGTGTGTGGTATATAAAGTACTGTGATTTTTTAATTTTTGTTTTTCCACCCTAGGAGAGGAACGTGGGCTTCACACACTGGCCTTGGCTCAGGGAGCACTGGAGTCCCTGTGGAGGATCATTTACATCATGATCAAACAAAACCATTTCATTTTTCTAATGACCTCACTGAGCCAAGATGACTACCATGTGCAGATAGCAAAAGCATAGGGGGGTTTTTTTGGTGTTTCAGGGTTTTTTAATGTTCATAATAATTACTAATGGTCTTTCCTGTAACTTTTGTGGTAGTTATGTGCACAGCCATACATTTTATAGTACAGTTGTTCATTATTACTGCTAAAAAACCCTACAGAGTTACATGAAACAACCACCTGGGCTGCAGGGCAGTATAAAAATTTCTACATTTGTGTTTATTTCTCCTTACTCCATGTTATTCACTGCTTATTCCCATTCTCAATCCTATTCAATATTTTTATCTTCATAACGTTGAGCTCAGCTTATTTGTTTCTATTCTTAATTGCTTTAAGAGTCATTAGCCCTTCAAATTACCCAAAATGTGACTGATATTTCCCTTTGAAATGATGTCAGAATTTATGGGAAAATTATTTATTTACATTGTTATTTTTCTTAGCATTAGAGGGGACTGAATCTGTTTCAGGTTGCAGAAATACCTGGTGGGAGGGCTCTGGCTCAGAGCGGTAAATCCTCCTCCCTCTGCAAGGATCTGACTCCTTTGAGGCTGCCTGAGAGCATCCACTCAGATTACTCGAGTGCCTAAACATCAGCATTCATTAATTCATTTTCCTCTGGATCTGAAGAGATTCTGTGGATAAAGCCATCAGGGTCCATGGAAGGGGTAGGAGAGCTCTGTTCTGGGTCTGAGCTTGGCAGAATGAGCCAAAGTGTTGGGAAAGCCTGACAGAAAATGTCCTGCAGTCCATGGAAACAGTTCTGTGCAATGGCCTGCGGATCCTAGCACAAATACTGAAACAACAACCCTGGATGGGAAGGAAACAAAATATCTCAGCAGTGCAGTAGGAGCTGTGCCCTGCTCTGAGCTGAGCAGCTTTTGGAAAGGCTGCCTAATTCTCACTGAGAAAAGGCAGTGATACAAGTAAGTGACTCTACAGAAACAGAACTTATTTTAAATCAAAGCAGATGAGTCATCTGACAATCTAGCTGTTGTGAGACAAAAAGAGAAATGAGAAAATTGTGTCAGTTCATTACTTGATGAGATTTTGTTTCATGTGTTTTATTTTCAATATCTGATTACCTCTGTTATTTATGTTTTTATAGACTGCTTTCATTGGCTCACTTGCTGATTTTTAAAGATAAAAGTCTAAATTACAATTAAGTTGAAACTGGATTTGCTTAAAAACAAACAAGAAAAAGAGGAAGAATTTCCTGTGTAATGGCTGACAGCAAAATTGTCTGAAGTAATGGGGTCCCATTTAAATACCAAGAACTTGGCAGACCTGGGAGAACCGAATTTGCATAGGCTGTAAAATCTTAGGCGTACTTTGGAAGCTTGCTGGAGAGCTTCACAGAATATAAAACTTTTTGGCGTTGCTACAAATCTTGATAAATTAATGGGAGAAAGCAGAGCACTGTTCACAACCAATTTTCTTTTCCTGGTATGAGGTCTTCTCCTTTCTCCATCTCCCCCTGCTCCACATTTGTGTGCCAAGCCTTCCTCCTGTGCCTCACAGGGAGCAATTCCCCTGGTGCAGGAGGTGCCTGCTGGTGGAGGCACAGCGGATCAACGTGGCTTTCCCTGCTGCCAAACCCCAGCCAAGGAGCCTTTCATGGCTCCAGTCCCTGTTCCTGCTCATTAGGCCACTGGGAATTGCATGAATCATTTCCATTCCCTGCCGGGAAGCAATGCCAGTGTTTACTATTACTTATGCAAAATAATTTTCCAGAATCACTTTACAAATGCTGAATGCTTGGTTGACTCATAAAAACTGAAATGAATTAATAAGAAATAAATAAGCAGTCCCAACTGGATGGGTTATCAGCTTTATGCACAAGATGAGTAAAAGGCTTACATATTTCCACTAAGCTGGAATTACAGTATTTCCCCTTTCTCTAGGGAGAAACAAAGGCTGCAGTACAAAATTAAGAGATGGGTTATTTTTCTTTTGTAAGAACAGGGAGTGGACTTGGTTGAACTCAATTTTATGGGATATGCAAATGATACTGAGCTATAGATTGCCTTCACCCTTCTCTTTTTTGCCTTCCTCCTGAAAGGTTTCTCCTTCCTATTTCCTCACAGAGAACACAGCAGGGAAATAATACCCCTAAACACTACAACTGCTTCTATCCTGAGGTGGGGAAAGGAAATGCTCTTGCAAGCATTACATTAGGCAGCCAAAGAAGAAAAGAAATATTGACATAATTAATATATATATACACATTTAAAGACATAAATGTGTAAATGTATGAATCAGAACAATAAGTTTTTTCAATAATTTGTGTGTCAGTTAACTTGACTATGTTTGACCAGCTATAAAGACATTACTGTTAACCCAATAGAAAGGAAATTCTATTGAAAAACAGAAAGAAGCCTTTGTTGGAAAATCAGCAGAAAATTGTGCATAAAACCTGATGGGAGCCTCAAAATAATCCCATTAAAGTGGAACACACTTATTCAAGACAGACAAAAAGGGTTCACAGCAGTCTTAAAATCTGTTTTAAGAATTTCATTTTATCTCTTTCTCGAGTAGGGTTCTCTCCAATTACTCTATATTAAACTCCCTGACATTTTAATGTTCTCAGTGAAGTAAGGATTTGTCCAGAGCACGTAATTTTAGTACTCAAGCTACAAACCAGATCACCCTGATAAGGACAGACCCAACCCATAAATCTGCCTTTCTGGAACTCAGAAGGATACACTGGCCCTAACTTTTCCTTGGTGCTCACGCCCTCCTCACAGCAGGATTTCTGCAGACTTGTGAGGAAAGCCACTCCTTGTCAGGCTAAAAATATGGACAAAGAAAGGAGAGGTTTGTTCTCACTTCCTCACTACATTACAACTCGTATCTAATTGCATTGTTGATGGAGACTTTTTTTCTGTGAAGATTTTAATATTTGTGTTAATATTTCTCATTCTCTATGGCAACAAATAAGTTTCAGCTTCAGGCCAGTGGAACAGGTTCACATTCAAACACAGGACTGCTGTTTCTGTGTTTATGCAAGAATATATTTGTATTTAACTTGTGAGACCTCACTTCTGTGGATTTGTGCCTGAAATCCCCACACTTCTCTACTTTAGCAGTAACTTCTACTTACACCTAAGAATTCTTTCTTCCAGTCTTCAACAGGATCTTGATGCCTCCTCCAAAGCCTCCCCACATCCTCAGCTTCTTTCCTATTTGTCCCTCTGCCTGCTCTGACAGGCAGGCCATGAGGAATACCTGACTTGAGCTCACATCACAGTGAGATTTTCACCTTTACTGTCTTTTTGCCCTCAACAGAACTATTAATGTAAAATATTGTACTGCTATCAGACTTAGTTCTGACAAGTTAACAAGCACAGGATGGACAAAAATTCACCATATTGATCTCCTTTATTAGGAAAATAGGGCTAAAATAAAATGCAAATATTTTCATTTACTGTATTTTAAAATGACTTTAAGCTCCCTGGAACTAAAAAATATCTAGTGATTTTTATAAAATCTGGAAATGCATTAAGACACCTCTCTCTGTTAAGTAAGGCAGATAGAGATTTAAGAACTTCTAATCCTTGATTTCATGCTCTCAATGCAATGTTTTCTGTGATCCAATTGCAATTTGCACACTTTGAGCAAATTTTCCAATTTTATAAATGCTATCTTTCAATAGATACTTGTGATAATGCATTATTTTTGTTCTGCAATAAATCAGTGACTGCTGCCAGTCTTACCACTGCCAAATTGACCTCTGGAATGCAGCAAAGAACAAGGAGCCACCTCCACCCCTCCTTGGCACCCGCAGGTGTGAGGGCTGGAAGGCAAGACCCTATTTTTGGTGTCTCAGCAATTGTTTCTAAGGTCATCCAGCACAGATTATCCCTCCTTTAGCCATGGAAACAGCTGGAAACATTTCCCTCTTGTCTCTATGGGCATCTTTGCTTTCTACATTCTACATCTTCAGTCTTTCCCTCCAGGGCCCCCACATTTTGTCCCCCACTGATCAATTCAGGGATTAGCTCAGCAGAGCTGTTAACAAAGAAAGTACCTGTTTTACTGGGAACTGTCTGAGACAAAAGCATGGAGCCCAAGACTGCTGTGCCATTTACAGGAGCATGAATGCACTCTACAACACTGCAAATTAAGGTTGGAGAGAGCAAAAAGAGAGAAAATCAATTCTAAACTCTTCAGTCAGATTACTGAGGTTTTAAGGAGGACTGGCTGTGAGAGTGTGCCCAATGCATCGTCTTGTTCAGGACAACAGTTCCTGCTTTTACTCTTCAAGTGACATTTTCTACAGGGGTGCAGACTGCAATTGTAATGAGGCAGGAAGAAAAATCCTATAAGCTCTTTGTGAAGTTGTATTTGAGGGATGCCCTTCTGTTTGAGCAAACAGCTTCTGAAATATTAAGTACAGTCAAAAATAATATGAGGTGCATCTCTCTCTCCTAGAGGGCTCTTTGGTGGTTGCATTCAGGAATAATTTGTGCTGGGGATGATTTGCAAGGCACTACAGAAAATCCCATGATGCAGATCTAGCTTCAAAAGAATAAATTGTACTTCAAGAAGATGTCCCAAAACAACTTAAGAAATAGCAGAATGTTTTCTCACTTTGTTTTTCTTATTTTTAAATGAAAAATGATTCAGTTGTAATTTGCAGCTTTTGAGCACATTTTCCAATTATACAAATCCTGTCTTTCTTATGGTAACACATTTGCTGCTGTCTGATAGATGAATGACTGCTAAAATAAGAATTCCTCCCTCCTTATTCACACCTTCCTGTTGTTATTCTTTCCAGCCCCTTCTAAGAGAATACAAATTCAGTAACAACTGAATCAACCATATACCCCACAATGTTCAATCAATTTTAAATGTGAAAAAATTAATACTTTGGTTCCTAATGACCACCCAACCCATATAACTTCCTTTGCTGTCGACTGGACAGGAGATAAAAATTGTGCAGCATTCAGAAGCTCTTGTTCATAGCTCAGTGCTTTTCAGTATTCATCCAAGAGCTGGGATTCAATTGACATTACAGACCAAAGGTTCTTTATGAAAACAAGGCCTGTGTTAGCTCTTATTTAACAGAGCTGCTTCATATCCAGAGTGTCTGTACTGATTATTCTGCAGAGAACTGAATGTCCTTTCTTACCATTGCTTCCTATTTTTCTTCCTCTGAAAGCACGATGCCAGGGTGAGATACACACAGCTACCAACAGGTCTGCCTGGAATTTAAGAGGAACATGGGATATCAGGTAACATCCAAAGAGAAAGGAGAAGCTTTATAAGAAGCAGAACAGGTGAAGATTGACTGAATTTACTAAGAATGTGCAACCAATGAGTAAAAGCTCCAAAGAGATTTTCCATTGCTTAGACATGAGAGAAGCTTGTATCAAGTTTAATAAGGACTGAACAAATACTGTCACCTTTCCCTAAATAGGATACACTGGAAATATCCCTGTACCAAATGTTTTCATTCTACAACTTTCATTGCATTTCTGAGACCTGATTGTCTGGGTTTAGCTAAAGAGACATTGTTCTTAAGAAAAGACAAAAATTTCTTATATTCATTCACAAACAGGGTATTGTCATAAATCTTCATTTCTATGGAAAAAAAGAGCTGTAAGATAAGACTGACTTTATCATTTGTAAAAGAGTGTCCCTTATATAAATTAAACATCAGGTTTAGACCTCTAAGTACCCATCAGTGTGAAGAGTAATCCCCCATTTCTCTTTTTGAGCAGCATTTACGGGCAAAATTAAACTGTTCTGATATGCATTTCATTTATGTATGAGATATTCTACCCACTCCAACACCAATAACATGAAAAAAAATATTTTTAAGGTCACTGAAAATTTGTATTTATTTGTTGAATAACAGTAATTGTTCACAGAAATTCCTTTGCAGTGATCTACTCAAATAATGCCAAAATTAATTTGAACTCCAATTTCTCGTTCCCTGGTTTTTGTTGATTTTAATTTTTCTTTTTGGACATACAAATGCATTCTAGGTCTGACATCTTAGCCCTGAAGAGCCTTTAGTTTGCAAAATATTGAATAATCCTTTGACTGTAAAAATCTTCTACAAAGCATTAGAAGCTAATTTGGCTTAGTTAAGCATTATGTGACAATTGTCCTGACCCCCATGTGAACCTTCCCGCACTAATTTCCATTCCCATAGTGAGATTTAACATTTCTAACACATTTCTACTAAACTCAGGAAGAGTAAAACTTTCTAATACAGCTGACAAATCATGCTACTGCTAAGCAATGAAGGTCATCTCAATAAATGATGTTCAGCCAAACTGTGGACATTTCATCAGGCTTCGCGGGGTCTAGAAAAGTAGAACTGGGATTCCCCAATATCAAGTGACATTTCTGATGATTATTCACAATCTCATTCATAAGAAGTAGGTGGAAAGGAGAATCCTGGAAATCTACAGAGCTGACCATCTCTTTGTGATGATAAAGTATCTGGGCTCAAGTATCCAAAGCCAGAATCAAAGCAAATTCCCAACAGGCTTCTGCTCTATCCCAAATTCAGCATAATGTTTGTGTGGGATCTTAGAGAAGTCATTTTCCTCCTCTCCTTTCAGAAGGGGATAATGGCAGCTCCTTCCCTCCCAGAACAGGTGTGTGAGGTGTGTAGAGGTCATACAACGAGCCAGAAACACCTAGGGATTATTACAGATACAGGGATCAGACCCATGGTAAAAATCCAGGGAAAGCCTAGATGCCAGGAATAGATACATTTTGTCATCCCATGTACTAAAAATCAGAACCAAAAAGGTAGCTGTGAACAAAACAAGCAGCTTGCACTCTGGCATATTTCTTTGTATCTGGAATTGAAAACAACACAGCAAAAACTATTCATTCTTGGATGAAAAGTACATAAATATAACAGACCAGCCCTTTTAGGAACTCATTGACAACAACTGCCTACTGACTGGATGTGTTTGGAGTATTCAGAGTGGATTCAGGAGAAACAAAGGGCCCTAGGACTCTGGGAATGTGTGCAAACATCTGGAGTACATACAACCTATACCTGTAAACTTAACCAAACAAATCAGCTTGCTCTGCTCCTTATTTGAAACACTTTCCTTTTACAATGCATGGGAAAACCATAGCAATATCTGTTATACCATTTACGATTAAGAAAATCAGAAGGTAGACAGCTTAGATCTATAAAAGTGATTTGATATATTTGGCAATCCAGCTTGGCCTGCCTGCAATGAGCTGTTAAATGAAATTTTGCACAGCCATGCCATCAGGCTTTATTCACTTGCCACATTTTATTCTGAAGGATAAAACTGATGGCTGATCACCTCAATCATTGCCAGGATTGTGTCAAATTTTGGGATGAGGTTTATCCCATCTTACATAGGGGAGTGAGTGTGATTGATAAATAAATCAGAAATCATCAATCAAACTGAAGAGAGAGGTGGCCTAAAATGCCAACAACTTCCCTTTTCTAGGGGTGCAGTAGATCAGCATTTTTAGGAAATCCATATGAGATATTTAATGGATTTCTTTTAAAATAAATAACAAAGTAGATAAGTACATAGAATAATGTACAGTTTGGGGGTTTTGGGTGGGTTTTTTGGGGTTTTTTTGGGGCTTTTGGGTTATTTTTACCTGCAATAATTGAAGGATAAAACCTTAGTTCTTCAGAGAAGTTTTTCAAATGACAGAGAGAAATGGCCCCATGGATCTCCCTGGGAGCAGCAAATTCACCAAGAGCAGTGCTGGGGTGAAGGACATTAAGAGCTTTAAATCTATCACAGGTTGACCCAAGACTTTGTTTATGTGGACAAGCTGCTGAATTTTTCTCATTTCTATTCCCCTACCAGTTTCATGGACAACAGGTGAGATGTAACTCCTCCTCCAGTACTCAGAGACAAGATCAGGCGTCAGAGTAGCAGTAATTCCAGCATTTTCAGCTGCAGTTACGTATTTTTGTCACACATTGATTGAACTGAACATAGTGGTGGGATTCCTCAGTGCCATATATGTGACCATGTCCCTACCTGTTCTGTGTCCTCAAGTGCAAATAGAGAAACTAGTTTAGAAATAAGTGAACTATTAGTTATTAAAAGGGAGAGGCTGAAGACATTTCTTGCTCTAAATGCTGTAGGGTTTTCCTTTTACAGAACCCAGAAAAGACATCAGTGCCAGAAAAGAGTCTGGTTCACCCAGACTCCTGGTGCTGTTTAAACAATTTATTTCATCATTTCTTGCAGCCAACACTTGGTTGCATTTCTGTTTACATACTCAGCAGGGGCCACCACCTCTGGGAAGAAAGATGAGAACATACTCACATTATGGTATCTGTAAGATTCATTGAGTCTTTAATGATTTTCATGAAGAGTCTTGCTGTGAAAGCAATGAACAAAGTCAACAAAAGGTCCAGATACTGTGTCCTTGTAATAAAATTAAAATTACTAAAGCAAACTTGTAGGTGTCTGACAAAGAATTGGAAAGTACAACAATATTTCTATAGAATGCATCAGCTGATAATAAACGTAGCACATGTGAACAGGGCTGGGCTCAGTGAGAACAGGCTGTGCAAACTGATCCAGACTCTGAGTGTGTGGCATGTAGATGGATGGTTCTTTTCTCATGAACAGATTATCTTTTCCCAACTTGCTGTTTTAATGAAAACAATACTCAAGACTCAGGCATGAAGAAGAAATATTGTCCTTAAAATCTCATGGGTTTTGCCACAGAAGCAACTAAAACATAGCAGTAATTTTTTAAAATAGAAACTTAGAGACAGCAAGAAATTCATTAAATTGTATATACACACATACAACTAGACCCATGATAAGTAGCTAATTCAAAGTTTTCAATTAATTCACTTTCAAATGAATATTGGCACATGGATGCTTTGACTTCACACTAAAACTTAACTTTTGTTTTAAGATTTATTATCTTTTGAATTTTTGGATGACTTACAGAAATCAGAACTACATGCGCAAGGATTTGTTTCCAAATAACTCGAGTGTTTTTAAGCCAATTGGTTTGGTTTGATCTTGATAAAGTTACTGAAAAGAGAGAGAATGAAATCCCTCTCCAAACTGTACTTGATAGTATTGTGATGATTTCTATTGCAGTGGCAACTGCAGAATCAACCTCTCTATCAATCAGCACCAGGAAAGGGAACGATAAAAGTAAAAAGCTTTGCATTGTCAAGAAACAGCCTCTGGCAGTTCAATTAGGGATTACTTGCTGTTGTTCAGGTAAATGTGCTCCCAAGTGCACCATTTCAAAAGGGCTCTTGAAAGGCATTTCTGGATAAGTGGGTGGCTCTCCACTCCTCCTTTTCAGATGTTTGCAGCTGTACAGGCAGGAAGTTTCCTCTCATTTCTTTCCTGCTTCTTTGGCAGACAGCTCTCAATTCAGTCTCTTCTGCACCACAGCTAGCAGAGTCACCTTCCATGTGAAGCCAGATAATTCTTCAGTTTTCTTCAATAATCTCCTCTCTTTTTTATTAGGCATTTTGGGGTTCTGGCCCTTTTTAATCTATTGTATATTATTTTGTTTCCTTACTGCTTTTTTTACCTTCTCACAGCAAAATTCAATGATGCCTCTCAAATCAGCAGTGTCAAACTTATTTCTGTGAAGTCAGCAACAAAATGCAGTGGCCTTATGCAGGATTCAGTATCAGGAACACAACAAATGGGCAGCTCTGCCATTAAAAGTGGCTGTCCAGGAGAGAGAACTAAACTTCTGAACTGGGGGAGTAAAGAATCTCACTCTTCTTTTACATGCTTACCCAGAAATTAATTGTTCCAAGAACCTAGACTTACTCAAACAAAATATGATCTTCAGGGGGTATGGAAACATTTTTATATGGCAAAAAATACAGCAAAAATAGACATTTTTATCCCTTTTCTCCAGAAATTTTAAACCAAACATGTCTGTGAATATTCTCAGAATGTCACTTGGTGATGCATCAATGAATTCACCAAGTTTGACAATTCAATGAAAACATTAACAGTTCAGCACAGGCTGTTTTCAACTGAAATTCCCCATGCTGACTGTGAACCACTGCATGCAGATCCAGATGATTGGATTAAAAAGCCAAGAAGGGGAGTTGTGTTTTCACTGGTAAAATCATTAAAGTAACAAACAGAAAGCAGCCACAAGCCTTTCAGCAAAAGAAAAATCAGTAAGAATAGGGATGTACAAAAATCCTGACTAAATAGGAAGCTGTGCCTACACTTACATCCAGGCCATAATACCACAATATTGCTGATGTCCTAGGACTTACACACTCTCCCAATTTCTAGCTTTGTTATAGGGTCAATTATTCCTTGACAGCACCTAGTTATTTTCTTTTATTATAAAATATGAATTGTCAAACACAAAAATATACTCTTTGGATATCTAAATTGGGATAGATTAATCCTACCCCAAAACTACTGGAATGCATGGGCCACTAGGGTATTTTATCATTACTGGTGGCATTTTTTTGTGTTTGGGAAAGAGAGGGAGGAGGTGTCTTTTCATTCTGGTGATCCTCTTTTTACTTCCTCATAACTAATACCAAATCCTGGGTTCTTTACTTTATCCCAGTTATTTTTTGTGTTTGTGTTCTGCTTTTTCCCCCCATCCATCTTCGTCTGCCTTCAATTTTCTGTCATTAAAGAGGGAGAGCTCTTGAGCACCACCACACCTGAAAAACAAACAGACATTTATATGAGCTCAGAGCTTCTCTTTCACAAAACAGAAAGGAGAATGTGTGACACTAATGTGATATTCAGAAAGCAGCACTGCTTATTTTATTTGTCTCTTTCTATCGATTTCTTTATCCTTGGTCTGATTTGGTTAAGCTCTTCAGGCCCATTGTTAAGCACAGCATAACCCACCTCCTTCCCACCCTGACCCTACACAGAATAATAATGAGCACGTCCTTGAGGGAGCAGAGACAAAGTTACTCAGGTCACATTTTGTGCTTGAAAAAGGAGAGAAGGGAATAACAAATTCTTTGGTGTGCCTTACTTGTTGTCATACCCATGCTGATTTCCTGAGCGAGGCACTGACTCATTTCCCAAATCTGAGATTCCTGCTAACCCCAAGCCAAGTGGGATGCACTTGGACACCCTCATTTTCCAGCTGCAGACCTCTTTCTCTTGCCAGGCACATAATTTTGATAGCTTGTGCTCAAAGTCACTTGGTGAACCATGAAAGACTAAAGTAAATATATTTTAGCTCAGGTGCTAAGGATGCACTACAGTTTTGAACATCCAAGGACTCATGAGGACGTCTGGTTTGGTTTTTTTAAACAAAACAGTGGCTGGTTAAGAGAACCAATGTCACTTTAAAGAAGATTGGCACATATTTAGTCCAGGCTACAAATTAAAAAATCAATCACAGATTTAAGCTTTGAATCACACCTGACACCATCTGTTTGAGCTGTGAGACCCTGACCCCATCTGTTGCTCAGGAGGAGCAGCCACTGCAGTCCAAGGCTGCTCAGCTTCCCCATGGCAGCAGCCACAAAAATTCAAACATTTTCACCTCTGCAGCATGTTGACTTCAGCCTGCTTAGGGGACTGAGTTCAGTTTTCTTGAGTGCAGCAAGGGGACAATTTCCCGTGAAGTCACAGGATAATGTGAGCAAGGGAACACCACCTGCCTTCTGCATTCACTGCTTCATCAAGGAATTCCTGTTGCAGTGTGTGGTTAAAAAAGTGCTCCAGCAACAAAAGGTTTAAAAATACCAACAAACCCATCATGAATGGTTCTCCAGCTCTCAGAGTCACTGAATTTAGGAAGGGTCCACCAATTTTCAAAAGGCAGAGTGAGCACAGCAACTACCATGGCAATGTTGACAATGTGACAGACCAACGGGAAGGTGGGAAAGGCACCCCGGAGAAGGAAATTTTAATATGACCCAGATTGGTCAAGGACTAAACGACTAAACTAGGAATTAAAACTCAGAGCCAGGCTGAAATTTTAGAAGTTGAACCTATATTATTGAGACATAGTGACATGGCCTTTGAAAGCTGGCAGAGAACTGCATTTTTGATTCAGTTGTACGTAAATTATCTACATAAAAATTATTGTTTGGCTGATTAAGTTCTTGCCTCTCACAACTTTTGAAAAACAAACAAAAAAAAATTAGAAAAAAAAAGAATTTATCAAACTCAAAAAGGTCCCTTTGAGGAAGATAATTCTATCACATCTGTCAAGAAATAGGTTTGACTGAACAATACCATACAAAATTATATTAGAAAAAAGAAAGCTTTGGTAAAGAAACCCTCCCAAACTCTCATGTAAATGC